>NW_027040528.1:718750-1437500 GCF_037179485.1 Ochlerotatus camptorhynchus | reverse complement strand
AGAACCATTTTCATTGGGTCGTCGTGCGGCATTCTTACGACGTGCCCAGCCCACCGTAGTCACCCAATTTTTGCAATGTGGACGATGGATGGTTCTCCCAGCAGTTGGTGCAATTCGTGGTTCATTCGCCTCCTCCACGTTCCGTCATCCATCTGCACTCCACCGTAGATGGTACGCAACACCTTCCGTTCGAAAACACCAAGGGCGCGTTGGTCCTCCACGAGCATAGTCCAGGACTCGTGGCCGTAAAGGACCATCGGTCTAATCAGCGTCTTGTAGACAGTCAACTTCGTGCGGCGGTGAATTTTATTCGACCGGAGCGTCCTCCGGAGTCCAAAGTAGGCACGATTCCCTGCCATAATGCATCTTTGAATTTCTCTGCTGGTATCATTTTCGGCGGTCACCAGTGAGCCCAAATACACGAATTCATCGACCACCTCGATTTCGTCACCGTCAATCTGAACTCGGGGTGGGAGGCTAACATTGTCTTCCCTAGAACCTCTTCCTTTCATGTATTTTGTCTTTGATGCGTTGATGACAAGTCCAATCCGTCTAGCTTCAGCATTCAGTCTGATGTACGTTTCCGCCATCATCTCAAAGTTCCGTACCATAATGTCAATGTCATCGGCGAAGCCACGGAGCTGGATGGACTTCCTCAATATCGTGCCACTCGTATCTATACCAGCTCTTCTGATCACACCTTCTAACGCGATGTTGAACAGCAGACACGAAAGTTCATCACCCTGCCGTAACCCCCTTCGAGATTCAAAGGGACTCGAGAGTGTCCCCGATACTCGCACATCACTCGATCCATCGTCGCCTTGACCAATCGCGTCAGTTTATCCGGAAGTACAAATGACTAACCTTCTATTTCACCTCCGTAGTTTTTGTTCGCCCAATTAGGGCCCATGCATTAATTATGTCACGCTAAATCAAGGAGAAATTTAGCCCCCCCCCCCCCTATCGTGACGTTTTTCCTATACCTAATGCATTGCTTGTCACAAAATCTTATCTCCGGCTTAAGGTGTGTTTCGGTGATGATGGAGATGTCAATGCTATGTTCATTGAGGAAATCAACGAACTCAATGATTTTGCTCTTGAGCGAGCAAGCGTTCCAATATTCTATCTTGATGGCTTCACGATCCATACTTTTGCACGAGGGACATAACCACAGTCCGCATCGTGCTCTCTTGCCGTGCGGATCTATTTGCTTTTTGCTGAAGGAAGTGTTACTACTACCTAAAGCTACAACAAATTTAAACAGCACTTTTCAGTGCTCAACCTGTAAATTTTCTACCTTGTTCAACTCTTATTCCTCTTCGATCCTTGTTTGGACCCTACCCGAGGTAATCCTTCTTGGATATCGATTTGGAAAATTCCTCTTCGATCCTTCAGATTCTTATAGTAGTCTGCTTGGAAGTCGATTTGGATAAAAATTTACTGCCGCCATGGCGCCTAAACGCAAAAGAAAGGGGCAAACTCTTGACCCCCCTTCTGATGAAATTAATTTGAGTAATCAATTTGATTTGCTCACGGATGATGAGAATGATCCATCATCCAAGAAAAATTCTAGTAAACTTTCCCGGCTTAATGCCAAGAAGGAAAAGATTCCCCCTATTGTGATAACCACTACCGATTTCCATGCTCTTCGCATGGAACTTTTGAATTTCGTGAAAGTTAAGTTTTCACTACAAATTTTACGTCGGGGTGAATGCCGTGTATTGGCTGAAACCTTGGACGGATTTAAATGTCTTCTCAAGTATCTTACTGAGAAGAAGCACAAATTTTTTACTTACGACACCAAAACTGAACGTGTGTTCAAGGTTGTCATGAAAGGACTGCCCAGTGGTGAATCCCTGGATCAGATCAAAGATGAACTGGCAAAATTACTTGGAGTTGTGCCACTCTAAGTAATCAAAATGAAAATGAAATCCCGTCCTGGCGATTCGCGCAACGGGATTTCTAATGATTTTTATTTAGTTCACTTCAAGTCTAGTGAACTAAACAACCTTAAGGCCTTAGGAAAAGCTAGCCTTATGATCCATGTCCGAGTGAAGTGGGAACACTTCAGGAAGACTGGAGGAAATTTCCAAAACCTCACCCAGTGCCGTAAGTGCCAGGGATGGGGTCACGGAACTAAAAATTGCTACATGCCAGCTAAATGCATGAATTGTGGTGATTCCTCTCACGCAAAGGACGACTGTCCTGTGAAGGAAGATCCTAAGAAATTTAAATGTTCAAATTGTGGTGAAAACCACAAATCCAATTTTTGGGAATGTAAGACTCGCAAAGCGATCCTACAATCTCGTTCTAACCGTCAGGTAGGAAACGCTCCACGTTTCCGACCAGGTACAAATTCCTCTGCTGTTAACAACGGTCAGCGAGGAACAAATTCTACATTCGTACCCGTAGGTACAAATATCTCCCCTGCTTCAAATGTTTCATCTGTACCTACTCCCCTCGCTGCTAACAATGTTCAGCGAGTTAATGGAGCTACCTATGCTGCTATTGCAGCGGGTAGAAATCAAAATACTAACCAACGTTCTAACGGAAATTTTGACAATTTTGACTTAGGAAGCATTACTGCCCCCAAAATGGAATTTTTACAGAATTCATTAATTGACATGATTTCTGATATGCTTAAATCTAACTCCATGTTTGATGGTATTCAAACTGGAGTAAAATTTGCAAATAATATTGTCATGACTTTAAAATTCAGTAATGGATTTTAAAGCATTAAATATTGTAAATTGGAATGCTCGATCTCTTAAAGATAATGAAGACGAGCTATTTAACTTTTTGAGAGTTCATAACGTGCATATTGCCGTTATAACTGAAACGTTCCTTAAACCTGCCCATAAGGTTAAGAAGGACGCAAATTACTTGATTTATAGAAATGATCGTCTTGATGGACCCTGTGGTGGCGTTGCCATCATTATTCATAGACGAATTAAACATAAAATTCTTTCTTCATTTGAAACCAAAGTTTTTGAAACTTTGGGAGTTTCTGTTGAAACAAAATTTGGACAACTTACGTTTATAGCTGCCTATTTGCCATTCCAATGCGTAGGCCAGCAAAAGAATTTTCTCAAGGGTGACCTCCAGAAACTTACCCGTCATAGGTCTAAATTCTTCATTATTGGTGATTTTAATGCAAAACACCGCTCATGGAATAATGCTCAAAGCAATTCCAATGGTAATATTCTGTTTGATGATTGTTCTGCAGGTTATTACACTATTCAATATCCAAACAGCCCAACATGCTTTTCTTCTGCAAGAAATCCCTCCACTATTGATTTGGTCTTAACTGATTCATGTCAACTTTGTAGCCAATTGGTTACCCATGCTGACTTCGGTTCTGATCACCTTCCAGTAACTTTTGAAATATCCCAAGAAATAATTTGTAATCCCAACAGCTCTACTTTCAATTACCATAGAGCTGATTGGGAGCAGTATCGAACATTTATGGAATATAGCTTCGATCCAAACATTCCTTTGCAAACCAAAGATGAAATTAATTATGCTCTTGAATCTCTGACTACTTCTATAGTTGAAGCAAGAGCTGCCTCAGTACCAAAATGCGAGGTTAAATTCGATTCAATTATAATAGACGATGATCTTCAGCTCTTGATCCATCTTAAAAATGTCCGTAGGAGACAATTTCAAAGAACACGCGATCCTGCCATGAAAGTTATCTGGCGGGATTTGCAAAAACAAATTAAAAAGCGATTCTCTGCCCTGAGGAACAAAACTTTTGAAAATAATATTTCTAAATTAGACCCGAGTTCCAAACCCTTTTGGAAACTCACAAAATTTTTGAAAAAACCTCAAAAGCCTATTCCAGCGCTTAAAGAAGGTGGTAAAATTTTGATCACAAATTTGGAAAAAGCTCAGAAACTTGCTAAGCAATTCGAGAGTTCCCATAATTTCAGTTTGGGTCTTACTAGTCCTATTGAGAATCAGGTTGCTCGGGATTTTCTGAATATTTTCTCTCGGGAAAATATTTTTGATGATTCCTGGGGGACTGATTTGGACGAAGTAAGGTCTATAACTAAAATTTTTCAAAATATGAAAGCTCCAGGTGATGATGGAATTTTCTATATCCTCATAAAAAAACTCCCAGAGAGTACCTTGTCTTTCTTGGTAAAATTATTTAACAGATGTTTCCATTTGGCATACTTTCCTGATAAATGGAAAAATGCAAAAGTTGTTCCAATTTTGAAGCCGGATAAAAATCCAGCTGAAGCTTCTAGCTACCGTCCAATAAGTTTGCTTTCTTCAATAAGTAAACTTTTTGAAAAGATAATTTTGAATAGAATGATGCTTCACATCAATACGAACTCAATTTTTGCAGATGAGCAGTTTGGATTTCGCCATGGGCATTCAACTACTCATCAACTCTTAAGAGTTAACAATTTAATTCGTTCAAACAAATCTGAAGGCCACTCAACTGGAGTTGCACTTCTAGACATAGAAAAAGCATTCGACAGTGTTTGGCATGAAGGTTTGATTGCTAAATTGGAAAAGTTTAATTTTCCACTTTACATTATGAAATTAGTTCAAAATTATTTAACTGACAGAACTCTTCAAGTAAATTATCAAAATTCCAAATCTAATCGACTACCTGTTAGAGCAGGAGTTCCTCAGGGTAGCATTCTTGGACCTATATTGTATAACATTTTCACTTCGGACCTCCCTGATTTGCCTCAGGGTTGCCACAAATCTTTGTTCGCTGATGACACAGGCATTTCCGCTAAAGGAAGAAGTATTCGTGTTATTTGCAGCAGACTGTAGAAAAGTTTAGATATTTTCTCTTCTTATTTACAAAAATGGAAGATTTCTCCCAACGCTTCCAAAACTCAACTTATAATATTTCCACATAAGCCTAGAGCTTCGTTTTTGAAACCTAGTAGTAGTCACATAGTCACTATGAACGGAGTTCCAATTTCCTGGTCAAACCAAGTGAAATATCTTGGATTAATACTTGACCAAAAATTAACTTTTAAAGATCACATTGAGGGCATTCAAGCCAAATGTAACAAATATATTAAATGTTTGTATCCTCTTATAAACAGGAAATCCAAACTTTGCCTGACGAATAAACTTCTAATATTTAAACAAGTTTTTAGACCGGCCATGCTTTACGCTGTGCCAATATGGTCTAGTTGCTGCACTACCAGGAAAAAAGCACTTCAAAGGATTCAGAACAAAATTCTGAAAATGATTTTGAAGTTGCCTCCCTGGTACAGTACAACCGAAGTACATAGAATTTCGAATGTTGAGACTTTAGCACAAATGTCCAACAAAATAATTAATAATTTCAGGCAAAAATCGTTGCAATCCTCAATTGCAACGATTAATTCCCTTTATACTTAGATAAGATTTAGTTTTAGTTTTTAGTTTTAAGATATCAATTGTTATACTGACATGCAGGTTAAAAAACCTGTTTAAAATACTGAATTGCCAAGACATGAACAATGTAAAAACACTTAGATATATATCATAACAATTAAGGCTGGTAAGTTACTGTTGTAACTGGAGCACCTAGGTTAAAATGAAATGTAATTTATTTTGAATTTGGAACAAATAAAGAGTTAAAAAAAAGACATGAGTTCAAGAGTGCTAAGAAGACACATAATCAAAAACCACGTTAGGATTATTTTAATATAATTGACTACCCCCTTGATCTTCTTTCTCATTTTACAGCTGGTATAATCAGTTTGACAGATCGATGTCCTACTATACCACTTGAAATCACTGAAATGGGGTCGATTTTTGATGATCGAGTTCCATATATGTGATGTGCTAAAGTGGTAATTTTTATACGATAGATGAGGAGATGAAAGTATAGAGTTGATAGTTCATTAGAGTACGGCAGTCTGAATTCTATATAGAGAGTAGAAAGCGAGCAAGGGCAACTATTAGGAAGATACAAATCGGGTTGATAATCTCTCTTTACCAAACTCCCCCGTTGGAGAGGGATGGTGAGGTACTATGCAAATCTTTAACTTCACGCAGTAGCAATACAAACAAATAGTTAAAACTATTGGTGGCCATTGATATGGTCATTAAGAGTTTTGTCCGGGTTTTGTTAGTAGTTGTTCTACTGTGAGCTGATGATTCAGGTTACAATAAGTATTACTTGAACCACGTTACTTACGACCCTAAAACAAAATGGATTGGTATAAGAATATCTCAAAAATTGAATAGGTTATTCATTCTCTGCAAATAGCTTAGGAAATTTTCTGCGGATACCTTTGAAATTCTGTATGGTTGTGTAAAAATTATTTGGATCAAGGTATGATGGAATATTTCTGACAAATTCTTTGCGGAAAACCAACGCTTGAAGCTGATCGAATGTTTTATTTGCCTTTATTCAAATATTTGCTTTTACTCCGATGTCTATCGAATGTTTTAGACTAAACAAGCTACAAATTAGTTGAAACGCTGGAACGTGACTTATTAATATTCGATTTTCTTGTCTGACTAACTGCTGAATGCTATTAAATGTGTGTTTATTTTAATTTGTATGCTTCTGTTTTGGATGACATTGCTATGGGGGAGTAGTAGAAAGGTTTTGCTTCGTTTGTTTTCTGTTTATATTTTTATCTGTATATTTTGGTCATATGATTGTGAGTTTAAGATTAATCATCGGATAGATTACGAGTGCTATATGTTTGATAATTTGTTCGGCTTACATCGTAAGTTGTGGGGAGAATTTTCCTCAAAGCCCCTGAATACGGAACGTGGAATCTAAGAATTTTCAAACTATCACTTATTTTCTTCGGTAGAAGTTTATCGACAATTTACCTAGATCGTTCTGACTCGAATGTTGCTGGGACGATTACACATAAAAAAAGCGATCGGAGTCACTATGCTCCCCACTATCGGACTGAATCACTGGAAGAAACTTTCATCTGTCCGGCTATATCGGACTAACACGCAAGTTTGGGAAATGTCCTCTTTGACTTTGACTTAAATTGAATCTAATTCGGGAAAAAGTGTGCCAGGTTGCATATGTGTAAGTGAGATTGCACATCAAGAACTTGATACTGGAAACTACTGATTGCTCGCCATCTGTTAAGTTGGGCCTACGAACTCATTACTGACCGACGACAGATGGTAGAAGTCGTGTCTTCTGCTTGGCTTGCAACTTCAAGTTCCTTTATCGAAAAAAATCAAATTACTGTAAACATCTCGGTATTTGTGTTTGTATGTTTTATTCTGTTAACTTCCGTGGCTTCTATCTGGTACTTTCAAACTTAGATTATCTGTTTCTTCTTTCACACGTCAATGTAACTCAATCAAAACTAAAATCGGTTCCATACTTTCGCTGATTTTCCTCCATTTTACTCTTGTCCACATTTTCCACCAGGAGCAGTATTCGTCAACTCCGCCAAAACTTCCGATACCACTGTCGATGATGATTTTGCAGCTGGTGGTGATGGCGCTGGGGACGCTCATGATGGAAATCCGCGAATGCCGGTTGATAAACGGAAGGGAAGATTACAGCTACGGCTCCCTTATCTGTCATGGCGAGAACAGAAATTCGGAACTCGATGATTGACTCGTTCGGACACTGAATTATTCTACTAAGCTTCTAACAAAAACGAAACCAAATTTCTCACAAATCAACATCCACTCCCCTGATAGAGATGATGAAGGCAGTCCAGTCCAGTCAATCCCATCGTTTCCCGCAACATACACTTTTGGTACAAAACAAATGGAGGACCAACGTAAACATAAAACCCGAATGGAGCAGCATGAATTTTCTGTACAAGACGACCGAATTTCCATCCAAATTTTCTCACAATTTGCCGTCCAAGAACCAAATAATAAACATAAACAGAACCTCCACCGGAATGAATTAACCAGGCCTGACAGTGGTGAGGAGAAAGAAATGGCTGCACCTTTGCTATGTTGGTATTCCGGTTCGAGAAATAAAACAAAGCTTTGGTTTTGTACAGGATCATGCTGAGATTTTCATATTTCTTCCAGAAAGAGTATTTTCGTTTATTTTGATTTTTTTTTTTCGTTTTTCCAAACATAACATTCCAACTAACTAAGAAAAACAAAGAACCAAAACAAACCGGACGTGTAACGAAAACTGAAAGCACAACACCGAATGTGGATAGCAGGATTTTTGTTTTTTTTTGTTTCCGCTTCTTCCTGATTGATTTCTTGAGATAAAAGTAATTTGGTAGAGTAAGTTTCAGTAAGTAAGTGAGTCGAAGGTTGGACCAGCAGGTTACCAAATCGGTTTCGGTAACCCTTCCATCCATCCCTCCCTCCCACCGGCGGAAGTAAAGGTGAAGAAGGTTGTTTGTTGTTTGTTCTAGATATACGTTATTAATGTGTATGGGATGTGGTTCGGTTGTTTGGAGAGATGGTATTTACATGATGACACATTTGCCCTTCTCCGCCCAGGGGTTGTTCTTCTTGTCGGGCGCATGGATTAGCGGGTCGTTTTTCTCGTTCTCCTCGACGTACTCTCGCATCCTGAGGGGGAGAAAGAAGAGAGCAGAAATTAATGTTAGAGGTAAGCTACTTAAGTTTAGACCAACGCGAACCAAAACGAGTATAACAACACCTACAATAAACAAACCACATTTTCAGCGCTGGGTTACCGGCAAAGTAAATGTTTACCTCCCCATGATTGATATTTTCTCCTGTTCATCTCAGGAGCCCAATGGTAATTGGACTGGAAAGCACGTCTCGCCGTCCCGCGAAACCAATCTCAAATAGCTCACTGTAGACTGACTGACGTCGGTTTCACTGGAATTCCTCAACATCAGGTGGGTAGGTCGAACTTTTTCCCACCAACAAGAACTGGAAAGATCCACCTTGTGCCAACAACACATAGGGTAAATTTGAATAACATTGAACTGAAAAAGAGCACACATTGCTCCACGTATAGACCAGCCCGTTGTTGGTCGTGATTTGCTGCCCCGAGGTGGCTCCAATATTGAAATATTTGCTTTCATGTTTCTGCTGGACCCCACTAAGAGAAGGGAAAACAAGTCAGCCTATCCAATGGGTTTCGGTTGTTTGCTTAGACTGGTTCACAGGTTAAATCCCGGCAGGCAACAGAAGCGAAAAAGCGGAACAATTCAACGCGTCGAGGGCGGTAATGTTAACTTCTGAAAAGTTGAAAATTTATTAAACCCTCTAGACAATTTCAATGGAATGCAGCGAAATGGGCCGAACTCCACGCAAAATGAAAAGTGGAGGAAAACTTTACTGATGAAACGAACGGGAAAGTGTGTTGTTCTTTTTTCTTTGTTTTCAATGGTTGTTTGTATCAGTTTCCGGGAATTTGTCGCTCTAAACTGCTGTATGAATACGAAACTCCAACCGAGAAAAAGGGGAAGGGAGTCGAACAAGGGTCGCACCCATATTACTGCTCGAATGGTGGGAGGCTGACTACTCAAAAACTTTATCTTTTTCGAAAGCTTAATCACTTTTTCCTGTTTTTTAGAGCACTAGACCATCGTACCACTCTGGATTGTTCCTCCTCCTTTACCTACTCGTGTCAAGAGACTTATAATTTTCACGCATAATAGAAATACACTGATCGCCTAGGAAATTTGATTGTACCCTTTCGTTCTGTCTTGTTTGAATTTTAACCCGCAAAAGCCCGGGACAAACTTTTTATTTTCAAAAATTTGCACCTCAGAGATGCCATGGCCGATTAAATCTATTTTTTGACGTAGAACTACGTCTTTAATTTCTATACTGGGGGTCATATTAAAAAAATCAAAATTCATACATGTAACGAAAAATCCCAAACACGGACGAAACGATAGAGCGCAAATCGAACACACGACACATTGTGTATGCTCACATGAGAGAGCTCACCGCTCGGTTGACCGCTCACCATTTCACCAATGAATGGAAGGGAGGAGAAAAACGCTTGCCAAATTGTTTTCTTCGTCATTTACTTTCGAGCCACGGACGGAGGCTCATTCTCTGCTTGAACGTCAAGCAGTACAGTTCGGTCTTTGCTCGCTCTGTCGAGTTGTTCTAAAGTTTCTAGTTTGTTCCAAACATTCGCAGTTTAATCGCGTCGTCAGTAGTGTCGGTCGCTTCGTGTGATGGGAAGACAGCGCTCCCGGAGCAGGCTCCGAGAGAAAACGGAGAAGAAGAACAGCGGTGAGGGTAGCTTGAGTGTACCTATTTCGAATAGGTACGCTACTCTTCCCACCGATGTAGGGAATCCCACCTCAGCCACGGTGAAGCGGTCTAAGAAGAGGAAGAAAAATCAAGGCCAGTCCGATGGTGCGAGTGGACGGGACGATGCCACCGCGACGAACGTCAGCGTCATTGGTGATTTTGCAGACGCCGTCGACAACGAAACTGCTGCCACCCCGAGTGCAGCAAAAATGAAGCTTCCTCCACTGGTGGTGAAGCAAGTCCCACTCAACACGCTGATTGGCGATCTTTCATCGCTGGGCGTTGCAGCTGAGTTTAAGCTCGGCAGGATCGGCACCAAGGTGATGCTCCGAACAAAAGCGGAGTACGAAGTGGCCGTGAAACATCTGAAGGATACCAAGGCGGAATTCTTCACGCACGACATCCCCGGTGAGAAGCCCTTCAAGGTAGTCATCAGGGGTCTACCAAACTTCGACCCCAAGATGGTCGAAGCTGAAATCAACCGGTACAAGCTTGCCCCAATCGCTGTCTTCCGAATGACAAGGAGAGACGAAAACGTGAAGACGTACCCGGATTGTCTTTTCCTGGTGCACTTCCAGAAAGGGACAGTGACGCTCAATGCGCTACAAGCCATCCGATCAATCTGCTCCATCATCGTACGGTGGGAGCCATACCGTGGCGGCCATCGTGACGTAACGCAGTGTATGAGGTGCCTCAATTTTGGACACGGTACCCGCAACTGCAACATCAAGCCACGCTGCAGCAACTGCGCTCAAGAACACGCCACTTCCAACTGCCCTGCGGATGGAGCCGTGGCGATAAAATGCGCTAACTGTGGTGGTGCTCATCAAGGCTCTGACAGACAGTGCTCCAAACGCGAGGACTTCAAACGCATCCGAAAGCAGGCGTCAAGCAACAATCAACCAGGACGCAAGAAGGACAAAACCCCATCATTCAGGACGGAGGATTTTCCGCCTTTTCGTGCTCCCCAGCAAAGGCAAGCGAATTCGCGGGTGCAACCCGCCCCTCCTCAAGAAGCTTCCGGTGATTCTGCTGGCCAAAGCTCTCCATCCCCCCCTGGATTCTGGAGACAACCAACAGGACAAAACAACAACCCCGATCTGTTCTCAGCGGATGAACTGATGGAAATTTTCGTCAACATGTCCGGTGCTCTTCGTAAGTGCCGCAATAAGCCCGAACAGATCCAAGTGCTCGGTAAGTTCATCATCCAGTATGGCGTCTAAACCGCTAACTATCGTCACCTGGAATGCTTGCTCTGTAAGAGCAAAAAAGATTGAGCTTGCCGACTTCCTCCGCAAGCACAGCATCGACGTGGGCCTTCTAACCGAGACCCATCTAAAGTCCGGTGACAGCTTCTGGTTGCCTGACCACAACATTATCCGGCTTGATCGCACCAGCTCCAGGGGGGGTGGTGTTGCGGTCGTCGTCAAGAAAGGAATAAAATACCACACTCTGTCCCATATCCGCACCTCTATCATCGAGGCCCTTGGTGTGGAGGTGGAGTCGTCGACTGGATACGTCCAGTTCATCGCCGTCTACTGCCCTCGACAGTGTGCCGCAGTGGACTAGCGGCTAAATTCAAGAAGGACCTGTCCACCATCACCCGTAACGGTTCCCGCTTCGTCGTTGGAGGAGATCTGAATGCTCGCCATGAGGCCTGGCGGAACTACCAGCAGAACCAGAACGGTCGTCTCCTGTTCGACCACTCACAGCATGGGCTGTACTCCGTTTGGTTTTCGGATGAACCAACATTCATCTCACCGGCGGGCAACCCATCGACGCTAGACCTGTTCATGACAAATATCGGCTTGTCCAAGCCGGTAGCCTTGAACGAACTCAGCTCCGACCACCAACCGGTGGTGGCTGAACTGGGCTGCAACGTGGCTCCTGCTTCAAGTCTGCGCAAGGACTACCATCGCGTTAACTGGGCCCAGTTTGGACGCGTGGTAGACAGGCACATCATCGACAACCCGCCGCTTGACACCGTGGAGGACATCGATCGAGCGTTGGAGGGACTCCATCAAGCCATAACCGTGGCTGACGAGGCATGCGTCCGACGAGTTCCTGTGAGGGGTAAGTTTATTGCCATTGATTCCCACACCCAACTTTTGATTCGCCTGAGAAATGTTCGTAGACGCCAGTTTCAGAGGACTGGAGATCTGGGCAAAAAACGTGAAACGGCTGATCTGAACAGACAGATTGCTTCCAGAATGGACTCACTCCGAAATGAAAGTTTCGGGCGTGTTGTCCAGAATCTGGACGACCGCTCCAGACCATTCTGGAAGGTAGCCAAGGTCCTGAAAAATCATCCCAAACCCGTTCCACCTCTCAAAGTCGAAAATGATGACGATCGGCTTTTAATTACCCCACAGGAGAAAGCAAATGCGATCGGCAAGCATGTCGCTTCATCGCATTTGCTTGGCTCGACTATCCAAAGTCCGCTCGATGATCAGGTTGCGCAATGCGTTCAAAACCTAGATGCCTCCCCTTGTGTCGTGCCTCCGGCGGATATGATTACAGTACAACAAATTTGCTCAGCGCTGAAATGCACCAAGAACATGAAGGCTCCCGGGTTTGACGGTATATTCAACTTGATCTTGAAGAGACTCAGCATGAAAGTGCAGTCTCTTCTAACCGCTATCTTCAACAGATGCTTGGAACTGCACTACTTTCCAAGCATCTGGAAAGTAGCAAAAATCATACCAATCCGCAAGCCCGGTAAGGATCCAACATTGCCTTCAAGCTACAGACCAATCAGCCTCCTTTCAGCGCTGAGCAAATTGTTCGAGAAACTCATTCTCAATCGTTTGCTCAAGTTTGTCGAGGAAAATAACATTCTCCTTCCGGAACAGTTTGGGTTCAGAAAGGGGCACTCCACCAATCACCAGCTAGTGCGGGTGATGAATAACATCCGAAGTAACAAAGCTGTATCCAAGTCCACAGCCCTGGCATTGTTAGACGTTGAAAAGGCGTTTGACAATGTTTGGCATGACGGACTTGTGTACAAGCTTTGTAACTTCAACTTCCCATTACATCTGGTTAAAATCACCCGTAACTACCTTCAGCAAAGGTCGTTTAAGGTATCGTTGAATGGTTGTCTTTCCGACACGTTTTCCATCCCAGCAGGAGTGCCGCAAGGCAGTCTACTGGGCCCGTTGCTTTACAGCATTTATACTTCCGACATTCCTCCCCTTGGAGACGGTTGCGTGTTCTTCCTGTTCGCAGATGATACCGCAATAGCCGTCAAAGGAAGGATGCCTCGCGAAATAACGAACAAACTTCAACGATGCCTTAACGCCTTTGCTGATTATGCCACCACGTGGAAAATTAAAATCAATCCCTCCAAAACACAAGCGATCATGTTCCTACATCGGCAATCGCCCAAACTGAAACCGGCTCCATCTTGTACTGTAATCATGGATGGCACAAGGGTTGAGTGGTCCGCCGAAGTAACCTATCTCGGGATGTTGATCGATGAAAAGCTCCTCTTCCGTTCGCATGTAGAGAAAACTGTAGTCAAGTGTTCTACCTTGGTTAGGTGTCTGTATCCGCTGATTTGCCGCAGATCCCGCCTCTCAAGGGTAAACAAACTGGCCGTCTACAAACAAATCATAGCACCTGCGATCCTCTACGCAGCTCCGGTGTGGGAATCATGTGCACAGACTCACAGGAACAAAATTCAGGTCGCTCAGAATAGAGTGCTGAGGATGGTTCTCGATCGTCCTTTCGACACTAGAATAACAAATTTACATGAAGAGGCAGGCATTGCCAAAATAGATTCCAAAATTAACGAAATTAAGACTAAATTTGCACAAAAATGTAATTTATCAGAACATGCTTTGATAAGCAATTTGTATATAGTAGGTTAGGTGTATATAGTAGTTGTAGGTTAGTTGTAGTTGTAAATAGTAGTTATAAGTAGACTCCTTTTTCCAATTCAAATCATACCAATCCCACCAAAGTGGTCATTCTCTAAAACAGGCCTGATAGGACTAGGAACTGTAATTAATAATTAAAACCTCACTGTACTAAAGTTGAAAAGACGCATCTGTGTCACTTGAAAAATTCATACATGTAAACCACACAAACACAAGAAATAAAGATCATTTAACTAAAACTATATCGAGGTACGACTGTACTCATCCGGTCGGCATCGACTGGTGTGAATGAGTCAAGTAGCGCTAGTTGTTCTTACACAACAATCTAATTCAATGCAGGTCGAGCACTTCTTGGTCTGGTGTAAATGCTGCCATATACTTGCAACTAGGAACGCTCTGACGAAAAATACTCCATGAGAAGCATTACCAACGGCAACGACATCCTTCGAACGTTACACAGCTGAGTTTGACTACAATGATCACCTAACCGTAACGCTGCTGCCAGGAAAGCCAACTGAGCACGCTGTCTCTGGAGATACTCAAGTACACCAGTTTGTGCGCTTCGATCCAAAATGGCAGTTTCATTTGCGACGGAGATCTTCTTCTTCTTCGCATTTCAAGCTTATTGTATATCGCATATATTAGCTTATTGCGTGCTCTCAACTTAGTGTTCTAGATGCACTTCCACAGTTATTAATTGAGAGCTTTCGATGCCTGTACCATTTTTGCATTGATATGATTGTGCGGCAAGTCCAATCATACTTCTATGCCCAGGGAAGTCGAGAAATATTCCAACCCGAAAAATTCCTAGACCGAACCGGGAATCGAACCCAGCCACCTCCAGCATGCTTTGTAGCTGCGCCTTTATCGACTGAGCTAAGGGAGGCGACGGAGATGGTCACCACAAATTTGGTAGGAACCTGAAGGACGCGAACATCGGAGGCTCTCTGAGTAGTTTCACCATCTTTCGGACGTTCCACTGCAGTCATTTCGTTAGGCTGGTTACAACATTGATCACCAGCGAAATTTCAACCGCTGTGCAATGGTTTAAGCACGGCACCCCGAAAGTACCAGCATGTTAATCTTTTGGATTCCAAATGGCCTTTTTCAGGGCCACTATATTTCTACGCTATAGAATTTCTTTTAAGATTTCCACATAATGGGTAAAACAAGTTCACAAAATTGAAATATGTTTGAATCATGGAGAGAAATAACAGCAAAGAATCATCAATCAGTGCCAATAACAGTGTTCAGAAAATCATTATCAGCTTTGGGTCATACTCAATGACCGTGAGAGAATAAACTTGCGTAAATCATACAGCTCTAAACCTTCCCACAGACGTCAATTGGTAGCACGTTTAGGCATTTCGTGTTAGTTATCGATCCACTGAAGCAAATGCAACAGCATTCATCAACAAATAGCTATCAACAAATAGCGTCAAAATTAAAAGAAGCACCAAAAGGCAACAGTGATTAGTACCTATTCGTTCCGTACCATCCAACTCCAACAACCCTTTCGATGGACACCAGGAAAAAACAACAAACGGTCCTTTTCAGGGCCACCATTTGAAAAACAAAAGGCCCTTTTCAGGGTCAACAACCAACAAACAAACGGCCCTTTTCAGGGCCACGAATTCAAATCCAGAAGGAGTTAAGATAATAGATTATCGATCAAGTAAAAGAACTAAAGGCTCAACATATTTGTTCCGTCCACTAGCGGTCCTAAGTCAAGCTTCCGTTCGTGCCCCTAGGCACAGACCCTTCTTCTTTTTTAAATATCATATCGATTAATTGTTCTTACATCTGTAGGCTGGTACTCCCCCAGGTCTTTGTTATATATTCTCTTGCCGATGATATGTGCTAACCTCTCAGTATCTTCTAACTGTTGCATATAACATATAACAAGTGTGATGTAGAACAGAGACGAGTTGTGTTTGTTCACATCGACCGATACTGAGTGGTTGCGGTACAAGCACATATCGTCGGTAATAGACGATTGTTGTGTATTGAGAACGCTTGCGCAAAAAGACTAAGGGAGGGAAACGGATTCGAAACTCATATGTCATTAGCCAAATACATCCGTAGACCATAGGTCCACCGTTGTATAATTGGCAATGCACCCGTGTACTGAATGGGAATTGTGGGTTCGAATCCCACCGGTGCCCTTGGATTTTTTCGCAAATTTTCTCACACGCACGTCTCTTGCCGATGATATGTGCTAACCTCTCAGTATCTTCTAACTATCGCATATAACATATTCAAGAATGTGTTGGCACGGGGGTGTTTTTATTCAATCTTTACCATCTTTACCTATCATTGCGACAGCACTTGACAGTGCTTTCCCGATTTTGTTAGCCCCTTCTCAAAATTATTATAAAATAAGCCCCCCCCCCAACTTTCAGTGTATGTATATTTATTTTACATGCACTGGGTGTTGTGCCGCTTGAGCGTCAAATATCAAAAAATCAAATCTCACCAACGCCCAAGATCACGCTTGATTTTAGTAGACAAAAATCAACAAGCAAACAACTGCGGTTGATTTTGCAAGCTGTGATATCGCAGACCGGAATTTCAAGCTAACAAAACTCACCAACTGCAAATCTCACCAAACTGTGGTGAGATTGAGTTTATTGATTTTTGCTTTACACCCGAATGCACCCGAAACTTTCATAACGGCTTGCAGCAGTTCCTTCGCGTCTGCCATCGGTGTAGATTAAAAAGAGATAGCAAACTATGCGATGAAGAAAACGATGTGCAATGGAATCATTTTTGTGTCGAGTCAACTCTCAGTTTGATTTTTGCAAGTTGTGAATAGTCTCGCAATATCAAAGGAGCTTGTAAAATCAATATCAAGCATGATATTTTGTTCCAATATCACGTGTGATATTGCGAGCGCATGAGAGCGGAAAAATATCAATTGATTTTTGATTTTGCCAACACTGCTCTGAACCTTGACAGATCTACCAAAGACCTTATAAGACTCCGTAACACCATCCGAAGACAGCACCAACGCTCTGGTCTGCCTGTCCTTAAGACCCACTGTAATCGACTAACAAAAACCATCCAAACCAGGATGGATGACCTCAGAAATCAGGATTTTGCTAACAGGATCGGCTCTCTCCCAGATTGTGCAAAGCCCTGTTGGAAACTAACCAAAATTCTTAAAAATAAGCCAATACCCATTGGTTTACCTGATATCTGACCCAGTGGTTCATCTGATATCTCCTGAAGAGAAAGCTGCCATAATCTCGGACAAAACATCGTCAGCCATCATGAATCTGAGGTTGCTGAAAATGCAACCAATTTTCTCCAGATTTCTAACATTTTTCCACAGGAATCTGAGATTACGGCTGACGAACTGTTGGCCTATATCAAATCATCTAAAAATATGAAGGCCCCAGGTTTCGAGAACATCCTGAATCTGGAACTCAAACACTTGAGTTTCAGATTCTACAACCATCTGTCACTGATTTTTAATCTATGCCTCCAACTTGGCTACTTCTCCTCGTGCTGGAAGTCAGCTAAAGTCATACCCATCCGGAAACCTGGGAAGGATCCGTCCTCTCCTTCAAGTTATCGACCAATCAGCCTTCTCTCAGGGTTATCAAAACTTTTCGAAAGAGCAGTCTATCACCGGCTCCTAACATCTGCCGAAGAAAACAACTTGTTACTCGAGGAACAGTTTGGTTTTCGGAAAGGTCGTTCGACCGTCCACCAGTTGACTCGAGTAACAAACATTATCAGACGGAACAAGTCTGTTTCGAAAACATCTGCCATGGCGTTGTTGGACTTTGAAAAAGTGTTCGACAATGTCTGGCATGATGGCCTGGTGTTCAAATTGCAGCACTACGGTCTTCCAATCTTCATAGTGAAGATAATAAATAACCATCTATCGGATAGGACGTTCCGAGTCTCTCTGAATGGCATCACATCGGATGCTTTCAACATCGGAGCTGGGGTTCCACAAGGAAGCATCCTTGGCCCCATTCTATTCAACCTGTTCACCTCCGATATGCCGGCTCTCCCTGATGGTCTCTGTTCGCAGATGACACATCCATCATCTACAAGGGTAGGGCAATCGGAGCTCTGACTGCCAAACTTCAGAGAGGCCTGGACGTCCTGTCTGAATATTTCAACAGCTGGAAGATCCGTATCAACGCGGCAAAGACCCAGGTCATCATATTTCCACACTCTAAATCTCCCAGACTTGTTCCGTCTGAGAATAATAAGATCGGCTTAAACGGCTCAGTGGTGGAATGGTCCAAAGAGGTCGTGTACCTCGGGCTAACACAGACAGCAAGCTTCTTTTCAGTACGGTATGCCAATCTGGGAGAGTTGCGCAAAATGCCATCACCTTAAACTCCAAAGGACCAGAACAAGTCCCCCGCGGACTAGAAACTCTGAAATCCACCTCCTGGCTGGAATTCAGACATTAGAAGAACGGAGAGTATTCATCCTGGAATGGTTCAGAGACACCTGTCAGAGATAAAATCATCAGATCATACGTGATCTAATTCGTTAAGTTAAGTTATACTCGTAGTTAGGTAGGTTATTCCTTTTTATAATTCAAATATAACACATCCCCAAAGCGATATTCTGTAAACTAGTTGAAAAACGCAAATTTTAAATTAGAATATCAAATTAAACAAAGATGAAGAGCCTGGTAGGCTCATCAATTAATATGATAAATCAATGTACTACCATAATCAACAGAAATAAACATAATTTTACTACTACTCACATCTTCTCGACGAAACATGATCAATGACACTCAAAACAACAAAAAAGGACCCATATGGTCACCGCCCAACTCACAACTTTCTCGATGTAAAAACTTTACTCATTTCATTTATACAGCCTCAAGCTGTATTCAAACGTTTATGATATGAGGCAACCTTTACTTAACCTCTATACAAGCAAATCTGGCGAACTTAGTCAGCTACTTATGGCTGTTGGGACAAGCTCTTATTGCATATTCATTTACGCTTCTATACAGCTGTTATTCTGCTGTTTAGTTGTGAGTCAACTTGTTACCCTGTATCGCAAACTGGACTCGAACTCAAGACGACCGCTTTGGCAAACATTGACACTACCAACTTCGCTACGCAAACACTTCGAACTGACGTAAACAAATCTACATGCCCTTCTACAACAAGATCGCTGAGTAGAGGCGTTATAATAGTGCACATGAATCCCTTTTCACGACTAGTTAGTTCAGATTTGCTGTAAAACTGTACAAGTCTAAAAATAAACCTAGATGACTTTAAAAATACTTCCAGGTAGCGCTGACACGGTGTATTAGCTGAGTACAGGTTGACAAGACTTATGTCCAACCACTACTCACTAGACGCACATCTTTACTGAATAAACCTCGTTGAGAGCAATATATGTAGGTGAAGAACCGGCTATGATGACATCGATCACATCATTGGATACCCTAGTGGCCCGAGGTAGACAACCCTTCAGTGAAGTAAGAGATGTATTGGGAACCCGTGATCTTCCCTACATGCAGGGATGCAGGCGATCTACGAATTCCTTTGTTTGTCTGATGCTAGAGTTTGAGGTGACCATCCCCGTCTTTCCACACATTTTACAGCCATTGTGTCCCAGTCTTATTATTCACCTATTTCTGTGCTACTTGCCACTGCACAGCCAGCATTTGGTCAACCGTTTGAGAGTAGTATCTGAAAGAGGCTTCAGAAACCTGTTTCCTACCTAGCTGCTTCCATTCGAAATTGTTAACCCATCAATCTCGACCCCACCACGAGTAATTGGTACCCAATACTAACCTAGATGTACTGCTGTTTAAAATGTTAATTCAAAAATTACGGATTTTTGGTTCCGCAAAGTGTCACACACGACTGAGCCTAGTAAGTAACAAACTAGTTTAACAAAAGTAGCGCTAACACAGTGTATTGGCGGAGTACAGGTTGTTTAGTTGTTAGAAGAGCACTTTTGATGTTTACGTTATGCAGCAAGAGTGGTTGGTTGAGTAGAAATCATCAAATGAGTAATATATTCACTTTATTAGCTTTGTTTTGCAGCTACAAGTTTAAAGTTGTTTAATATGTGCATAGAAGTAACATTAGCGTTTACTGTATACTGCTATTCAGTGCGACTGGCCAATTGAATAATTCCTGTGAAAAAGTTGAGTAAACGCTCTCTAAAACTATTTTGCTAGCTTCTGCTTGTATCTGAATAGAGCAAATTGACACCTTACAAAAAGTTTCTGCTGATCCAGGTAATGGGTTTACATTTTGCAAATTTATGATTTATCATTATCATATCATACGTTACATCATGAAATCATATGTACTCGACGAACTATTTATCATCACTTGGTTTTGGCTTTGTTACTTTCTCTCTGGGACTTTACACCAGTTCTCAACGTATTGCTCTTTGTGTAATTTTTCCAGCCTTCAGATTTGTTTGAACGAATTAAATTGGTAACTCTTGAGAGTTAATGAGCAGTTGAATGCCCATAGCAAAATCCAAATTGCTATTCAAAATCACCTTTTCAAAAACTTTACTTTTTGAAGAGAGCAAACTTATTGAACGGTAGCTAGAAGTTTCAGCTGGATTTTTATCCGGCATAAAAAATAAAACTACTTTTGCATTTGTCAAAATATGCCAAATGTAGACATTTTTTCAATAATTTTACCCAGAAAGACAAAGTACTCTCTAGGAGTTTTTTTTTTATGATAGATATAAAATTCCATCATCACCTTGAGCTTTCATATTGTGATATTTTTTTTGTTATAGATCTTACTTCGTCCAAATAGGTCCCCCAAGAATCATCAAAAATATTTTCCCGAGGAAAACTATTCAGATAATCCAGAGCAACCTGATTCTTTAACGGACTAGACAAACCGAATATATGAGAACCCTCAAATTTCTTAGCAAACTTCTGAGCTTTTTTTTCCGAATTTGTGATCAAAAAAAAAAGCGCTGGAATAGGCTTCTGAGGTTTTTCAAAATGTTTTTGAGTTTCTTTAAGAGTTTGGGTCTAATTTCGATAAATTATTTTCAAAGTACTTGTTTCTCAGAGCATCGCTCTTAAATTTGTTTTGCAAATCCCGCCAGATAACTTTCATGGCAGCATCGCGTGTTCTTTGCCGTCGACGGACATTTTTCAGAAGGATCAAGAGCGGAAGATCGTCATATATTATAATTGAATCAAATTGAACCTCGCATTTTAAATCGAAAGAGAATTATCGATTCAGCCGATTGCGTTTGTAAATGCAAAATAATCGATTATTCGAGTTTCGACTCAAAATCGCCCAATGCTAATGGAGACTGGAACATTTTTACAACCAAATATGGAGAACTTAGTTAGCTACTTCTAAAATTCGCCGCCGCACGAAGATGACTGTCTATAAGACGCTGATTAGACCGGTGGTCCTCTACGGCCACGAGACCTGGACTATGCTCGTGGAGGACCAACGCGCCCTTGGTGTTTTCGAGCGGAAGGTGTTGCGTATCATGTACGGTGGAGTGCAGATTGATGACGGAACGTGGAGGAGACGAATGAACCACGAATTGCACCAGCTGCTGGGAGAACCATCCATCGTCCACATTGCAAAAATTGGGCGACTACGGTGGGCTGGGCACGTCGTAAGAATGCCGCACGACGACCCAGTGAAAATGGTTCTAGAAAGCGACCCAACAGGAACAAGAAGAAGAGGCGCACAGTGGGCAAGGTGGATCGACCAAGTAGAGTTGCTTAGGAGTTGAAACTCGGTGAAACTTGGCACTTTTGAGTCGCACACTTTCAGCAACAGCTCAGGAGTTCCACAAGGAAGCAATCTTGGACCACTGTTATTTTCCCTGTTTTTCAACGATGTCTGCTCTCTCCTACCAGACGGGTGTAAAATCTTGTATGCAGATGATCTAAAATTGTACTTGATAATACGATCTATAGAAGACTGCCAGAAGCTTCAACAGTATATTAATCTCTTCGAAGGCTGGTGTGACAGGAATCATTTCGTTATAAGTGTGAAAAAATGTGCCGTGATATCTTTCACCCGCGAGAAATCTCCAATCTGCTGGCCATACACGATTCGTGGAGAAGCATTGGAAAGAGTCACAAGCCTCAGTGATCTTGGAGTGGAGCTTGATTGCAAAATGACGTTTCGGGATCATTACTCCAACATCATCGCTAGGGCTAACAGAAATCTGGGATTCATCTTCCGCATTTCGAAAGAGTTTCGCGACCCGTACTGTTTACGATCACTGTACTACTCCCTTGTACGTTCCGGGCTAGAATCTGCTTCTGTCGTGTGGAGTCCTCACCACGAGGTCTGGATAAAAAGGATAGAAGCAGTTCAATCACGATTCGTAAGATACGCGCTCCGGTTCCTGCCTTGGAATAACCCAAACGATTTACCACCGTACGAGAGTCGCTGTCGCCTGCTACACCCAACCGGTGGATGTAAGATTCGCTTACAATTATGTGGGATTCATCATCAGAGGATGTAAGTGGAGACCGCATGAACCGAGGATGCGATATACCTAGCTGCGGTCCAATGCAAGAAAATTGGAGACCGAAAAATGTATAGTGTATTAGTGAGGTAAATTAGTTATGTTGAAAAAAATTGGAAACAGAGTGCCGGCTGGACTCGAATCACGAACGTTGCGATTATCAGACCTGTGCTTTCTTCCCTGCTCTCTCCATGCTAATGATTATGGATAGCCTAAAAGCAAACATGAAGCGCTCATTTTCTCGCATACTCGACTTCGTATGCTTTTTCTGTTGGAGAGATTCGAGGCAAGTGTGTGCGTCGTTCTACAATGTGCGTCGTTCTACAAGCTTACTGATAGTCGAAAGCATAGATAGAACACGAAATAAAAAAAGACAAAAAACCATTACATCGCCTGCATGGTCAATTTCTAACATTCGTTGCGATGTTCATGAACAGAGGATGATAGGAAACGGAACTAACATTCATTGTAATAGATTTTTGGTTTGCGTGTAGGAATGACAACTCTGGAAAGCAGGCGAAGCCAACAGAAAGCAGTATTTGTTGCGAAGCTGCTGTTAGGAGAAATTGACGCTCCCTACATACTCTCTCGAATAAACCTTGGTATTACACCCAGACAACTCCGTCAACGGCAGATCTTGAGGCTTAACTTTCAGAGGACCGATTATGCTCAGAATGAACCTATTAGGGCAATGTGTGTTGAATTCAACCAAGTTTTTTTTTTTATCTATTTGATTTCAATGTTAGTACACGCAAACCAAAAATCTATTACAATGAATGTTAGTTCCGTTTCCTATCATCCTCTGTTCATGAACATCGCAGCGAATGTTAGAAGTTGACCTTACAGGCGATGTAATGGTTTTTTGTCTTTTTCATTTCGTGTTCTTTCTACGCTTTCGACTATACCAGTAAGCTTGTAGAACGACGCACATTGGATAACATTGTAGAACGACGCACACACTTGCCTCGAATCTCTCCAGCAGAAAAAGCATACGAAGTCGAGCATGCGAGAAAATGAGCGCTTCATGTTTGCTTTTAGGCTAACCATATTCAGAAGCATGGAGAGAGCAGTGGAGAAAGCACAGGTCTGATAATCGCAACGTCCGTGGTTCGAGTCCAGTCGGCAACCTTTTTTCTATTTTTTTCGACATAATTAATTTCACTCACTAATACACTCCACATTTTTCGGTCTCCAATTTTCTTGCATTGGACCGCAGCTAGGTATATCGCATCCTCGGTTCATGCGGTCTCCACTTACATCCTCTGATGATGAATCACACATAATTGTAAGCGAATCTTACATCCCCCGGTTGGGTGTATTAATGTTTTCATTCAACGACTTCGATCAATGCTATAGTGTTAAGGGTGCCTTGTGTAAGTTAATTCATGTAGACCGTGGTTTGTCCGATGAATAAAAATAATAATAATAATAATAATATTAATGATAATGATAATTGGTATATTTATTTTCAATTATGATTATCTTATCTTATTATTATGATGAAAATCGTGTTATTCGAATTACTGATGTTTTAGAGCAGAGAGGTTCTAGAACCTCTCTAGTTTTGGGCAGGCTTTCCAGTGCGCTTTTATGAATTTGAACTCCTCTACAGAGCTGGTCCAGATTCCCAAGAAAATAAGGAACCATTGATTGACATGGTAGACCCAAGAATGTAACCAAGAGTGTTAGCACAAGCTGTCCAAGTATGGAGAAGAATAAGTTCTTGGCTATACATGTCAACGACATCAGGGCTACGCTACGCATTTACCTGTCGAACTACGACGATGAAGCGAACCTTTTACAGTAGGAAATTGTGCTGATTGCATTACGCTTTTCGGGGAACATACATTGGAAAACGGTGTTACTTTAGACTGGTGAAGTAGTTTAATTGGCATTTTGCTAGTAGTCGATGTTTTCATTTGAACATAAATTTCCCAGTTTTAGTAATTGGAACCACCAACGACAAGGTGCTGGTGATTGAGGATTTCAAAACACTAGCATCGCTATCTTTCTGATCCGTAGTGGCAAATAGATTATCCCGGTTGAATCGAAGCGTTTCATTCGAGACTTATACATCTCGATCGTTCCAGAACGCGACACGTAAAAGAAGTTGATTGGTTGGTTGTTTTTATTCAAAAGTTTAAACAATCGATACTTGTTTATTCACATTCATGTTTTGAAATAAATTAATTAAATTTAAGTTTTACAATCGTTGCTGTTAGCTGATAGCAGTGTTGGCAAAATCAGAAATCAATTGATATTTTTCCGCTCTCATGCGCTCGCAATATCACACGTGAAAGTGGAATAAAATATCATGCTTGGTATTGATTTTACAAGCTCCTTTGATATTGCGAGACTATTCACAACGAGCAAAAATCAAGCTGATCCGTTGCACATCGTTTTCTTAGAAAGAGAAAGTGTAGTTTGCTCTCTTTTTACTCTTCACCGATGGCAGACACGAAGTGACTGCTGCCAGCCGTTATGGAAGTTTCGGTTGCATTCGGGTGTAAAGCAAAAATCATGAAACTCAATCTCACCACAGTTTGTTGAGATTTGCAGCTGGTGAGTTTTGTTAGCTTGATATTCCGAGCTGCGAACAACTGCAGTTGTTTGCTTGTTGATTTTTGTCTACAAAAATCAAGCGTGATCTTCGGCGTTTGTGAGCTTTGATTTTTTGATATTTTCCCAACACTGGCTGATACAATCAATGAACAAATGGATTCTACATCAACACATAGTAGATATGGCTTATCAATCATGTTCAGCTATAATAATGGTTTAACAGATGAGAATTGACGGTTTCAAATCCGAGGAAATGTAGTTCATATTTACAACATGTTTACTATGTACGGCAAAGTGCCATAATTCTGCACAGCACCTAATTCCGCGCATTTCGCCAAAATGTTGCAGTATTTTACAGTTTTATCTAACTTTATATTTTCACCATGCACAAGCGGTTAATACCTACCATAATGTTCAATTCAATTCAAATTATATACAATTTCTTATTATTTTAGAAATTTTCAAAACAGCCTGGAATTAGGCCTGCGCAGAATTATGGCACTTTACTGCAGAATAAACACGTTCGGTGGGAAGCTACAAGATGCAACCCTACAGATGTCACAAGCTCGGCAACAAGTACAATGCGAATGGTTTGGAAAACCTTCACCACAACTTCTTGTTCAGATTCGATAGTCCTAAGAGTCTTAAGTTAGTGTTACATGGCCTAATCATAACGGTCGAAAAGTACTTAATCTTATAACGCAACGGTCGATAAAACCAAACGAATAACGAGGGGAAAGGTTCGATGATTGTCAACCTGACTTCTTCCTGTAACATGTCGAACGAATCATCCTAAATGTACATCAAAGTGTGACATAATTAATAGTGTAGGTATAATGCGAAAATGATGCAATTTGTTTCTACATTGGAGAAATAATCAGCGGCTGTTTTTTTCCACCGTTGACGACATTAATTTATAGGCGAATCATTTTTGCAATGATCTTCTCTTATTCCAAGACCATATCTTGATGCCTACAAAACAAAAAGAAACATTTCAAATAGCTGTTAAAGCTTAAAATATGAATACTGCAGTTTTCAAATATTCACACAAAATCCTTGACGACATCCGATAAATAAACAACTAAAATGGGTTTAGCAACGGTGGTAACAACCCAATGCAAAATATAGGTTAAGTATTTTTAAGTATTTCCAGGTATCTTAGGTATTTGTAAGAACTTTCTGAGTATAACGCGAGAAATAGAAAGTTTAGAGTGGGATGCTATAACTTATTGTGATGAAAGTGTGCTACTCGGGAATGAGCCCATCGCTAAAAATCTGCTATTTATCAATTTTATCTAGATGACCGTGTCATTGGGACGGTACTAATGGATATTTTGGTTTGCTATTGGAAATTTAGTCGATTGCTGAATTTATGTATGGGCCCAAATTAGGGGCATTTAGACCAACATTAAATCCATTTCCCCTAGTTGGTTGAACCTCCTTAGGAAGTAGTAAGTAGGAAGTCGCTCGAAATTTCTGAAGAAATATTTACAATGATCATAGGAAGCTGCTTATTTTTTTTTTCAAGAAATTAAACTTTCTAAAGGAGGCACTTGACGGCACCGGGTGGTTGAGTGGTATGCGTCACTGCTTTTTGGGATTTTTTCTGAGACGGAAAAAAGGAAGGGAAAGTAAAGCCGTTGGTCCCGGCCCATGTCATGTGTTGATAGGTTCGAAAGGTTCCAGATGTGGAAGTCAGCTCTTTGGCACTCGATTGCCGTTAGTAATGAATCACCAATTAGTAATCGACGCTCGTCAGTGATTGGCACTCGATTGCGGCACAGAGACCGTCGTTAATTGAAAATTGATACGAAAAAGGAAGTCACTCGAGCTTTCCTATATATTAGGTTGAGATTTTGCAGAAATGTGCGCAAAATTTCACAGTTGCTCGGGAAGTTGTTCAAACTTCCTTGGCATATAACATGAATTTTCTCAGGAAGATGCTTGAATTTTCCTAGGAAATTGCTCAAACTTCTATAAAGAGTATACAAGTTACCTGTCACTTAGACTGCATCAAGAAGTTTCTCGAACTTCCTAAGAAATTTGCTCTAATTTTCTCGTGAAATATCTCTCAACTTTTCATTAAAAATGGCTTAAATCTAATGATGAAATTTCTCAACCTTTTCATGGAAGATGCTTCAGCTTTCTCAAACTGTTAAAACTTACTCTGGATGTTGTTCAAATTTTCTCCAAAAACTGCTCCAATTGTCTCAGCAAGCTGATTGAATTTTCCATACTCTACATTAAAATTTCCTCAGAAAAGATCTCGAACTCTACGATTTCTACAGGAAGTAGCTGGAACTTTCTCAAGAAGTTGATTTAATTTCCTCAGCAAGTTTCTCGAACTTCCAAGGTTTCCCTAGAACATCCTCAGGAAGTTCTTCAAATTTCGTCGGGATGAATAAGAAAATCAATTACTCTAACAAGAGGCAGCTCCACGTTTGGAAAAAAAAGTAATTCCCTCATCGAACGGCAATAGAACCCATTCGATGGGATTCGTCTGGTTTGTGTTCTTGCCATGTGTGCCATTTTCGCACAACAAATTCCCAAAGCAGAAACTCTCCTGGCAGAGCATTACCGAGGGTGGATTAATGGTATATCATGTTACATGCTGCGCATGCAACCGACTTTTCCCCCACGCTCCCATCACACACGTGTTGCCCACTTACACCCGAAGACACGTTCCCATTTTATGCTGTTGTCGTCGTCGTCCTTGGGCTGAAGCCATCACAGAGTTCCTACAACTGACACACACGGGACATAAAACCCATCGAAACCAAACCGACCACTATGAAACGCAACACTGACTGCCATGTACAAGAATTACGGTCTCAATATAACTTGATTAGAAAAGGCTGGTGGTGGTGGTGGTGGTGCCAAGTCTGTACCGTTCATACACCTCTATTGGATTTCGGTTTCTGCTCGACCCGTGTTGGCATGATGTTAGGACGTTTCAACGAAAGAAGTACCAACACTTTGTTTAATCCACTTACTGTCACGTTAGATCGTCTCTGGGATGATCCAAGACTCGAGTTGCCATTAGCTGAAATCGTTGGAATTTAGGACAAAATTCCCAACTCGAGCTTCCAAACATGAGTAAACCTTTCGGAATGATGTAGTAAATCAAAGCGATGCGTGTGGTTGGCAGCTGAAACGAAGTGGGTTTGGAAATTTTCACGTTTTCAGTTTTTGTGGTGCACATCCAACAAAAGATATTCAAAATTGAGTCGATTTTAAAAAGTGGGGTTACTCAGTGAACTCCTCGATTTTCCAGGAAAAACTTCTTGAATATGAGGAAAATCGATATGTATTAGTATACTCCTAGACTGAGTAAAATTGTGATCGGTTTCCTCATATTCAAGTAGTTTTCCGGGGATGTGAGGAACATTTTACTCACTCACAGAATAGCCCCACTTTTTGCAATTTTTTGAGTTGAATTCGAGTTAGTTACTGAGTTCCTCTCATCGGCCGTGTGGACTGGCCGTCATATAACGTATAGGTTTGAACGTGTGTGAAGATACCTACATCAGATGCATAGGAGTGTTCTATCAACGGGGAAACGGGGAAATTCGCTTCTCAAATGCTGACAAGCGTGAAACAATCTGCTACGATGGCTGAAAATGGGTTCAGAGGGCTTCAGAGTTAGATCTGGTAAACTTTTTGAGCAGAATCTGCCGAGAAGGTGGTCACCCTTAGCGCAGTTAGGTATAAACCATAACTATGATGGAAGAGACGAGTCTGATTCCAAGTGTCACACAATTTACGAATAAAAAAAATGGTTTAAGCATAAAAAGCTCTCAACTAAGATTTTGGAACTGTGAGAGCATGCACCTGGTTCCAGTTCAAGTTAGATTGAGTCGCATTCAAAGGAATTTTGAGTTCGCCTTCAAAGAAAATATAAATTAACATCAAATTAAATTTAAGAAATGTTGTGAGTGAGATTGAGTATCTTCTTGGGGAAGATCGAGAAGCTTCTTGAGAAAATTTTAGCAACTTCGCGGAAAACATTGAGCAACTTAAGGGTACGTAGAGCATCTTCCTGAGTAGAGGCGCACACAAATACCTGGGTTGGACAGTCAAAACTTTGTCACACCCACGATCTTATAGAGAACATAGTTAAAACCCTGAATTAATCCTCAAATGATAAAATCTTAACCTTCTAACAAATAGAAATTCTGACTTAAGAGCACATACGATTAAAACGGCTAAATGAACGCATGATGGACTTTGGCCCTAAGTAGCTAGTAATTGGGGCTGAAGGTTCCCGGGACATGGCTGGATGGGGCCAGTATAGTCCTATGCTTTGATTTCTACTACCATTGAACTAGTTTTTGAATTCTCATGTCATGTGTCACATGATGGGTTTATGACATTTACAAACCAGAACACGTTCCGGCCTTACATCTCCGGAATTAGTTTACGATTCCCAAAATAGTCAAAAAGTTCTAAAAGACCATACCACCTTGTTCCACTCACATCTTTGGAGGTGGACTCGCCTCTGTTCCTAAGGAAATGTGAGCAATTTTCTGTGGATGATTGAGTACTTGGGGAAGATCGAGCAACTGTTTTATGTCAATCTAGCAACTCCCTTGGCAATCTTTGAGCTCGAACCACTTTCAGAGCAAGTTTTAGAGCAACTTCCTATGGAAGTTTGAGCAACTCTCCATATACATTTGAAAATCTTCTTTAACTAATCATGTGTGTTTTACTCTATGCGTGAAGTTAACGATATATGTACATAGTTGGAGATGCTTAACTTCAGATATCATACTTAAAGTGGTAATTTAATACGATATATGAGGAGATGGAAGTATAGTTTCGTTAGAGTACGGCAGTGTGAAAATTGTATATAAAGAGTAGAAAGCGAGCAATTTTGAAGAAGGCACGAATCGGGTCGATCATCTCTTTTACCAAACTCTTCTGTTAGGGAGAGATGGTGAGGGGTATCTCCCCCACCACCACTGGCAAAAGCAGCGATAGTTAAAGCAGCATTCTAGAGCAGTGTTGGAAAAGTTCGCGATATTTCACGAAGTTCACCAAGGGAAAAGTTCGCGAGTCATAGTGAGTTTTCGCGAACTTTTCCATCACTGTTCTAGAGAAAATTCGAGTAACATCCTGAAAAAGTTCATTGAATTTCCTGGAAAGCTGAAGCAACTTCCCACAAAAAATCAACCAATTTCCCACACTGAAAATGAAACTCCCTCACAGAATGAGTCACCTTTACTCAGTTGTGATTCACTTTTATTCATTCGTATGGAGACATTTCTGGGACATTAACAGCGTTGGTTACTCAGCGCTTGAGTAACCTACGCTTTTATAAATTTATCCATACGAATGAGTAAAAACGGTTCATTCACTGAATAAGATTCGCTTTCAGTGTACATAATTTTGGGTAACGTCCTATGAAAAATTAAACATTTTTTTTTAAGAAGACCGAAATACATTCTTTAGATAACAGAGCAACATTTTATGCAAGTATGAGTTAACTTCTGAGAATGTTTGGGCACATACAAAGGAAGCTTGAACAACTTTCTGAGATCTAAATTTGATCAATTTTCTTCAGAAAATTAAGTAATTTCTTGAGGAGGATCGAATAACTTCCTTATGTAATTCAAAGTTCTCAAGAATGTTTGGGCAGCATATTGAAAAAGACCGAGCCACTGTCAAAGAAAGATTAAATTACTTCCATGGAAAGTTCGAGCTACTTTCTAAGTAAGCATTAGCAATATTAAAACGAGGATCTAGCAACTTTGTGAGGAATATTGAGCAACTTCCTGGTAAAATTCAAGTTGCTTCCTGAGAAAGAAATAACATGTGAACATTCAAGAAAGTTCCTTAGGAAGTTCGAGAGTATTTCTGAAGTAATTCTTAGTGAAGTTCGTACCTACTTCCTAAGAAAGTTCTAGCAACCTCCTTAACACTCCGAACATGATGCCTCTGGTAAAATGTGTAACGGCAAATTGGCAATGTTTGAAAAATCATTGCTCAACAATTTATCAATCGATTTTAAATCTATTGTTACCGAATAAATTTTTAAAGGATGTAGTTTCAAATGGCACCAATAGATTTGAAATTCGTCAATAAATTGCTGAACTATGATTTTTCAAACATTGCAAGATTGCCGATACAAATTTTACCGGAGGCATCGTGCTCGAAGTGTTAAAAAGATTGAGCAACCTCCTGGAAATATATGGACGTTTCAGTATCTGCATGCTAAAAACTCGAGCCTAAAACATCAGCCTTAGTATTTTTGAGCAACTTCCTAACAGAGTCCAAGCAGCTTCCATAGGATGTTTGAGCAACTTCCAGAGGAAGTTTGAGCAACTTCTAGAAGAAGTTTGAGCAACTTCTAGAGGAAGTTTAAGCAACTTCCAGGGGAAATTTGAGCAACTTCCAGAGGAAGTTTGAGCAACTTCCAGAGGAAGTTTGAGCCACTTCCAGAGGAAGTTTGAGGAACTTCCAGAGGAAGTTTGATCAACTTCCAGAGGAAGTTTGAGCAACTTTCAAAGGAAGTTTGTGCTACTTCCAGAGGAAGTTTGAACAACTTCCAGAGGAAGCTTGAGCAACTTCCAGAGCTAGTTTGAAAAACTTCCAGAGGAAGCTTGAGCAACTTCCAGGGGAAGTTTGGCCAACTTCCAGAGGAAGTTTCAGCAACTTCCAAAGGAAGTTTGGGCCACTTCCACAGGAAGTTTGAGCTACTTCCAAAGGAATATTAAGCATTTTCCAGTGAAAGTCTAAGCAACTTCCAGTGGAAGTTTGAGCAACTTCCAGAAGAAGTTTGAGGAACTTCCAAAGGAAGTTTGAGCAACTTCCAGAGGAAGTTTGAGCAACTTCCAGAGGAAGTTTGAGGAACTTCCAGAGGAAGTTTGAGCAACTTCCAGAGGAAGTTTGAGCAACTTCCAGAGGAAGTTTGAGCAACTTCCAGAAGAAGTTTGAGCAACTTCTAGAGGAAGTTTGAGCAACTTCTAGAGGAAGTTTGAGTAACTTCCAGAGGATGTTTGAGCAACTTTCAGAAGAAGTTTGAGCAACTTCCAGAGGAAGTTTGAGCAACTTCCAGAGGAAGTTTAAGCAACTTCCAGAGGAAGTTTGAGCAACTTCCAGAGGAAGTTTGAGCAACTTCCAGAGGAAGTTTAAGCAACTTCCAGAGGAAGTTTGAGCAACTTCCAGAGGAAGTTTGAGCAGCTTCCAGAGGAAGTTTGAGCAACTTCCAGAGAAAGTTTGAGCTACTTCCAAAGGAACATTAAGCATCTTCCAGTGAAAGTTTAAGCATCTTCCAGTGAAAGTTTAAGCATCTTCCAGTGAAAGTTTAAGCAACTTCTAGTGGAAGTTTGAGCAACTTCCAGAGGAAGTTTGAGCAACTTCCAGATGATGTTTGAGCAACTTCCAGAGGAACTTTGAGCAACTTCCTGAGGAATTTTGAGCAACTTCCAGAGGAAGTTTGAGCAACTTCCAGATGATGTTTGAGCAACTTCCAGAGGAACTTTGAGCAACTTCCTGAGGAATTTTGAGCAACTTCCAGAGTAAGTTTGAGCAACTTCCAGAGGAAGTTGAGCAGCTTCCAGAGGAAGCTTGAGCAACTTCCAGAGCAAGTTTGAAAAACTTCCAGAGGAAGTTTGAGCAACTTCCAGGGGAAGTTTGGGCAACTTCCAGATGATGTTTGAGCAAGTTTGAGCAACTTCCAGAGGAAGTTTGAGCAACTTCCAGAGGAAGTTAAGCAGCTTCCAGAGGAAGCTTGAGCAACTTCCAGAGCAAGTTTGAAAAACTTCCAGAGGAAGTTTGAGCAACTTCCACGGGAAGTTTGGGCAACTTCCAGAGGAAGTTTCAGCTACTTCCAGAGGAAGTTTGAGCCACTTCCACAGGAAGTTTGAGCTACTTCCAAAGGAATATTAAACATTTTCCAGTGAAAGTTTGAGCAACTTTCAGTGGAAGTTTGAGCAACTTCCAGAGGAAGTTTGAGCAACTTCCAGAGGAAGTTTGAGGAACTTCCAGAGGAAGTTTGAGAAACTTCCAGAGGAAGTTGAGCAACTTCCAGAGGAAGTTGAGCAACTTCCAGAGGAAGTTGAGCAACTTCCAGAGGAAGTTGAGCAACTTCCAGAGGAAGTTTGAGCAACTTCCAGAGAAAGTTTGAGCAACTTCCAGAGTAAGTTTGAGCAACTTCCAGAGGAAGTTGAGCAGCTTCCAGAGAAATTTTGAGCAACTTCCAGAGGAAGTTTGAGCAACTTCCAGAGAAAGTTTGAGCAACTTCCAAAGGAAGTTTGAGCAAATTTTTGAGGATGACCTTTGAAATGAAAAGAAATTTTCTTAGAAGTATGGAGCAACTTTTAGAAGGAGATCAATTAGAGTTGTTTCTTATAAGAAACGAATATCTTCCATCTGAAGTTTAAACTATTTTTTGGAAATGTGTGGCTGCCAAACAAAGTGAATATTCTGAGGAGGAAACTTGATCGTAGTTTTTTCGTGTATTTTTTTTGTCATATAAGGAGTTCGGTTGCCTAGGAGCGACTGATTTTGCTTATTGTATAAAATATTATAGATTCAATCTAAAGATCCTTCACTTTGAGGAGTAAAAAAGAACGTAAAAGAAATAATATTCGAGTTCTAGGAAAGACGTGTTGATCGGAATTTAAGACAAATTTTTCTCAAGAGAAGTTTTCATCGTATTAACAGGAAGTTTATCAGGAACTTGGTTGTAATTGTTTTGTGAATTAATCATATCGTCCGACCATTTTCCACAGAGATGGCACTGTTCCGCTGGTAGGAAATGATAAAAATCCTCGTATAGAAATTGAGAGAAGTGGGAATATTTCACTTTCGATGCATATTCAGGTCAAAAAAAGTGAATGACAATCTAAAGAAATCATTCATGGACTTTGTCGTTCACTTATTTCTCGTAAATTGTTGTTAAAGAAGCTACAATTCTTTAAAAATGATTTTTCCCCATAAAGTTTTACCCGCTTTACTATCAGTCCTCAGAGAGCCTAAAAATTCAAATTTGAGAGAGAAAACATGCTATGTATTTTGATGACGCTCTATTTGTGATTTCCCTTTCACATACTACAAAATAGAGTACTTGTAACTGAAAAACATATCTGGTACCTCTATATATGCTTTTCGATTAACATCCAAAGGCCCTCTTTTTTTTTTACATATTCTGCACAAAATATACTTTCTGCCGCACCCTATCAATAGAAAACGGTGGGAAATTCTGTTAGGGGCGATGCTGAAAAAGTATTTTTTGTGCAGAATATGTAAAAAAAGGATGGACTTCGGATTTTAATCTAACTGCATATATAGAGGTACCATACATGTTTTGACCGCACTGCCCTTTGTTTACAATTAACTGAACTAAGTGTATGGGTAATTTCTGATAGATGTCACCATTAAGAACAGTGGTGACATCTCAAGGAATATTAACGCAGAAGCATGGTAATCATTGAGGAGTTCAGTGGCCTTGTGGTGACCGATTTTGCTAACTGAGCAAAATATCATGGGTTAAATCCCAAGCTCCTTCACATTATAGAGTTATGCTTTAAACCGGGTTTCTTTCATAATGCGATGTTAAGGGTAAATAAATTCGGTTGGAGGGCCGAGTACGTAAAAGAAGTAATATTTAAGTTTCAGGACAGACGTGCTGATGGGAAATCCATTTCAAATCCTTCTCCTTCTCAAGAGCAGTTGTTGTCGTCGTTGGTGAGGTCACCACCGAGATAACAACAAGTTGAACGGTAACTTGATCGTAATTGTTTTGTGATATAAGGAGCTCGGTGGCCTAGTGGCGACCAATTTTGTTTATTGAGCAAAAGACCGTGGTTTCAATCCCACGTTTCACTATTGAATCGTTAGGACATCAATTCAGCACATCTTTTACCAAAACGATTTCTGCTGCAATCCCAACCCTTTTATGAAAAATACAAGTGATTTCTCATGGAAGTGCAGAGGTGTTCTCGGTTTTCATTCAAGCGAGTATTATGTCAACATTTTCCTACCATTTTGGACGTGGCCGGCCCTGGTATTGCCATGTTTTAGATCACCACTTTTTCACATTGAAGATGGTTGCTAGTCCTAAGCAACGTCTATTGGTTCTCTGTGTATTTACAGCTGATCTGGCAATAACAGAGTTGCATAATTTGTTTAGAAAGATTGAACAGTTTCAGTTCAGTCACTTCCTAAATAAAATCGACCTTCTTCCAGAGAAAGATTGAGTAGTATTCTGAGAAATACTGAACATGATGTCGAGAAAATATGAGTATCATCCTTAAAATCCTCTACGAACTTCCTAAAACATTCGAGGATCTGATTAGGAAAATAGAGCAACTTCCTAATTAAATTTCGAACAACTGGTACAAGCATCTTCCTAGAATAGTTCAACTCAAACTCATGGGAAACACGGAGAAAATTATTGAGGAAATATAAGTCACTTCTAGAGACAGCTTAATCTACGTCCCGACGAAGCTACAATTATTTTCTAAAGAAAAGTGCTGCAGATCCTGGGGCAAGTTGAGCTCCAGATGAATTTCGAAATCCATGCATGCCTATAATAAAAAAGTTGTCCTACTGTCAAGCCCCAAATGATGGCGAAGATAAAAAGAAAAAAAAAAAAATCCAAATGCTTTGAAGCATTGCTGTAATCAAAAGTAATGAGCTTGCTAACAATTTAAATCTCGGTGAAAAAAGTTCAAACGTGTTTTCCTATCTGTTCTGCCACAAGGTTTTTATTGCTCCCGTGGATTGTACTTTAATAATGTCAGAAGCATGTACTGCTTCCAGCGAATTTCTAAACGTGTGCAATGAGAGCTCTCCAGGGATTGTAAGTATTCGTGGAATCGTACTGGGGGCAATAAGACTTGAATTCCCGATGGAAATTGCATTTGTCGACTTTCATTTTAGCCCAAATAAATTTTCCACTAACATGATTAATTAGTGGCTCGTTGAATTGACCTTTTGCGAAGGGAAAGAAGTGAAACAACACCAAATTTCAGCATCAATTATCGTCAATTAGGGATTCGCTCTTTTCCTGTTAACGACCCGGACTGTAAATTTGCAACGTCGCATCGTACGGAAAAGTTTTACTCTCGGAATCAGCTACAATGTGAAACATTTTCCAGGACACTGGATGCAGAAACGCACAAATTGCTCACAGTCATTGCTAGTAGTGCACTTCCCAGCAGACTGTTGATTGCTGAAAACAAGTTTCAGAGCAAACATATGATTAATGGTTTCGCTTCACCGAACAGTTGCAACTTTGTCGGTACCACGTCAGGTCAATTGTGATGCTGCTGCTGAGTGATCCGATTTAAGTTTGACTTTGTGAGACTTAGCGAAAGATAGCATCGTCAGGACTATTATTGGCACGCTGGATAGAGTCCACAAGTAAGATACGGAAATTTATGTGTTTCAGAAGTAAGTAAGCCGTAAGTTTTCTGAGTGCTGATATTTGTGCTTCTGAAGCTTCCCTCAAAGTTCCATAATTACTTTACCAAAGTGCGGGAGGAAAGCTGAAACCGTGGAAACTTGTGAGCAGGGTACATGACCCTAACCGGTCAGTACGAAGGATACAAAAGATTTACGAAGCAGTGGCGTAGGCTAGATATGGGCACTTTTCGATGGGAATTTTCATGCTAAACACTTCACAAGCTACAGTTTGATCTTATGAGCTATAAAACGCTTCTCCTCGGGCCTTTACACGCTACTGTATTCAGCCAAACGTGGTTCGAAAAGCACACCGAAGCGAAATATTTCTCTTCTGTCCACTTCACCCCTGAGAGGACGAAAGTAGCAAAGCTACTCAATCAGCTATTTTGATACAGCCCAGAGTGCGGTAGCTGACTCGTCCACCCTCACAAACAAATTTTATTTGGGATGTCGTGTCTTTCTCCGCCTCTCCCACCGTTCTGTTCCAATGTACAAGGCTCGTAAGGATCACTCGTAAAATAATGGAAATGGATAATGTGGGTGAGTTTTGCTCTTTCTTCTCGGTGCTCCCATACATTTTTAATTCGAGTAATGGAAATTCTGCAATTTAAAATTCACGAAACATCAAAGTAAACGAATGCTTGAATAACTTCTTCTTCTGCTTTGTATTTCAAGCTTAATGCTTATCACATTTTAGCTTATGGTGTGCTCTCAACTTAGTGTTCTAGATGCACTTCCACAGTTATTAATTGAGAGCTTTCGATGCCTGTACCATTTTTGCATTAGTATAATTGTGTGGCAAGTCCAATCATACTTTTATGCCCAGGGAAGTCGAGAAATTTTCCAACCCCTAAAAATTCCTAGACCGGACCAGGAATCGAACCCAGCCACCTTCAGCATGGTTTTGCTTTAAAGCTGCGCTTTTACCGACTGAGCTAAGAGAGGCCCCTCACTTGTCCCTTATTTGAATAAACAAATGCCATTTTCCTCATTCAAATCAAGAAAGAAAGGAAAATTCCCGATTCTTCCAAAATGCAAATTCAAACAAAACCAACGAATCACTCAAAGAGCAAAACCATCAACGACAAATTTTCGGTCAACAATTGCTCTGCATGGTTGTCAAGCCAGGAGCGATGGAAAAATGGAACCCATACAGGCAGAATTTCCGACAATTATTTACAGATGAGTGGACCACCACCCATCGCCCTTCCATCTAGGCACGGTTGCACACGTGTTCACCATGGTGACGTTGACGTTTTGTCGAAGGAATCCGACTGAGTGTTCTGGAAAAAATCAACGTCGAAGCTGTTCTGAGAAGCGGATTGTTTGTTATTTGGGAAAATAAGCCCGAGGATTTATGAGCTTCTAAGTCCACTCGATTGATGTGATGCAGTCGGGTAATGGTGTTTCTAGAAAAGAACCAATGTGAAAGATGAGCACAACAACAAACACTTGAGATAAACACTTCAATTAACTGTTATATTTTTAGGTGGAACTTGTTGGTTAAAGCTGTTCTGGAGAAATTGAAGCTATTGGCGTTCCCAAAAAAAAAGGTTGTGTCGACATCTTGGAAGGTCACGAGTCATATCATTATAAACGACTATGAGATGAAATAGCTGACTCAGCTGGACTAACATTTCGCATACTCTAACAAATCTTTACGTTGATGTTACGTGAAAAATTACGTAGCCCCTTAAGCATCTCACTTCAATCATTTACAAGTGCCACATGTAAATGTCGAATGGAATTTTGATAAAAATTTACGTAATTTTTTATATCGCTTGATAGTACGGGAATTTCACGCAGTGATGGATTGCTCTTTTGGGACTTTTTCATTACTCTTTAATATAAAATGCTTATGTTGAATCCAAATGAACGTTAAGTTAAACCATCTTAAAATAGATAGTTTAGTGCAATTAATCTCCATATGAAAATTTAAAATGTCCGCACCGAGAGCGCTCTCACGTATGCCTTCAGTGAAACACACAGATTGTGGCTCTACGATGCACATACTAAGCTATCTATTTTAGGATGATTTGAATAAAAATTCAATTGGATTTAACGTAAGCATTCTATATTGAAAAGTAACGAAGAAGTCCCAAAAGAGCTATCCATCCTTGATATCACGTAAAAAGTAAGTGATACCTAGTACACGCACTACAAAATATGCACGTCCAATATACGTGAAAAATCACGTAGCTACTTCAATTGCTTCAACTTTCATTTTAAAATGATGGTAGTAAAATTGACTTGTTCACTGGAGTTGAAAATGAAAGCAGCAACATTTTCACTTGCTTATCCTTGACAGATACGCGTATTTCGGCGTATTAATACTCGATAAGCGTATCTGTCAAGGATAAGAAAATAAGGTAGTGAAATTAAATGGAAATTACTAATCATGGGGCAACCCTAAATATCATCATCACCATTCAGGTAACCCACTCTCTCGATTCACTAACACCCAATCTCGGAACCCTCATACTGTAACCGATCACTCGATCGAACCTCAAATCACAATCACCAACCCCATTCTATTGTGAAACCTCTGGGACACTATTGTATATATTGTACATATCGAGAGTAATAAATCAACCACCAGTTGAGCCGTACGCATGCAATTCCCGCATAAGCGCAACCCGAGATTCACCCAAAAGCTGGTGACCCCGACAGAACAAGAGCAAAATTCCGTATCGAAAACAGCTTTTCTAGACCACGATTCGTGAACCGTGTCAAAGTTATCGCGCAAAATACCCCACGAAAGTGAAACATTACAATGCCTGACGGTAACGGCAGCGAGGTGAAAACCGGGAACAATGAGCCCACGGTGATCGCTAAAATCAATTATCCTGATTTCGACCCGGACGATATCGATACGTGGTTCATTTGTCTTGAAGCCGCGTTTAGTGTGAACCAAGTCAAACAGGCCGATCCACGAAAGAATGTGCCGGTTGAGGATCAAGGGCCGATACTTCAACTTTAGCATAATCAACGTGCACAGCCCTCACTCCGGAAGCACTGATGATGACAAGGACGCATTTTGCAGCTCAACCGCGAGTTCGATCGCTGCCCAAGCCACGACGTCAAGATCATCATAGGAGACCTAAACGCCCAGGTAGGCCAGGAGGAGGAATTCAGACCGATGATTGGAAAGTTCAGCGCCCACCAGCTGACGAACGGGAACGGCCTACGACTCATCGATTTCGCCGCCTCCAAGAACATGGCCACCTTCTTCCAACACAGCCTCCCCTATCGTTACACCTGGAGATCACCACTGTAGACGGAATCGCAAATCGACCACGTTCTGATTGATGGACGGCACTTCTCCGACATTATCGACGTCAGGACCTATCGTGGCGCTAACATCGACTCTGACCACTACCTGGTGATGGTCAAGCTGCGCCCAAAACTTTCCGTCATCAACAATGTACGGTACCGACGCCCGCCACGATACAACATAGAGCGACTGAAGCAACCGGATGTCGCCTTAGCATCCGCGCAGAATCTCGAGGCAGCGTTGCCAGAGGAGGGCGAGCTTGATGTGCCCCCTCTAGAGGACTGCTGAAATACAGTAAAAGCAGCCATCACCGACGCAGCCGACAGCACCATCGGGTACGTGGAAAGAAGTCGAGATAAATAATGGTTCGACGAGGAGTGCAGAGCGATTTTGGAGGAGAAGAACGCAGCGCGGGCGGTAATGCTGCAGCATGGAACCCGACAGAACGTGGAACGGTATAAACAGAAGCGGAAACAGCAGACCCGCATCTTTCGGGAGAAAAAACGTCGCCTGGAAGAAGCGGAGTGCGAGGAAATGGAACTGCTGTGCCGTTCCCAAGAAACACGGAAGTTCTACCAGAAGCTCAACGCATCCCGCAACGGCTTCGCGAGCCGAAATGTGCAAGGATAAGGACGGGAGCCTCTTGACGGACGGACGTGAGGTGATTGAAAGGTGGAAGCAGCACTTTGATGCGCACCTGAATGGCGAGGAGAACGTAGGCACGGGAGACCAGCGCAATGGAGGAAACGACTACGTCAGTGCATCAGAGGACGGAACTGACCCAACTCCCACGCTGAGGGAAGTTAAGGATGCCAGAAAAGTTGGTCACCTGGCTGCACCGGATCTGGGAAACAGAACAGCTACCGGAGGAGTGAAAGGAGGGGGTAATCTGCCCCATTCACAAGAAAGGCGACCATTTGGAATGTGAGAACTTCAGAGCGATCACCATTTTGAATGCCGCCTACAAAGTGCTATCCCAGATCATCTTCCTTCGTCTATCACCGAAAATGACTGAGTTCGTGGGAAGTTATCAAGCCAGCTTCATCGACGCCGATCGACAACGGACCAGATCGTCACCGTACGGCAAATACTCCAGAAATGCCGTTAATACCAGGTCCCAACTCATCATTTGTTCATCGACTTTAAGGCGGCATACGACAGTATCGACCGCACAGAGCTATGGAAAATCATGGACGAGAACGGCTTTCCTAGGAAGCTGATCAGACTGATCAAAGCAACGATGGACGGTGTGCAAAACTGCGTAAAGGTTTCGGGTGAACTATCCAGTTTATCCGAATCTCGCCGGGGACTGTGACAAGGTGACGGACTCTCATGCCTACTCTTCAACATCGCTCTAGAAGGTGTAATGCGACGAGCCGGGCTCAACAACCGGGGTACGATTTCAAGAAATCCGGTCAATTTGTGTGCTTTGCGGATGACATGGACATTATCGCAAGAACATTTGGAACGATGGCAGAACTATACACCCGCCTGCAACACGAAGCAGCAAAGGTCGGACTGGTGGTGAGTGCGTCAAAAACAAAGTACATGCTAGTAGGCGGAACCGAACATGACAGGATTCGTCTAGGACGTAATGTCACGATAGACGGGGATACTTTCGATGTAGTGGAGGAATTCGTTTACCTTGGATCCTTAATGACGGCTGACAACAATGTGAGTCGTAAAATACGAAGGCGCATCATCAGTGGAAGTCGTGTCTACTACGGGCTCCAGAAGATTCACCCCCGCACCAAATGTACCATGTACAGAACGCCAATAAGACCGGTGGTCCTCTATGGACACGAAACATGGACTATGCTCCAGGAGGACCTGCAAGCACTCGGAGTTTTCGAGCGACGTGTGCTAAGGACGATCTTCGGCGGTGTGCAGGAGAATGGTGAGTGGCGGCGAAGAATGAACCACGAGCTCGCTGCACTATACGGCGAATCCAGCACCCAGAAGGTGGCCAAAGCCGGAAGGATGCGGTGGGCAGGGCATATGGCAAGAATGCCGGACAACAACTCTGCAAAGTTGGTGTTCGCTACTGATCCGGTTGGCACAAGAAGGCGTGAAGCGCAGAGAGCACGATGGGCGGATCAGGTAGAGCGTTATCTAGCGAGCATTGGGCATGACCGAGGATGGAGAGCGGCAGCCGCAAACCGAGTATTGTGGCGTACTATTGTTGATTATGTCTTATCTTAATTGTGATGTTGTACAAATAAATGTATGTATGTATGTAGTCTCCCGAACAATCGTCGATTTCTAGTTTGGAACACCGAATGGAAGCGTTGACCCGTCGTTTTGATGAAATTCTTTGGGGTAATCCCGAAGGCGAGGACGTTTTGCAAGCCGCCATCAAGCCCGTTCGCCTGGACGACGTGAAGCGATACCGTCGCGACCCGAATCAGTTCGCCGTTGGATTTGCTGGTTCCATTATCGTCATGAACAAAAAGGTGAGAATTTCAACAATCCGTGCATTTTCCACGACGGGAATATACCCGTCCCGAAAAAAAAACAAATTTTTCGTGCAGTCTCCTACCTGCACACATCCTACCATGCCTCCGTCCGAACAAAACCAACCTAAAATTACCAGCATCTATCTGAACCAATTAGTGAACATCCGAAGAATCCACGTCCATGATCAGCAGTCATCCCAGCAGTTTCTGATAGACTCTGGTGCCGATATTTCTGTACTTCCTCCGTCTCCTCGCGAACAACTCCACCCAGTGAAAACCCATCAACTTTTCGCGGCCAACGGGAGTACAATTCAAACCTACGGTTTGGGTTTTCACTATTGCCGATGTGAAGTCGCCTATCATCGGAGCAGATTTTTTGAAGCACTATGATCTGCTGGTGGATCTCAAGTGTAGCAAATTGATCGACAACCGAACACATCTGGAAATCAACAACAATAATGCCGTCTCCGAACCCACAATCACCACCTTCGACGTGAACTCGCCCTTTGCCGATATCCTCAAAGAGTACCAGGACATCACCATCATGAACATGAATCACCGTCCAACGAAAGCGGAAACAGTTCATCCAATTATCACCTTAGGTCAACCCGTTTTCTCTCGTCCCCGACGACTCCCGATTGATAAGCTGAATGAAGCGAAAGCTTTTTGATGGAGCATGGTATCTGCCAACCTTCCAAGAACTCTTGGGCCAGCCCTCTCCATATGGTCAAGGAGTCAAACGGAAAATGGCGTCCATGCGGTGATTACAGGAATCTCAATGCGATCACGGTACCTGATAGGTATCCGATACGGCACATCCAGGACTACTAGGATGGTTATCCTTTAATCCTATCTTTGGTTTGAAATGGTTCGAAGAAAGAATTTGATGTTTGATACGTCTATGAACAATGATGGCAACGCCACCACAGGCTCAAACAAGACGATCATTTCGATAAATGAAATAATTTGCGTTCATTACCTCGTGCAAGAGAGCACGATGCGAAGTGGATGATATCTTTTTTTTTCCTCTGTTCGGGACCTAACACCACTGCGACCAGTAATTTGATCTATTGTAGTATATCCCGTGTCCTTAGTTTAGTGCATGTCGTATTACCATAGAGGTAACTCTAAGACCAGAAAGTCCCGAAGAAACGAGCTCAACTTTTTGGATCAGCTCTGGTACTATCTTCGGTCCCAAGCTAATCGATTTTAATTTTGAAATTTAAAATCGTTAGTTTCGTATTGATTGTTGGTATTACTCCATCACTATTGAGAAATGATGAAGTATTCGATTTTTTTTTACAGTTTTATCGCAAGGATACGACCCTAAAGGGCCACCCACATTAGATCCGTTTGCGTTGCGTTGACGTAAATTTGACAGTTAGACAATAGAGTTAGCTGTCATTTTGCCGCAACGCGTCCGATCCGGATCTAATGTGCGTGGGCCTTAATTGAAAGGTCCCGCTATTTATATCCTTTGGAGTGTTGCAACACCCTCCAAAGCAGCGTTGCCAGAATGTTTTAAAGCTTATCGGTATCAAAGGTTTTAAAAAATCGGTATTTATCGGTATTCACTACAGTGGCGTTGCTTGCCAGGGGCGGGGGGGGGCGGTCCGCCCCGGGTGCCACCCTTAGAGGGGTGACACCCAAGAGAATAATTAATACCATATACCTGATCATATACATATCCGTAAAACAGCAGTTTCAAAAGGTTGCGGGTCAACTCATATAACAATTTTGAGTACATTTGGTGAAGAGTGTAATCAACTACAGTTTGCTACACCCCTACTAAACGGTGGACGAAGCAAAGACACAAGCAACCCAGGGGCCTGGCTGGCATCCATGGTTTTGATGCTATCATTTGCTCGTCTCTTACTGCTTACAACACGATTTTCCGTCCCTTTTCACCATGTATAAGTCAGACGGGCCGTATTTTGCCCGTGATGTTGCCTACTGTCAAACGTATAGGATTGATATAGGGTTGCCAGCCCCCTGGCAGTACCCGAACGAAACATAACCCCACCCATGTTATGTACAACCGACACCGCATCACTATAGACAGTCGAGTTATAGACCGGCCAACGTGAGTTGACGTATCCAAACAAACCGTCAAATCGTATGGAAAATATTCGTTTTGGATACAACATGGCAGCATATTGACAGGTCTATAAATATCAATGACATTTATATAAGGTCTGGGCCAACAGGTAGCTTGGTGGTGTTAGAAGCAAAAATATTGTAAACATTGCTGAGCACTCAAGTGACGACGTCACTCTATTCAACATTCCATACTGCGAACAGATAGTATTTTGTCACTGCCAACAGCTGTTTCGTGTAAAAAGATAAACATTGCAATGAAATACGAACACCACTAAACATTTGCACATTTCACTAACATCAATAAGCCCTTTGGCCCAGACCTTGTATAAAGGACATTAGGGGTATTCACTAGGCGCATCGTAAACATATACACTAGCGTAAAAATACCAGTGTCCATTGGAGTGTAATGGAAGTTTACGCATTTACGAGGGTGTATACGTTTACGAGCCGCTTTGTGAATACCCCTATTGTATAACTATGACCGTCTATACGCATCACCCGTGCAGGAACCGAAGTCGAACAGACCTTTTTGACGTTTAATAGTCTCTCTCTATCTAGCACACATGGACCCACGCATGGTTTATTTTCCCTTCCCCCACTAGTCCGTTTCCTTCTTGCTCGCACTTCTTCGATTCAGATGGTGCAGTAGTTTGCGCCGATTGAAGGTCTGAAAGCTCTATGCAAACACCGACGACGGCCGACTTCTCTTATGAGATCGTGTTTTGCCTTTGAGTTCGTTGTGAGAGTGGGAGAAAAAATCTTTGCGCAGGCAGAGGATAAGCAAGTTTGATTCCGTGCGGAAATATTGACGACAGTTCCGATGAAGCAGAGAAAAAGTGGGAGCCATTTTCATAAAAGATCAAACGTGAACAAGTAATAACAGCAATAATCCGGTAAGCTGAACAGAATAAAGTGGGATGTAAATTTATTTGGTTTTTCATGTGCCTGATCTTTTTTCCTCAAGGACACAATGCCGCGTGGAGAGCATAAAAACAAGCGATCGAGTGGTTTTCAACAACGCAAAGCAAAACGTGCTAAACTCGAAACAGAGAAAGCATTATCTGAATCGATATTGAGATTCATGAGCAAACCGGAATCAGCACCTTCAGCTACCCATTCGAGCGATGGTGCTCAGGAAGCTGATTCTGCAGCAGCAGCAGGAGTATCACCAGCGTCGGTTTCAGGGACATTAGCAGCAGAAAACGAGGTTTGTGAAGGGACAGAGAAAAAAAATGAGAAACCAGACGGTTCTGATTCTGAAAGTGATGTAGAAAATGATGGCAATGAGAATCAAGCAGAACACTCTGTGGCTGATGATTCCAATTGTTTTTCTGATGTTTCCTATTGGAAATTACCTATGCCAGCTTACCTAAGAGTGAACATCATCAAGATGGGGAGTGCAACGTTCCAGAATAAGGATGGGCCATTTACTGTTTCATCCAGATCTGGGGAAGGCGTGAAAGGTAAGCAGCGCCAATTAACGAAAGAATGGTTCTATCTTGTGACGCCTGATGGTGACAGAGTCCTACGCACTTGGATGGTGTATTCACGTATAAGCCACAAACTGTTTTGTTTTTGCTGTAGGCTGTTTACTGTTCAAGCAACGGAAACAACCTCAAAATTTGTCACAGGTTTCGATAGCTGGTGGAAGCTTAACCCAAAAGTTCAATTCCATGAAAGATCCGAAGAGCACATTCGATGTCTGGAGAAGTGGAAAACGATGGCTACAAATCTCAAGTCTGGTTCAAATATCGATCAACATCTTATCGATCAGAGAGAGAAGGAATCTAAAAAATGGTATGATGTGCTACATCGCTTACTTGACATTACTTTGTTCCTGGCTAAGCAAAACATTGCTTTTCGGGGCCACAGGGAAGATGAGCTTTCCTCAAATAGGGGAAATTTTCTAGAGCTAGTAGAACTGATTTCTAGATATGACCCGGTTCTGAAGGAGCATTTGTTGCGGTTGAAGCATTGTGTCGATTTGCAAGTCCAGCCCCATGTTTCTTATCTCTCGCCGCAAACACAAAACGAGTTCATCGAGATGTTGGCAGGTCATGTTAAAGGGAGAATTCTCTCAGATATAAGATCATCGAAATATTATGGGATTATGTTCGATAGCACCCCAGATGCATCGCACGATGACCAAATGTCTGAAATTATCAGATATGTTAAGATTGAAGATGGGAAAGTCGAAGTAAAAGAATCATTTCTCGGTTTTTTTATTCTGAAAGGGAAAAAAGCCGTTGATTTGAGCAATGATATCCTTCATCAACTTGAAGGTAATGGATTGGACTTTATGAAGTGTCGTTCACAAAGTTATGACAACGCTATAACGATGTCAGGTACACATGGAGGAGTTCAGGCCTTGCTGAAGAAACAAAACAAAAAAGCGGTGTTCAACGGATGTGTAGATCACTCGTTAAACTTATGCGGCCAACACGCTTTTGCTGTGAACCCACAGTGTGTTACATTTTTTGGAACTGTCGAAGCCGTTTACTCGTTTTTTGCTGTTTCAACTCATCGATGGGACGTGCTGCTGCATCACACAGGTGTGGCGGTAAAAAGATTATCGCAAACCCGCTGGAGTGCGCATTATGAAGCGGTAAAACCAATTTACGCAAACTACGATGGGCTGATCGCTGCAATCGAAGCATTGTCTGATCCAGCTGAAAATTTGAATACCAGAGCAAGTGCACGAACCCTTCTGCCTGCGGTTTGTGACTTTACTTTTCTCTGTTATTTATACTTTTGGTGTGACGTCTTGCAAGAAGTTGATATTGCACAAAAGTACTTGCAAACGAAGGGATTGTCACTTGACAAGGTTTTGACTAAGCTAAAAGCACTCGAAATCTTTTTGACGGCTGAACGCAACAATCTTGTTGAAAACGCCATTGAGAAGGCTCTTCCAAGCAGAGTGGCCATACCTACCGATTTATCGGTAGACCTACCGATTTTCTGGATGCCTACCGATTCACAGACGAAAGGTTCAAAACTACCGATTTTTCACTTTTCCTACCGAGAATCACAGATTTGAAGTAATCTTGAAAAATGTTCAATATCTATGTTTTGTTTTCCATGTAGTCAGTCAATTTGATTGAACGCGATGCGTTTTGCAACTTCAATCCAAACGGATGAGTTTTTTTACGTTTAATCGACTTTCTCTGTCTGTCTCCTAGCGGAGATGCTATTTTCTGTTTCTCCCTTTGTTGGTTCCGTATTCCGTTCGTCCTACTTACACTTACTTGTTATGATTAAACTAGAGAAGAGAAAAAAAAAGTTGAACTCGCATCACGGTTTTCGAAAGATTCCTTTTCTTTTCATTTGGCAACAGAGGACTTCTACACCAACTTCAAATGACTTCTAGCGAGAAATAGTGGCTGTAGTAAATCATTATATCAGTGATTTTGTCAAGTCTTAGGTCACTCTGCACACCAATCTTGGGTCATCTTTTTTGGCAGTGTGCCGCCTGTGTGCCAATTGTGTCATGACACCTGGACTGTTTTGGTTTGAAATAGCAAGGATCAATCGGATTGAGGATGACGCGGAAGTGGCGGGTGTGCGATTTTTTTGTTTTGTGTTCATAGGATAATAAAAGCATACAGGTAACTCTAAGACTAGTAGGTCCCGAAGAAACGTGCTCAACTCTGGTACTATCTTCGGTCCCAAGCTAATTGATTCACCCCTCGAAACATAGGAAAATCCACTAACCCTTCATTTTATCTGTTAAACTTTCATAGCAAATCAAAACATTGTGTAGTACTAGGATTTTGACTAGAATGGGGTACTTTGATCGATTTGCTTGGGACCAATAGGCTAGTCAAGTAGTGAGCTAATTTAAAATCGTTAGTTTCGTATTGATTGTTGACAAAAGTCCTGTGTTTTAGGGCATTATAATGCCCTCAAAGGTAGACCAGAAACCTAGCCTTACGTGATGTGAAAAGCAACGGTCTATCAGCGGCTGGAAAGAGTGGGAACAGGTGGGAAACCTTTTAAGAGACCGACTATAGAGGATGATAAGTGTAAGTTGCAGCATTATTTGAATTAAGAGTACTAATGGGGTCTGATTAACTGCCTCTTCTTCTTGAGCTCACTCTAGAACCTACATTTCGTATATAGATCTATAAGTGAACTGCTGGTCTGAGCTCTTCTGGAATATTCAATTATAGGATGTTCCTGAATATACAGACAAATAGCACGTATTGTTGTGAACAACTTCTATGACAGTTGGCCAGCAGTGCTCCCATTTTATTTACATCAATCCAATGCCTACGAGACTGTGCCGAAAGTGTACCAAAGGTATGCCGAAGATGTGCCGATGGATGTACCCAAGCTGTGCAGAGTCTAATTTCGGCACAATGTGCTGAGTGACTTACCCCTTGAATTTTGTCAAATTATCTTTAAAAAAAAGTAGAAATTCTCATTGCTGATCATTACCAAACGTATCCCATGAGAATTTAATGCTTACTGCGTGTTTATGATCATTTCTTCGATTAAATTTTATATTTTATTGCAATGCCTTCACAGCAAAAAATACATTTTAATATAGCATCGAAGAGGATGCACATCAATCATGTCGAAAATCTCATGTAATTTTTATGGCCACAAAAATAAACAAATGCAGTAAAAGCATCGTAATGTCAGTTCATGCGCTGTATTAATGATAATTTTGTCCTTTTTGGTAATTAATATTACAACATGTTTTTGACATGATTGAAATGCATCCACTTTGATGTGATATACAAATTATTATTTTTCTGTGTTTCGTGGACCTTTCATAGAATCGTAATGTTTGTTTACATTGCACGATAGGAAGCCGGTTTGACAGTTCGATAGGTAGACTTGGCTTCACTCTTGGCGTGACTCATTATACACCGACTCTAGATTAGACTATCTAATGTGTGAGGTTGAAGGACTGATGGTTCGGTTCGAGAGTTCAAAATTGCGCGTGATTTGTTTTCATATTTTCCCCGCTCACAGAGGTTTTAAGTTTCGGGAAGCCTTCTTTAGACGGCCTACCGATAACTACCGATAAAAGTTTTGAGAAGCTACCGATAATGAAAATAATAATCTGGCCACCCTGCTTCCAAGTCAAAAGAGTATGGTATTGCTGTGGAGAGGAGAGTTCGTTTCAAGACAAGAAAGCCAGGTGGCCAACCGTCGAAACCCGGGCCTACGTTGGAAGAGGAAAACAGAACTGGTATGTTGGACTGCATCGATCGTTTTTATGATGAACTGCTGAAGCGATCAAAACCGGTGAAGGAGGTGGCGGACATTTTTGTAGCAATTCAAACTGAAAACTTGCTATCAGCGTCTGATTTAGAACAGAAAACGTCTGCTAATAAACTAACGACTTTCTACGACGAAGTGTCCGAAAGCGAACTGTTGTTGGAGATCCCAAGGTTTCGGAGACATCTGAAAGCAGCAGAAATAATTATGGATGATGCCAAACGATGGAGTGCACTGGATGTGCTACAGTTCATCGTCAAATGGGACTTCCAGGAAACACTTCCAAATCTCACGGTTGGTTTGAAGTTGTTTCTAACCGTGTGTATTTCCGTGGCGTCCTGTGAGCGAAGCTTTTCCAAGTTAAGTTGATAAAAAGTTATTTACGAACAACTATGGCACAATCGCGCTTAACTGGGTTGGCTTTGTTGTCTACTGAATGCGAATACGCTAACTCCACTGACTTTGACGAAGTCATAAGACAATTTGCTGCAGTTAAGTCAAGACGTGTCAAGATTTGCTGATTTCTTGTTTTGTATTCAAATAAACGATGTTTTTGGCTTGGTAAACTAGATGTTTTATTTATGTTTTATTAAGGAAACAGTAATTTATGGTAAGTACTCATGTGCATATAAAACATGGGGTGACACCCACAAAATCCGCCCCGGGTGTCACCAGGGTACGCTACGCCACTGATTCACTATTTTGATTAATTTTATATTTTTGGTGTTTTTGAAAGCGAAAATTTTAACTTTTGGACTATGATCGGAAAATTCCGGAAGAATGTTTGAATTAGCTTCTGGAGGAAGCTCAAAACAAGAACCAGAGAAAGAAACTCTCCTGGAGGAAATTTGAGGTAGGTTCTGAGAGAAGTCGGAAAAACATCCGCGGAACTTCCAAGACATAAATTGAGAAACTTCTGGCGAAAATTTAAAGAAACTCAGAAAAAAAATCGGATTTCACATTCAAAGGAAGGCAGAAAAGTTTCGGAAACCGGAAATAAATTCCAGAAGTAGCCATTTCCAGGGTAAGCCAGAAGAAGCTCGGAAAACCCTTCCGAAAGAAGTAAAAAAAAAAAAACAACTGGAAAAAATTCCAGAACTAGACGAAAGAAATTTCTGGGAGAAGTTTAATTGAACCTCCTGGAGAAGAAGGACCAAACTTCTTGGAGACGCTGGCAGAAACGTCCTAAGGTAGATTGGAAAAAAAATCTGGAGAAAGGCAGAAGCCAGAGTGCTTACGGAACTGTCGAAAGAAACAAGGACATAATTCCTAAAGAAAGAGCTCTTGAGGTATGTTCTAATGATCCAGAAAATTTCCAAATGGTCATAAAACATCCCTGAAGACCCCGCAATGCCCCTGAAATATTTGGAACATTCCTGAAATGTACTTAGGAATATTCCATATTTCCTCGGGCTGTTTTGGAGTACTACGATCATCTTTGAAATACTTGGAACTTCCCTGATTATGATGAGACTACCGGAATATCTCTCATCAACTTTGAAGGTTTCTAGACTTTCTTGAAGATTACAAAATTTTTTAAGCACTCTCACAACTTTCTTGAATTTATTGTAACATCAGCATTGAAGTTCTTTGATCTTCCCGATTTTTCTAATTTAAAAAAATTATCGACACTGCCATCAATAAGCACGGAACTTCCCATAAAATGTTCTCACAATGTGCTAATTTTCGTGTAACTTCCCTTACGTTTCTTAAATTTGTATGAGCTCCTCGGAACATTGCTGAAGTTTTCGGCAATTGCCTGAGTTTCTCGGAACTCCTTTAAAATTTCAGCGATTTCCTTGAAATTTATTGATCTGATCTGATTGTCCTGATGTTCTCGGAGCTTCCTAATGTTCTCTCAATTCTCCTGAAATTAATTAAACTGTCCTGAAAACCATTAAATTTTCCAGAAGTTCTTTGGCCTTGTGAAGTATCCAAAATATTTATGATGTCTCGTTAAGTTCACTGGAATTCGCTGGACGGGGTTTTAGAATTTTAACAGAAGTTAATTTCTTTAATTTATCGAAACTTACTCAAAAGTCTGGACTTTTCTGAAGTTTCAGAACTTTTTTAACAGTTCCTGCAGCTAGTGTGGGTCCTCAATCAAAATCTAGAAGCATCCCTGAAGTTCCGGGAAGAATCTTTCGAATAAAGGCTGAAGAAGCTTTCAAGAGAAGTCGAAATAAGTTTCCGAGCGGAATCGTAAATAGAAAAATCCAGGGGAAAGATGGAAGAAAATCCAGAAAGCTAAATAATGTTTAAAAAGTATTTCCCGATTTTCCCGGAATTACCAGAAAGAGCAATCGACTGTTTATCGATTCATGGGTAGCCAAAAACGGTGGGGAAATTGAAACATTAATCTAAAGAGTATCCATAAGACATTTTTGAAGATGATTTTTTTTTTTGATTTTTAAGGCTCAAACAATTTTAGATATTTGAAAAGATTCAAGTCGCACACAAAAATTTTGATTATGATTATTTAAAAAATCGGTATATATCGGTATAACACCTCAAAAATCGGTATTCTGAGGAACCTTATCTGTTTATCGGTATTTAGTTCGGAAATCGGTATAAATACCGATAAATCGGCATATCTGGCAACGCTGCTCCAAAGGCGCACCCTTTTGTCAGTCAAAATTGGATTCCTTAGCAACACAATTAAACAATGACACCGATAATGACCATGCATCAGAACCTTAGGCTTAACCACTTCAAACTAGGGAACAACGAATAAAAGATTAGAAATCACATAGATGAAGACTAACTAACTCAGTTTTTCCTTGTTTCAAGATCATCATCGGTGGACAAAGTCGAGACTTGTCACTATCAACAAGGCATAAAAAGTAACAAGGACTTAGATGTGTTCCTTTGATTACTGAAAAATCCTGTTCCCCTCGTTTGAAGTAGTCAGAACTAGGAATTGGTGGCAGATCTTACATCCCGTAACGTACCACGGAAAGGAGTTTTACTCACTTTGTGGGGTTGGATGATATCTTAGTACGGTTATTTTCCATTTAATTCTACTACTATTGTATCACTGTCACTGTTAACTTGCACTAACACTTTTCAAAACCTGTAACAGGTACGTATTTCGTTTACTACTTGCAAACTTCTTCAGTGTCTTGTCATGACTAGATACTGAAGAAGTTTTCAAGTTGTAACGAAATACGTATCTGTTATAGTTATAGTTGAATAGTGCAAGTAACACAATCGTAAGGTGAGGTGAAAAGTAACCTCCTTGACCACCAGAATACGCTGCTATTGCAAAAAAGGTTATGGTGCCTTGTAGTCCGTTCATATTTCAGTGCGATACTGTCTTTAGTTTTGTTTTGACAGCTGATTGTTGTTGACGTGTTTGGGATCATGTTGAGTATGGATAAAAACGATTTTTGTTCTCCCACAAAACATTTTTTTTAGAGGCAAAACGGCTAAGGAAACAAAAGAAAAGTTGAATAAATATTATGGGGCTAATGCTCCGTCAGATTACACCGTCAAATATTGATATCAAGTCCGCAGCGGCAGGCCCTCCGATGCGGTTACAGAGGACAATGTCAAAAAAAAATACATGAAATGGTGTTGGCTGACCTAAAAGTGAAGGTGCGCGAGCAAGCGATTACCGCAAAGATTAATACTGAGCGCACACGCCATATTTTGGGTGAGATTCTGCATATGAAAAACTACAAGGGACAGCCCTATGGGGTTGCACGCAATGGTGACGTAGGACTACGAGGCCTTATATAATTTTATTTTATTTTTATTTTATATATCACCGTCTTTGACTAGTCGTACAGACTGAACTATTTTCTTATAAACTAAAGATTGCTTCTAATCCTATTTCTAAAAACATTTTTGGTCAAATTAAAATCAAATTCGTCACAAACAACATTGAACGAGCGAAGGCACGAATCGAACGGATTGTTGTATCCGTAGTTTGTTCTGTGGTATGGAACTGCTAATAAAGGTGAGTTCCGAAACCGTCGGGGAGGAATGTTTAGTGGGATCTGTGCGAGAAGTTCAGGACAATCAATAAATCCTCCGATGACATCAAAAATAAATAATCGCTGCATCGTAACTCGTCTGGTAGATAGTGGCTCCAATCCTATGAGCTTACATCGGTCAGAATAGGGAGGAAGATTAGACGGATCGTTCCAGGGAAGCTGTCTCAATGCAAAACGTACGAACCTTTTCTGTACCCGTTCAATGGTAAGAACATAGTAAGGGGCCCAAACTGGAGCAGCGTACTCCAGAATGCTACGAACCAACGAACAGTAGAGAGTTTTTAACGCGTAAATGTCGGTGAACTCGGACGCATGGCGACGGATGAATCCCAGCACAGAAAAAGCTTTGGCAGTCATAATTCCCACGTGTTCGTTGAACCTTAGTTTCGTATCGATGGTAACACCGAGGTCGCAGATGGACGAAACTCGTTCTAATTCCGCCGTTTCCATCCTGTATTGATGCAGAATGGGGCTATTGCAGCGACTGAAGGAAATAATTTTGCATTTCTTGTTGTTAACTCGCATGCCGTTATCGCTACACCATATCATCATAGTGTTGATATCCTCTTGCAGAGCAAAGCAGTCCAAGAGAGAAGCTATGACACGATAGAATTTAAGGTCATCAGCGAATGAGAGCTTGAACGAGGAAAGCCGCAAACACAGATCATTGATGAAAATGTTGAATAATAGTGGTCCCAAAACGCTTCCTTGGGGGAACGAGCCGAGTTGATCACAACATATGCGGTACGATCACATAAGTACGAAGAAATCCACTCCGTAATCCAATCTGGAAAACCTATGTGCCTCAGTTTCTCAATGAGCTGAATGTGCGGTACGGTATCAAAGGCTTTCGCGAAGTCAACATACACCGCGTCAACTTGCCGCCTCTCTTCTACTTCGCGGGACACTGTGGTGACGTAACACATGAGGTTCGTTGTTGTAGAGCGATGCTTCATGAAGCCATGCTGACCTTCGAAGATAATCGGAGACGCTACGTTGTATAAAACATTGTGCACCAGTTTTTCAAATATTTTACTGAGACAACAAAGAATAGATACTCCGCGATAGTTTGTCACCTGGTTACAGTTGCCTGACTTGTGTATAGGAACAACGTAAGCAGATTTCCAAGCCGCTGGAAAGGTCCTTTCACGAAGCGATTGATTGAATAAGTGAGCAATTGGATTCGCCAGTTCTTCGGAACAGTTTTTCAGCAGCAGAGGTGGTAAACCGTCTGTTCCGGATCCTTTTTTGTTATTTGTTAACTGCAGTAGGAGCTTGTGTTTTGTGTAGGAATAGGAATTTAAGCAGGGTTCTCTCTGTTTATACTCTTTATTATGACTTTAACTCTTTTGGAAAATCTTGGTGGCTCTGAAAAGGACCGATGGTAGTACAGGCTTAAAGCCTTTGGAAGATGATGATGACGAGTAGGCAGTTGGATCAGAAAATCTGACCGGACATTCCCATATTCTTCGGTTCAATGATTTGGCACTCGCAAAAGTCTCGGCCCGTCTGCTGCTGAACTGGGGTTGAACTGATGTCTGCCATAGATTGGAAAGCCGCAGAATATCAGTGTCCACCCAGCTCAAGCTCCTCCCCTTTGAGACTGTTCATTAACTACGTAGACAGTTTTTTGGGATTCTTGACAGCCCCCCCCCCCCTCCCCCTGCGTAGAAAATTGTCCATAAATTTTTTTTTTTTAATTTGAATGGGCTGTGGATAATTGCCAACCCCCCCCCCCCCCCTTAACCTCTGTCTACGTAGCTAATCAACAGCACTTACAACTCTGGAGAGTTTTGTGTGGTCATTGGGGGCGTGTGGTTCTGAATATGGCGATGAGTGTGTAAAATGTTACGCAATTGCATCCTTCCTATTCGCACACGCCCGAAGATCAGAGGCGAATGCCACTTCGACTTGTTTCGTCTGCTAACGACTCTCTGATGACAGTGTTGGGGAAGCAGCAATTGTACAACGACATGTTTCGTCTAGAAACGATTCTCTGATGACTGTGTTGGGGAAGCAGCTTGTGCATGTACGTAATTGGAGGATTCGTTAGTTAATTTCGACGCTCTTGGACAAGGCTTGACATTGAGAAATTTTAAATAGTTTTCTTGTTGAAAATCAACAGTTGCAATCAATGCGTAGAAATATTTCTGATCGATTGGTGATAAAATTATTGAAATTGGTCCAGGGGCAGCTGAGTTATTGACGTTCAAAATCTTTCATAATTTCGTTACATGTTGCATTTTCGGTTTTCACAAAGTGTACCTCCATATATTAATCACAGACGTAATCCTACGTCAAAAGTTATCCTGCCGCTGGGTACCACGCAAGCTCACTCCTGACCAAAAACACGAACGCGAGAGCACTTCGAAAGAGTGTTTGGACTTGCTGATGCAGAATCGGGTGGACTTTTGGCGTCGATTGGTATCTGTTGGTGAAATCTGGATCCACTATTACACCCCAGAGAACAGAATGAGTGCCCGGCAATGAACTGAAGCCGGCACGAGTGCTCCGAAGCGGCCGAGCGAAGCTCGATGAGTCGGAAAGGTTATGGCGTCGATTTTCTGGGATTGTCATGGCATACTCTTCGTGGAATACCTCGAAAAAGGAAGAAACCATCAACAGCGAGTATTGCTGTGCATTATTGGAGCGATTGAAGGCCGAAATCGCTGCAAAACGGCCTCACATGAAGCGAAAAAAAATTGTTTTTGCAAGACAATGCGCCGGCGCACAAGAGCATCGCAACCACGGTTAAAATCAATGACTTACGGCTCCAATTGCTTCCGCATCCACCGTATTCATCCGATTTGGCTCCCTCAGACTTATTATCTCTTCCCAAACCTCAAAAGATGACTCATCAATAAAAAAAAATCAGCTCACGTGAGGAAATCATCGACGCCGCGGAGGAGTATTTTGCAGACCTTCCGGAAAATTACTTTTCGGACGGGATCATGAAGTTGGAAAATCGCTGGAATAAGTGTATCGAACTAAAAGGGGACTAGGGGAAATGGATGTAATGTCGGCCTAAATGCCCTTAATTTGGGCCCATACATAAATTAAGGAATCGACTAAATTTTAAATATTGACCAAAAATATCCATTACTACCGTCCCAATGACGCGGTCTTCTTTTCCTTTATTTAACGTCTCTCTCTGTTCCGCAATCTAGTGCCAATCACCGACCGACATTGATTGCCATCCATTGACGGCAACCGAATGTGCAGGAAGGCAGCTTCCACATCTGCGTATGATATCGCACCCATTCACAACACACATGGGCCGGGACCAACGGCTTTACTTCCCTTCCGAAGGAAGACGTGACCAGAGATTTTTATGCCTCAGAAAAATCCCACCGACCTCGGCTGGGATTGAACCCAGACCCAATGGGGTGTTAGCAGTCACGCTTACCACTACACCAACGGCGCCGGCAAATGAAGCCGTCATCTAGATAAAATTGATAAATCGCAGATTTTTAGCGATGGGCCCAATCTTTGATCCATAGGCCAACATTAGAGGGATTTCCTCTAAATTGAATAAAAAAAAATCATTCACAAGGAGGATATATTTCACCCCAAATAGTAATTTGGGCGTAACTTGAAAAACAGAGCTTAACTTTTTCATATGTCGTTGAAAAAATAGCTTTACTTGGCATAGTATCAAAAGAAGCACAAGATTTTGTTGAAGAGTATCACATTTCTAATAGCTAGCATTTGCAGTACACAATAATTAATGACATTTATATGCACTGAAATCGGTTTTCCCAAATGTGAGAATCATCCACAGGATATAAAATGCAATGATGACCACCAACTGCTTCATTATTGGTGGTTTTATTGCAAAACACCGCTCATGGAATAATGCTCAAAGCAATTCTCATGGTAATATTCTGTTTGATGATTGACTATTCAATATCTAAACAGCCCAACATGCTTTTCTTCATCAAGGAATCCCTCAAATATTGATTTGGTCTTAGCTGATTCATGTCCAATTGGTTACCCACGCTGACTTCGGTTCTGATCACCTTCCCGTAACTTTTGAAATATCCCAAGAAATCATTTCTAATCCCCTTCTTTCAATTATTATGCAATCGAACATTTATGAAATATTTTGTTGGTAGTCAATTTATTTGATAAGGCTCAATAGAATTAACTTTACAGAGCCGATGATTCTTGTTTATTATACAATACATCTTAAAACTATAGTCAAAAGATACAACACAATAAACACTTTATCTTCCGCTATCCAATAAGCATTCATTGCATAGCAGTATTGCCAACGGAGGGCAGAGCACTTCCATTGTAGCAATGGACGCAAAACGTGGTCAGCACTCACACATTCATCACTAAACGGTTGCTTTCCAAAGTTGATAACGCAGCGACCGAAAAAGCTGCTGATGAAGAACAATAACGACGACCACACAATGGTTGCTGCCAAGTAAACAGACGATCGCGTGACACACATCGATAGTGGTCTGCTTTTGTCGACAGGCGAATGAACACTGATTTATGAAATATGACTTTGATCCAAATATTCCTTTGTAAACCAAAGGTGATGTTAATTATGCTCTTGAATCTCTGACTACTTTTACAGTTGAAGCAAGCCTCAGTACCAAAATGTGAGGTTAAATTCGATTCAATTATAATAGACGACGATGTTCAGAACACGCGATCCTGCCATGAAAGTTATATGGCAGGATTTGCAAAAACAAATTGAAAGCTATCCTTCGCCCTGAGGAACAAAACTTTTGAAAATAAACTGAAAAAAAACACTATCAGCAGGAAACGAAAATGTAAAAGAAGCACGCTTAGCACGAAAGTACGGTTGTGGATTTTCTCATCGTTGCTATGCTCACCGCTACCAATGGAAGTACCGTCGATTTTCGAGTTGAAACTAATCCTCATTACGGCTTTCAATCCCTTTCACCGATACTCTGTCACCGATCTTTCAATTTGTTTAATGTGCCATGTCCCGTTTTCTTTAATTTTTTTAGATAAATATGTTTATGGAAGATAAATTAAACATATTTTGTGAGAAATGCTTTCGTCGTTTGAGTCATGAATCCTCGGTTGAAGTGTTTCATGAAAGACGAAACTATCCAAGTCGAGCGCTTTTTCACTCGTCCGCTTCACCGAAGTTTGAAAGAAATACCAATGAAGGAAAGGGAGCAAGAGAGATTGAAAGCGAATGCGGCGAAGCTGCTTGACTTCAACAGAAGAAGAAAGCTAGCAGCCTCTTCGTCACATCGATTTTGTCAATATGGTGACGCCCTGATTGTTAGGAGCACCCCAGCAGCAGTGATGGCCAATCGAAAATATTGATGCAAACATTTTCGTATAGGATCCACTAAAGGAGCTCGTTAAATCAATATCAAGTATGATTTTTGTGATTTTTTAGTAGACATTGATAGCATTCAAAAGTGCTGGATATGTGAACTAAGTGTCTGGATTACGAGCATGTACGGAATCTAAAAAGACCCCTTAGGCACTCCAGCTGCAAGAATAGCTACTTATGCATAGTTTACTTTCAGAATTGTGTGAAAACTATCAGTATTTTCAGAAATGTTTTCCCTACAATCAATGTAAGCTGAATACGCCATTTTTAGTTGAATAAGCATTTGTTTGCCTGAATAAACTCTTATTCTGCTGCCAATGATTGTTAGGTTATTTCATTTGAAACTAATCGTTTGCTTCTGAACGAATGAAGATTGACAAAGCAATAGCAGACAACTGAAACACATTACCGTAACCAAATCCGCAACCTCATTTGACGACATTCTATCATTCAGACAGACAAAACCACCCCTAACTCATAAACCTGCAACGCTTAGGCACAATCTACAAGCCTAAAACGCGCCCCACCCATCATCAACCAACGGAACTCCGGTGACGACAATCGGGTGACGAAGCTGGCCGGAAAGCGGAAGCTGCTAACAAGCCAAATTAACGTGATCACCACGGTCGTAACACAATTCTGCGTCTTGCTTTGCAACCGCAACAGGCAGGGCGAGAGCGATGGCAACTTGCGGCGAAACAGTCGGGCATAGGGCGAAAAAAAATATCGGCTTCAATTTTCCGAAGAAGCCATGAACTCTTAATCAAATCAAATTAATCTGTTTTCCTTTTTCTGCACCGCTGGTGCTTAGCTGCGGCTTCCACAGCCGCCATTGAGGCCTGACGTGTATTCCGTTTTCTTCCATTGGAACGGTTCCACAGCCGGTATCTGTTTTCCATATTTACCGTCATTCAACCCCATCTCAAAGTTGCCGACGACGGTGGTGTTTTTTTTCCAGAAATAGGAAACTGGAATTGATGTGACGTCGACAGAAACGGTAATGGAATCGGTGGTCACCATCATCATCATCGTTCTCAAGCCGAAAGCTCGTGTTCTACTTCCTTCTTGGCAATTCCTTTAAATAGAATAAAAAGTAATGGGAAATCGAAAACTAGTTCCAACCAAACGATGTGGACGACGGATGTGGTGAAGACACGCGACGGCGCGGTTTCTGCTGTATGAATAAATTTTCCCCATTTCCCCGCCTGCTCCCAGGGGAGCTTGATCGGGTTCAGTGGAATCGAATTTTTGAATTGTTCATTTCCCCTATCAATACGCACCCCGTTTCGCGGGAAAACGACGATAAAATTGATTGTTGTTTGTTTGCGCTGTGCTGTTTTGCTGATTTATCGATGGGATCGATGAATTCACACTTGAACAATGGAAATGTTGAACGCGGTTTTTTTTCCTATCAGCTCACAAATGATTGGAGCAATGAAGCTTTTGATTGTGTGTTCATCCGGATGGATTATTTTTAGCCTCAATTCAGAGTAGAATTTTTATAACCAACAAAAAACCAGAATAACATCGTGTGTCTTTTGACCAATACCGCAACGACTAGTTGACAATTCAATTTTCCGGCACATACATCACCCGTGTCATGACGAGTTACCAGTCTTCCAAAAATGTTCATTTCCATTGAAGCAGAAAGTGACTTATCGAAGCAATTTCCCATCAACTGAACAAACGTCTAGAATACCTCGCACCTTCACACAATCGACAACTGTGGGAAGACCCATCTGTACCCCTGTCTTGTGTGCAAACAATCGTTTTGCTGATAACGCCCCCTCCCCCTTTGTCCCTTCGTGCTATGACTCCATCCGAATCCTAGAATAGATTATTCGTCATTTGGTGTCGCAATTCCAGTAGCTCAGATGAATGAGATCAAAGGAGTTTTAAGGTTCGCTTTGCATATACAGTGTATCTCAAAATTGAGCGTACAGCTGTACTTCAATTTTAGAAAAACGGCTCTAGCATGAGGTTTATACAGATACGTCTCTAAATTTTTGGCTGCTAAAGTTTTGGTCATTTTCGGTTTAGTTTATAAAAAGTTAGAACTATTTTAGAAAAACGCTTTTTTCTTGAAAATCCTTATTTTCTTGAAATTAAATGAACCTAACTTTAACGAATGTTGCTCTTTTTTAGTCCTATTAAAGATCATTCATATTCCACTAATTTTACTAAAATTCGTCCACCAGGTAAATAGTTGAACATCGAGTGTTTTACTAAAGTAAATCTAACTTCATATCGGCTCTTCCAAAAAAGTCCAAAATATAGCGATAAATCAATAAACATCTGTTCAACCACCAGCCGAGATTTAAAAAATATATCTATTCACCATGTTTCAAGCAATTGTCCGCTAGGGTGTATGCTCAATTTTGCGATACACTGTGCGTAGACAATAATGGGAACGGAACATGTGTGATGTGGTTGTCATACGGAGTTCCTTGTTTACGCGCTGTCGGAATGAGTTGACTTTGCTGTTTTCGTGGAAGGCTGAACATTTGGGTGCAAGGCAGGGGGTAAGTCACTCTGCCACCTTGTGTTAAAAACCAACGGGGGTCGATGTCAAATACGAACAATCATCGCCTACCTCGCATAACTGGTTCCAAACGTAAGCAAGCCATAAGAAACCTACAGGGTTTGTTTACGTTTGGAACCAATTTCATACAAGAATGATCTGGTTAAAACCCACAAAAACACACTGTGACACACTCCAAAGACCTTGTCATGCAGGCTCAATGAGTTGGATTACCGAGGTGAAGCAATCGGTTAAGTTGTGTGAGTAAAACCCTTGTACGATACAAGCAATTAGTGACGTCACTTCTTGCGTTTACGTTGTTTTTTGGTTTATTAATAAAACAATATTTCACGATCTCCTTCACCTCTCTCTGTACCACATTGATACAGGTTGCCACCCGATAAAAGATAATTTTTCATCCATTCTGGCACCACTTCCAAGAATGTTTACAGCATGTGTTGTTTATAATAGACCAATCCATGATCTGATTTTATCATTCACCTTTGACAGTATTATCTGTTTTTTATTGTTCTTCTATTACTCTTTAATGAGTAAACAAACCCAACCAATCTAACAAGTCAAATTTGAAAAAAATTAGAACGATTGGTTTATTTATATGAGCCAGGATATCAGCTAGTGTTCAAATTAATGCGATCCATTCTCGAGAAACACCACCGTAATCCAGACCAGGGCTGGCAAATGTCATTTTCAATTAAAGATCTCACGCGATATTTGCCGGGATACTTCTGTCACTATCTTTGGATGAGAAAACGATGATAGAGATTTTCTTCAAAATCTCATCGAATTTTTCGTCATGACAGAACATGACAGTGTTGTGATCAACGTAATTACTAACTCATTTAATGCTATTAAAGTTACTTGTACAGAGGAAATCTTATTTTTTTTTTAACTCTTTATTTGTTCTCTTTATTCAAAATAAATTACATTTCATTTTTAACGTAGGTGCTCCAGTTACTACAGTAACTTACCAGCCTTAATTGTTATGATATATATCTAAGTGTTTATACATTGTTCCTGTCTTGGCAATTCAGTATTTTAAACAGGTTTTTTAAACCTGCATGTCAGTATAACAATTGATATCTTAAAACTAAAAACTAAAACTAAATCTTATCTAAGTATAAAGAGAATTAATCGTTGCAATTGAGGATTGCAACGATTTGGCCTGAAATTATTAATTATTTTGTAGGACATTTGTTCTAAAGTCTCAACATTCGAAATACTATGTACTTTGGTAGTACTGTACCAGGGAGGCAACTTCAAAATCATTTTCAGAACTTTGTTCTGAATCCTTTGAAGTGCTTTTTTCCTGGTAGTGCAATAACTAGACCATATTGGCACAGCGTAAAGCATGGCCGGTCTAAAAACATGTTTAAATATTAGAAGCTTATTCGTCAGGCAAAGTTTGGATTTCCTGTTTATAAGAGGATATAAACAATTGATATATTTGTTACATTTGGCTTGAATGCCCTCAATGTGATCTTTAAAAGTTAATTTTTGGTCAAGTATTAATCCAAGATATTTCACTTGGTTTTACCAGGAAATTGGAACTCCGTTCATAGTGACTATGTGACTACTACTAAGTTTCAAAAACAAAGCTCTAGGCTTATGTGGAAATATTATAAGTTGAGTTTTGGAAGCGTTGGGAGAAATCTTCCATTTTTGTAAATAAGAAGAGAAAATATCTAAACTTTTCTGCAGTCTGCTGCAAATAACACGAAGACTTCTTCCTTTTGCGGAGATGCCAGTGTCATCAGCGAACAAAGATTTGTGGCAACCCTGAGGCAAATCAGGGAGGTCCGAAGTGAAAATGTTATACAATATAGGCCCAAGCATGCTACCCTGAGGAACTCCTGCTCTAACAGGTAATCTATTAGATTTGGAATTTTGATAATTTACCTGCAGAGTTCTGTCGGTTAAATAATTTTGAACTAATTTCATAATGTAAAGTGGAAAATTAAACTTTTTCAATTTAGCAATCAAACCTTCATGCCAAACACTGTCGAATGCTTTTTCTATGTCTAGAAGTGCAACTCCAGTTGAGTGGCCTTCAGATTTGTTTGAACGAATTAAATTGGTAACTCTTAAGAATTGATGAGTAGTTGAATGCCCATGGCGAAAACCAAACTGCTCATCTGCAAAAATTGAGTTCGCATTGATGTGAAGCATCATTCTATTCAAAATTATCTTTTCAAAAAGTTTACTTATTGAAGAAAGCAAACTTATCGGACGGTAGCTAGAAGCTTCAGCTGGATTTTTATCCGGCTTCAAAATTGGAACAACTTTTACATTACTTCGTTCAAATCAGTCTCCCAGGAATCATCAAAAATATTTTCCCGAGAGAAAATATTCAGAAAATCCCGAGCAACCTGATTCTCAATAGGACTAGTAAGACCCAAACTGAAATTATGGGAACTCTCAAATTGCTTAGCAAGTTTCTGAGCTTTTTCCAAATTTGTGATCAAAATTTTACCACCTTCTTTAAGCGCTGGAATTGGCTTTTGAGGTTTTTTTCAAATTTTTTGTGAGTTTCCAAAAGGGTTTGGAACTCGGATCTAATTTAGAAACATTATTTTCAAAAGTTTTGTTCCTCAGGGCAGAGAATCGCTTTTTAATTTGTTTTTGCAAATCCCGCCAGATAACCTTCATGGCAGGATCGCGTGTTCTTTGATATTGTCTCCTATGGACATTTTTAAGACGGATCAAGAGCTGAAGATCGTCGTCTTTTATAATTGAATCGAATTTAAACTCGCATTTTGGTACTGAGGCAGCTCTTGCTTCAACTATAGAAGTAGTCAGAGATTCAAGAGCATAATTAATGTCATCTTTGGTTTGCAAAGGAATGTTCGAATCGAAGTTATATTCCATAAATGTTCGATATTGCTCCCAATCAGCTCTATGGTAATTGAAAGTAGAGCTGTTGGGATTACAAATTATTTCTTGGGATATTTCAAAAGTTACTGAAAGGTGATCAGAACCGACGTCAGCATGAGTAACCAATTGGCTACAAAGTTGACATGAATCAGTTAAGACCAAATCAATAGTGGAGGGATTTCTTGCAGAAGAAAAGCATGTTGGGCTGTTTGGATATTGAATAGTGTAATAACCTGCAGAACAATCATCAAACAGAATATTACCATTGGAATTGCTTTGAGCATTATTCCATGAGCGGTGTTTTGCATTAAAATCACCAATAATGAAGAATTTAGACCTACACACTTAGAAATACCTAATTTTACACGTGACGAAATCCATCTTTGACATAAAGGATGAGACGTAAATAAACATGCCATGTAAAATTAAGTGCTCCAAGACTGAAAAGTTCGTTACTCGACTAAAAGTACGTTTGATTGAGCTGAATTTCGCGTCTATTATGACTCATTTTTATGTCAAAATTGACGCTCGTATATGTCAGTCTCAGAGCAGCTAAATTTACATGATTTTTTCTAAGTGTGTATGACGGGTAAGTTTCTGGAGGTCACCCTTGAGAAAATTCTTTTGCTGGCCTACGCATTGGAATGGCAAATAGGCAGCTATAAACGTAAGTTGTCCAAATTTTGTTTCAACAGAAACACCCAAAGTTTCAAAAACTTTGGTTTCAAATGAAGAAAGAATTTTATGTTTGATTCGTGGAAATCTTATTAATATACTCTATCTACCGATTACATACGCTTGTGTATGTGTATGTGTATGTATATCAGTGCTGCACAATTTCGACAATACACGGTGATACTCAAAATTCTGCTTTGGTCACTCGTTTGAGCTAACAGTCATTGTCAAGGCAAACCATGTCAATTGTCAGTGGCATTTTTGTCAGTGACGAACATGTGCTGATTTGTTTATTAGCTAAATTTAAAATTAAATTAAATGGCTTGAGGAAAACAATTACATGGAGCCATTAAAGTGAACAAGCATCTACGTCCTGAACAGCTTGGATAACAATAATGTGACTCAGAATGCAAGAAATTACCCTTTCTGTTACCAGGTGAATCTTTGTCATTGACGAAAAAATGAATGAGATTTTGACAAAGATTTTTTTGAGGATCAAGTCTATCATTGACTATGTGAAAAACAATTTTGTCAATATCGTGCAAAAGTCTGTCAATGACAATGACAAATCTCAGCACTGATGTATATACAATCCAACTTCCACTGTCCGGCAGTGTTTTTATGGAAGAAAAATGTTTGCAATATAATCTATTATTATCTTATACTGATCCCATTGCAAACAATTTTAGCCCGGAAGTTGAAAGGTGATAGCTCTGTTGAGATTCAGTAACCCATTTCAGAATGCCTGGTCACTCACGTGCATTCCGAGGTTACTTTCACTTACAACAAGCCCCGCATACACGTAGTACCGATATAAAATGTATATTGGTACTGCGTGTACACTTCCATTATCAAAGCAATTCCTGCTTTGAAGATGGCACGTATTTAGTAGGATGCATTTCATATTTTTATATCTAGCTGTAATCAGTTAGATCTCACCGCTTATGTATTGTGTCCTTGCTGCTGAACCGTTGTCATCTCGATTCTCGTAGAATCCTGTTGAATAATAGGCATCTGTAGTGGAATAGTCTTCTCTCGCTTTCTCTATCACTTTTCGATGTTTTTCGTATCTCTTCTAACCGAAGATAGTACCAGAGCCGAGCCTAAAAGTTGAGTATGTTTCTTCCGGACCTTCTGGTCTTAGAGTTACCTCTATGGCTCTACTGCAGATCCAGCAGCCCATTTCAGAATGCCTGGTTATTCACGTCTACTCTGAGGTCGCTTTCACATGCAATAATACCGTTACAATTACCATTATCAATTGAATAATGGTAATGCCAGCACTCTCTCTCTTTATACAGGTATTCCACTAAGATGCCCACATTCATCAGGATTGTATAGTGTCGCTTGACGTTTTTACATCTCGTTCGACACAGAAACACCCTGAAACGCCCAAAAACACACAAGAAACACAATCAGCGCAGTCACAAGGTGGCAGAGTGACTTACCCCCTTACCCCGGAGATATGGACGGAACAAGACCCGAAAATCGCGGAATTTGGGAACTAAGTGGTGTTTGTCAGCAACTGCATAACCGAATAAACGAAATAACCAGCAAATAAAAGGTATTATGGTCACATTGAATGCTGTTAATCAAATTTAGAGTCGGTAAACTATTTCCGGAGATATGGGCAGGACAAGTTCCGATAAATATTTCGGTAATAACTTATGCGAATTGCACGCAACAACCATCAAATGAAAAGTATCATGGTCTCATAGCCTCGTCCATAGAACATTATTGAACATATTCAGAATCGGTCAACTGGTGCTGGAAATGTGGCAGGAACATGTTTCGGAGAATGTGAGCCATGATACTAGATTTGACCGGTAAGGAATAAAACCTATCATGTGACAAAACAAACTACTTCAATATATGATAACCAAATAAACTGTGGCATGTCCCAGTGGCTCCGGGGAATTAACCAGACCATCGACCAAACTCCAAGATATAAGGAAAACAATGCAACATCAGTAATCGATTCTATTGAAAAAATAACAAAATTTTCTTTCGAGGCCTTCGTGAGTCGTTTCGTGGTGCCTTTCGTTCGGAAATGTCATTTTTACACAAATGTAAACAAACGCGATACGAATAGTAAAAAGTTCGTAAAAATGCGAGTAAATATGCGAAGTATTGAAACAAATTGTATGAAAAAAGGCTTCCGTCAATCTCCCACCAATAGCATCAAACAAGCATCCAACTTCCAAATGGCATTAGCCCGGTTAATAGTAGCTCCCCCACCCCCACCCGCTTACTACCGGGAAGACACCGTCCGCATCTTCCGAGAAATGGTTGCTCCTTTTTTCGGGACTCACCGCTTTGATCCATTCTAGATCAACATTTGAAATAGACGGAACAACCAAACGGAAATTTCTCGAGAACCGAAACACATCCAAGACTTTTACGTTTGGTTGTTTCGCCTATTTCAGTTGTTGTTCTAGCATTATTCCAAGCCACATACAAAATTTAGCTCATTTATGATGCCGTCAGTCAGCAGCGGTGTGTGGCACGCGACCGATGACTGCGGGGTGAAAGGGTTTCCGATGATCTGCCCTGATTGAGAAGCAACCCTCCTGCACCAGAGTCCGATTCAAAGTTGTACTGGTTGATTGATATTTACAGATGTGGTCCACCCCGGTGGAGGAATGTTTACCGAAATTGTGTCCTACCGGAATGGTATTGACAAAGTTTCTTTTGAATTAGTTTTGCTAACTTTGCAAAATGAGCGCACCGGAATCGGGACAGAAGAATGCCGGCGATTTAACGGATCACTGATGAAATTCTATCCGGGATGCTGCTGGTACTTGACCGCATCAGAGAAAATAACATCCGTTGCCTTGATGGCTGGTGGGGATTAAGTGGAATAAAGCAAGTAGAAGAATTTTTGTTTTCGTAACATTTAAATACGTTCCTGCAGATTAACGTTGTTTTTGTAATTCAGTCAAATCTCCGAAAATCGATATTTTCTATAACTCGAAGGATTCAGCGGTCCTTTTATTTTTGCATGTATCATAGTATCCATAAGTCAATATTTTCACAAGTCAGTGCCTCCTTCGGTCGATGTACAATGTAGTGTTAATTTGATTCTATAAATCGATGTGTCAAAGGCAGAGGTTCTAAATTATGTGATTTTGATTTTAAAATAATAGGAACTTTAAAGATATGATAACTGGTGCGAGTACCCAGGACTCATCGGTGATCTCAGGAAAATTGGTCGCAGCATTAATTAATACCAGAAACCATGGCACAGTGGTCCAAACGACGAAAAACGTGATCGTGTGAGATTACGCAAAATCCTTTGACTTTAGGTATATAGTGTCTTCAGAGAAGTTTTAAGGCATAATTGGCGCCATCTTTTGACGGTAGCCATTTTGTGATCAATCCCCCTAAAAGTGAGATCCAACATTTATTTATTTTTTTAGTTGAAATAGAAGGTTTGTGTATTCAGCAAAGTTGTACATTATATAAATACAAACAACTTTGCTGAAGACATGAACCTTCTATCTTTTTGCTCAATTGATCTATAAGGCGTTTTTTGTGGACGTGCCTCTTAAATCATATTTTTTTACCATAACTTTTTCTATGTATTTTTTACAGGTTTGCAATGTTCTAAGGACTTCTTTGTATTGTTAAAATACATGTTTTTGTAGAACAATGTGTCTCGCTATTTCCTATATACTTGGAGATATTTGGGATTTTTCAATAAAATTGGCCTATTTTTGAACTCAAATATTTCATAAGGTGACAAATGGTGGCAGATCAAACAACTTAGATTTGAAAGTACAACAAAAATGCTGCAAAATCATGCCGGAGTTGTCTACATCGAACTACATCCGGAAAAGTTACAGCTGTTTTAAGAAGGGATCAAAATCAAATGTCTCCTATTAAATATTTGATCTCATTCAAAAGGCGACAATCGAGATACTGTGACTATCTGTCTGGTATGTTTATAAAGATCTTAATTCTTCGTTAGATCATTTTCCAAAGCTTTATGAACATTCTTGTATTGATATGTTGCGTTAATGACACTCTCTTTTGAATAAAAATAAAAAATAAAACCCGCTTTTTATGTTGTTTTATTCGCTATCAGTATCGTCAGAATCAGACCCAGTACTTGAGTCGTTCATATCTAGTAGGAATCGAGCATCATTAGAAAATAACATATTTGGCTTGCACTTACTAATCCTATTCATTGTAATGAATGGATCAGACAACTCTAGCAATCGATGCAGCAGATCGGTATTCGTTGCCACCCGAGAAATTTTCCTTGAATGGAACGCTCGTGTCTGTCGGATGACTTTATTCATCGATTCGACAAGTAGAACCACGGATACAGGTGAACTAGTTTTCGTGCCGTTTCTATACAGTAAATATCGAATTTTTCCACATTTACTGTACGACCAGAAGCCAGAACTTGCAAAATTGTACCACATCGCTGAATCACATGTAAGTCTAGACCTAGACAATGAAAAATGCGTGCTGGAATAAAGAAAAGTATAAACTGATATATATTTACCTAAGATTTCTGCAGACTTTTCTGCATCTCTGAAAAATCGACGAGCTGTGTTACCGTCGTTTGACGTTCCTGCCCCAGTCGAACGCGGTTTGTCGATTATTAATCCAAGTTCCCTTTTGAACCGATTCTGTATTGTCTTCTTCCGTTCTTTCATCCTTTCAATTTCAACTCCTTGAATTCGCCATTTTTCTATATCAAGCCTATACGAAACATGTAGAAAAAATTCCATAAATCGAATCCAGGCGTGAAGAGTCGATAGTCCGAATTGGAACGTTGTTTCATCAGCAACGCGTTTTTGAACATCTTCAATTTGGTTCATCTGTTTCGGAGTTGCACCACAAACGTAACATCTTTGAGAGGATGCTGTAGATGTGATAGCATTACAAACTTTCCCGTCAATCATTGTTAAAACCATGCTGTATTCCACAATCACAGTTTTCCCATTTATGCTCGTTTTGAATGGAACGAGATCTGCTATTTCACGATCAACAATTTGTTTTTCGGTTACCGATACTTCTGTTGTTTCTTTGATCAACTGAATTCTTAATGGCCGACAGAACCGAGTTGATGATGGGGTGGGATTTTGAAAAACAATTTTTCCGTTAGTTTCCGCCTTTATCGGGACAATTGACGTTAAAAACATGTGCGAATCTGATGCATCTTCGTCCGTTGTAAACCGTTGTTTATATTGGCTGTGATCGCTGCTTCCGTCAAACCCCCATTTCACAATCATTTTCACTTTTAAAAGCTCATCGGCGGAAAGCTCTTTCACTATATCTGCAGAAGATTGCAAAATCCGTAAAGTAGTGTGATCCAAGAGCTGTTGCAGTTGTACTGCAATTAAAGTTTCGCTAACATGAATATATTCCTGATCAGGGTAACATTGCTGTTTTTCTGCTAAAACCTTATGGTAGGAAGGATATAATTGCGCATTTCTCAATCGTGCACCCTTTCGAATGTTGATGTATTGAGATTTTGTCAAATCCTGTTCAATAATCAAAGCTAACGCTTCCGAGTCAGAGAATGGAACTATTTCCGGAAGTTTCGATGATTTCCAGGATTTTAAAATTTTTGTCGCACGAGTTGGGGAAGTTTGTGTGGCTTCTTTGACAATAGAAGCAGCATCATTTTGCCCAGTTGAACGCAATGACATTTGTGCAGCATAGGTCAACTCATCAGCATTATGAGCTGAGCGAAGCACCGCTGTTCTACGTCTTTTCACACAGTCTGAAGTTTCGACAAACGCTTTAATTATTTTGTGTGTAACATTGGACGTTGATGGAATGTTTTTAAGGATATGCTGCGGTAAACAAAATGGTTTGTCAAAATAAGCAACGTTATTTTCCAGAACTCTAGCCATTGTGCGGTTATGCCTCTGCCACAGCTGGCTGAAATATTTGCAAATGTTATCCAAGTAATTTTCAATCTCTGACATAACATCAACAAGTTCTGCATCTATTTCAAGACATCGTGTTATTTCTTTAACAAAAAAACCCAATTTGGTTTTTTTGTCACCTTCCGCATTTTTCCAAAGCAGAAACACCTGACGATAATCCATTTCTCCTGCAGATACTGATAGAACATTTTAGGATAATATAAGTAAATAATGTGTTACCATATTAATGTTATTGGAAAGCATTCAAATCATGCTGAACGCCAGAATAGAAGAAAATATCTGAAGAATCATTATAATATATTTACCGGATAGTTAAGAAGTTATTTCGGCTGAATTTAAGAAAACTGAGAGCACTTCACAAAAAACACTTCCGAGCACTACGGATGAAAGCTCCTTCCAAAGTGACCTTCAAGCCGTGGTTTTACAAAGAGCATTGTACTATCGGAGATAATTGAACAAGTGTGCGTGAGATGCTTTTTATACACATGAAACTAAACCAATAAAAATCTAAACAAAAGAGATTGCTGACAGCTCTCTTACCACCACAAACGTAGCCGACACGTGGTTTGTGATCATGGCAATCCTTACGTATTCATGGCAACCCTTACGGAAAAGAAAATTGAATAGCTGAATGTTGCCATTCGAATGAGATCAAATATTTAATAGGAGACATTTGATTTTGATCCCTTCTTGAAACAGCTGTAACTTTTCCGGATGTAGTCCGATGTAGACAACTCCGGCATGATTTTGCAGCATTTTTGTTGTACTTTCAAATGTAAGTTGTTTGATCTGCCACCATTTGCCACCTTATGAAATATTTGAGTTCAAAAATAGGCCAATTTTATTGAAAAATCCCAAATATCTCCAAGTATATAGGAAATAGCGAGAAACAATGTTCCACAAAAACATGTATTTTAACAATACAAAGAAGTCCTTAGAACATTGCAAACCTGTAAAAAATACATAGAAAAAGTTATGGTAAAAAAATATGATTTAAGAGGCACGTCCACAAAAAACGCCTTATAGATCAATTAAGCAAAAAGATAGAAGGTTCATGTCTTCAGCAAAGTTGTTTGTATTTATATAATGTACAACTTTGCTGAATACACAAACCTTCTATCTCAACTTTATAAAAAAATGAGTGTTGGATCTCACTTTTAGGGGGATTGATCACAAAATGGCTACCGTCAAAAGATGGCGTCAATTATGCCTTAAAACTTCTCTGAAGACACTATATACCTAAAGTCAAAGGATTTTGCGTAATCTCACACGATCACGTTTTTCGCCGTTTGGACCACTGTGCATGGGCGCCAAGTTAGGGGGGCATGGCGCTTTTGGACCATCTAATAATTATCAATAGGGACAAAGTATCATATATTGGAGCTTAAAGTATGAAAGAACTTATTCACAAATAAGAATATTACTGAGCCTGGCTGTAGAAGTTGCTATCCCAATATAAAATTTCAAATCAACATTGAATTTTTGAACCTGTTGTCTAACAGAGTTTCCAGTGAATTAGTAGAATCGAGAAAAACCAGGAAATAACCGGCAAATATATTGCATCTTTAATGTATTTTGTATAGTTATTTTAGTCCAAATTATTTTTTAAATTCATCTAGGCTTTTATATTTCTATTCAAAGTTCACGATCTTGATAGTTTTTTAAAGCAGCAGAATATTGAAATGTTTTGATCAACCCATGATATTTAAAATGTGTCTAAGTCAGAGATCTCGAAACGTTTTCAGAGTTCCACGATCCGAAAATTTTAATTTTTGTGGGCCTAAAATTTTGGAAAATAAATTATATAAAGGGTGATACGGTCAAAATTTGGTCAAGGGAAAACGCGTGTAAATCGGTGAAATCGTTTATTTAAAAAATCAAATTAAATTTCTTTTTCAAGTTCAATTAGTATAAAATTCAGGAAAAATATTCAGTTAGGCTTCCGCTTTTCCAAATCCGAATTGCCGGGCCTTACGCTTGACCCCTGCCATCAGATTTTGTACAGCCACCTTGTCCACCTTCTTCGCCGCAGAAAGCCAGTTTGCCTTGAACTGCTGCTCGCCCTTAGCAGTTTTTTGGTCTTCTTTAGGTTCCGCTTGACAATAGCCCAGTATTTCTCAATTGGGCGGAGCTCTGGCGTGTTGGGAGGGTTCTTGTCCTTGGGAACCACCTGCACGTTGTTGGCGGCGTACCACTCCATGGCCTTTTTACCGTAATGGCAAGATGCCAAATCCGGCCAAAACAGTACGGAACAACCGTGTTTCTTCAGGAAAGGCAGCAGACGTTTATTCAAACACTCTTTCACGTAAATTTCTTGGTTGACAGTCCCGGAAGCTATGAAAATGCTGCTTTTCAAGCCACAGGTACAGATGGCTTGCCAAACCAGATATTTCTTTACGAACTTTGACAGTTTCATGTGCTTGAAAACATCTGCTACCTTTCCCCTTTCTTTTGCCGTATAAAACTCCTGTCCCGGAAGCTGCTTGTAGTCGGCTTTGACGTAGGTTTCGTCGTCCATTACCACGCAGTCAAACTTCGTCAGCATCGTCGTGTACAGCCTCCGGGATCGCGCTTTGGCCGTCGTATTTTGTTTATCATCGCGATTTGGAGTCACTACCTTCTTGTAAGTCGATAGTCCGGCTCGTTTTTTGGCTCGATGCACGGTTGTAGACGATACACCCAGCTTATTTGCGGCATCTCGGAGAGAGAGGTTAGGGTTTCGCTTGAAACTACCGGCAACTCTCTTTGTCGTCTCAGCGGCTTCCGGTTTTCGATTTCCCCCCGATCCAGACTTCCTGGCTGTCGACAAACGTTCCCCAAACACTTTAATTACATTTGTAACGGTTGATTTGGCAACTTTTAGCGATTTTGTCAACTTTGCGTGCGAGTAGCTCGGATTTTCGCGATGCGCGAGCAAAATTTTGATACGCTGCTCTTCTTGCTTGGACGGCATTTTGACAACTGAAGAGTGAATTCCAAAATCAAAATAGGAGCAACATTCTACACACACACACCTTCACAATGAGGGGTGTTCAGGTTTTTTAAATGCAAAATTGAAAGAAATACGTCAAGTTGATATTGACCAAATTTTGACCGTATAACCCTTTACCTTGGCTCTTGTCCATATACATTAGTCTGAAATCTGCAACTTTTTAAATAATTAGGAGTTCTAAAAAAAAATTCATGAGTTTATTTTTAACTCTGGGGTTTTCAATATTTAACTAAACCACAGAATCCTAAAACTGTTGTTGAGACCTAAATCTTATTATTTATTAACCCATGAAATCTGAGATGCTGGAAAAGAAATCCGTTGTCCCAACATTTTGAGAAAGGCTCGTGAATATTTATTTTTAACATCTAGAATTATGAAAATATTTCGAAGTCAAATTTGGACAATTTTATGTTCTCACAATATCTTGATTTATTATATGTCTGGTATTGATGAAAAATAGCTCGTGATTTTTTTTTTCTTCTAATAATGAAAATCCAGATCATTTAAATTGTTGTGGTTAGTTTTTTAGGAGCAAGAGTTTGATTTAAAATCTAATTTAGCTATTTTTATCGAACCAGGAAAACTATCATTGACAACCGGAAAATCGGACATTCAAATTCATACATCCAGTAGTTTCTATTAAAGCTTCACTGAACTCTTTGAATAATCATTAACATTTCAAAAAGAATCACAGGCTGACACTACGTAAAAATAATGTAAATTTCGATGCCCTGAGATCGACACATGTAAGTGACCCTTATGACATAAGAATCAGTTGAAAGAGACATCATAGAATTGCGTATGTTTCGGTTTCGGAACACCTAATGTTGAAAATCGATTTCAACGGGGAGTTTCCAAAATTATTATTCTGCGGATGGAAATAAAAATACTCGGATGATCCTTTGTTGATGGGAGAATATAATTTACCTGTGTTCAATACATTGTGATACGTATTAGATACTAGTAATTATGGTTTCAATATAAATTTTAAAGTAGGTTACTGTCTTTTATAGTGTAATTCATTACGAAAGCAACCATATCAATTCACAATAGTTCATCAAATTTAGCTTAAGAAAATAAACACTTAGGGGAAATGACGGCTTCGGCATGACAGACTATTTTCGGCAACCCAAATTGAAACACTATTTTCACTGGATTTTCTTACGAAAACACTTCGCTGAATGCATGCAAACGATTCTTTATGCTTTCAGCTTCAATTTGACTATATTTTTACCACTGAGAAAAAGCAATCTAGCAGGGTTTTCTTGAAATGAAACACACGCACTACAAATTGTAGCTGATTTCGAGTTGCCGATAATAGAACAGCAGATTTATATGCAGTTCAAATGGAACGGTTGCCGAAGAAAAACTGGTTGCCGACAATACTCGCTCTCACTAGAGAAGATTGGAGCTTTGTAAAAGCGTTTCAAAACAGTTTTTGACAATTCTTTCGACTGAAATTGTTAGAGCAGCTGACAGCAAAAGATTGTAAACAAACCAATACTGCATATGTGTGCGTTCCATAGAGAAAAAGGCTATAGAAAGAAGGTCGCTGCTTAGGTTGCCGAGAATACGTAAATTCCCCTACGTTTATATTGAAACCATAAATACTAGTCGAAAGCGAGGTTTAAGGTTATCAAATTAAGTTTATAGATAGTATTCCTAGTTAAATAATTAAACCACTATTGCTTTAAATTATTTCGACTAGATTTAAATTAACTTCAGGAGACAATATTTTAATCTTCTTGCCGTGTTATCATTTTTATGATCCTTGATTTGTTTTCTTATTCCTCCCTCCACTCACCCCAGTGACAGACCTGTCACTTCACTGCCAAACCCACTGCAGGGATGTGCTGTAACAGGTAGGTACAAACGTTAGGTGCGCTCAGGCCAGTGTGGCCAACACTTAATTTTACATAAAATATTTGTTTATAAATGATTGACGTCAACTATGAATTACGTCACGATTAAAAATAGTAATTTAGAAGCGTGCATGATTTTTTGTTTTGGAGTGCATGGCTGAGAATTTCTACCACATTATGAAGATATTAGGGGATGCTCTGAGATAATGTCAACTTAATTTTTGACCATGAATTGGGCGAAAGAAGCAGACATTCTTTTGATGACGATGTTCATGGATTTTTTTCAATGAAATTGACATTTTGAATAAGGATCCCATAATGGTGAGTAATGAAGATGTCAAGATGAGAGGTCATGTGTCCGGTATATGCAGCATGGTCGATGGAAAGGTTGCAAATGCTGTGGTTGAAAATCACAATATTCATGCATGCCCGCTGTGTGCCAAAAATGATAACCTGCGTATAGGGCCGACATTTTTTTAATGCAGTGGAATGGCTGATCCGTCATGCAGCAAAAAGCTGTAGATGGGAATTCCGGCAGTGAAAGAAAAAGCTCGACAAACTGCTAATGATTTGGAAAAGCATTTCAAAGCGAACATCAACCGGCCAAAAATTGGCGATAGTGGATCAAGCAACAATGGCAACACTGCTCGACGTCTTATAGATGAACCAGATGACATGTATTAGCGAATATGCTGGGAATCAGTCCAAGGCTCACATCAACCTTGCGATTAATAAGCAATCTAGCATTATCATCCCGGAAACTGAACCACTTGAAAAAAGATCTCCTGTACAACAGTCTTGAGCAGTAGGTTCAGGATGCCACAAAAGATATAAAGGCAGTCGAATGAATCTGTCACAAAATTGACAATCTCACGGACATGATGAAGACAGCTTTAGCGTGGACAGCTCCATTGGCGTAGCTAAAGGGGCCAGGCCCCCTCCAGAAATGATCAGGCCCCGCCCCTAGGAATTTTGAGTATTTTTTTTTTAATTTTGTCAAGCAGTTTCGAGGTTACTTTTATGTTTATTGATTTTTATGAATGTCTACTTTTCTTAATGTTTAAGAATAGAAGAAACAATGTGGAGAATATATATTATATCGACATTTAAGTGATAGCATAATAATAAAATGGCCAAAAGTTCAGGGATTTTTCTTTCACCTCAGGGAACTTCGTAAAACTTCAAGGAGTTCTAAGAAGTTCAGGGAACATCGTAGAAATTAACGAAACTTAGTAGACATTTTGAAAGAAATTCAAAGAATTTCAGGAAGCTTTGGAAAACTTCAGAAAACTGCGTAAAAGTGGGAACTCTTTTTATGTTTTGGGATCTTCGTAGAAGTTAAACATTATTTAATTTCAGGGAACCTCATTATTGTCCGGGATCTCCATACAATTTCAGGATACGTTTTTGAAGCCTCGTAAGCTTGAAATAGTTCAGGAAATTACGTACAACTTCAAGAAATACTATACGTGGAATTTTGCGGAAAATCTACGAGAAACTTAGAAATGCAGGATAAACTTTGAAGAAGTTTTGCGAATTTTGTAGCATTTTGAGAAGCTTCATAAAAAGACTGACGTGTGATTTTTTGCTGCGTGTTTTTCTTCCGCTGATTTATCAATTTTAACTTAATGTCTGTATTGCTTGTAAAATGTCGCGAAGCTTTAAATCAATGTTGGAAAGTGCATAATAGATACCCGTGTGAATTGTGTGCCAGATGAGTGAGATTCTAGGCTCTTGCCGGGTAGCATGAGCAGTAGACTGATGCAAAAATTTAAATTTTCGCTCCACAGTGCTCAAACGGTTCCAAATTGTGTTTTAATTATCCTCCCAAAATTTGAACACCTTTAGTAAGAACCTGACTTGGCACAAATCATTTGAAGTTTATATGAGAATTACTATGGGGAAACCATAATTTTGGTTTATATCTATATCAAAATTCACCAGTTCATTCTACTTTTAAAAATTATAGCTGAGCTCGTTGAAATTTTTTTCAGCTACAACTTTGTTGAAGACCACTTTTTGATCAAATGTAAGGAACAAAAGTTATTAATGATTCAAGTCACTGATGTCTTATAATTATGATCAATCAACTGTTCAGCAGGCAACATTGCTGTTTATGGCGCGTAGAATAGAGGACAAAAATCATGGCTACTATGTCACACTGAAGAATACAGAGTTGCCCACAATCTAGTTGCTTAATCGTGCCATAAGATTATCAATCTCTTAATCAATTAATAACTATTTAATTTGACGTTTGGCTGAAAAAACAATTTTCTTCAAAGTTGTAGCTGATAAAAATTCCCATAAGAATCGCAATAGAATTTGTTAACAGTACAATATGAAAAAAGGTTAGAAAACAAAAAAAAAATGATTTCCCATAGTAATTTCCGTATGAACTTCAAACAGTTTGTGCCAAGTCAGTTTCTTATCAAATGAGTTTAAACTTTCGGTGGCTAATCAGGAACTGATTTGAACCGTTTGAACACTGTGGAGCGAAAATTTCAAATTTTGCATCAGTCTAATGTATATACAATCCAACTTCAACTGTCCGGCAGTGTTTTATGGAAGAAAAATGTTTGCAATATAATCTATTATTATCATATACTGATCCCATTGCAAACAATTTAAGCCCGGAAGTTGAAAGGTGATAGCTCTATTGAGATTCATTAACCCATTTCAGAATACCTGGTCACTCACGTCCATTCCGAGGTTACTTTCACTTACACCCATGAAAGCTTCCAAAAGTTTAAACTCAATTGATAAGAAACTGACTTAGCACAAACCATTTGAATTTTATATGGAAATTACTATGGGAAAACCAAACTTTTTGATCATTGTTATCTAGCCTTTTTTTTCATATTACACTGTTGCTCACTCCCGAACATTTTCTCAGCTACAACTTCAAAAAAAGATAGTTTTCAATTGTTTAAGTTATTAATAATCTTATGGCAAATTTACGCAACTGTATTGTGGGCAACACTGTATTCTGTAGTGTGACATAGGAGCCATGATTTTTGTCCTCTATTGTACGCGCCATAAACAGCAATGTTGCCTGCTGAACAGTTGATTGATCATAATCATAAGACATTAGTGACTTGAATCATTAATATTTTGTTCCTTACATTTGATCGAAAAGTGGTCTTGAATAAAGTTGCATCTGAGAAAATTTTCAACGAGCTCAGCTGTAATTGATAAAATAAGAGTGAACTGGTGAATTTTGATATCGATATAAACCAAAATTATGGTTTCCTCATAGTAATTCCCATATAAACTTCAAATGGTTTGTGCCAAGTCAGGTTCTTACTAAAGGAGTTCACATTTTGGGAGGATAATCAAAACACAATTTGGAACCGTTTGAGCACTGTGGAGCGAAAATTTAAATTTTTGCATCAGTCTAATATACATACATACATAAATACATTTTGAGAAGCTTCATAAATCTTCATATAAGTGCAGGGAATTTTGCAGAAGATCTCAAAAGTGTTCAGCATACTTCTAATATCTTCAGGGATCCTCGCTTCAGTTCAGGGAACTTCGTTGTAGTTTGTCAGAACTCTTACTTAAAACTCTTACTCTTAATGAAAAATTCTGAAAGTTTGTAAAAGAAGATTGTAAAAAAACAAGCACACTAATTGTAACATGGGGGTGGCATAAAAGTTGACTTTCATGGGTCATTTTCGAAAAAGTTGTATGGCTTTCAAAAATTCCTTAACAAATTAATAAGGTTTTAAACTGGCTTTTATGAAGAAAACTTGAAGGCTGAATTGTATTTATCTAAAGCCATTTTGCTTGATCCTAACCCGTTCAGATTTATGGCAGCATTTATGGAGGCAAATTTGCCTGCAAAAAGTTAAACGTCAAAGTTTGTTTATCTTTCGATAGTTGCGCTGTGAGATCCAGGATTCTTCCAGGCAGTTTTCTCCCGATGGATTGGGAGCAGTTACTCAGATAGTTTGCGATACTGTTTTACAACATTTCGCATTTCGAACAGCTGGAAGCGCAATCGTTCCTGAAAAAGATCCCCTTCTTCCGGATGGTTACAGAAGTGCACCATCCAACGATGCAAGGATGACGCTTGAATGAAATTTTCGAAGAGCTGATTCTTTCGCCGAATAAAATCGCTGCTATGGATCGGAAACCAACTAATCTCCTCTAACTAACAGTTTCAGTGGTTTGCTGGCGGTTGTTATTTAGATTATCATCTATTCGCAAGATCTGGAGAAGGCTGGTATGTTTTTAAACTTTCAACAATGTTTTATGAATTCGCTCACTTTACACTTCTCCGCTAGATGGTCAGTCGTTGATGGTGTGCTGGTTCTTCTAAAGAAGTAAATTTTGCTGAAATCGACTTGAATTTTTCATCCTACTTCATTCCTTCGTCTATCCTTCGAGATTTCCTTGTCATGAATTTGGCTTTTATTAACTATGAGGAACCATATTTTAAGCTCAATTTGTAAACAGAGTAATTGGGGAGTTAAGAATGCATTTTAAAAAGCCTTAAAAGCAACAATAAATGCTTTTTGCTCTAATGCAAAACCTAATGATCCTATGGTCGCTTTTATAATGATAGAACACGTTTATAAAGTATTTTGTCAAGACATTAATAAATAATTGCTAATGACGTTTATGCTTGAATAACAGAAAAGTTTTAAGGAGGAATTGATAACTGTTTTAAATTTATTTTTAAAACAAGACAATTTTTGACTTTCTTGCCAGACTATAAAAGGTTTTTAAAACAGCAAAAAGCTGAATTACTAAGCAGGAATGTTTTACACTTTGAAATGCTATATTTAAACTAAATGGATCGTTCATTGCCGTTATGAAACCATCATAAATCAGAGTGGATGCCAAATAGTTACTGAATTGTTACTTGGGCGTGGTCTTATATTATAAATTTTATTTGTTAACTGTAGCAGGAGCTTGTGTTTTGTGTGGGAATAGGAATTTGGGTGGGGTTGTCTCTGTTAATACGCTTTAGTATGACGCGCTTGACATAGATAGCCCACAGCGACTCACGAAGAGCTACTGATTCCGATCAATAGCGGTGAGGCTTCTCCATCCTTCTATGGATGCTCATGTGGACAGCATCTCGCTGCTTGCGGGAGTCTTTCGTTGTGTACTCTTATATAATGGTACTTATATAATAAACACCACCACTCACCACGCGGTGATTGAATAACCACCGTTTGATGAGACCGAATAGAATTCAACTTTGAAATCTGTGATCAGATTGTCCATGTTTCTCGAAAGAAAAAAATTATGTCTAAGTTACGTTTAGAGTTCTTTAGTTTGAGTCACCACCAATCATGGGGAAATGGGGATTTTCTGAAAATTTGAACACAACAAAAGTGCGGTTATCACCGACAAACCGACATGAAACTTAAACTTAACTCTTGATTGAGAATTCATAACGGTCAATTCATATCTGCAGCGATCCCATCTGTCAAAACCATAGAATTGTTTTATCTAGATAAAAATAATTTGTCCGAAATAGATTAGACACGAACCAACGCATAAATTTTGTACGCGTGTTCGTGGCGAGGATAAATATTTTCCGCGAACACTACGGCAGATGTCAGTTTTGTACTTTGGTCAGAAATTTATTTGTAATTTGTATGACCATTCATGTCGGTTTATCGGTGCTCTTATACTGGTTGGAACCCTTTTGCGTTTTGAGAAAATCAATTAAGAGTAACTATTGCCGATTTTTTCCCACTGTGCAACGTTGGAAAAGTTAGCTTATAAAACTGATGTAAATGTTAGTTGGGTAGGACTTTTGTCTTGCTAAATTCCCATCCTGGACCACTGTGCATTTTTCGACTCATTAACTGGGGACCAACGGCTTTACTTACGGCTTACCGAAGGAAGGCGTGATATCAGAGCTGTTATGCCTCAGAACATCCCGGCGCCGCCGACTGTGACTGAACCAAGGCCTACTGGGGTGAGAGGCAATCCCGCATACCACTACACCACCGGCGTCGCTACTCTTCGTAAATTAAATTGGTAAGAAAAGTGAACGTATTTCAGTCTTTCAACTGGTCTTCCTAACCAAGCGGGACAAACATCAGTGCTCAGGCAAACCGTAGTCGTTCCACCCTATCAAAAGCCACTCAAAATGTAGGATACGCAACACAAATCGAGGTGTACGATTTCATAGCTCTTCTTATGTTTACTTTAGCTTATATCTTCCCTCGCGGGGGATAACCGAAAAGAATTTCCTCCCCCAGATTCGTGGAAGAAAAGCTACTCTTGAGCCTGCAGTCGCTTACCTGGCATAGGGGATTTGGGTGGGTGGTGGCTCACTAGGCACACACAGGCATCTGTTTCATTTTTTGCGAAAGCACTTTCTTGTTTGTTCTTCCATAATTAATGCTTGGCAAGCACTCAGTCACTAGGAGAAGCGCGGGCGTTCATCAGCCTTTTTCGCGATATCTTTTTACTAGTAACTTCTTCACATTTCTTCTTGAACATGTTCTTCGATCGTTGATGGTTAGTAAATGTTAGTAACTTGATTGGTTAGTTCTCTGGGTTATTTGTTTGTTAGTTGGCATGCAGTTAGCTTACAATCTAGGTGTTAGTACATCAATGTCATGCAATTATCATGCACTTTACGGTTAGTTAGGTTAGAGGGTTAACTGTTTCTTCTTTTTCTTCTTCTTGTGTTAGTCTTTTTGATGGTTCTTCAATCTTCTGCTTAAAAAAATAACATCGCACATAAAAACATTCTCAAGAGGGGCTTTACTTCCACGCACGGAGGATTTTGTTCAGATTGACGGCTTTTCATTTCGTTACTTTTGCCGGTATCCCTGAAAATTGATCATGGCGTTTTCAATCCCAAATGAAAGGTCTCGCTCTCGTTATGTTGTTGCTTTTCTCAATTCATTTTGTTTTTTTTTCGTCTGGCAATCCCCAAGATTCCGAAGACCATCAGTGGACTTTTGGGATGAGGGTGCAGACAGATGTCAACTCCAATCTCAATCCTTCCCATCGGCCCGTGGCAATGGTGCTGGGGTACTTTAGTTCCTAAATTGACATATTAAATTACTGAAACTCATGGGGTAGGGTAATGGAGTTCATTTCGGGCTTATGAATATATTTGGAAGGATTGGTCATTAGGTCAAAGGCCATGCAGTTTAATTTCGATAAATTATTAATTTCCCCTTTTCAAAGAAAATATGCTAGTCTGAAAATGATAACCAGCAGCTAAAGATCGTACTCGAAAAAAATGAAACACTTTAACTTTTTATTGCATGAGTAAAAAATCGTCCAGCAGACAATGAATCGGATATTTATATTTATATCCTTCGGAGTGTTGAAACACCCTCCAAAGGCGCGTCCCTTTGTCAGTCAAAATTGGATTCCTTAGCAACAAAATTAAGGTATGGTGTATCGCCAGTGAAACATGGTGTGTAGCGGGGAACACTCAGAAGCTGAAGGTGTTTATCAACCGATGCCTGCGGTACATAATTCGTGCCTGGTGGCCCTACAATTGGATCTCAAATTCCGAGCTTCATCGTTTGTGCAATCAGAAACCGATAGAGACAGCTAGTAATCGCCCAGGATGAAAATCTTTCACAAAGACCCTTTGCACCCCTGGAGGTGCGCAGGATCGTTAACTAACTGTTTTTGTCACACCAAACAGCAAAAACGTCCAGCTGCTGCTGAAGAAACAATGCATCACTTCGATCTTTGATCACAAAGTATAGTTTGAAATCGTCAGCATAAGACAGCTTCGGGCAACGCATCGAAAAGTGAACGTCATTCATATACAATAAAAATATGAACGGCTCCAGATGACTGCCTTGAGGTACACCAGAAGAAACAGCGAACGGTTGAGAAAAATGATCTCCAATCTTCACTGACGTATGCCGACCGGTAAGGTATGAGCGAAGCCAATCAAAAAGGGAACCGTGAAAACCAAGTCGCTCTAGTTTGGCCACTGCAATCTCGTGATTGATTTTATCAAAAGCAGCAGAAAGATCGGTGTAGACAGCATCCACTTGATGACCTCTTTCCATCTCGCGTATGATTAATGATATGTATTGAACGAGATTTGTAGCGTTAGACCTCTTCGGCATAAATCCGTGTTGTTCAGTCGCGATGTAACTAGAGCATGTGTGTTTTAAATAATCTAGCATCAATAGTTCAAAAAGTTTTGAGACTGCACATAAAGCAGCGATACCACGGTAGTTGGACACCGACTACTTATTGCCTTTTTTGAAGACAGAGAAAACAAAAGAATCCTTCCAGCAGCTGGGAAAGATCCCAGAATCCAAAGAGAAGTTGGAGAAGGATGCTAAAGGTGCGGCTAGCACTCCAACACAGTTCTTAATAACCGCGGAAGGGATTCCGTCAGGGCCAGTGCTGAAAGAACTTTTCAAACTAAGGCCAGCTCTTCGAACATCATTAGTCGAGATAGGCGGATGCGGGTCACGACGAAGACACTGCTGAATTGTGACATGAACAGGTCAGCGATTCCCTCGGTATCTGACTCTTCTCGATCCGTATTGTACATGGTAGAAGGTAAGCCCGATTCCTTCCGTTGATCGTTAACATGATGCTTCTGGAATCTTGGGATTTACTTTGAGTTTAGTTTGTAGATGGCGCTGATGGACTTGATGAACTTTTTGTTGAGCAGAATATACTGTTTGTTAACGAGGTTGTACTTCCTCTTCGATGTATCCGTTCGAAGTTTACAAAATTTCTTCAAGGCAGCTCGTTTGGATGACTTCAGTCGCTTGAGTCGGTGGTTGGTCCAAGGAGGTTTACTATTTTTTATTTTCCTTTGGTTTGTTTTTTCCGTCGATTTTGTTTTCCGTGCTGAGCACCAATGCTACCGACGTGCCAGGAAGACAGCTCCCACACCTGGATCCTACCTATCGACCCATCAACTCATGAACCGGGGACCAACGGCTTTACTTCCCATCCAAAGGAAGGCGTGATCAGAGATGTTATGCCTCAGAACATCCCGGCGGCGCCGACTGGGATTGAACCCAGGCCTGCTGGGGTGAGAGGTAATCACGCTTACCACTACACCACCGGCGCCGTTAAGGAGGTTTACTAGATATGGGTGGAGTTGTCAAAGGATCGCATACACGACAATATTCGAGAAATAGAAGAGGCAGCATTCGCGTCACGATCTCGGAGTTCATCGTCCCAGCTGATGTTTTCAAAAAAGGTTGCCATTTCCTCGAAGTCAGTCCTAAGGTAGTCATTAGGCTGGGACATGGATACATGAAAAAAAAACAATTTTTGTTCCACTATGATTTCCGGGGTCCTTCTGGGTCCTAGAATGACTGTGTTAAATTTCAGGTCGGTCGGTGGAACTATATTTTAGCGCCAGCGGTTTTAATTTTACATAGGATTTTCTATGGGAGAACTTACTATTTCAAATAAAAATCTGGGGAGGTCACCCATTATCCTCTAAAAATAAACCAACCCAACTTTTCGCTAGGAAACTTTACAAGGAAACTTTTCTTAGAAAACCGAAAAACGATCCGACGTCTGTGGAAAAAGTTATTTAGTCATTACTGATTGCTAACTAAACGAACTGCTCATTATTCTTTATTTCTAGCAGCACTGCCAACTGCTGCCTGCTGCTGTCTGCGCCAGGCAGTCACGTTGTGTGGGGGTTCACTCAGCATGGAGGAAAGCCGATATCATGCGCAAAGAATCTTCGATTTTGATGAAACTTTACACAGGTTTCCAGTTGTACTTTACTGTACAATTATGTTTCACGGGGGTCATTTGGAAACAAGCGTGATTTTTCACAAGAGTGCATTTGCTTTGGCGCACAATTTATTCAATCCTTATGAGGCGATGTGCTGCTGCTCAGACTTCCATATTTCATCGGCTTAATTTTTCGGTGGTACTCCACAACTTGCAGTAGGTATTCATGTTGTTTGGGATTCTTGGTTACCGAGTTGTTGAGGTCGGAAACAAGCTTTACGGCACTTTCCGCGACATCATTCACAACCCCAAGAGCTTGAACTCGCTGCTGCGCTGTTAAGTAGAAAAGAACCGCCGTCACTTTCAATAATTTTGAAGCACTTTTTTTGTTCAAAATCAAAACAATGCTTATGAAAATATGTCACTCTCTGATTAAAATTTTTCCAGCTGAATCAAAGCTTTGATCCTTTGATGTACCTTTGGTAGTACACTGGGATGGAAAGATTCTGCCTGACATCAACGGAAAGCGCGTTGATCGGCTTCGCAATCTTGTTACTGGAGCAGGGGTGTCTAAACTTCTTCCGGTACCTTCCCTATCAAGTGGAACGGCGGATGCTGAATCAGCTGCGATAATGGAGACAATCAACGAGTGAAGTCTGCAGGAAAAAATAGTTGGAATGAGCTTTGATACAACTAGTGTTAAATCTGGCGTAAAAAATGGTATTATAACCCGTCTTCCAGTTCTACTGAAAAGAGACTCACGGTGAATGAGAACGACCAAAATTTGAGTTTAGTTCACTCATTATCGCCAAAAGTACAGGAACTCAGCGATGAGTAAATCTGTTTCATGGTTTCCTGTGGAAAACCTAAAAAAACTGCCGGAAAATGAGGAAATTGACGAAAATTTTATTCAGTCTCGGAGTAGTACCAATAGACTGTGTGAATCCAATCTTTACTTTTCTCATATTTCTGAAAAATCCTGGGAAAACATGAGACAAATTTTACTCATCGCTGAGTTCCTGCACTTTTGGCGATTATGAGTAAATTAAACTCAAATTTGGGTCGTTCTCATTCGCCGTGTTGCTACCATTGGCATGCCGCCATCACATCGCCGAAATTGTATTCAAACACGTTTTACAACACGAAATATATGGCGATAAGTCGAAGTCGAACAATCTCTATTCTGTCAATGAATTCAAAAAAGAATTCAACCAAAATCGGGGCAACCGAAAATTCCGGACCGTTATGGATGATCCGGAGCTGAGGACCTTAACTGAACCATGGAGAGACGGAATCATCGCGTTTTGTAACGACCAGCTGTTGATTAAACAACAACGATCAGATAACGAAGAGCTCCTCGAATTGGTCGTAATGTTTTTGGGTGGAGTTCCTCCAAAAGAATTAAGATTCCACAAAGCAGGTAGCCTTAGCCGTGCGAGGTAGATCGGTGGCGAAAAATCATCATTTTGAAATCGTGGATGAGCAGCGAAAACTTCGATGATCAGTCTCTTTGGAAGCATAACACAACTTTGGCTCTATTTCTATAACAATGCTTCATTCGATATTGGTATCGTCTAAGTAGTTCTGTTTCGGCCACTCGAGTGGATCTGGAATTTTGAGCAGATCTCCACAACTTTCACGATCAACATTACGCTTTGATTGCCATGAAAGCCTTTCAAAATCATCTATGGTACTTATCAGAATGAAATGTAACCCTTGCTTTTTTCGATTCAAAAGAAGAAACAGACTCTGATTGATTAATTTCTTTATTAAAGACGAAAGAGGAAAGAAACTCCCAGCTTTAAATGAGCCAAAAAAAAACGGTCGAAAAATCCGGAAAACGACACAAACTCAGCGAGGATAAAATTTCCGTCAGATCAACCATTCGACCCTTTCGGACTTTATTACTGAGGCTTCAAGTGAGTTTTTTACTGTAATGAACATCTCCACCGATTTTCTCGGTGAAAACCCTGATCAAGATTATCTGAGAGGTAAGTATATATAACAAATCATCAAGATCAAAGCTAGGATCAAAGTTATTTTTTGTTAATTTATCTTGTTCATGAATATGTATTCACTGTTACCAACCGAAAGAGAGTGACATATTTGCATAAGCATTGTTTTGATTTTGAACAAAAAAAGTGCTTCAAAATTATTGAAAGTGACGGCGGTTCTTTTCTACTTAACAGCGCAGCAGCGAGTTCAAGCTCTTGGGGTTGTGAATGATGTCGTGGAAAGTGCCGTAAAGCTTGTTTCCGACCTCAACAACTCGGTAACCAAGAATCCCAAACAACATGAATACCTACTGCAAGTTGTGGAGTACCACCGAAAAATTAAGCCGATGAAATATGGAAGTCTGAGCAGCAGCACATCGCCTGATAAGGTTTGAATAAATTGTGCGCCAAAGCAAATGCACCCTTGTGAAAAATCACGCTTGTTTCCAAATGACCCCCGTGAAACATAATTGTTGTACTTTACCGGAAACCTGTGTAAAGTTTCATCAAAATCGAAGATTCTTTGCGCATGATATCGGCTTTCCTCCATGCTAAGTGAACCCCCACACAACGTGACTGCCTCGCGCAGGCAGCAGCAGGCGGCAGCAGGCGGCAGCTGGCAGTCCTGCTAGAAAAAAAGAATAATGAGCAGTTCGTTTAGTTAGCAATCAGTAATGGCTAAATAACTTATTCCACAAGCGTCGGATCGTTTTGCGGTCTTGTAAGAAAAGTTTCCTTGTAAAATTTCCTAGGGAAAAATTAGGTTGGTTTATTTTTAGAGGATAATGGGTGACCTCACCAGATTTTTATTTGGAAAAGTAAGTTTTCCCATAAAAATCCTATGTAAAATTAAAACCGCTGGCGCTAAAAAATAGTTCCACCGACCGACCTGAAATTTTACACAGTTATTCTAGGACCCAGAATTTGAATTTTGTCCCACCCTACTAGTCATACGATACGCTGTCCACGGTAACCCGAAAAGTGCAAGCCTGATAGAAGTGAATGGTGTCTACAACGTTTAACTAGTGGTTCGGGTGCCTCTTGAACCGAGCAATTAGTGGCGAGTTCACGGCTAAGGAAACATTGATCAAGCAGTCTATGATTTTCATTGGAAATCCCGTTCCGTTGCAGAAGATCAGCATTATTGTAGCAATCTAGGAGAGATGCTACTGAAGGTTTAATGTATGAGACATTAGAGCGAGGATGAAAGAACCCTGTTTCACCTGTTCGTCACCTGAGCTATTAGGTGGATGAAGTAACCGAGAGTTAAAAGTAGAACGATCTGCTAGCAAGACACCATCGCCAGAAGCTTTGGGGCTAGTAGCTCGAGAACGACCGTAAAATCCGAACTAAATATTTGCTTAGAAAGTGTGTTGCTGTTCAACCAAGTCTCGGTGAAGGCGTACATATCGTAGCAAGCCATTACGCGAAACCGGTGATGGAGTGGTACGAACCCAACGAAGTTGTTTTTGTGCCGAAAATTCTGGCCGATTATGAAAGGCAAGCTCCGGAAAACGGGGAAGGTCTTCAAAAACGACAGGATTTGAAGAAGGAATGGATTAAAGATGGCGCAAGTGTTGCACAGGATTTGATGGGTAGCGTTAAGTCCAAGGTGTAGGCATTTAGCCTAGGAGAGGAGATTGAACAAACCAACTTTTCAAAAACATAGTTAATATGTGTCTATTTATTCTCTGAGAGTTTCAAAAATATCCGACTTAAAATGAATTTTTGGTGATCATTTTTGTCTGTTGCATTTTGTTCGAGTACAGTCTTTAATAATAGAAATTAAATGAAGGCAAACCCGTATTAAATCGAAACCACAATTGTAAGAAAAACATCGATAGGAAATCTTAATATCAGTCAAACTCCAAAAAAGTGTTAATTACATTAAATTGCTCAGAAAACCAACCTCTTTCCAATGATGAATAATAATCGATATATTTTACTAAATTACATACATCCCAGACGTCAGACTCTCGAGGACACTTCTACTCACTTGACCACTGCAGTTTTGCGGTAGTGGCGGTAAATTCAAAATGTACTCCTCGAGAGTATGACGGCCGGCTAACATGAGATCTTGTTTTGTAGCATACGATACCGAACATCGTGACAATTGTGCCTATGCTGTGGGCTTTTAACACTAAAATGGAATTTATTTAATTCTTTGAAAAAGGCACAATACATGTGACCGAAACGTCAGATGAAAACTTAAAACCCCGTTTTTGAGCATCAAAAGACTGAAAGCCTGGAGGTTATGTGTATAGTTCGTTACAGTCGATCCCGCGAAGAAAGTAAGTGGGGAGTTTATGATGCACTTTAAAAAGCCTAAAAAGCAATAATAAATGCTTTTTGCTCTAATGAAAAACCTAATGGTTTTATGGTTGCTTTTATAATGATAGAACACGTTTATAAAGCATTTTATCAATTAACAATTGCTAATGACGTTTATGCTTGAATTACAGAACAGTTTTAAAGAGGGATTGACAACAGTTTTAAATTTATTTTTTAAACAAGACAGTTTTTGACTTTCTTGCCAGACAATAAAAGGTTTTAAAAACAGCAAAAAGCTGAATTACATGTATGCCTCGATATAACGTAACTATCACTTTTTACTTCCATCACTGATTTCTAGCTTACAATCATTAAATCAAGCAAAGTAATATGAGACAATCCTCCGTCTATTGGTGATGCCAATTTGAATAATTTAATTGTTATTTGTGAAATATCTAAGAAGGAAGTCAAAAGTGACAGTTACGTTATATCGAGGTATAGTTACCTGTACTAAGCAGGAATTTTTAACACTTTACACTATTTAAACTCAATGGATTGTTCATTGCCGTTATAAAACCATCATAAATCAGCGTGGGTGCCAAATGGTTACTGAATTGTTACTAGGGTGGGTACACATTTAAAGGTACCCTTCAAAATAATCATCAAAATGGTTAAACTCATTTGCGAATTTTAAGAATCGAATTATCATTAGAGCATAACGAACGGCAAACCGCTTTCATTTGAATCTCCGATTTTCTCATTTCCTAAAAATAAAAGGAAAGATTCCTTTCTGTACACCATCATGCCCTCAGAAACAGACGTCGACCATAAATCAGGGCGTTGAAATTCGACCCATCTTCACCGTCCCACGGAAGATAGACAAACAGAGAAAATCATCCTAGGAAAAGCAGAAGCTTCACCAACAGCGACCGACAGGTATTTCGACACGTCCTCACCGTTTGCGCCGGGAAATGGGAAAACTCGAACGCAATAAGCATGATGATTTTCTCTATTATTTATCGAGTCCAATTATTCTCTTCACGAGAAAAAAAAAACCGGAACGCTATCATAAAGCTCCTCGAATTGAAATCGAGAGGCAGGTAAGTAGAAGGATACTTTCAGTTACAGAGAATTTTCCCGAATAAAAAAAAGCGACACGGTTCGGTAAATTGGTGTCCAAAGACCGTTACGGGAAATGATCGATTCGTTTTACACGTGTGCGATTTTCTCCCCTCGCAAAGATTCCGAACGGATGCTTCTACCGAGAAACAGCTTTAATCTATTCTGCCCCTTCTCTTTTGTCGTCATTAGAGAAAGCACTTTTCCACAATTACAATTCCATCATCCATATTCAGAGGGAAAGTTTCCCCCCACCCACTCATACCACACGGATGCAATACTGAAATAATTACGACTTTGGTCCGACAAGTATCTGCCTGTGTCAGTGAGAAGGATAGTCCTGCTGTGTTGAAGCATGTTGGGTAAAGTGGAGGGTAAAAAACTTTAAGTAGGTTCACCCGGGAGCACAGTGGGGCGGGGACGAGAAACCGCACAGCACCGTACATCATCGACTCGAGTGTAGTTGGACGAACGGGCGAAGAGAGTCGAGAGCTGAAGGAGGTACATCTACCCTGTAGTAGTTCTCTTCTTCACAGCTTGTAGCCTTTTTCTCATCCCGTTCAAGACGAATCACTTTGAATGCGGAAAAACAAATTTATATGCAAAACTGCATCCATTTTTAATGAGTTAATTCCCTAAATGCGCCTATCCCAGGGGAACTCGTCGTTCCGTGTTCTTGGGTTGTTGCCAAATTCATCCACGGAACGACGCACCTTACGAAAACCTCCACAATCAACAGCAGCAATGGTGTGAAGTTCGTAGCTGGTCCGTAGTCGGAAAAGTTGCTTGTTTGCAGAAAAAGTCAAACCTAATCACCACCCCCGGAGTTTGTGGACCATGAACTGGTTGAGCAATTTTGAATGGACGAGTTTGCTGATAAATTATGAAATCAACAATGGAACCCGTCCCTCGAGGGAACTGCGACACCTGGGACGCGATAGCGCGTGACGGATTATATGGAACAGTGGCAAAACGAAGACAATCGAGTGGAGTGAAAATTACGTTTATTTCTGTTGATTGAGAATGAACATTGATTTAACATTTCAATTGATCAGCCTATCTTGCTCTTCATCTTTGTTTCATTGGATATTGTTGTTAAATAGTTGCGTTTTTCAACTAGTTTACAAAATACCCCTTTAGGCCGGTCGCAATGTTGATTTGAAAATTATTGCCAACTACACGACAGATCTAAAATTTTAAATGGTCAAAAATGAAACTGCAACACGATCAGCGCAACGCACAGTTTTAAGAGGTGTTTGATATGCATTCCTACATATGTGTGCGTGTGCAAAGTTTGTTTGCTTCGATGATTTTAGCATGAAAGGAGAAGATGATTCTGATCGAGGGGGGCGTCACATCTAAATCTCAACTCTAGATACTCGAAAAATCTCACACTAGTGAATCTATCTACGAAAAATCTTCTTTCATTTCTCGCATCTACTTGCATCGTACATCATCTTTTTGCAGGAAATATTCTGAATCGTCATCAATCTTCTTTCTATCTACTCAGCGTGCACGCAGCTAACCAGGGCAAAACAAATCTTTCCTGCATCATAGATAGAGTCACCCCCCTCGATTCTGATTCAAGAATCTGTTTTCTGGCACAAGATGATTACAACAACGTAATCCAGTGTCATGTAATGCGTTTCAAGAGGTCCCAGACGATTCTTCTGTGGAAGCATGTATAGAAAGAACTATCTGAAGTGACATTTGATGATGGAGGAGATTATTTTATGGAGATCTCCGATCACCTGATGGTCTTTGGAATAATTTCTGAGCACCCTAGTATCGAATTGTTGGACAGTTGAAGATCTTCAGAATTATACTTGATCAACATGAAGGCTTGAAACAATATAATGAGGAATTTTTGGAGATCTGTGATCACCTGAAGGTCTTTGGAATATTTTCTGAGTCACCTGGTGTCATGAGAGAATATCTGGGAGATGTGATTTGAATTGTTGGACAGTATGAGATCTTCAGAATAGTGCCTGATCAAAATGAAGTATTGAAAAAGTATCCAGAAGACTATATGGAAATCTTAAAACACATGAAGGTCTTTGGAATAATTGCTGAGCTGCCTGGTATCATGTGAGAGAATATATGAGAGATGTAGTTGGATTGTTGAATATTATCAGAATGATACCTGATCAACCCGAAGCCTAGAAAGAGTATCCTGAGGTTATCATGGGGATCTCTGATCACCTGATAGACTTCGGAATAATTTCTGAGCAACCTGGTATTATGAGAGAGCATCTAATAAACGTGATTAGAATTTTTGGATAGTTGAAGATCTTCATAATAATACCTGATCAATCTGAAGTCTTGAAAAAATAAATCGAACATCATGGAGATCTTAGAATACCTGAAGATCTTTGGAATAAACTCTGAGCAGTCTGAAATCATATGAGATAATATATGTTTGTTGTACAAGACGCAATCACTGTCATGAAATTCTGTGAAGATCCAAGCATTTCCATGAAGTTCTATAATTTACTATATATAAACTTGTATGAAATTACCTGGGATAAAATTACAAAACGCAGCTGGAAATAAATCACGTATTACTGATTGTAACCCATAACAAAACTACAGATGCAATCATGAAAAAACAGCTATAAATCTGTATATTTTGGTAACAAACTATAATTGTCCCCTCAGCCATTCCATAGCAAAACGATACAGTGCACAGTGGTCCACAATGCAGATTTAGGTGTAACGATATGTTTTGAGCCTGAAATTGAAACTTTAGACTAAAAGTCTCTTCTACAAAGTTGTTCCTTATAGTTAGGCCCTCATTTTTATGACAATGAATTCTAGGGTGGTTCTTATTATCATTAAAATCAAAAATCTAACTTTTTTGTTTGAATAAATTAAGGTATACAAAGTTATAGCTGAGCTAATTTCAAGCAACTTTGTTGAAAACAACTTTTTTGTATCTCTTAAATTGGCCGATTTAGAGCTATTTTCTTGAATTGAGTTAGGGTGGCGCTAAAAAAAAACAGTTATTTTGCTATAGTTTTCTTATTTCAAATTTCTCAGCAAAGAAGTCTTCAAATGACTTTTAGATCTTTAGATGGCGCAAATCTTTAAGGCGAAATTTGTTGCCTGTATCTCTTCAAATAAAAAAAATATACCCAAATATTAAAAAAATGAATAAATTCGAACTAATTTTATACGAGTTTAAAAAATAACCTACCTCCAATTTTTTCATATTATTCATTGTCATAAAAATGAGGGTCTAACTATAAGGAACAACTTTGTAGAAGAGACTTTTAGTCTAAAGTTTCAATTTCAGGCTCAAAACATATCATTCCACCTAAATCTGCATTCTGGACCACTGTGCAGTGGTTCTCAGAATTTCATTAAAAATAGTAGTTTTGTTCCTTATCGCAAAATATTAGACCCGTTTTTTTTTTGTATTTTGTCGCTATAGCGTAACCATTTCCATGTTAAGATGGTCCAAAAAACGATTTTTTTCCCAAAACGACTGCATGGCTGCCCTATTAAATTTTCCGCCGGGGTCATCCTTGAAATCTCAATATAATCTAACTTTTTCAGCAGAAGCTGCAATTGCCTGTATCTTTGTATCGGAACGACTGAAATTACACTGCACCCGATTTACAATTTATAACCATACCTGATACCATCTGGAACTTCACAATCTTTCAGGAAAAAATCAGCCTCAGATCGAAAATTGGTATTGCAGGAATCACACTGCACTGAAAATTCTGACAGCAGCTAACAAAAAAGAAACATAACTTTTGGACTCCATGTTTTTAATATTTTCCTAAATTCCGTTTGCTAAAAAAGTTCAATTTAATTACCTGTAAATTCTATGATGTACAGCAAATTTATTTTCTCGATCAATTCTCCGATTCCGAACAATAACAGAATGAATTAGGCTCTGAACCATTTAGCTATTTTTTTTTGGCATTGTTATTTCTAACAGGCAAGAAGTTAGATTTTAACAACCGTGGCTGAGTTGTGCACGAAATTTGTATATAACACATGGATTTTCGATCATGGAAATAACTTTCTAAATGTCACTTTTAACCACGCGTTAACTTTGACTCGGTAAATGGTTCTCAGTAACTCCCAGTAGCTCTTATCCCTACCTCCCCGCGGTGCCGGCTGGGGTACGAGTAACCATAGGGAAGATCGGATAACCAACCCCTGTGGGACCTTGGTCGTATGCTGACAGGGAAGAGGGGGACTCCTCTCTCCGGAGAGTGCAATCTTCGAGCGTCTGTTCACCATGGAGGTGCGGCTCAAAACGGCGTCTGTTCTCCATGTTAGGAGCGGCTGATCAACGGCCTGGTGCCAACGTGGGACTCTTAACAGTGCTGTGCACGATGGTCCCCCGGCGAGACAATGGGGGTTGGTGCAGGCCCTACAAGCCAACCGTAAAAAAAGTACAGAAGGAAGCAATGTAAATACGGACCGGAACAATCGGCATAGACCCAAGCAACGGAAACAATTGGAAACTCGGAACATGGAATTGCAAGTCTCTCAATTTCTTGGGAAGTACACGCATTCTTTCCGATTTATTGAGGGTCCGCAAGTTCGACATCGATGGGATCGTCGGTACACACGTATAGGGATGGTTATACCATCTAACAGAGCTGCGGCAATACACATGAGCTGGGTACAGCTTTCATCGTGATGGGCGAAATGCAGAAGCGCGTGATTGGGTGGTGGCCAATCGATAGCAGAATGTGCAAGTTGAAGATCAAAGCCCGTTTCTTCAATGACAGCATAATCAATGTGCACAGCCCTCACTTAGCAAGTGACGATGACGATAAAGACGCTTTTTACGCGCAGCTGAAACGGGAATACGACAGCTCCCCAAGCCATGACGTCAAAATCGATCATCGGAGGAATTCAGACCGGTTATAGGAAAGTTCAGCGCTCACCAGCTAACGAACGCCAACGGCCAACATGGCCATACTTAGTACCTTCTTTCAGCATAGCCTTCCATATCCAGAACAACATGTGAAAAGGGCATACAAGCTTTTTGTAAACAAACCTTCTTATGCCCTTTTCTCGCCACCCATATGACACGAACGCAAACCTTTAACATCACCGGGTAGGGGACACTTTCCCCTTCCCGATGATATTGCTGGTTTGCATGGGCGACCCTCGGTTGGTGAGAAAAGGGCCTACAAAGGTTTGTTTACAAAAAGCTTGTATGCCCTTTTCACATGTTGTTCTGGATATTGGCACACCTGGAGATCACCGCAGCAGACAGAATCGCAATTCGACCACGTTTTGATCGACGGAAGGACATTATCGACGTCAGGACCTATCGCGGCGCAAATACTGATTCGGACCACTACCTTCTAATGGTCAAGGTGCGCCAAAAATTTTCCGTTGCCAACAACATTCGGTACCGACACCCACCACGGTACAATCTGGAGCGACTGAGTACGTGCAATGCCTCGACGCAGCGTTGCCAGATGAGGGAGAGCTCACTGAAGCCCCTCTTGAGGACTGCTGGAGCAACGTGAAAGCAGCCATTAACAGCGCTGCTGAAGGCGCCGTTGGGTTCGTGGAGCGGAATCGACGGAACGATTGGTACGACGAAGAGTGTCAGACGGTTTTGGACGAGAAGAACGCAGCGCGGGCGGCAATGAACCCGTCATAATGTGGAGCGATATAAACAGAAGCAAAGACAGCAAAGCCATCTTTCCCGGGATAAGAAGCGCCGCATGGAAGAGCTGGAGTGCGAAGAAATGCAGCAACTGTATCGTTCTCAACAAACACGCAAGTTCTACAAGAAACTCAACGCATTCCGCCAAGGCTTTGTGCCGTGAGCCGTAATGTGTCGGGATAAGGAAGTGGGTATCTTAACGGACCAACGTGAGGTGATTGAAAGGTGGAAGCAGCACTACGATGAACATCTGAACGGAGCAGAGGCGGAGGACCAAGGCGGCAGAAGGAATGGCTTCGTCGGTACAGCGGATGAGGGGGACATTCCAGCTCCCACGATAGGTGAAGTTAAGGATACTATCCGACAGCTTAAGAACAACAAAGCAGCTGGGAAAGATGGTATCGGAGTGGAACTTATCAAAATGGGCCCGTATAAGTTGGCCACTTGTCTGCACCGACTGATAGTCATGATCTGGGAAACAGAACAGCTACCGGAGGAGTGGAAAGAGGAAGTAATGTGCCAGTATATAAAAAGGCGACAAACTAGAATGTGAGAACTATCGAACGATCACTATTCTTAACGCGGCGTACAAAGTGCTTTCCCAGATCATCTTTTGCCGTTTATCGCCGCTAGCAAACATATTTGTGGGAAGTTATCAAGCCGGTTTTGTGGACGGGTGATCGACAACGGATCAAATCTTTACGTTGCGGCAGATCCTCCAAAAATGTCGTGAATATCAAGTCCCTACGCACCACCTTTTCATCGATTTCAAGGCCGCTTATGATACTATTGACCGTGAAGAGCTATGGAAGATTATGGACGAGAACGGTTTTCCCGGGAAGCTGATCAGCTGTTCAACATTGCGCTAGAAGGTGTTCATCTGCTTCGCTGACGACGTGGACATTGTCGGAAGAACATTTCAGGCCGTGGCGGAGCAGCACACCAGGCTGAAACGTGAAGCAGAGAAGGTTGGATTAAAGGTGAATACGTCGAAGACAAAGTATCTGTTAGCTGGAGGAACCGAGCGGGATAGGGCCCGCACAGGCAGAAGCGTGACAATCGACGGAGATGAGTTCGAGGTGGTGGATGAATTTGTGTAGCTTGGTATCATTGGTGACGTCGGATAACAACTGCAGCAGAGAAATTCGTCGGCGTATTATTGCCGGAAGTCGTGCTTACTACGGACTCCACAAGACCCTGAGGTCGGGTAAACTTCACCTCCGTATTAAATGTACCATGTACAAGACGCTCACACTAAGATTATTTTACAGATTTCTGTAAAATTTTACCGAAATCTCAACAGCTGTACGCTCGGTAAACAATTTTACAGTTTTCCTGTAATTATTTACAGATATAATTATTTACAGATACAGAACAGGATCTTGGAAATGTGGGACGGTCAAGAAATTGGAGACAAGCAGCCACGGACCGAGTGAATTGGCGTAACATTGTGATGCAGGTACAGGGATGTCGGACCAGTATAAGTAAGTAAGTAAATGGTTCTCAGCCTTAGAAGCTCCTTCTTTAATATGTTGACGTAGAACTATGTCTTTGAGGACTATACTGGGGTACAAAAAAAAAGTTTAACGAAGTTGTGTTAGGTTTTGAACGCTTGTAACTTTGTGATTTATAGATGGAATTAAAATCCTAATATGCCAATCGATAGGAAATAACTTTAAGAATCTGAATCTTCAATTTTCCATAAAAAAAACTTTTGAAAAATGTACAAATTATAATTTTATCACTGATTTCATGATATAAACATTTTCCCAACACCCATTCAACCCAAAACCCATAATCGAATACCACTCGGTTGCACATCGTTCTGCTTGAACCTGCTCATTTCTGCTTAGGGCGGCTTGCAAAAACATTTTCCTCGCAGCGGACTGCGTGATCACTTTGACAACCAGCGATGGGGTGGAAGCTGTGAAGCCAGATATACAGATTGTTCTCAATATTTTGATAAAGATGTCTGAATATACAGATAACAGTTTTTTTTTTTTAAATATACAGATTTTTCAGATTTTTCAAATGAGCGGAATAAATTTTTAACTCTGGATTATCGTTTCTTCCTATTGAGCCGAGCTCAAATCACAATTTTTCACTAAATAAAATATTATTGTATTATCATTGTTAATTTTGAGCGGACTTTTGATTTTCAGACGTTCTGTTTTCTGATAGCTCTTTAGAAGGGATGTTAGTTTTTCATTTTGATTGTGTGGTGACAGATACTATGGTTGATTCAATATTTGTATTTATCGAAACAAGCCGGTTCAATAACCCACAAACTGGTTGATTACTGGATATATAAAATATTGTATGCAGATTGTTTGGATGTTTAGTTCAAATAAAAGCTTTGTGTTGAGAAAAAAAGGAGAAAATTGAAGATGCTAATTTCAAATAACAGACAAGAGTGGTAATTTTTATACGATAGATGAGGAGTTGAAAGTATAGAATTGATAGTTCCGTTAGAGTACGGCAGTGTGAAATTGTTTATATAGAGAGTAGAAAGCGAGCAAGGACAACTTTTATGAATGAAGGTACAAATCGGTTTGATCATCTCTCTTTACCAAACTCCCCCGTTGGAGAGGGATGGTGAGGGGTATTCCCCCCGCCACCACTGGCAAAAAAAGATGATCACCGACACGCTCAAGTACCGACGATGTGTTTGAAACAGTTCTACCGATTTTCACCGAGAGGCCAACAGAGCATATTTTTTCAAAATCTCTATTAACAACATATTATAGCTTAATAAGTATTGCGAATTTTGTTATTCGATTTGTTGGAGCGTATCGTTGGAAGGAGATTAACAAATTCCCGTGGATTTCGCGTAAGTGTCTCTGCTTACGGGTCCGCCCTTCCGTTTTTAGCCCTTCATACAGCAATATTGTGAATTCAGATCGTTAGCTCCAATTGATCTTGCTATTAAGTGGAGCTGCATACAAGACAAGTCTTGAAGGGATGGTGGCTACCTTACACACTTAGATTTTTTGCCGAGATGGGCACCACCGAGCAGCTCGGCAATCTATTTTGCTGGATCTCAGTTAAAAATTTGCCGAGATTCAGTTAACAAACGGGAATTTTGCCGAGGTCGCGGCTAACAAACATAAATTTTGCTGAAATTTCAGTAAAAATAAATGCCGAGCCTACTCGGTGGTGCCAATCTCGGCGAAAAAATCCAAGTGTGTACATACATACATACATACATACCTACATACATCTTAATTAATAACATATTATTGATCAAAATTATCTAACATCGCACAAAGATGATGATGAAAGGTAAAGATGATAATATTAGTGCAAAACAACAGGATTCTGATCTTTTAGTGCTGACAAAACCATCGGCTGGAGAAAACTAACATCCAGAAGCACACGAAAGATGCTTGGGTAAGTTTTGTTTATTTTCTTAGCATTTGACAGTTCATTGTGGGTCCAATGTGTCTCGAAATGCTCAAAATAATGAACAGAAAAATGACCTGTGTTTAGTGGCACTAAAACTGAGTTCAATTAAAAGCTTACCCGCACTGCTCCTAAGGGGACTTCGTAGATGTTCAAGGAACATTAGTACGATTTTCCGCCCCTTGGCTTTTGTTGTGTGGCAACAAAACGCCACCTGTAGAAAACGGCGCTACTCCTCGTGCAGCAGTGTTAAAGAAAAAATATTTTGCCACGTGTCATTTCAAATAAATAATACACTATTTGAAACTACGTCATTTTTTAAGACTGCAAGAGTCGGGTGCATCGTTATTTTAGGCAGATTTATATTTTAAGGGCGCAGGTCAATTTGGGTGCGACTACTTAGCTCAAATTTAAGGAACTGGTCTGATCTTATTGCTTCAAAGTATAGCTTAAACATTCATCTTGAAGATGAAAAAGAAAGATTTATAATTACGGTTATATTAAATTATTGACAGATAAAAGTCTGCATCACGGAGGGGCTGACAAAACCGGTTCATTACTATACTAATTGATACACAGAAAAAATTCTGAATTTTAACTATCGCTTAAACTCTCCATTCGTTTAGTTTTACTTAATAACAATATTACTAATTCATGCGATATTGCGCTTAAATTTACACGAAATATCGCGTAAATGTATGCCAAATCTAGCGTTAATTTTAGGTGCGCTATATCTCGCAGAAATTTACATGAATTTTTCGAACGGTGTAAAGCTAACACCGCCGAGCAGAATATGAAAATCACATGTAGTGGGTGCCAGTGAAGAAAAGGGCTGCAACTCTTCTTTATATCCTTAATTTCGAAGCTTCTGGCCTACGGCGAAACGGAACATACTTTTCCACTCCCCACTTCTACAGGGTGTCTGCAAATTATCCGTACAGACTTTGACAGCATACTTTTATACAACCAAATGGATTAAACTAAGCATACCATATGGTATGGTTTAATGTCTTGACTTATTATCTTTATACGCAGTATGTTTGGTAAAGTTGTGATTTCAAATTCTTGCAAAATGAATCCGAATAGTTTGCGTGGAGCTGTTGTTAATCCTTTTTTTTTTTTTTGCTGCTTGTTAAACTTTTTTGTCAAGGAAAAGCTATATCAGAGATTGCAAAGACGCTGAATATGGCGAAATCTACTGTGAGTGGCTCAATAGAACGATTCCAGGAGCTTGGAACGGGAGAAAAAAAAAAACGCACCGTTTGGACTCCACAAATGCGCGAGACAATCCGGCGACGAATCAAGCGAAATTCAACGCGACATCACTGGACGAAATCTTCCACTGCTGCCATAGTTCATGATCACTTGAAGCTAAAATCATATAAACTATGCAAAAACCCCTACTTGAATTACACCATGAAAACAAATCGGTGACAAAGTTAATGTCAGTGCTGTTTACCTATGACAAAAATTTCACTATCGAGCAGCATCACAGCCACCAGAATGATCGGCAGTTGCTTCCTGTTACTTCTAAAAATCGAGGAAGTATTTCAAAGAGTTTGGGCTGGAACAACTCACACCGGCAAAACACCGTTGTTCTTAATAGACAAAGGGGTAAAAGTACCAAGCAGTGTATCAGAAGCTGTTGACTCAGTAGCTCCCTGGGCATCACAGCATTTCGGCAAGAACGGCTGGATTTTTCAGCAAGACTGGACGCCGGCTCGTGGGGGCAAAAAAGGCTATTAGTCTCTGCGAACGCCTTTTTGATGAAAGACGAATGGCCTTCCAACTCACCGGATTTGAATCCAATGGACTATTCGGTATGGTCTATATTGGAGTCAAGAGCCTGTAGAACCCTGCGTAAATCACTGGATCATTTGAAAGCATCTCTTCTAAAGGGTTGGGAAGCAACTAGGGGCACCCCATAAAGTTAACAATATGGCCAAAACCAAACCAAACGTCAAGCTGCAGGAGCATGAAAAGGACAAGCTCTTCATTATGGTCACATTAGGCTAGGATATCGTGGTTAGGATGGCAAATTACAGATGGGCTACGATGTTTCACTTTAAGGTTTCGGAACATCCATGGACCAGATGACGAAGACCAGCCTACAACCTCTGGAACAGTGAACGTTCATCGACAACTGTTACGCCAAACCCTGTTTCGTGTTGTACCCGTTATTATACACGGGAAGCAAGCGTCAGTGGAGATCCTGGCGTTCCTCGATGATGGTTCGTCATTCACGTTGGTCGAGAAGGAGCTAGCGGAGGAGCTCGGAGTTAAAGGAAAGGTAGAACCACTTTGTCTACAATGGACCGGTAGCATCAGAAGAACGGAACAGAATCTCAACTAATTCGCATAAGCATTTCAGGAGTTAATGGTGGAAAGGTGTTTGCCCTTGACGGTGTGCGAATAGTCGACAACCTCGATCTACCACCGCAAACGTTGCAGTTTGAACAGATTGCACAAAGGTTCACGTATCTACGGAACTTCCTGTGGCAAGCTATACTAATGCAGTTCCCCGTATTCTCATCGGCGTAGATAACGCGCAGTTGATCGTTACGCTTAAAAAGAGGGATAGAAAAGAGTACGAACCAGTTGCTGCAAAAACCAAACTTGGCTGGACGCTTTACGGTAATGTTGAAGGTCCAGACGTACCCCAAGAGTATCGTCATCTTCATATCTGCGCGCGATCTCCAGATCAAGAACTTCACGATTTGGTCAAGGGGTTCTTCAACGTGGAAAGCATTGTAATATCAGCAGTACCTGCAATCGAATCAGAAGACAATCAACGAGCTCGTCAAATTCTCAAGGAAACAACAGTTCGCACACCATCAGGAAGGTTCGAAACGGGCCTGATAGTCAGTCTATGGCCGAGCAACGTATGAAATGCCTGGAGAAGAAACTGTCGAAGATGCCGGAGGTGTACGACAACGTTAAGCAGCAGATCATGGACTTTCAAGCGAAAGGATACGCACACAAATTGACGGAAGAGGAGGCGGTCAATAGTGACCCTAGGAGGACTTGGTACCTACCATTGGGTGTAATTTTAAACCCAAATAAACCAGGGAAAATTCACATCGTATGGGACGCAGCGGCAAAGGTCGATGGTGTTTTACTGAATTCTATGCTGTTAACCGGGCCAGACCTTTTGACACCACTTCTGTCTGTTTTGTATCGTTTCCGCCAACGAGAGGTAGCAATATCGGGAGACATACGGGAAATGTTCATGCAGATGCTAATGCGTTCCCGAGATCGACAGACTCTGCAATTCGTATTCCGTAACGAACCATGAGAGCAGCTGGAAGTTTACGTGATGGACGTGCCAATATTCGGAGCAACTTGCTCTCCATGTTCCGCTCAATACGTAAAAAAACTTAAACGCTGAAGAGTGGAAAATGCAGTACCCCAGCGCTGCCGTTGCTATTCAGGAGAACCACTATGTGGACGACTACCTCGACAGCGTGGATACCGAGGAAGAAGCGGTTCAGCTGATAAAAGAGGTAAAAGCCGTTCATGCAAAAGCCGGATTTGATATTCGGAAGTGGTTATCCAATTCGAAAGATGTCGTTCAGCAGATAGGGGATCCAATTCCTCAGAACTCGAAAAACTTTATCCTCGGAATGGTATGGCTGCCGGAACAAGACCTTTTTTCTTTCAACATCAACCCCCGGAACGAAATTCTACCGTTGCTAGATGGTACGAGGATTCCACCGAAGCGAGAAACTCTCCGTGTAGTCATGAGTATTTTTGACCCACTCGGATTGATAGCGGCGTTCGTTGTACATGGAAAGTGTATTGTCCAGGATATCTGGAGAACCAAAACGAGTTGGGATGAGCAGATTCCTGAGATCGTTGGCAACGGTGGGTGAACATACTTCATAAAATCAACACAGTGACAATCTATCGGTGCTACTTTCATGGTTATGAGCCGAGCAGTTTGGAGAGTGTGGACGTTCACGTTTTCGTGGATGCGAGTGAGACGGCTTACGCTGCCGTTGCTTACTTTCGCATCGTTGATCGTGAAGGCGTACGGTGTGCTCTAATTTCCTCGAAGACAAAAGTAGCAACACTAAAAACCTTGTCATTACCACGGCTAGAACTACAAGCTGCGGTGATAGGGTCCCGATTGATGAGATCAGTTGTTGAAGGTCATACGCTGCCAATACGTCGCCGAGTGATGTGGAGTGATTCAACAACAGTGCTCTCCTGCATACAGACGGATCAAAGAAAATACGGACAGTTCGTTGCTGTTCGAATCAGTGAAATACTCTCGGAAACTAACCTAGGCGATTGGAGACACGTACCGTCAACCCTCAACGTAACGGATGAAACCACTAAGTGGGGCAAAGGACCTTTCTTCGAAGACAACAGCAGATGGTTTCGGGGACCAGGATTCTTGTAAAAGGAAGAAGCGTTGTGGCCTCCAAGTCGTTACCTAGTCCTGATACCACGGAGGAAATACGACCAATTTATGCACATCATCATGAAGCACCAAAACCACTGTTTGCTTACGGTAGGTTTTCAAGAATAGAGAGCCTACAAAGAAGCGTATCATTTGTTCTACGGTTCGTCGCCAAATGCCGGAAAAGATTCCATACTGAGCTTCCGGACCAAATGATTCTATCTCGGGAAGAGCAACGGAAAGCGGAAACTACTCTGTGGCGGTCAATACAACTGGAAACATATCCGGGTGAGATCCTGACCATACAGAAGAACGGTTCACTTCCTCCAGAGCAACAAGTTAAGCTGGAGAAGTATAGCCCGCTCCGAAATTTATCTCCGTTTCTGGAGGAAGCGGGATTGCTGAGAGTCGACGGTAGAATAAGCGCAGCACCGGGAGTATCTGATGCAACAAAGTTCCTTGTTATTCTCGGCATAAGCCATTACGTAACACAGCTGCTAGTTGAATCGTATCACCGACGGTACGGACATGCAAACAGGGAAACCGTAACGAATGAGATCCGCACGGTAAGAAAAAAGTACCCAACGGCCAGATCACTTTTACTTACTTTTGACTAGTTTGTCTCCTTTTCTCCTTCTAATGTTGTCAAAAACGGAGGAGCAAAATCACCCAACAGGGGTAGTAAAGTGTAGGAACCCAACGTTGAGTATAATCATATTTACCTACTGTTGGGTACAACTAACTTACTTTTGGTTAAAAAGCCAGTGGAAAATTCCATACGAACTGCACACAAGTAAATGAAAATTACTTTGACCCGCTTTACCTACATTTGGGTTCCTGCACTATAGTGCCGAGATGAGTGAAAAGAACTTAATTTTGGGTACTTTTTTCTAACCGTGCGGCAAAAATTTTATATTCCTACTTTGAGATCGATTGTTCGAAGGGTTGCAATGAATCCTCGTATGGCTCCATTGTCAGTAGCAAGAGTCACACCGTACCGTTCACTTTCGTGGGCGTTGATTACTGTGGGCCATATTTGATTCGCATCTCACGTGCCTGACGGTGAGAGCTGTGCAATTGGAAGTGGCAAGTACACTGTCGAATGAATCTTGCAAGATGGCTATCAGGAGGTTCATTTCAAGGAGGAGTGCGCCTCAAGACATCTACAGCGACCAGGGCACGAATTTTGTAGGAGCAAGTAGAGAACTAAAGAAGGAGATTGGCAGCATCAATCGTTCGTTGGCTAACGGTTCGTTTACTAACTACGACACACAGTGGCACTTAAACCCACCCACTGCAACTCACGTTTGGGAACGTATGGTACGTTCAGTGAAGGCCGCTTTAGAAACTCTCTCCACGTCACGGAAGCCTGACGAAGAAACGTTTCGCACATACTTGACGGAAGCGGAGTCCATTATCAATTCACGGCCATTGACATACGTTCCGCTAGATTCACAGGAAGATGAAGCACTAACACCTAATCATTTTCTAGCGGAGTTGTGCAACCAGCCAAGATGCCAACTGATGAAGGGAGAGCCCTCAGATCAAACTGGAATCACGTCCAGTATCTCTTAGATCAATTCTGGACAAAATGGATCAAAGGATACCAACCGACCATCAATCGACGAACCAAGTGGTTCAACGACATCAAACCAGTGACACCAGGAGATTTGATCATCATAGTGGATGAAGGTATTAAGAACAGCTGGATTAGGGGAAAGGTTTTGGAAGTGCACCGTGGAAAGGACGGAAGGATACGCAGTGCAGAAGTACAGACAGCCAGAGGAATACTCCAACGGCCGGTTGCAAGATAAGCGGTGCTCAATGTGTTCATAAGAGGTATGACTGGAGAAGACATCCAGCAATACGGGGCGGGGAATGTTGGCGAGAGCGAACACCTCGCGAATCATAACAACCTTGGCAAGCTGTGCGTCTGAACTGTCTGCAAACATTCACTACAGTTTCCATGGGGAAGCTATTGAACGTCAAGTTGACAGCGTTGGAATGTCATTGGTAGATGGTAGGTTAAAAGAAAGATGAAAAAGAAGTATATTATTGGAAAAGTTTGTAGTCAGTGATTAATAAAACAAATTACATTAAACTAAGATTTGAACGACACACAATTGTAAGTATACAAAATATTGTATTAAATTAATAGACAAGAAGTTGCAACACGATAAACAAATTAAAATTAAACTAACCAATGTAAGATTTCTATATATTTTACTTTACACTTAAAACTAATTAAAATAATATTTACAGCTTAAAGCATATTCCCACAAAACAAACTGGGTTTGCTAAAAAGACGTCCGAAGGTCAATGGTTGTCGTGTGCCGCAACATAAGGAATAAAAATGAGAAACGAACTAAGTTTTCAGGAAAAGGGCATGTTCAAAATATTCACACTAAATACAAGACAACATCGGTTTAACAAACAAATTTGTCTAGCAACGATGGTAACGAACTAATGCTAAGTATTTTTAAGTATTTCTAGGTATCTTACATATCAGTGAGGAGTTTTTTGTGCACAACGCAGTAAATACAAAATTTAGAGTGGGATGCCCCTAGGGAAGCAATATCTAAAAAAAACTTTCAGCCATCGTGGATAACTTCCCGAAACGTTTGAAGGTGTTTATCTCAGCACGGGACGGCCATCTTGAAATATTTATTTTTTAAGTTGTCAAAAAAAAGATATTGAAATTTTGTTGTACGGATTATATTCGGACACCCTGTACGTTAAAAATTGATCACTCTCATGCGCAAAGAAGGTCCCTTAGAAACAGTATATCCATTTCAATAGAACAGAGTTCCAGAAAGTGTGTATAGTGTTGTAGGGTTTTTATTGAGCAAGGAGAGGGTAACAGGCAAACACAATGAATCTCTGTTGAAACAATGGAGGAAGGGGGCAAACGAGACTGTACCGGGAATGATAATAGGCCAACTCTTTCCGGTCCATTTATCCTCGCATTCGGACGCCCGCATTTTCATGCCTCCGTTCTTGAGGCGACGGAAGGCGAATGTGTGTTAGTTTGTGTCTGAACGCACCAGAGCTGGCGGCAGTAAATTTGTCGACCCCTTTTCCTTATACCGGATACGGCAGGCAGGCAAAGAAATACAAAATATTCGGGTTTTCCTGGCATTATGAAACAGGATGAAATATGAGGAGAGTTAACTAGAACGGTGAGGAGATCATTTAGTTTAGCTTTCTTCCGTTATTTTTATAGTTGAATTGCTTTCAGTCCAGTGAATTGATAATGTAACATGAAATTATACATAAATAAATTAAATGGAGTACACTCAATTCTGATTTTACGCGATTTTCAACTTTAGATTTTTCTCTCATACAGCATTTTTAATATCCCCTGATTTCTCATTGATTTTTTAAAACAAGTTACAAAAAATTTGGATGAAAATTCAAATCACACGAGGCGAAATAAAATCGCGTTAGAACAGAACTGAGTGTGTTCCATTAGGGGCCATTTGAAAGCCTGTAATTCGAGCTAACCCCATCCATATCAATCTAATGGATGAAATAAGAAGGCGTCCTTTTCAAACTCTTCATCTATTAGGAGAGATTGAAGAATCTTTTGCAGAAAATAAACGGAAAAACCTCAAATACTAGCAGTTACAGTTCTAACGATATTGCATTTTTACCACCCTCTCCTTGCAGTCAAAGCTTTGTATGAACCGAGCGAATCTCATTGAATGTCAATCAGCTCCCAGGGAGCGGAACAGCTGGGATCAAAGTGAATGCAAGGATTACGTCTATCCGGCGAACAAATATCCACATATGGGAAATTCAATTTCATCTTATTTCAATAACCGTCAGCAGAATCGACATTTTATAAACTGAAGTATGATTGCACCGTTCCTTCCGTTGTGGGTCGGAAAATCTTTTCGCGAGCTCAATTTACATTCCCATTCCGCTTTTCGCTGAAAAAATAACAAAAGCTTGTGTTGCTTGCTCAAACAAAGGCCTGACATAACACTACGGCACTCAAACCTCCACCGGGCAGATGAGCATCTCGTTCGTCGGAAAAAAGCAAACGAGCGAGCTCTGGTTTTAATTATTGTAATTATTTTTACTACGACACCACCTGCCGTCATCAGCGTTGCCCGTGGTAGACGTTCGCACCTCGGGCTCTATTTTAATTGAAATTATGATTAACTTTCAACGGTACCATAGAACGCACTCTCGGCCCCCGTTGTGGGTCGCTTCAATGTTGCAGAATGAATCAAGATTACGTTGAGACTGCTCCATCGGAATACAGGGATGCAAATGGTTCAACATTAAGTCAAAACTCCCTGATTTCCACCTCACTAGGAAGGTCAACAAGACAGCACTCTACCTTAGCATAACATCGATCGATTGGCTTCTCGCATCTCGCATCTCGCAGCTGTATCTTTTCCGACTCCATCGCTTTTGGATAGTATGGCAATATATCCATAATCGTCATCCCATCATAATCTTAATGCAATAAAGAAGTCGATTTGATAGAGCCAAGCACGGGGTGTAGAAGCAATGAAAGCAACGCCAACGGTTCGGACCGAGAGTGTGGAAGGGGTTTGGAGTGTTCATCTCCTAGCGCGTATCCGTGTTCGCTCGCCCTCATGAGCTTCAAGTATAGCCGATAGATTATTAATCAATACCCGTCGATAAGGTAACTGATAGAAACAAAATTGACACCTGATTAAGTAAAGGGTGTATTCGATAAAAATGGCTCACTTTTGAACTGTATGAGTAAAGTTTGAGTAAATCTTATTCATAGTGTATTGTTTACATCTATCAAGTTTCATAGTTATTCATACAGTAGTTCCAGTCATGTCACCGAAACAAAAATTGTCCGTGAAAACATTTTGTGCACTTACAATCAAAATTCAAAGGCGTCCCACCGATGGATCGCTAAAAAGCTTGGAATTGCAAATACAACTGTGCGTCGTGTGATAAGAACCTTCAAGGAGCGTCTGAGTGCCCGAAAGAAGGACGGGAGTCATCGTAAAAGTGGTCCAATGGCCACGAAAATGGTGCAACAGTTCAAGAACCGTCCAAACATGTCAATTCGAGATGTCGCTAAAAAGTCCAAGGTGTCAGTCGATTTTGTGCAGAAAATTATGAAGCGAGCTGGATTACATGTTTATAAGGTGCAAAAAGCCCCAAAGCGGAATTAAAAGCAAAACATCACTGCGAAAACCCGCACCCGGAAACTTTACACGAAGTTGCTCACCAAGGCCGACTTCCGTCAACTCTAAACAAGCCAATCGATTGGAAACTTTTCTACAAACCTGCTAAAATGAACACTTAATCAATTTTCATTAGGTCACTATTGAAAATTATACAAATGTCCAATTGTTGCAGCGGTGATCAAAACTATCACCGATTGCCTGCAAAAAGCGCTTTCCCTAACACAGATTTCAAAATCGAATTCCCTCCAAGACATTCTAGAATTAGTGGCCCGAGGTAGACAACCGTTCCGTGAAGTAAGAGATGTATTGGGAACACGTGATCTTCCCTACATGCAAGCGATCTACGAATTCCTTTGTTTGTCTGATGTTAGAGTTTGATGTGACTAGCCCCTCCTTTCCAAACAATTTCCCGCCATTGTGTCCCAGTCTTATTATCCTCCTGTTCCTGTGCTGCTTGCCCCTGCCCAGCCAGGATTTGGTCAACCGTTCGAGAGTAGTATCTGAAGGAGGCTTCAGAAACCAGTTTCCTACCTAGATCCTTCCAATCGAAATTGTTACCCATTAACCTCGAGCCCGCCACGAGTAATTGATAGCCAATACTAACCTAGAAATACGGCTATTTAAAATGTAAACCAAACATTACTGATTTTGGCTCCGCAAAGTGTCACACACGACTGAGCCTAGTAAATAAACGAACTAGTTAAAAAAAAGATATTCCAGAAAAATTCCTTTATGGAATTCAAAGGGAACTTTAGGGAAGTTCAGGGTAATGACCGTAAGTATCGTGAGCGCCAGAGCTTTTTTTTTTTTTGAAAAATTCGGAAGAACTTCAAGGCAGTTTCATTAGTATCAGGAAAATGGTATAGCTTTTAAAAAGTTCTAAGAGAATGGAAAGGAATCCTTACCACTTGGAGGAAGTTTGGAGAATTTCACAAATGTTAACAGGTTTTTGGGCAGTAACGTGAACTTCAGCACAGTTTGGAGAACTAACGGGTGTTCAATAAAAAATGAGAATGATTTCAGTGCCACCCAGCGCACTTGTGAGAGCATCGCGACTAAGTTGCGTCGTACGGCTGACCAGGGCACCTTCTCCAATATTCATTGACATTTTTTCGAAGAAATAATAAAAATTACTGAATTCGTTGAAAAAAAATTTACTAGCTATATGACTGAAAAAATTCTCATTTTTTATTGAACACCCGTTACATCTTAGATAGTGTCATGGCAAAATGAATGCAGACATCCATTATATCTCAGTGTCTGTCCGAGGGAACTAAATGATACGTACATTAGACTTAAGAGTGCTCCTTAATCCTTAATCCCCCCATGGCTTTGAGGCGCATCTATGAAATTAGTGATTAACCAGCTATAAATTTACCATGGTAGTACTGCTCAGAAAGACTCAGGGAACACATCAAAAATGTGTAAGTAAATTTCAGACGAGTTTAGTGAACTCCAGAGATATCTGGCAAATTTTAAAGATATTTCCCGCAGCCAAAGGATGAAAGTCTCTTTCATAAAGAAACCTGAACCTGAACCTGAACCTCATATTTCCTGGATTTTAAATAAGGTCAACTTAAGAGAAATTCAATGAAAGGGTAAGGAACCTCGTTGTAGTTAAGGGAGTTCCAGAAAAAAAAATCAGGGTACACAACAGCGAAGTTTGAGAGAACCTTACAGAAGTTATCCCAAACTTCGTAGATTAATTAGGAGCCACAGAGAAGCTTACGGTAATTTTAGAGAAGTTCAAATCAATTCAAATGTAGTGTAGTTTAAGGTTTTCCCTTAGCTCAGTTGATAAAGGCGCGGCTGGGTTCAATTCCCTCTTTTCAAGGATTTTTCGGGTTGGAAAATTTATTTTTCCTTGGACATAAAGTATGATCATAGAGGTAACTCTAAGAATAGAAGGTCCCGAAGAAAATTTCATTTGCACATTTAATGTGCTCAACTTTTTGGCTCAGCTCTGGTACTCTCTTTGGTCCCAAGCTAATCGATGCACCCCTAGAAACATAGGAAAATCCACGAACCCCTCTTTTTATCTGTCAAACTTTCATAGCGAATCAAAACAAACATAGTGTAGTACTGGAATTTATACTAGAATGGGGTACGTTAATCGATTTGCTTGGGACCAATAGGCTAGTCAAGTGGTGAGCCAATTTAAAATCGTTAGTTTCGTATTGATTGTTGGTATTATTGCGCTTGCCACACAATTATACTCATGTAAAAATGGTAAGGCAGCGAATGTTTTTTTTCCTTTGATTTGTTTTCTGTCGATCTTGTTTTCCGTGCTGAGCACCAATGCTACCGACGCCAGGGAGGCAGCTCTCGCACCTGGACACTACCTATCGACCCATCAACTCATGAACCGGGGACCAACGGCTTTACTTCCCTGATCAGAGATGTTATGCCTCAGAACATCCCGGCGGCGCCGACTGGGATTGAACCCAGGCCTGCTGGGGTGAGAGGTAATCACGCTTACCACTACACCACCGGCGCGCTTTAAGGCATCGAATGCTCTCAATTAATAACTGTGAAAATGCATCTAGAACACTAAGTGGAGAGCACGCAGTAAGCTAATATACGGTAAGCAATAAGCATGAAATACAAATATTAAGAATAAGAAGAAGAAGAAGAAGAAAAGAGATTCTTCAAAGAAGTTAAGATAATTTCATAAAAGAATCTCAGGACACTTAGCGAGAGTTCTCAAAATTATGGAAAAATTCATTAAAGGCTCAGGGAGGTTCACAGAATTTGCGAAACCACCGTTGAGGTACTTCTCGTTGAAAATTCCTAATAAGATTAGAGTTTATTTGGGGTGGATTTTAGCTTAAATTTCTCGTAACAACCAAGGATTCTTAGGATTCATTTTATAGTCTCTCTTTCTCTCTCATTGAATGTAAATGCAATGTGCACTCATTATTCGCTGGTTGAGATGTAAGCTCATCCCATGTAACATTGCAAGTTTTATGGAGGTTTTAAAGCATGCTACAAGTGTAAATCATGGTCTACAGAACCCTTATAAAACCGAAATTTCTACTTGGGATCCCTTCTACCATTGCCATTCGATAATTGGGACACTTTTTATATTGTCAACGGGTATTTTTAAGGCAAGATTGACTGAATTTTTTGACTGATTAAAAGCTGAAAAACACCCTATCGAGAAAATCCTCAATTGTTATACCAAATAACAATTTTGGTTTAATTACACTCTTGTAGACCATGATTTAGACTTGCAGAATATTTTAAAGCATCTTGCTTGAAATTTGCTTGGGATTGCAACTTTGCTCTAATTTTCGTACAAAACCTCTTCAAACCGCACTCACTCGCACTATGCTGAATTTCTGATACCGTGAACTAACGGTAATCTGACCGTTTTTAATCTGAACACTTTTTAGTTGGAATTCCGTTAATCTGTACGCCTTGCGAACTAAAAATTGCTCAAACGTCATTTTGCACAGAATCAAAACAAAACAGCAAATAAGTTTACGAGAAACGCGCTTTTCTGATGGTCATAGGGTTACTAGAAGTTCATTTCAACGGGTGTCCACGGTACAGACACATCCAGACATTTCATTAGCTATCGTACAGAAAGGAGCTTGTAAAACCAATATCAAGCATGATATTTTTGACGTAGGACTACGTCTTTGATTTCTATATGGGGGTACACTTTGTGAAAACCGAAAATGGAACATGTAACAAATTAAGAAAGATTTTGAACGTTAATAACTCAGCTGCCCCTGGTCCAATTTCAATAATTTTATCACCAATCGATCAGAAATATGGCTACGCAAAGATATCAATGCTTCCGAATGTTGATTTTCAACAAAAAACTATTGAATAACTGGTAAATGTCCAGCATTGTCCAAAAGCGTCGAATTAACTAACAAATCCACCAATTACTTACATGCATATGCTGCTTCCCCAGCACAGTCGTCAGAGAGTAATAAGTAGACGAAACAAGTCGAAGTGGTATTCGCGTCCAATCCTCGGGCGTGTGCGAATAGGGAGGATGGAATTGCGTAATATTTTGCACACTCATCGCCATACTCAGAACCACAACCTCCCAACAACCACACCACTGTGTGGTGGAGTTCGGTCGTCGAAATTAGTAGCAGCAGTAGCAGTGCTTTCGGCGTGTGGCGTTGAAAATTGTTCTCCATTAACAACGAAAGGCTGCCTGCAAGCAGCGAGCTGCAGAGCCCACATAAGCAACCATCAAAGGAGGAAGAAGCTGCACCGCTATGCTATGGATCGGAATCAGTAGCTCTTCGTGAGTTGCTGCGGGTATCTCATCTATGCCAAGCGTGTCACCCTCGCTCCAAACGACATACAGCTTGACAGTCTCATCCGTGTTGAACACCCAGCTCAGAATTACTCAACCATCACTACGGTCCTTTTCAGGGTCACCATAAATTTGTTAAGAGTATTATTTGGACATTTGTCAAGGTCATCAGTTCCCTCAACCTGGTCTCTATAGAAGGTGTGGAATTGTAGGCCGAATGTATTGGTGAGATTAATCATCGTCCGACCATTTTCCAGAACACGCTGGTAGCAAGTGTTATAAATCCATATAGAATTTGAGAGAAGTAGGAATAATTCGCTTTGGGTGTATATTCAGTCCCCAGAAAGCCAATAAAATCAAATTTGTGAGAAAATTAGCTCTCACGAGTTCAATCTCTCGAAGTCCCTCCTTTTTTACATCTTCTGCACAAACGATACTTTCCGCCCCATATAATTCATATAATTCGGAAGGAAATCCTGTGAGGGGTGAATTGAATACACTTTAATACCAAAATGCACAAAACTTAAAAATTCATAAATAACAAAAAAAAATTAAAATACACCTTTTAAAGCCGGGTAGATGAATCGAAAAAACTCAAGTTGATAGTCCCTTGGATTCTCTTCATCAACTTTCTCTTTGAAATAAATACTACAAATTTGATACGCTTACAAATAAAAAACGGAAAGAGTTAAGATAATTGATGATTGATCAATTAAAAGAACTAAATGTTCACATTTGTTCCGTCCACTAGCGGTCCTACGTCAAGCTTTCGTTCGTGCCTCTAGGCACAGACCCTTCTACTTTTTTTTATTATTTTTTCCGCCTCCTTTTTATCGACGATGAACTTTAGTGTTCGTGAGATTGTGTTTGGAGATCTAAAATAAAGTTATGCAAATGATGACAAAAAACTCACGACAGATATTTCCTAGAATCCCAGTAAGGATTCTCCTTAAATCCGAGGAAGAATTCTTAAATCCTAGAAAGGATTCCTCTATAAGCAAAGGATACTCCTAGATTCCCAGAAAAGATTTTCCCGGAATCCAAAGAGGAAGGAACTCAGAAAAGATTCCCCTAAAATCCGACAGATATGTTCAGGAATAATGGAACCAACAGCTTTAATTAAATTTGATCAACTAGTCAATCATTTCCATATTAATACAACAATACAAAAATAATTACACCTAGTGACATAAACCGATTTGATCACTTCCCCCGCGTATGTATATTTAACCGCAGCAACGCTTGGATAGTCATAGTATAATCATCCCAATTCCATGAATTAATTACGGACAAAAGCGACACGTTGACACCATCCACATCCACTTGCAAGCCTCTATTACAGCCCGACAAAAATATCCTTCGGCAAAAACCATCAATCAGTCCACAGCATCGCTGCCGACACCCACAATCGTTATCTAATTAGTGGCCATATACATGAGCAGTCGCATAGCCTTCGGGTGGTTATGTATCGAAAAATCGCTGTCCCAGAATCTCCCACCGCAGTTCACACACATTGCCGTTGTAATATCTTTTTCCCGCTCTGCTATTGACTTGCCTTTTTGTTAGTCACCCCAAATCCAAATATTCCTACCGTCAGCAGTACTGAGCAGTTCCAAGCAAATACACAAATTTTAGATTTTACCTCTCAAAATTCCATGTTACTTTGCATAATTGTTCGCTAGGGGCAATGAACCATTAGACTGATGCAAAATTTGACTTTTTTGCTCCATAGTGTTTAAATGATTACGAATCGGGTCCTGAGTAGCCTCCCAAAGTTACAACTCATTTGGTTAGAAACAGACTTCACACAAGCCATTTGAAGTTTACATGTAAATTACTATGGGAAATCTCAGCTTTTTGTTCATTACCTTCTAGTCTTTTTCCATATTGAGCTGCGAAACAGTTCGATAGCCATTCTTATAGAAAATTCTATCTATGTAAAACGAGACAGGAAAAAGTTATTAATTATTTAAGAGATTGGTGAACTTATGACATGATCAAGCAGCTGCTCTGTAGGCAACACCATGTAGCCATGATTTTTGTGTCCTATTCAACGCCCGAGAAACACCAATGTTGCCTGCTGAGCAGTTGATTGAGCATGATCATAAGACATCAGCGCATTGAACCATTGATAACTTTCGATCCTTGCATTTAATCAAAAAGTGGTCTGGAGTAAAGTTGTAGCTGGGAAAATTTCCTACAAGTACAATTGAAAGTTTTTGAAGCAGACCGATATGGTGAATTATTAGATAGACATGAACAAAAATCTTGGTTTTACCATAGTAATTCCTATACAAACTTCAAATGGTTTGTGCCATCTCAGTCTCTCACCAAATGGGTTCAAATTTTGAGAGGTTAGTCAGGATCCGATTTGGAATCGTTTAAGTATTGTGGAGCGAAAATTTCAAATTTTGCATCACTCTAATGAACCATGTTTGTGCTGGAACTCGGCCATTTTGACTCCCGTCTATTTAAAAAATAAAAAAAAAGATGGTGCAGTAGTAAGCATCATTGCTTCTTACTCCAAAGGGCCTGGGTTCAATCCCAGTCGGCGCCGCCAGGATTTTCTGATGCATAAAATCTCTGATCACGGGAAGTAGAGCCGTTGCACAGTGGTCTAAAAGTGCCAAAACGTGCGGTTTTTTAGTTCATGCGAAAACGGTCCATTTAACCCATATTGTGTCTTCGAAGAAGTTTGTGCACATAAAAAGCCCCTTCTTTTGAGTTTAGCCATTTCATGATTAATTCACCTAGCAGGGAGATGAAAACTTTACTTTTTTTTTGTTTGTCGAGATAGCAAAATGGTGTCTTGGCAAAGTTTTAGACAATATTAAAACAAACATTTTTGCTGAAGATGTCAATCCTTTATCTCTTATGTTTACAGAGATATGTAATTTTTTTTGTAAGAGCCTTCCGAAAATCAAATTTTTGCAAATAAGATTTCAGGAAGTAATTTTTTGATATTAGTATTTTCTACACCGATGTTTGTTTTTTTTTTAATACGCCATTTTGTCTTGGGAAGCAAGTCCCTATCTTCAATATTTCTTAAGATATTCAAGGTTTTGATCCAAAATTAGCACTATTTCCAAGGTCAATAGCTCGAAGTTGGGCAAAATTGGGCAAACCAAGTTTGAAAGTATACTTAAAATGCTGCCCATTGCATACCAAATCATTAGTCTTCTTTAATATTCTCTGCTGATCTGCTTATTACCCAGTGAACAATTATTTGAATTTTCATAGAATTCGGAGAGGCAAAAATAAAATCGATTCGTCCAGTTGGCGTGGAACTGCTCTACTGCTCTACTGCTCTGTATTCATCATTGGCTGCTGATTTTGCATCACCCCCTGTGAATCATGCATTTACATAGGTTCATAAAAGAGCTCGCAATACAAAAATAGGTACGACAGGACCCATCACCAACCACTTTGTAGCAGTTTCCGGTCCATACAGACAAAATTTAGCCTGCACGATAACGTTGTCGCCGATATCGGTGGTGTCTCGGGTGAAGTTGTAGGTCGGTAAGGCTCGATCGAAGAAAAACGAGAGGATTGTGAACGGTACATGAAAGGACGGGAGCGGAAAATTACTGACAACCATCGCAGGAAGTACAGTTGATGAATTCGGTATGTGATGCTTCTTCTTCCTCCTGGATTTTACGCTCTTATACGAGTTAACGCTTTCTTACAACTGAGAGTTTGTTGAAACATTTCCACAGTTATTCTTTCTATGCCAATCAATGCACGAATAATGTGTATATTGTGTGAAAAGCACATTTCCAACTCGAAATATGTTCTAGACCGGACCGGGAATAGAACCCGCCAACGTGTCATAGATCTTTATAAAATTGTATGTTATTTTTTAAAAATAAAAATGTCTTCGAAAGATTGAAACATTTATTTTTCGCATCATTATAGAGGTACAAAGGAACCATGATTGGAAAATCCCTTCAACAAGGATGGAACAAAAGCGTGCGTGCCAGCTGTGGTTAATTTTCGTGATAAATGTGGCTGGTACATAATTAAGGTAAAGGGAGAGAGATTTGAATTAAAGTATGCTAAGTTGAAGGTTATATATGAAGAATATCTGGAATACACTGATATCAAAAATTCATGCAAGCGTTCAATCGTTATGACCATTTTTAAAAGTGACAGTTATTCTGAATCACCCTGTAAAGCCGATTAATTTTCCGTCTTGATTCGGGTGCAATTCAATTGTATCAAATGTTGAAAAAAAAAATCTATGAGTTTATCTATCGTGAAGCAGAAGATGTCAAAATGATTTTTGGGCTCACCGTATAAAAACAGTGCTTACCAATAAATGTTGTTGCTTATATGAAAAAATAATAAAATCACAGGAGAACTGAGGAACTTTGTTGATATCAGATGTAGAGTTCAAGAAGAATATTGTTAAAAATCCAGTAAATCGAGTGAGATCTGCTAGAATCCCAGTAAGGATTCCTTAGTATCTCAGATTATAATCTCCAAAATTCCCAGAAAGGATTCCCCTATAATCTCAGAAAGCATTGTTCTAGAATCTCAGAAAGGATTCTCCTAGAATGCCAGTACGGATTCCCCTAAAATTTCATAATGAAATCTTGAATCCTAGACGGGATTTCCATAGAATCCCAGAAAAGAGGCCAAAAAAGCTTCCCCTAGAAATCCAGAAAGCATTTCCCTAGAATCTTAGATAGTATTCGTTTTCAATCCCAGAAAAGATTGACCTAAAATCCCAAAAAGAATTCCCCTAGTTCCTTAGAAATTATTCTCCTAGAATCGCAGAAAGGATTTTCCCAGAATCCCGGATAGTATTCTTCTTGAATCTCACAAAGAATCCTTCTTGAATCCAATAAAGAATTCTTCTAGAATCCCAGAACGAATACTTCTTGAATCTCCCTAGAATCCCAAAAAGTGATTCAAAAAGGATCCCAGAGAAAGTTTTTGAATCTCGGAAAGGATTCCCCATAGAAACCCAGAAATAATCTGGAGGTGCGACACATGTAAATCTCAATTTTCGATGGTCGAAAAATCTCACACTAGTGAATCAATCGACGGAAAATCTTTTTTAATCTACTAAGCGTGTGCGCATCTTACAACAACAAAGCTATGTTTTTCCAGTATATTAGAGTCGCACTTCTCGGAAATAATGCTAATAGAATTTCAGAAATGATTCCCGCAGAATCCTAGAAGGGATTTCCCTAAAATCTCAGAAAGAATTCTTTTTTTTATTATTATTATAATCACTTTAACGCTCTTGGGTCATTCGTGACTTGGAGGTCGCCCCCCAGAAAGAATTCTTGAATTACAGAATGTATTTCCCTAGAATCCCAGAAACGAATATGCTAGAATTCCAGAAAGAATTCCACTAGAATCCCAGGAAAGGTTCTGGTAGAATTTCGAAAAAAGATTTTCCTAGAATCTCAAAAAGTATTCGCCTAGAATTTCAGATAATATTAGATAAGATTCTTATTGAATCCAAGAAAGGATGAACCTAGAATCCTGGATAGGATTTTCTTAGTATCTCAGATTATAATCTCTAAGATTCCCAGCAAGGATACCCATATAATCTCAGAAAGGATTGTTCTAGAATCTCAGAAAAAATTCTCCTACAATACGGACTCCCCTAATATCTCAGATAGAATCCTTGAATCCCTGAAAGCATTCCTTTAGAATCTCAGAAAGGATTCTCCTAGAATCCTAGAAGAGATTTCACTATAATACAAGGAGAGTTTCCCTTAGAACGCTTAAGGTTGAATTTATTTTGTAGTATATTCGAATAATTCAAAAGCAGTTTTTTTTTCGATGCATTTCAGATTGCAAAAAACAAAAAAATTCTCCAACAATCTCAGAAAGGATTCTCCAAGAATCTCAGAAAGGATTCTCCTCGAATCCCAGTAAGGATTTCGCTAAAATTCCAGGAAGAATGATTAAATCCTTTGAAGGATTCACCTAGAATCACAGAGAGTATACTGCTAGATTCTCAGAAAGGATTTTCCGGAATCACAAAAGGATTTTTCTTGAATCCTAGAACTAAATCTTCGTGAATCTCAGAAAATATTTCCTTGAATAACAAAAATATTTGTCAAGAATCCCTGAAAGGCAATCCGTGCCGGCCGTTGGTTCTTGAAGCTGCCGTCAGTGATAACGGTGGCGTTTATGTTGGAATGATTTTAAGCTTCGGTCATACGTTACCATCATCATGTCTTAGCGATGAGTTTCACCCATCCAAGTATGACCAACCGATAGGACATTTTTTTCTGAAAGCCACCGTGAACTCACTTCCATGCACTTCTTTATTTTAATTTCATAGAGCGATAGGAACAAAATTGAAAAACACCGAGAGAACAATTGAAAACAGTATTCACTTGAGAAATTTTCATCAATACCACAACGTTACCATGGCCGTTCAAACAAACGCATAAATGGAGCTGACACTCGTAATTTTTACATCAGCTGTCAATAACTGACGTATAATCGAAACAAAGAGCCAAAAAAATCAAGCAAAGTGTTCTTGGATGACTTTTGTGCCACCGGAGTGCTGAAAGGATTCTTCTTGCATCTCAGAAAAGGTTCTCCAAGAACCCCAGAAAGGGTTCCACTAAAATCTGGGGAAGAAATATCCTAGAATCTCGAAAAGGCTTCTCCAGAAATAATGATAAGATTAGATTGATCAAGAATCTCAGAAAGTATTGTCCTAGAATCCAAGAAATGTTTTTTTTTTGCATCTCTGATTAGATTGTACTTGAACATCAGGGAAGATTCTTCAAGAATTCCAGAAAGGATTTTCCCAGATATAAAAAAGAATTTTTCTAGTATCTCAGATTAGAATCTCCAAGAATCCTAGAATGGATTCCTCTATAATCTCAGAAAGAATTGTCCTAGAATCTCAGAAAGCATTCTCCTAGAATCCCACTAAGGATTCCCCTAAAATCTCATATAGAATTCATGAATCCCAGAAAGCATTCGCCTAGAATCCCACAAAAAAAATCTCTTAGAATCTTAGAAGAGATTCCATTACATTCAAGAAGAGGTTCCCTTAGAACTCTTGAAAGAATGTCCTAGAATCCCTGAATGGATTTTCCTTGAAACTCAGAAAATTTTCTCCATGAATCACAGAAGGGATGCTCCTAGAATCTCAGAGAGGATTCTCCTAGAATCCCAGTAAGGATTCCTTAATCCTAGAAAGAATTCCCCTAGAAGCAAAGGATACAGAATAGATTTTCCCGGAATCCACAAAGGATTTTTCTTGAATCCCTGAATGAATTCTTCTTGGATCTCAGAAAGGATTCTTCGAGAATCCCAGGAGGGATTCCAGTAGGATTCCAGGAATGGTTCTCTTAGAGTTTAACAACGGATTCTCCTAGAATCCCAAAAGGCTTTCCTCTAGAATCTCAAATATGACTCTTATCGAATCCCAGAATGAATTTTCTTGGAATCTAAGAAAAGATTTTCCAAGAATCCCTGAAAGGATTCTTCTTGAATCTCAGAAAGGATTCTTCATGAATCCCAAAAAGGATTCTTCTTGAATCCCACAACGAATTCTCCTTGAGTGCCAGTAAGGATTCCCCTAGAATCCCAAAAAGTATTCCCTTAGAATCCCAGCATTAATTTCCCTAGAATCTCAGAAAGGATTTACCTAGAATCTCAGAATTGATTGTCTTAGAATCCCAGAAAGGATTTTCCTTGAATCTCAGAAAAAATCTCCAAGAACACCAGAAAGGATACCCATATAATCTCAGAAAGGATTGTTCTAGAATCTCAGAAAAAATTCTCCTAGAATACGGACTCCCCTAAAATCTCACATAGAATCCTTGAATCCCTGAAAGCATTCCTTTAGAATCTCAGAAAGGATTCTCCTAGAATCCTAGAAGAGATTTCACTATAATACAAGGAGAGTTTCCCTTAGAACGCTTAAGGTTGAATTTATTTTGATGCATTTTCGAATAATTCAAAAGCAGTTTTGTTTCGATGCATTTCAGATTGCAAAAAACAAAAACTTCTCCAAGAATCTCAGAAAGGATTCTCCAAGAATCTCAGAAAGGATTCTCCTCGAATCCCAGTAAGGATTTCGCTAAAATTCCAGGAAGAATGATTAAATCCTTTGAAGGATTCACCTAGAATCACAGAGAGTATACTGCTAGATTCTCAGAAAGGATTTTCCGGAATCAAAAAAGGATTTTTCTTGAATCCTAGAACTAAATCTTCGTGAATCTCAGAAAATATTTCCTTGAATCTAACAAAAATATTTGTCAAGAATCCCTGAAAGGCAATCCGTGCCGGCCGTTGGTTCTTGAAGCTGCCGTCAGTGATAACGGTGGCGTTTATGTTGGAATGATTTTAAGCTTCGGTCATACGTTACCATCATCATGAATTAACGATGAGTTTCACCCATCCAAGTATGACCAACCGATAGGACGGTCATTTTTTTCTGAAAGCCACCGTGAACTTACTTTCATGCACTTCTTTCTTTTAATTTCATAGAGCGATAGAAACAAAACTGAAAAACACCGAGAGAACAATTGAAAACACTATTCACTTGAGAAATTTTCATCAATACCACAACGTTACCATGGCCGTTCAAACAAACGCATAAATGGAGCTGAAACTCGTAATTTTTACATCAGCTGTCAATAACTGACGTATAATCGAAACAAAGAGCCAAAAAAATCAAGCAAAGTGTTCTTGGATGACTTTTGTGCCACCGGAGTGCTGAAAGGATTCTTCTTGCATCTCAGAAAAGGTTCTCCAAGAACCCCAGAAAGGGTTCCACTAAAATCTGGGGATGAAATATCCTAGAATCTCGAAAAGGCTTCTCCAGAAATAATGATAAGATTAGATTGATCAAGAATCTCAGAAAGTATTGTCCTAGAATCCAAGAAATGTTTTTTTTGCACCTCTGATTAGATTGTACTTGAACATCAGGGAAGATTCTTCAAGAATTCCAGAAAGGATTTTCCCAGATATAAAAAAAAGAATTTTTCTAGTATCTCAGGTTAGAATCTCCAAGAATCCTAGAATGGATTCCTCTATAATCTCAGAAAGAATTGTCCTAGAATCCCACTAAGGATTTCCCTAAAATCTCATATAGAATTCATGAATCCCAGAAAGCATTCGCCTAGAATCCCACAAAAAAAATCTCTTAGAATCTCAGAAGAGATTCCATTAAATTCAAGAAGAGGTTCCCTTAGAACTCTTGAAAGAATGTCCTAGAATCCCTGAATGGATTTTCCTTGAAACTCAGAAAATTTTCTCCGTAAATCACAGAAGGGATGCTCCTAGAATCTCAGAGAGGATTCTCCTAGAATCCCAGTAAGGATTCCTTAATCCTAGAAAGGATTCCCCTAGAAGCAAAGGATACAGAATAGATTTTCCCGGAATCCAAAAAGGATTTTTCTTGAATCCCTGAAAGAATTCTTCTTGGATCTCAGAAAGGATTCTTCGAGAATCCCAGGAGGGATTCCAGTAGGATTCCAGGAATGGTTCCCTTAGAGTTTAACAACGGATTCTCCTAGAATCCCAAAAGGCTTTCCTCTAGAATCTCAAATATGACTCTTATCGAATCCCAGAATGAATTTTCTTGGAATCTAAGAAAAGATTTTCCAAGAATCCCTGAAAGGATTCTTCTTGAATCTCAGAAAGGATTCTTCATGAATCCCAAAAAGGATTCTTCTTGAATCCCACAACGAATTCTTCTTGAGTGCCAGCAAGGATTCCCCTAGAATCCCAAACAGTATTCCCTAAGAATCCCAGATAGAATTCTTGAATCCCAGAAAAGGTTTTCCTGGAAACCAAGAAAAATTCTTCTAGAATTTCTAAAATGATTACCCTAGAAACTCAGAAAAGATTCTCCAAGAATCTCAGAAGGATTTTACTAGAATTTCAGGAGAAGAACTCCTAGAATTTAAAAAAAAAATTCTACAAGTATGCCAGAAAGCATTCTCCTAGAATCTCAAAAAGGATTCTCTTAGAATCCCAGATGGGACTTCGCTAGAATTCCAGGAGAGGAACTCCTAGAATTCCAGAAAAGACTCTCAAAGAATCCCAGAAAGCCCTCAAGTAGAATCTCTGATAAGATTATTATCAAATCCCGGAAAGGATTGACGAAAAATCTCAGAAAGAATTATCTTTTCTTAGAATCACAGATTAGGTTCTACCAGAAAGGATTTTCTCAGAATTTCAAAAAAGATTTTCCAAGAATTTCTGAAAGGATACTTTTTGAATCTCAGAAAGGATTATTCATGAATCCCAAAAAGGATTCTTCTTGAATACCACAACGAATTCTTCTTGAATCCCAGTAAGGATTCTCCTAGAATCCCAAAAAGTGTTCTCTTAGAATCCTAAATAGAATTCTTGAAATTTAACTCAACTTAATAGGATTTTTTTAGTGGGAATGACACTGATGAAAACTGAACATTGTACTCGAAATAGTATCTATGATGGATACCAAAATTAATTAAGTGAAATTAAATGGAAGATAACCTTGTTTGCTGTTTTACACCAGTATAGTTACTCCTAAAATCCCAGAAACAGACTAGAATCTCAGGAAGGATTTTCCTTGAATCTCAGAAAATATTCTCCCAGAATCCTAGAAAGTTTTCCACTAGAATCGGAGAAATGATTACCCTAGAATCTCGAAAAGGATTCTCCTAGAATCCCAGCAAGGATTCCCATTACATCCCAGGAAAAATTATTGAATCCCAGCATTAATTTCCCTAGAATCCCAGAAAGGATTTACCTAGAATCTCAGAAAGGATTGCCTTAGAATCCCAGAAAGAATTTTCCTTGAATCTAAGAAAAAATTCTCCAAGAACACAATAAAGGATTCCCCTAGAATATAAAAAAGGAATTCTCCTAGAATTTCAGAGAGGATTTCACTAAAAACTCAGGAGAGGAAAACCTCGGGTTCTAGAAAAGATTCTCCTAGAACTCCAGAAAGCATTCCCCTAGAATATCTGATAAGATTATTATCGATTATGAGGATTGACCAAGAATCTCCGAAAAAATTGTCCTAGAATCCAATATTCATATCCATTTCTGATTAGATTCTACTAGAACCTCAGAGAGGATTCTTCATTAATCCGAGAAAGGATTTTCCCAGAATCCCAAAAAGGATTCTTCTCCAATCCCAGAGCGAAATCTTCTTGGTTCCCAGAAAGGATTATCCTAGAATCCCAGAAAGTATTTGCCTAGAATCCCAGAAAGAATTCTTAAATCCGGAATGAATTTTGCTAGTACTCAGAAAGGACTTTCCTAGAATTTCATAAGAGGTTCTCCTAGAATCCCAGAAAGGATTATTTCTGATTCAAAAAATAATTCTCCTAGAATCTTAGTAAAGATTCTATTAGAAGCCCAGAAAGGAATCCCCTAGAACCACATAAAGGATTATTCTATTATCTAAAAATCGCAGATAAAATTGTTGAATACCAAAAGAGAATTATGATTAGAATTCCACAATATTCTTTAAATTTCAATAGAATTAATTAAAAAAAAGGCTATGAATTCAAAAAAAAATTGATGTGAAACAAATTTCATTTTGATTTGGAATTGAAAAGATAAATTAAAACCCCAAAAATTTTTAGTTCAGTTCCGTTAAGATACTGTAGTGACAATGATGATTACAGTTTAGCTAATCTTGATGATTTTTTTTATATAATGCAACGATAATTGCAGTCTATTTACCCTCATCTGCTCGCTACACCTTATTTGGTGATACGTGAGAATTATTATTTTTCAGCACACGGCAAGCCTTTTCCCTTTTTTTTAAGAACTTACGGTGATAAGGAAAATGTTTAAATTAGTTCACTCGTTAAATTACTCATTCAGTAGAGGAATGAAATATCTGTTGCATCTAAATTGAAAAAAAATGTTGATATTTTGGAAAATATAGGGGGTGTCCAATCTGCCTCGCGTGGTCATAATGCTCGCAGCTCCCCTATTTGAGTAAATTTGTGCCAATTTAACTCAATTTTGTTTGAAACCCGATATGTTGACACATTAAAAAGATATACTTCGAAATACATTCAACAAATATATGGAACAATTTTTATCCCAATAAATTGTAAAAATTCGTCAATATTGGTTATTTTATATTCTTCTGGCTTTAGTAGGCCCCGGCTGGGAATGTACGCCGGCTCTCAACTTAGTGTTCTTTAAACACTTTCACAATTGTGAATTGAGAGCTTTTGGAGCCTGTACCATTTTTGCGTTAGTATAATTGTGTGACAAGTACAAATATACTCTATGTCCAGGGAAGGCGAAAAATTTTAAAACCCGAAAAATTCCTAGACCAAACCGGGAATCGGACCCAGCCGCCTCCAGCATGGTTTTGCTTTATAGCTGCGCCTTTACCGACTGAGCTAAAGGAGGCATGTACTGCATGTAATCAACAAATAGCAATGACAAACATTAGTGAACACTATGCCTAATGGCGTTTGGAGTAATAACCCATTAGCAGCCTGCGCACACCATTGAACTTATTTGATGGTCACTGCACACTTCATTTGATTCCTAACGTACATCAGTATGTAATTTTGCATTATTTTTCCCGAATTTCAAGTGACTTCATAGAATGATATATAGCACACCTATGAAGTCCGGATCTGTACCTCCACCATCTGCCATTATACACATGCCCAAATCATAACGTGCTCAAGTGGTGTGCCAAAATCAACAACAGTAAGTATGCACATTGTAATCATCACATTCACTAAAATCCCAATTTTCTACGGATGTTCCGTTCTGTCACCACTTCACCACGCTCCGGCCGATATCTGTAGCATTTAGGCCCAGGATGGAAAGCATAAGAAAATCGATTTTCCTTTCTCTGTCTTCCAGTCTAGCCCTCCCATCGGGACGACCCACCGACGGCAGCAGCAGCAGCAGTAACATATCACACACCGTTCGTTCGTTAGCATCATCTCTCGCCATCATCCCCCTGTCCGCGTGTTCACGTTTTTTTAGCGTGATAGAGCGGGATGGATTTTCCAGGCAGACAGCAGCAGGAACGAGATGGAACTATTCGGAGCATAATTTTGCGTGCGGTTTTTTTTCCTCCCGTACTACCCTTTGCTGTCTGATTCATGCTTTTAAATGTAACACTTTTTTAGAAATACACAGACTTCCGGTCGATGGAAGCCAGTTGCTCCGGGCGATTTCCACTGATAATGGATGCAGAATTTCGGTCCGGGCTGGTTCATTCACTTTTGCACCCCCAAGCAGCACAGAACGTTGATTTGCTTCACTTAATACACACCCCGAAAATATCGACGACCATTAAATGGGGAGTCCTTCTGTTCATGTTTTCGACTTTCTATCACTTTTCCCCGGATCGAAGCCACTCGCTTCACGGGAAATTCACAGGTTAATCCATTTTTCTTTCGAGTTGATCGGGTCCAATTGGAATGGTCATACCGCAAGTAATAGAAATCTTAAAAGGGTACTTACGCTGCGATGCTCTTTGACAATGGCCACCGTTCCATCGAAGCCTGGTACTTCATGTTCTCGATCTGCTTCTTCAGTGCGTCACGGTCCATGGTTGCTAGAATACTGGGATCCATCGCGCCTGCAAGTAGACCAGATGCCGCGTGAGCAATCTTTTACGGTCGACGATTAAATCGGGTGTTGGGGTGGGGCGGGAAAATGTTGCCCCATGAGAAAATGGGAAATTTCGGCGAAGGGAATTTGAAACGGTCGTTATGGATTTTTGAAAAATTATTCAATCTGATGGATGAACCTGTTTTCGTCTTGAGACTTACTTATCACTCAGTTTAAGCATGTAATTACTATGGGAATCAGTCCCCAATTCCATAAAAGACTGCAGAAATTCAAAAATTAGCATCTCAATCAACCAGCTGTCACAACTAGAAATGCCAAAATTTAAGAACACACATGCGCACCAACCCCGATGGGAAATTCTTTATCACCAGGGGGAAATCGACGAACCGACGAAGTCCGTTTCGCTTGATGGTGCAAGGTGCTGGGGTGGTGCATTGCAAAGCGAAGCCGGGGTGTGAGAAAAAACAAATCAAGATCCACAAACTGACTGCCGCTGTACAGAGACGGGGGGTTGTGGATGATGTTTGTTAATATGTTCATTCGCAGTCGTCAGGTTGATAGATAGCGTCGAAATGAATTCAAAGCATGCGCAAAGCATCTCAGGCTCTTTTCTGACGAGTGTCAGATCAGATGAATAGCGCGGAAAACTCGCGGGAAAAATTCAAATGTCAGTCAACTGAAGTTTTAAAAAAATCGAATTGAATGTAGAATAAACCACGTTTCTGCGTTTCTAAGACATTGACTCTACGAGCAACAAACCTATCATGTTTCACTATTTATGTAATATTTTCGGTAACATTTAAAGGTTTTCTGATGTAGCTTTGTTGGAAATGGGGATTTTTTGGAATTTTATTTAATTTCACCCACAGGTAGAGTTTATTATTATGTAAATGAAAAAAAACAGAACAATTTGCAGTGGATATTTTTTCCGGAAAATTTTAGATTATATTTTCAAATTTTCCTATACATCACATTTGAAAATTCATAACTCATGAACCAAATATCATAGAAATTCTGTACCTACTCAATTTTAGCACGGTTCGGATTTTAACAAAACCATAAAACCATCCGTTTTTGCCACGGAGTTTGATTTTAACACCATGCCAAAATCGAACGGATAATGTATGTTTGCTTGTTGTGGTTACAATTTTTAATAACGCCTATGACCACTCACGGTGGTCCAAAATTAACCAAATCATAAATTAAATTTTAAAATAAAACCGTTTGATTATGGCAATACTAAATTTTTGGGTTTGTTGCCAAAATCGAACGGGTATAAGTTTAAGTGAAATCATATTAAATTATCTCAACAATCTATAAACAGTCTGTATTTATGCAATTTATTTTTAGGCCTCTATTTGTGAAAGTGGGATCTCAATTTTCAACCAACTTAATTAAAAAAAATAAAAAATAAAACGAAGGGAAATGGTGGTATTAACTCTTAAGCGACCGGAACGGACTTTGATTTACTTTAATGACGACTACATAACTAATTTGCCATCTGCCATCTGATGTGTCATCAAGGAAAAGATTAATTTGTTTATTAATTTATTTGATAAGGCTCAACGGAATTAACTATACAGAGCCGAGGATTCATGTTCACTTTACAATACATCCTAAAACTATAGTCAAAGGGTACAACACAATAAACATTTTATCTTCCGCTATCCAATAAGCCTCCTCCACCAGAACGGGAACCGCTTCCAGTGGTTTCATTGAATGGCAGTTTCGCCAACGGGGAGCAGAGTGCTTCTATTGCAGCACTCACACATTCATCACGAAACGGTTGCTTTCCAAAGTCCTCTTTGCTATTACCATAGAGGTAACTCTAAGACCAGAAGGTCCCAAAGAAACGAGCTCAATTTTTTGGCTCAGCTCTGGTACTATCTTCGGTCCCAAGCTAATCGATGCACCTCTCGAAACATAGGAAAATCCACGAACCCCTCACTTAATCCGTCAAACTTGCATAGCAGATCAAAACAAACATAGTGTAGTACTAGAATGTCGACAAGAATGGGGCAACCGGTGAAAACTAACGATTTTAAATTGGCTCACTACTTGACTAAAGGGTGATACGGTCAAAATTTGGTCAAGGGAAAACGCGTGTAAATCGGTGAAATCGTTTATTTAAAAAATCAAATTAAATTTCTTTTTCAAGTTCAATTAGTATAAAATTCAGGAAAAATATTCAGTTAGGCTTCCGCTTTTCCAAATCCGAATTGCCGGGCCTTACGCTTGACCCCTGCCATCAGATTTTGTACAGCCACCTTGTCTACCTTCTTCGCCGCAGAAAGCCAGTTTGCCTTGAACTGCTGCTCGCCCTTAGCAGTTTTTTTTTTGGTCTTCTTTAGGTTCCGCTTGACAATAGCCCAGTATTTCTCAATTGGGCGGAGCTCTGGCGTGTTGGGAGGGTTCGTGTCCTTGGGAACCACCTGCACGTTGTTGGCGGCGTACCACTCCATGGCCTTTTTACCGTAATGGCAAGATGCCAAATCCGGCCAAAACAGTACGGAACAACCGTGTTTCTTCAGGAAAGGCAGCAGACGTTTATTCAAACACTCTTTCACGTAAATTTCTTGGTTGACAGTCCCGGAAGCTATGAAAATGCTGCTTTTCAAGCCACAGGTACAGATGGCTTGCCAAACCAGATATTTCTTTGCGAACTTTGACAGTTTCATGTGCTTGAAAACATCTGCTACCTTTCCCCTTCCTTTTGCCGTATAAAACTCCTGTCCCGGAAGCTGCTTGTAGTCGGCTTTGACGTAGGTTTCGTCGTCCATTACCACGCAGTCAAACTTCGTCAGCATCGTCGTGTACAGCCTCCGGGATCGCGCTTTGGCCGTCGTATTTTGTTTATCATCGCGATTTGGAGTCACTACCTTCTTGTAAGTCGATAGTCCGGCTCGTTTTTTGGCTCGATGCACGGTTGTAGACGATACACCCAGCTTATTTGCGGCATCTCGGAGAGAGAGGTTAGGGTTTCGCTTGAAACTACCGGCAACTCTCTTTGTCGTCTCAGCGGCTTCCGGTTTTCGATTTCCCCCCGATCCAGACTTCCTGGCTGTCGACAAACGTTCCCCAAACACTTTAATTACATTTGTAACGGTTGATTTGGCAACTTTTAGCGATTTTGCCAACTTTGCGTGCGAGTAGCTCGGATTTTCGCGATGCGCGAGCAAAATTTTGATACGCTGCTCTTCTTGCTTGGACGGCATTTTGACAACTGAAGAGTGAATTCCAAAATCAAAATAGGAGCAACATTCTACACACACACCCTTTCAAAATGAGGGGTGTTCAGGTTTTTTAAATGCAAAATTGAAAGAAATACGTCAAGTTGATATTGACCAAATTTTGACCGTATCACCCTTTAGCCTATTGGTCCCAAGAAAATCGATTAACGTACCCCATTTCAGTCGAAATTCTAGTACTACACTATGTTTCTTTTGATTCGCTATGAAAGTTTGACCGATAAAATTAGGGGCTATGTTTCGAGGGATGCATCGATTAGCTTGGGACCGAAGAGAGTTCCAGAGCTGAGTTGGTTCTACTCCGTGACCTCCCCAAAAAGGGCGATTTTCATCCATTTGAAGCAGTTACTCAGGAAGTTTAGCTGCATGACTTGGAACAGGTGAAAGCTCAGTCGTTCTCGAAAAGTTTCCCTTCTCCCGTAAGATGCAATGCAGGTTATATGCGCTTGCCTGGAATTTTTGGAACAGTTAAAACTTTCGCCGAATGAAATCGCTGCTGTGGTTCGGAAGGCAGTCGATATCCAGCAGACTGACAGCTTCTGAAGTTTCCTGCAGTCCCCGTTTGGCACTGATGCAAGTTATTCGGATCATCTTCGAAACGCAGTTTTTGGAGAAGACTGGTATGTTTATATTCAGAACGTGACGCAAACGCCATTTATAATATTATAAGTATTCTCATTAGCAGCGCCGGTGGTGTAGTGGTAAGCTTGATTACCTCTCACCCCAGCAGGCCAGGGTTCAATCCCAGTGGGCGCCACCGGGATGTTCTGAGGCATAACATCTCTGATCACGCCTTCCTTCGGAAGGGAAGTAACACCGTTGGTCCCCGGTTCATGAATTGATAGGTTGATATGTAGGGTCCAGGTGTGGGAGTTGCCTTCCTGGCGTCGGTAGCATTGATGCTCAGCACGGAAAGCAAGATCGACGGAAAACAAACCAAAAGAGAAAAAAAAGTATTCCATCAATTTTAAACGTTTAATTTGGCGGCTTCCAATGCTTTCTTGAACCGCATTCACTTCACTCTTCTCACAAATTCGAGGGCCCTTTCATTCGTCCGTTTCACCGAAGCTTAGAAGAAAGACCAGTGAAGCGACGAGAGAAAGAGAGACAAGCGATTGAAAATTTATTTGTAGCCGCCAACTGAGGTTCTAGAATGCTGCGAAGCTATTCGACTTCAACATAAAAAGAAACCTAGCAGTATCTTGGTCGCATCGATTTTTTCGATTGAAGCTGATATTGTGACGCCGTGACTATTTTACCGTCGCTACAAAACAATGGAAACACATGGTAGTCTAGTCGCAAAGAAGTATTTAGCAAGAACCCAAAACTTGATAATTTCAAAAATATATAACTCAAAAAGCAAAAAACACATCGCTGATTTTTTTATATGTTGTGTGTAAAACCCTAAATTTTCAAGGAGAAATATTAAAGCATATTGCGATCAGGGTTACTTCCACTCACTTGCTATAAAAAATGTTTTTCGGAATTATGAAATCATCAGATGGTATAATGATAATAAGTATTTGTACTTACACTCTGAATGAACGCTCACGAATCATAAGATCGCTGATTGTGACGCCCTGAAAGCGAAATTAACAGGTTTTATGAATCAAACACGTACTTTACACCCTCTTCTTGTTACTTACAAGTACAACATAACATTATATCATCTAATGATTACATAATTCCGAAAAAAATATTTTCTATAGCAAGTGAGTGGAAGCTAAACTGATTGCGATCTCTGTCTACAAACCGTGGAAACCATAAAAACTTTAATACAATAATTTTTATTCAATACAAAATCCCCCAATTTTTCATAAAAATAATTTTTAATTACCTTTCATTTGATATTTTGATCTTTGAAATTCGCCCAGTGGTTCAAAAGTAATGGATTGTTGATAAAAGTTGTTTTTGGAAGAAAAAAAATCGATTTTTTGGGCCACCCTATCATGGAAAAGGTCGCTCTAATGACATAATACGAACAAATACGGATTTGCAAACAAGGAACACAACTACCAATTTCTACGAAATTCTGAGAACAACTACATCGTTTTGTTATGGAATGGCTGTATACGTGAACCAAATACGTGGCAATGTCTTTGTCTGTAATTTCCTGGAAATTTCTTCTTAAACATTCCTGGATTTCTCTGCAGAGCACTCTAAAGATTTTCTTTACAATTTACTTTACAATTCTCTTCGATTTTTTACAATACTCATGCAACAGCTCTTTTTCACGTCTCCTTGAATTATTCAATACAATTTTCTTTTGAATTCCCTTGCAGATCTCTTCAGAATACGATCACAAATATCCTTTAAATAGCATCCTAAAATTATCCCAGTGATATTTTCAGAAGTCTCTAGCAGCAATCCTGCTTTTTATTCTGCACTACCCTTCCCTTGACATTGTCTCTACAACTTTGTAAAAAAAACTCTAGAAATTTTATCCAGTAGAAAGTTGGCATTCACTCAACCATTCTCTTTAAAATCATTAAAAAGGCTTCTGTGGTAAGATTTTTTTCGAAGCCCGTGCAAAATGAATCCCAATGTTATGATCAGCGAATCCAAACACATAAAGCAACCAACGATACAGACAAAACGGTTGCTGCGACTACCATGACAAACTCGCTCTGTAACATAGCTCGATCTGAGTAGTAGAAGGATAATGATATATTGCTTGCCTGCTTTGTTGCAATATACACGGATGAGGACATAGCTTGATTTGAATCGAGAAAAGACATAACAAAAAAAATTCCCATTAACACACGTGTATCATCTTCGGCTTTACTTCGTGAAGCAGCTTGCCAACAATTTGTGCGTTTCTTTCTACCGCCCTGAGTGAGTTGTGTCGCAAGGGATGCTTGTTTTGAAAAAGAAGGAAGTAGATTATATCATTATTGCTTTCCACTTCTGATATAGCGTTATTATTCGGTTCGTTGATCGCTTGTCATTTTGTCATTTGGAGATATTTTTTATTCCTTCGTTATGATCTTTTTTTGGAAGATCTTTTAGAGGCAGACTGTCTTCAAAGAGTTACAGGCAAAAATGATTTTTAGGGTGACAAATTATAACATTTGTACCAAATTTGGAGGCGTAGAATAACAAAAACTGCATAGTGAAGCAATTATTTTATTTCAGGACATGATTACGTTTCACTTTGAGATGATTTTACGGGTATCAGATTATTGAAATGTAACCAGGAATTGCTTATAGTGGGGCAAAAGTTCGAGTAGTGTCCTAATCGATTCATAAATATTAATAATAAAAATTATAATAATAAAAATAATAACATACACACTTATTTTTTTTTGCCGAATCTCGGCTCTTTTTTGCCAAGATCCGCACAGTCGAGTGCTCGGCAATGAGCGCGGCAAACAAATTGTTGCCGTTAATCTTGGTTTGGAAAATAATGTCAGCTTGTGTGGTTTACCGAAAATATCAGTTTAAGCAAACTGATTCCTCGGCACTGTAAAACTGAAATCTTAGCAAATAAATTAAACAATCTCATATCTGCGTTTCTGTGAATATCTCCTACGGATCCGTATTTCTGCAAAGTTCAATCAATTCTATAGATCTACGTAAAGTTTGGTTGAACCGACAACACGAGGGAAAAGCAACTGGTCTAAAAATTGCATGAGATGATTCGGTTGCACATCAATGTTTAGGAATGTGGATGATAGACGGTGCTAGTGTGCATGCAAAATACGCTTGACGATATTTTTTGAAGAATTTTCTTTTAAGAACTATGTCTGTTTGTCTGTGCTAAAATGTTCACTAGCGCTATGTAAATGGAAGCTCTAATAAACAAATACCATAAACGAAACTGTATCCCTGTTTGGTAAACTATCCCACAAATGGTTTGGATGATACCCCGGACACGTCGTTAAGCTCTCTTTTATGTGTTTTTTATGTTACTTCATACGCGAAGTTTGCGATTTTCAGAGTTGGTTGGAAATGCTATCTAACATGAAGCTTTAGTGTGATAATTTAGTAGCTAGAAAATGGTCTTAGGAGAGGGTAGGTAGATAGTTCCGTTAGAGTCCGGTAGTATGAAAATTAAATAGAAGTTGAAAATGAGCGAAGGGCTTTCGGTTAATTGCTGACTACATGAGCAAATCAGCGATCATCGAGGGCAATACCTCTCACCATCCCTCTCCAACTGGGGAGTTTGGTACATTCGTACCTTCCTCAAAGTTGTCCTTGCTCGCTTTCCACTCTCTATATATACAATTTTCAGAATGCCGTACTCTAACGGAAATGACCACACATTACAAATTCCTAATCTTACTCGTAACGGAATCCATCTTTGACATAAAGGATGAGACGTAAACAAACATGTTATGTAAAATTAAGTGCTCCCAGACTGAAAAATTTAAAATTACGTTTGATTGAGCAGAATTTTGCGACTAGGGTAACCAACTTGAATTGGACCCCTACATATTTTGGACCCTTTTCATATATTTTCCTCGCTTACTGTCTAGTTTCTTCAAATTCATCTGGGTTGATGTTGTAATTACATTCTTTCAATTACTTGCTATGTCTCAAGATCATTAGTTCACCTCAAATTGCTTACAATTGCTCAATTTATGCAGTTTTAGAAAATGTTATCGAAAAAGTTTTATGTTTCGACGTTTGTCAAGAGGAATCGGCGTTAGTGTGTGTGTGTGTGTGTACAATCTAACCCCCACTGTCCGGCAGTGTTATTATGGAAGAAAACTGCTTTTTATTACCCTTCAATTAAAGCAGGTTTAGTCCGGGAGTTAGAAGGTGTTAGCTCTATTGCAGCTCCAGTGACCCATTTCAGAATGCCTGGTAATTCACGACCACTCCGAGGTCACTTTTACTTACAATAAGCCCCGCATGTTCACTCTACCTTTATCAAATGGATAATGGTATCATAAACACACTTCCAGATTCAAAAAATATTATTTCCAAATCTGGCACGTATATAGTTTTGAAATTTGTTTAACTGTAATAAAACGATTTGAATGGACATTTCTTACCAATTTTGTTTCGAATACCTCTTGATTCATCTGCTGACAGCACTTACTGGACCTTACCGGCGACCAACTCGTCTGCCCGGAAAATCAACAACGCCTAAATCTCAAGGCTCTCCGGACGTCCCCTCGAAAATGCAAAACATGCCCGTCGTCGTCAAACGGCAAAAAAAGGGAACTCGGTGAGCAATCTTGTGATACGGAATTTTCACTGAACATGAACCGCGAATTTACGAATTTCACCACTCCCAACTGCGAAACACGTTCAGAAGCACTTTTGGAACACTTTCGATCAATTTCTTTCGAACACACAAAAAAAAGTTTCAAGCAGCGAGCCAACATCAACACCGATTGTGCCGAACTCTTTCACGCACCTTGCAGCGCGTAAATAAACTGAAATTAAAAATTATCACTCGCGATGCCACTAATTTCTGGTCCGGGAGAAAATCAAATAACGCAGATTGCGACATTTCTTCTGATGCTTGCAAACATGTTGAATTACGTTTTCTTTCTCTATTCTAAAACTTCCTGGAAAGCGAGAAAACTATCAATCACACACGTATAAACGTCCGGGAGGCAGAGCGCCAGCGCTAATCCGGCAAATGCAGCCGAAAACTATGAACGCGAACGCACCACAAAACAGAGAACAAACAACCGTATCCAAAAGCGTTCCAATTTAGCAGAAACTAACATTTCAGACTAAAATCCACTTCACGAAAACTAAACTGGGGATTGTTCTCCATTAAAAGCACTTCAGAACGGGGAATCACGAGAAAAAATCTTGACAGCAAAAATAAAGACGACCGTTCGCCGGCATAGCCTACTTCGTTCTGTCAAGAGGAATCGGCGTTAGTGTACTTGTTTTAAATTTGGTCTAAAATATACAATTCAATGATTTTTTTTTATCAAATCAGTTTATCTGACTTTGGAAGATGTATTTCACGTGTTTATAAAGATTTCACCTTAAGATTTAACTTAAAAAGTGTCCAAAAAGATCGTAAAAAAATGTTACCAACTTATTTTGGACACTTATCAAATGAGAATCATCAGAAGAGCGACAAAAAAAATTCCGGTTGGTCGATCGTGCTATTATCTCAGATTTCTGATTAAATTGGTAAGTAAATCAATCAAAATTATATGAATTTATTGTTTTTAAATATATTTCTTGTTTATCAGGCGATTCAAAATGGGAAAAACGGCATAACACGTAGAGTGGTCCACTCTGAGTTTTCCTAGTTTTCCTAGTTCCTAGTTTTCCACAAAAGTTTTCCTATCTCCCAAACGCATTAAGCTAAGGGGCTGTTCATAAACTACGTAGACGCTTTAGGGGGGTGGGAGCGCTTGGCAGATGTCTACGGTCCATACAATTTTTTAAATTTTGTGTTTGAGACTGTCTTCTACGGAAGGGGGGGGGGGTTGAATCTCTCAAAAACCGTCTACGTAGTTTATGAACAGCCAATACAAAAATAATATGAACTACAAGCATAGAGTCAGGTCTCCGTATTAAGATTTACTTCTGAATGATTTTTTTTTATGGTATGATCAGTTGTTTCCTTATGTTATATTATATTTCCTCCGTTACTCGCGCCAACTTTTGTAACACGAGTACTCACGCGTTGTACTTTGTACAACAGTGTGAGTTTTCCATTTCCATTTTGCAGCCGAGCTACCAATCGATCTAAAATCAACGAGTATTCCTCAAAAAACTTGCTTTTAACTAAACAAGCTAAATATTTATTACAGTTAACCCCCAAAGTTACTGTCTTCGAAAAAGTTGTTCAGGAGTTCAAAGCCTATAGTTCAGAATTTTTTCACTATATGGTGCTAGTATATACGTGAAATTCTCATATAAAATATCTCGAAATCCTGATCATATAAAAAGTTACTGTCTTCGGCAAAGTTGTTCAGGAAGTCAAGGCCTTTTTGCTGGTGGACTTAAGTTCAGAGTTTTCTCACTTTGCAACGCTAGTATACATGAGGAATTCTCGCATATAAAATATCTCTAGATCCTGACCAGACAGAAAGTTACTGTCTTCGGCAAAGTTATTCAGGATGTTAGGATCTTTTCGTTGGTGTACAGTAATTCAGAATTTTCCCTTTACGTGGCACTAGTATGCGGGTCATTCAGAGATATTTTATATACAAGGATTTCACGTGTCTTTCAACGTCACCTAGTGAGAAAATTATGTACTTTCCACCAACGATAGGGTTTGATCTCCTGGACAACTTTGCCGATTACAGTACATTTTTAGCAGGTCTTGAGATATATCATATGCGAGAATTGCACGTATATACTAGTACCATGAAGTGAAATATTCTGAACTACCGTCCACTAGCCAAAAGGCCTTGATCCCCTGAACAACTTTGCCCAAGACAGTAACATTCTATCTTGTCATGCTCTCTAGATATTTTATATGAGAGAATTTAACGTGTATACTAGAACTACATAGTAAGAAAATTCTGAACTATTCTACACCAAGCAATAGGCTTTAACCTCCTGATCAACTTTTTCAAAGACAGTAACTTTCTATTTGGTCAGGATCTCGAGATATATCATATGCGAGAAGTGTATATGTATACAAACGCCACGTGGTGAGAAAATTCTGAACTACTGTCTACCAGTCGAAAAGTCTTGACCCCCTGAACAAGTTTTCCCAGTACAGTAACTTTCTAGCTGGTCAAGAACTCGAGCTATTGTATATGCGAGAATTACACGTATATACTAGCGCCTCGTAGTGTGAAACTTCTGAACTACTCCACCAACGAAAAGAGCTTGACTTCCTGAACAACTTTGCTGAAGGCATTTACTTTCTATCTGGTCAGGATCTAGAGATATTTTATACACGAGAATTTCACATGTATACTAGCACCACGAAGTGAGATAATTCTGAACTATTGTACACTAAGAAATAGGCTTTGACCTCCTGAACAACTTTTCCGAAGACAGTAACTTTCTATCTGGTCAGGATCTCGAGATATTCCATGTTGTAACCAATTAAGTCAATCCCACGTAGTATGGACACCGTTTACGCGGTTTCCATTTACATTTTCTCTATTATCCGCATTTTGGGGGTTAATTGTAATCAAAGTTTAGCTTTTTTAGTTCAAAACAAGTTTTTTGAGGAATACAAGTTGGTTTCAGATCGATTGGCAGCAACAAAATGGCAATGGAAAACTCATATGTGTTGTACAAAGTACAACAGCGCGAGTAACGGGGGGTTAACTTTTATGCATACCGTAAAACGGGGTGTAATTGATCAGCGGGGCAAAATTGATCGCTGAAATTTCTCGTGATATTTTTTCATGTGTAACATGTTTTTCTTTACTAAGCGTACGAATGTATCTTTGTATACATTGTAAAAATATTATGCATAAGTACAATATTGGGTATACTCAGCGATCAAATTCACCCCACTGATCAATTTCACCACGTTTTACGGCACCTTCTTTGAAAATTTTCTCACCTAGACGGACCTAACAAATGCGAGATAGGAAGAAGTGACCGTCGTAATTAATTTTAGGCTCATAGGTTGAAAGAACTTCAGCATGTCAAAAATATATTCGTTCCCATTCAGTGTGTCCAAAATATATTATGGACACTGTCCAAAATCAAGTGGAAGGGTCCAAAATATGTGAATATCATGATGTGAAAAGAATTATTTTTTCGAGTATATATCAATAAATAAAACATCTAGTGACATTTTACATCCAAGATGAGTAGCTTTCGAACACAACCGCATGTAAATTGCATAATAATAATAAACAAATAATAATATTTTGACATAAACGTGATCTCACTTCCTCTAGGGGTCCAAAATCAGTTGGTTACCCTATTATGACTCAATTTTATGTCAAAATTCACGCTCGTATATGTCAGTCTCAGAGCACCTTAATTTACATCATTTGTTCTAAGTGTGCACTCTAAGTCTGTAATTTGAAACATAACATTTTCAACTATGTAAATCGTTAACTTCACGCAGAATTTCTTTAAAACAATGACATTTTCGAGTTAAGATTTGATGAAAATATCAAATACTCCATTTTCATTTTCTTAAGAGATTCAAAATGGCCGAATTTCAGCTCAAATGTGAATGATTGACTATAACAAACAATTATGCAAAGTTTCAGGCAAACCGGAGATGGTCGCGTCAGATCGAATCGTCATTTGGCGTGTAATTGCAGGTGGGAAAAAACAAATAGTTTGTTATTGTTATTCAATTGGGATTAACCCAAAACTACTTTAAATCCAGATAAATTTTGAACGAAATATTAAAACATGACCTGATTCTGTATCTATGAGACCCATCTGAGGGCGGCCCGCGAACCACCGGTGGCTCATGACCCATAGATTGAGAAACGCTGGAAAAGGAGAGGGAGTTTTATTATCTCCTGAATATCGTGACGTTCTTAATGCATGTTCCCTAAGCTTCCTGCTCGGTAAAATCCAGCAAACTTTTGCTAGTTTACGGTAATAACAAATGGATGTAAAACAAAGGTCAGCCAGGGCTGCCAATCGTTTTGTAAGTTGATCATTATAATCAGTATGCGTGTCTGACGTTCTAATGTATTCCACCTACAACCCTGACTCGAGCCACCCAGTTTACAACGCACGTGGTCTCATCATCTGTGCCAAGAATGATAGCAAACCCTCAACACGGCCGCAAAACCGCACTCACGCTAAGTAGACACCCGCACCGTCGCCGTCGTCGCCCATTAGCACCTTTCAACCGACCAGGTATAGCAACTTTGCATGCGGGTGCGCGTTTCCATTACCTGTATGAACACCGAAGACTGCTTCCCATCATATAGAACGATTAGCATCGTACAGCTTTTTTTCCTCGACCTGCACGCTGCTGTTGTTCTTGTACCGTCCAAACACTTGTTGCAGTGCGCGCATCGCATCTATTCAATTGCCAATCGCCTGACAAGCAGATAATAGATATATAGTTTCACCATGTGCATCAGCTGGTGTTTGGATGAGACGAACTGCATTGAATGCAACAACAACAAACAAATGTTCGAAAAGCTTCACAGCTCCGGTGACTGCGAAGACTGTCAGCGTAGGGCAGATAAATGCTTTCCCATCATTTGTTGCTCGTCGCGGTTAAGTCAGTTTCATCCGAATGGGAGTCACGAGTTAGAGAACTACTTTCCTCGAAGTAGGTGCAAGGTTGATGGAATTTAGCATTGACCGTATCACTGGAACGGCAAACAAAGGTTGCTCGCAAATTGTACATGCCTTGGTCGCAAATAAATATTTAACTTCAAATAACTGCCACCACCGGCTTAACACGATATTAAAATCGAAAACATTCGTACATCACCTGGATTCCCACAACGGAAACACTTCCGTCCTTGAATGAATAGGTACGTTCACATCCATAGCCCGAAGGCATTGGTTGTTCGAGTGACATTGCTATAAACCATTAAATCGACTCTGTCAATAAGTGTCCCAGTTTTCACACACAGATCTTACATATTTGCAACAGACCCAGGACCCGGATTCCTTTCCATTAACGACATTCTGACTCATTTACAAACAGACACCTGATAGCAGAAACGAAAGAAAGGCAACATTGAAGGCGGAAGCCACCGTTAGCTAGAGGCAATATGTTGTTTTCCTAGCGGATTTTCAATCCGGCGAACAAATTCTGCATTTATTGCTGCGAAGGGAGAATCATGTTTTCCAGTAGGTAAATACTAGGTAGAATGGTTGAGTCAAATTTTTGATGAAGATTCCAGGATGAAAGTTCAATTACTCCAATCAAATATTGTTACCGTTGGGACATAATATCCCTTGTTTGTCAGTCAAAAAGTAGTTCAATTGTAAAACTTTTATTGTTGCTAAGTGTTTATTGTTTATTTATTTACATATTGAATATTATATACAGCTATATTAAATAATTCATAAATAAAAGCCTAGCTATGATTAAATTAACTGCATGCACACTCAAGAAACAAATTCACACCCTGCGCTTCGGTCAGAGAGCGTATAGGGCGTCGTTGTGCCAATTTGGTCGTGGCACATTTCGAGTATGAGAGAGTAATTGCAGTTAGATCAAAAGTGCCTGAGAAAAATGCAAATACTTTCGCAGATTACCCGAAGTTGCGATAGTGAAGGTATGATCACAGACAAGCAGACATAACACTCTTAAAACCTTCATAGAAATCGTTTTAACGGTAAATTTAAATGTTTCTTAGTTGGTAGTACCGCCACTTGTGGTGCACATAATCAATTCTCTAGCGTTTGACGTTTACATACTACAACCATCTGTTGAGTGTATTGCCCATGAAAGTATATACAACAGATGGTGGTAGGGTTTACAATGATAAGTGTTCAATGTGTTGTGTCTGCTTGTTTGTGAAATAACATGGAGGTAACGTTAGGATAAAATCAAAACATTGAGAAATATAACGCATCACTTTCAGAAATATTTCACTTCGCAACCGATGAACCATTCTGACGGCCATATGAGTACCCAAGTAACCATATAGTCGCAATATAGCTTGTATATTCTTACTTTGCTTGACTATGGTTAGTTGGGGAATCTGATGAAACTGTCACTTCTTGAAACTGATCCCTTTTGAATTTCTTTCATTTTCTTTTCGCACACGGAGCGCTCGGTAGAACAGCGACTTTGGATGTGAGCCTCGTCCCAGATCACCATGGCAATTCATTTCAATTCAATGAAACCGACCAAAAAAGGCGTAATCCTAGGGGAAGTACAACTTGATATGAAGTAATATTTGGTGTAAAAATTGCTCATATTGGTAGCTATTATAGTTTTTAGTATAAATATTAATGATATTAACTATCAAGTGGAAAGCTATAAAGTAAAAAAAAATAACAGTGTAGCTTTAACGCATACACTCAATGACGTTTCACCGTTGTTGTTTATGTTCCTGCAGCTTTCTGTTTCATCATTTTTGCCTAGATTTTTGTTTTCGATAGCTCTGATCGTTTTCGGCTTCGGCTTTTTTGATGATAAAAACGGCACTGGACTAGGTAAGTTCCCCCAGCAGCAAATCTATTAAGACCACGAAACCATCACTATGGGACTCCGTTCACAGGGGCACCGTAGTCAGTCGATTCCCGTTCCATCGGAGGACAGAACATTGGATTGCAGACGATGAAGAATTCGTGAAAATTAATGACTATTTCCTGGGAACCGAAGTGCGCCAGATTATGTGCACTAAGATCCAAAATTTATGAGAACACGGAGCGAATTTTGGTGGCCCTGGCCAGCAAGATCATCAAGGAATGACTTGCCTCTCGTGTGAAATCCATTTTTGATTAAACGAATGTCAAATGTACACTTTAAACCAAAAATAGTCAAACACAAAATAAAACAACTGTCAGACTAAGTGTAAGATTCGCAAATATCACACATATTAAAATATTTAATATTTAAACCATCGGTATTGATACTCATACTTGGAGCAGTCCTTCCCCTAGGCGTAATCATATTAGAACCAACCAAGGACGATCTACGGAAGGAAATTGCTGGTGAAGCACGGAATGAAATACGAAGCGTTAGAGAAAAAGTCCAACAGATTCCAAATGAAGTAATCAACGACGGCGGAAAAGCAGAATATGGTGAGAGCTTTCCAATTATAAAAAAAAATATATATATCAAAATTAAACTAAATACATGCCAGGTTTGAAAAAATATGTTTTCGAACCTGGAAGCGTGTATGTAATACCAATATCCATTTGATAACGGTGAGGCATACATGCGGGGCTTATTGTGAGTGAATGTAACCTCGGAATGGGCATGACTCTCCAGACATTCTGAAATGGGTTGCTGGATCTGCAATAGAGCTATCACCTTCTAACTCCCGGACTAAAGCTGTCTACACACTAAGATTATTTCACCGAAATATGTGAAATTTTACCGAAATCTCAACAGCTGAACGTTCGGTAAACAGTTCGGTGATTTTTCACAGATATCCTGTAATTTTTCACCAAATATCTGTGAAAAATAACAGGAAATCTGTGAAAATTCACCGAACTGTTTACCGAACGTTCAGCTGTTGAGATTTCGGTAAAATTTCACAGATTTCGGTAGAATAATCTAAGTGTGTACAATGACCATAAATGCGACATTGTAGAGAGAGTTCTTCCATAATAACACTGCCGGCCAGTGGGGGTTGGATTGAATACACACACACACGATACAAAAGTGCTCGTTTTTGCGTAAAATAATCAATATTTATTATTACGTTTAAAAGTCCCAGTTTGGTTCGAAGTTTCGAAGCGAACGCATGTCCGCAGGCCTAATAGAAAGATAGGCAGAAAAAGTGATTTTCGGAGTTTTATTCGTTAGGTGTTGTAGTGGAGATTTGTGTTGTTGGATGCGGGAAGAGATTGGAGGGCGGGTGTTTGACGCATAGAGCCTGTCAATTTCGCTTTCAGAGTGTCGCAGTCAGCGGTTTTATGATTCGTGAGCGCTCGCGATTCGTAGAACCGTTGATTGTGACTGCAAGTGGATTTGGCAGGTTTTGTGAGTCGGACGCTTACTTTTTGGCCTATTCTTGTGTCTAACATGTGCAGAGTATCATTATAGGGTCTAATGGTTTTGAGATTCCTGGTTGCATGAAATATATTTGTGAGAATATATTTTTGAGATTTTAGTAGTCACGTTTTGTTTGTAGTTTATATTTTATTTCTTTCATGTAATTATCGTAAATAATAGTTTTTCAATAATAGATAGTTCATCCATATATTTGGACTTTGACGCGAAGCGCTGTGGATTATGAGATGCTTGATGACCCTGGAGGGATCGATTTTGCTTACTGAGCAGAAAATCATGGATTTAATTTCAGGCTCTTCCACAGCACAATAAATCGCCACCATCATTTGTATATTTGATATTGAACATTAACCTTGGAAACTATTTGCATATCAAGCAAAAACGTAGTCCTGTATTGTCGCGAAGCGTTATGGTTCTGAGATGCTCGATGACCCTGAAGGGATCGTTTTTGCTTACTGAGCAGAAAATCATGGGTTTAATCCCAAGCTCTCCGTCATGACTCTTAAAATTCATGATCACGTACAAAACGAACAAAATGAATATGTTCTTTCGATAGCCGGCTATCGATAGATTAAATAAACAACAAATAAACAATACATACTTTTGGTTGCATCGCCAACTTGAGGTGAATCCTAACCGAATACCCTACCCAACCCTCCAACTCCGTAGCACTTATGAGGGTGTCGCTAAGTCGGTGGCCTCTCGTTAAGTAAGTACTACATCAACATTTCCTTCCCTATCCCTAGTTATGGTAAAGATGGGCGTGGCCGGGAATAGCGACAGTCATGCTTCTGTTACTCTTGTTTAGATTGGAACCAATGTTTACTCCCCAGCATTATTCCTGAAAGTAGTCTGACTGAGAATTTCAGAAGTATATCATAACAACGCTAACGCTAACGCTAACGCACACTCAAGAAACAAATTCACATTGATAACCTAAGAACACAATTTGTTACACTACACTACACGAAAACCGATACCCTTGGGAAAAGCTGATGCAGAGCTAAATGCATTACCACAGAGGAGACAAAGGACTACGATGAAAAATGATATATCTGAAAGGGAGAGGCTACTGGTGGTCCTATTAGTGATGGAATGTTCTTTTCCAAGTAACACCTCAAGTGAGAAACATCTCGAAACTAGACCAGTTGTGCACAGTGAAGTGGAAAAGTGACTATAATCTCAATTTATATTGTTAAATTGGAGAAAGTCGAACCAGGTAGGCCTAATCACCCATAAAACGATTATGGACCCCGGAACCAAAACCAGTAGTGGTCTATGGTAACACCTGCCCCCTTTCATATATCCCTCACCCAACCAGGACCCATTGTATTCCGGTTGAAGTCGTTCCGTTACCGGTTAGCTAAGGCAGCTGACCTGGAATAAAAGTCCCGTGCGAGGTGCGTAGCCAAACCCCAACCACGACCAGCCAAAGGTCCATTGTGATTGCAGGTTCACGGATAGACCCACATCCCACGAGGCCTCCGTCCGCAGAGGTTAGGCCAGAGGTACCGACACCGTCGTATCCAGCCAGCAGATCAACGAACGCAGCCGATCAGGTGCTTTTCGGTCCGCATGACCAACAACCGATCGCGAACCTACGACGTCCCACCACGCTCTTCTGCAGCAGTAGCCGGCCGGTCCATCATACCCACAAATACACATACCATTGCTGTAAGTCAGAATAAAAATGTGTTTAACTTTAGTTTGCGTTGTGTAGTTTTTTTATCTGGTGACTGGACTCTTATTAAGCAGATTCCCTTGATAAAAGCCAACCCTGAGCGCAAAAGTGCCTCAAGCTCGAACTTGCCGGGAGCAATCAAAAGAGGCCTTGAGAGCCCACCTTCAATGGTCAATATGCAACATCAAAGTGCGATATCTTTTTCATTTTTAAACGGATCGGGCTAAAATTTTCTGACTATTTAAATTTAATAGAAATCTTCAATTCCTCATATAAATATTAGTTTTAGGTTTAAGGTAGTTGTAGAAAAAAAAGTGTCACTTAAGACATTAGGGTCATGTTGACCCGGATTTCAATCCCTAGTAGAATTGTGATATTTTGACCGACACGCAATATTTATACCTCATTTAAAAGTAAGACAGTTAAAAATGCATTGCTGATAAGGGGTTGAAACGCTCGTCGTTTTCATGCTTTTGTACTCGTACACTGAGGATACTGCACTCATGATTTTCATAATTTTTTAATTTTTTTTTTAAATGAATTGATTTATTTGTACAGGCTCAATCGAATGAACTTTATAGAGACGGTGGTGACAGTTATTTGAATCCTAATCTTAAATCTAGAGTTACAGGGATTGAACCGAATACTCCCGGTCGTCTCGAGGCTAGTGGAGATTTACAATTTTATGGATGGGGAAAGGGAGGAGGAGATTTCACTATTTCTAAAACATGAACTTATTTCTATTCAACTTGTTATAAGCTCTATAATTTTACAATTATAACAAAAACAAAAACTAAAAAAAAACACAAAAAATACAAACTAAACACAAAGTTAATCAAACTTACAATCTAAGGTTAATATTCTTCAGGAAAACATATATGAGTTCCATAAACTCCAGATCGCGTCTAGCCAAAACATCCCGAACTGGAACATTAGGTTGTCTACCTCGAGCCCGAAGGGAATCGCACAGCTCAGATCTGACTCCACGATGCTCAGCACAAGACCAAAGGATGTGATCTGCGTCTTGGTAACCTTGTCCACATTCACAGAGATTGCTGTCCCCCAGCCCAACACGGAACAAGTGAGAGTTTAATGAATAGTGATTGGACATGAGGCGAGACATCACATGAATGAAGTCTCGACCCACATCCAACCCTTTGAACCAAGGACTCTTTGACACCTTAAGGATCATTGAATATAGCCATCGTCCTAAACTTCCTTCGCTCCATTTATTCTGCCAGCTGACGAGTGACTGTTGACGATAAATGAAGAAAAAAAATCATCGTAGGCGATTTGTCGATCGTAACCCTAGCAAGTGAGTCCGCCATCTCATTGCCCGATGTGATGACAAAAGATCTTAAAGATAAAGCACTTAGAAGCTCTCGTATTTTCATGAGAAAATACGAGGAGTGCTTTACCGGCCTCATGGAGCAAATAGCCTCGACAGAACTGAGATTATCTGTAAAAATAAAGTAGTAATCTGGTGAAAGTGAGGCTATGGTTTCTATCGTATAACGTATTGCCTCCAGCTCGGAACAAGAAGCTTGAAGCATTCGAGAGGCGCTATGAAATTCGTTATAAATACCAAAACCAGCGGACGCCTCTATTAGTGATCCATCTGTGAAGAAGAACGATCTTGCGGAATCAACTTGGCCAAACTTTGCAGCGTAAATTGACGGAACAATCATGGAACGATGATGTTCTGGGATCCCACGAATCTCCCGCGTCATAGATAAATCAAAACTAACTGAATTGCCGAAGTCAGAGAAGCATACACGATGAGGACTATGCTGTGAAGGCCTGACATCCTGTGTTATGTACACGTAGTACATAGTCATGAAACGAGTTTGAGGGTTGAGCTCAAGAAGCTTCTCAAAGTTTTCGATTACCAGTGGGTTCATAACTTCACAACGGGGGAGGAGCCTGAGGGACACTTCCGAAAACCGATCCGAGAGTGGCAACATGCCCGCCAACAACACTTCAAGACTCATCGTATGAGTCGAGTACATGCATCCTAACGCGATACGAAGGCAACGATACTGGATACGTTCCAGTTTGATGATGTGAGTTTTAGCCGCCGACTGGAAGCAAAAACTACCGTACTCTAAAACCGATAAAATCGTTGCCCGGTACAACGTTAGAAGATCTTGCGGATGGGCTCCCCACCACGTTCCGGTAATTGTTCGGAGAAAATTGATCCTTTGTTGGCATTTCCGCTTCAGATACTCAATGTGGGATCTCCAGGTGCATTTTGAATCGAACCAGACCCCAAGATATTTGAAGGACATAGAATGAGTGATCGGTTTACCCAAAAGTTGAAGCTTCGGTTGTGCTGGGCTATGCTTCCTAGAAAAAACGACCAACTCAGTTTTCTCCGTGGAGAATTCGATACCCCCTAGCTGGATAGCCCAAGTAGACAAATTGTCTAAGGTATCCTTTAAGGGTCCTTGCAGGTCGACCTCTTTGGGCCCGGTCATTGACACTACTCCGTCATCTGCAAGTTGTCTCAACGTGCAGTTGTCACTTAGACAATTGTCAATTTCTCTGACGTAGAAATTATACAAAAGGGGGCTTAAACATGAGCCCTGGGGAGACCCATGTAGCTTAATCGTGAAGCTGTATAGTTTCCATGAGAAAAGCTCATATGTTTCTCTGACAGCAAATTGTACAAAAAGTTATTAATTAATGGAGAAAGACCACAAGCGTGGAGTTTGTCTGAAAGAACTTCAACCGATACTGAATCAAAATCCCCCTTAAGGGTTGATGCATATATTATGTCACGCTCTAAGGGGGAGGGGGGGGGGGTCTTAGATTTAGTGACAAGCAATGCATTAGGTATAGGAAAAACGTCACGATAGGGGGGAGGGGGTAATTTTTTGCTCGATTTAGCGTGACATAATTAATGCATGGGCCCTAATATCCAAAAACACAGAAGCCATTTGCTCTTTTTTAGCAAAAGCCAACTGAATTTCTGTGGAAAGCAACGCGAGACAGTCGTTCGTTCCCTTGCCCCTACGGAAACCAAATTGAATATCTGAGAGTAGGTGGTTCATTTCAACCCATTTGTCCAGGCGAAAAAGGATCATTTTCTCCAACAATTTTCGAATGCACGATAACATTGCGATGGGATGATACGAGTTATGATCTGACGCGAGTTTTTCAGGCTTTTTAATGGCTATAACTCTCACTTGCCTCCAATAATCTGGAACAATATTGAGCTCCATGAACTGACAAAACAAGTTCCCTCCCCTTGGCTAGTTTTTGCACCTTGCTGTTGGTGGGCGGGCTTAATTTCATGCTAGTGGAGTGTTGGAGACGGTAGGTTGATGGTCGGCGTTGCTGGCTCATGCCGCGATAGAATGGCGTCATGGGCAGGCAATGGGGATTACTAAGCTTCCCCTCTCTGATAAACCACTGCATGAGAGAACCAAAGATCTAGTCTAGCAGTGATAGTATCACACTTGTTACTCCTTTTATTGAGAGCCGCGTCGTAGTACGCTTACGTATAGGCACTGACGTTGGGTGTGATACTGGCGGGTTTTGCCGCAAATCACTTTTATTTTATTTATTTTTTACGATCGATTTATTTGGGTTTGCAAGGGAATTATACTATTGAAGTATTTCAGAAAGTGCCCATCGGTGCTCCTTCTATTTGCGTGACAAGCTTTCATTTTTTTTTTTTTTCATTGAGGTATTACTCAGGGAACAATGTTAAACACCATTTTGGTACATGGTATTGTAAATAATCTTATATGTGCTTCATTTTGATTTGGGATAAGTGTTTGAACTATGGCTCGGGATTTCCACTGTGGTGAGCTACTATTGTGACATACCCATATGTATTTTTGTGGTGCGACATAGTGGAAACGTGAGAGTGTAATTGGAACAATTCACTGGCGTGCACAGGGTGGGGCAAGGTGGGGCAATTGCCCCACCTTTTATAAATAAGATTTTAATTTCCACATTTACAAAATTATGATATAAAATAAATTGATTTTTGATAACTTGATTTGAAGATAAAATTACTTCATTTCATAATATAACGGCACTGAAAACCTTTTATTGCATCAATTCCTTTGAGATGGTGCCTGAAAATTGCACCACAAAGGTGCATGAAGGAGCAAACTTCAAAGAAATTTTTTGGTCAAAAAATTGCACCACAGAGGTGCATACAAAAAATTTCTGGTGTAATTTTTTTTTCAGGGTGGTTCATGGAGAGTTAAAAGAAGAGGGAATTTAAGGTTGAGAAAATTCACCTTCACGGTGATTAATCGAAGAAAAAGCTTTTTATTTAATAGTTCTGGTGTAAAAATATCATCAAGGTGGTGCATTGAGGGACTGATCAAAATAAATAACTCTGGTGGAAAAATTGAATCACGCTAATAATTTGGAGGTGCACATTTAACTGAAAATTTCTGGTGGAAAGTTCGCAAAACTGTGGTGAATGTAGCAGCAAGGTTTATTCATTTTTCTGGTGCATAATTTACATCGTTCTGATGAATGCAAGCTTCATTGAAATTTATGATGGAAAATTTGCACCATTCTGCATGAAGAGGCAAAGCCTGAAAATTGCACCACAAAGGTGCATGGTGAAACAAACTTCACTGATAATTTTTGGTGCACCGTTCTGGTGAATGGAGGAGCATGCTCTATTGAAAATTTCTGGTACGAAGTTTGCATCGCTTTGATAAATGAAATAAATAGAAAATTTCTGGTTGAAAACTTGCACTGGTCTGGTAAATGAAGGTATAAGCTTTATTTAAAATTAAGCTGTATTGAAAATTTTTGGTGGACCGTTCTGATAAACGAATGGGCAATCTTTTCAGACAAATTTTGATCTTAAATTTGGATTCTTTTGCTGAATAGAGAAACAAATTTTAATAATAATTTCTGGTGTAAAATTTGCACCGTTCTGATAATTGGAGGGAAACTACTTTACTAAGAATTTATGATGAAAAATCTGGAAATAGGGGCAAGCTTTATTTGGTAAAAACCTGCAACATTCTGATGATAGGAGAAGCAATCTATATTGAAAATGTCTGGTAGAAAATGGAAAAAGGAAATCTGCACCCATCAGAACATTGGAGGAGCAATGTTTATTGAACATTAACGGTGGAAAATTTGCATCGTTCTGGTCAATTGAAATTTTCTGGTGTAAAATTACCTGTGAGCAAGTTTGAAAAATTCTGGTGTAAGATTTGCAACAATCAACTGCATGCAGGGGCAAGCTGAATTGAAAATTCCTGATGTAAAAATTGCACAGTTCTGGTGAATGGAGGGGCAAGCTTTTGAAAATTTCTGGTTGAAAAACTACAACGTTTTGGTGAATGGAAGGACAACTTAAACTTGACTTCCGAAAAGAACCTCAAGGGTATTGAATTCTGAGGACAGTTCCAAAAGAAAAGATTTCTGGGGATAATTTAATGAAAATGCTGCGAATAATTTCTAGTGAATCCTGCTGATAGTTCCAAGATAATTTCGAAAAGAATACCGAGAGAATCAAATTTTGAATGAAATTTGAAAGGGATGTTGTGGAAAATTTCAAGGGAGAGAATACAGAGGAAATTCTTCTGAAACTTTAGGGGAATTTCAGTTCCAAGGCGTTCTGAAAAAAAAAAAGTTCAATAATATTCCGAGAAGAACCTCAAAGATATTGAATTTCCAAGGGCGGTACCAAAATATTTTTGGGGAGAGTTCAAATAAAATTCTGCGGATAATTTTTAGTGCATGTTGCAGATAGTTCCAAGATAATTTCAAAAAGAATACCGAGAAAATCAAATTTTGGGTGAAATTCCAAAGGGATGTTCCGCACTGTTTGAACCTTGTACTTGTCGACGCAGTGTGCATACGAAAGGAGAATGCAATTCTTATTGGTCATTCATGTCGGGTTGTCGGTGCTATCACCACCATCTGACATGACTTTAGCTGAATCCAGCCACCAAGGCAACATTGCAGCAAATGTATCATTTCGGTTAAAGCCCTACTATTGCAACCATTTGACGAACCGATCATCATCCACATTGTGGATGGGATTAAATTGCCAGTTCTATAAGCTGTCTGAAAGCAGTTTGCATTGCAGAAGATGAACCACTACCGGAGCAAAAAATAAATAAAATCAGCTAAATTGAACAGTTGATAAACAGTGATGGATAGACAGCACCATAGAAAAAAAATGCCCCTCCTTAACAAGATTCCTGTGCACGCTAGTGAACATATACCCTATATAATTTAAATATCAGCTAGGAAACTAACTTCAAAATGAAGCATTTTAGTCACATGAAGGTGTTACCTGGGTCGAACTAAGATATAATAAATAGGTATAGGCTTAAATCAAAAGAACTTGAAACACGTTTAATTTTAGATTACAAGCACAAGTGCAGGTACTTTATAAAGCATGGGTTATGATTGATTAGGTGAATTAGAGCTTTTAATAATTTATTAAATTAGACTAATGAGATATCATAATCATCAAATGAACTTAAATAAGAAACTTCAGAAAGTCTAATGACATTAAGTAGATTAACAAAAGAATTAGGATGCGGGGGGTCCGCTTAGGAGGCAACTAACCTTTAAAGTTGTAGAATAAATCTTCTTATTTAGTCTTGAACTTTAACAAGAAAACGCAGGCAGACCAATACTATTAAGCAGATTAACAAGGAGAGGAATAGTTTAAGTAAGTAAAAGTAGAGGTATGTGACAATTAATAGCTTTTAAACTTTTGGAGGTATTGTATTCTTCTGAGTTTGTTGTACTCGATTACTATATAATTCTCTCAATACGCGAAATCTCTTATATATGCGGTTAAAGCATTTGAGTTAACTTATTTCTTAGTGTTCAAGTACTTACATTTGTAAACAGGAGTCAATGTTAATCTATGAACTAAACCATACGTAAAATCGATCTTTCCTTATGTGGTATTGATGCATGTTTAACTTTTCGCGGCTGTCGGAATCAACGCGCACGTCTACGGAGCTTACGCAGAAGTGATTCACAATGCAGTAGAGCTCACCAAAAGTTTTTTTTTTTTGAGCTTCTGTAGTATAGAATTTGTTCGGTACGGTCGCGAAATCTTGAAATGATTGATACGTGCGGTAAAATAACTAAATTGAAACAAAGCTCAACAGTAAAATAAGTTGAATATTTAGGGAGGAAACCAAAATTAATCAACTTGCCAACATAGGCTATCACATTTATTTTGGTGGCACTCTTTAAGTGATAATAAGTTGTTTTTTTTCTCTACGGTTGTTTCGCGTGGCGTTCACAAATTGCGCGATTTTCGTATCATACGTAATTTAGATGTTTGGCTATAAACGGTTTCACTGACTCGAGGTCGTTCCTTAAGCGGTGTTGGTACAGGTTAAACCTTTGCCGACTGTCGGATTCAACGCGCCTACGTCTACGGAGCTTACGCAGAAGTGATACGCAATTCGGTAGAGTTTGTCAAACGCTTTCGAGCTCATAGAATTTGTTCGGTGCGGTCGCGAAATCTTGAAATGATTGATACGTTCTTTAAATTAACTAATTTGATACAAAGCTCAGCAGTAAGTAAGTAGAATATCTAGGGAGGAATCCAAAATTAATTAACTTGCTAACATAGGCCATCACATTTATTTTGGTGGCACTCTTTAAATGATAATAAGCCTTTTTTCTCGCTTCGGTTGTCTCGCACGGCTTTCGGAATTCGCGCGGTTTTCGTAACTTACATAATTTAGTTATTTCGTTCGAAACGGATTTACTTATTCAATCGGTTTACTACGCGGATGTATCTACGCGCACACGTCACAGCATTTTTTCTATAACTATCTTGAAACAATACATACGGAATCCAGTGTTCAAGCGGCCAACATATGCTAGTCCTTCTGCTGTATTGTCAAAGATAGAAGCAAAATTTATTCAAATGGGTCAAGTCTTGAAATTAAGCTGTCACGCAGCTCCAGCTTGATACCCAATAAAAAAAAAAAAACAAGTTCAACATGCACCTTTTAGCGACGTCTGGGAGGTTCTTCAACAAGTTGAATTTGCTTCTATCAGAACCCAGAGCCGAATTGCCACACGAAAGAAGCGCGAGTGAGAGTTCCAGCATTGAAAAAGGCTGGCTGATCTCGTCTCCCGAATTCGTCGTTTCGCGAGGAATCATCTGTGCCGGCACGGAATCAGGACATATTTTTCGCGCGAACTTGAGAATCCAACGATCTGAGTACTCATCGCTCTCGTTGTTCGAAGACCGGTTACGCATCCTTCGCGCCGCGTTCCAAAGCGTATTCATCGACGTTTCGCGCGATAATCCGTCCACGAATTGCCGCCAGTATCCGCGTTTCTTAGCTTTTATGAGGCTCTTGAGTTTGCGTTCAAGAGCCGAGTACGCTTCGAAATGCACGGGTGTTCCACGTTTCCGGAAAAGCTTATTCGCGTCGTTATTTGATTATGAATCTATATTCTCATTCATTTCATCAGATATTCTTAATAGTTATGTTAAAACATGGTTGTTTATACATGTGGTTTAGAAACTTTATGATTCGTCTTGGTAGTCTTGGCTTCTCCTTCTCTGTGTCGCGTGTTTCGTGTGATTTCCGCTATGGGACAGAATCATCATCTGTTCCATGGATGTTCCGAAACCTTAAATTGTCGATAAACCTCAGTGCAGTGCTGGTCCCACCAAGGGGAAGGAGACGTTCCAGGAACCGGCCGAGTTTGAGCTCGAAGCGCGCTGTTCAAGATCAGATTGAAGAGGAAGTTATATTCCTCCAACGGTGGAAGCCCTTCTACCGACGACACGGCTTGATCTATCGCGGTCTTGAACGTTGTCCAATCGATATTACGAGTGAGGTCGTACGCGATGTTATCGGATTCCGACGGATTGAACCCACTGGCAATCGAAATTTTTGATCGGCAAGTGATCACTACCGTGGGGATCCTGGATCACATTCCACGTGCAATCCAACAATAATGAGTTAGAGCAAAGTGTGAGGTCTAATAATATATCCATTGGAGGATGGATCAGCCAAACGTGTTACTTCTCCATTATTAAGAATTGACATATTGAAGTTGTCTCAGAGGTCATATATCAATACCTGGAAATTGTGGGAGATTCACTCTATAGAAGGAATGGCACTTTTTGATCCCCAAAAGTGCCCCTCCTCCACGCGAATCCTCACGATCCGGTCGAATAATGTTGAAATCATAAAAAGGAAGATCGATATCTGAAGAGAGCCAAGTTTCACAATGAGCAAATGCATCAAAATCATTATTGTGAACTAAAAACTTAAACGATTCTAATTTAGGAATAAGACTACGACAATTCCACTGTAGAACAGTGATCAAATCCCCGACCTCGTTTGGTAAATTATCCATCGAAGGAAATGATTGCTGCAAGGAGGGGCCATTTCAATGTCAATTGTTTCAAGAGTGTCTTCACAGTAGGAAGCATTACCAGAACAATGCTTTTCAGAGGATCAGAAATATCGAGATACTTGAGGATACCGTTCACAATGTTATCAAATGAGAACAACCCAGATGAAGAAGGGGCTTCTTTTCTGAAAATTGGGGCATCGGGGGTTTTTGATGTCCCCGGGAGAGGTGGAAAATCCTGGGTGTAGTCAGTTCTGCGGAATCCAGGAGGAGTAGAAGTCTTCTTTTTTCCACCACTCCTTGATTTGGGCAAGCTGATTTGGGGTTCTTGATTTGCAACTTTCCGCGAACGGATGCGCTTTCGTTTCCGTGCAGAACCTTCCGGAAAACTGAAAGAAGTTCCCTCCTCAGCCAAGTCACAGTCAGTCTCGTCATCTGACAAGAGAAAAAAGGGATTTTTTTTCGTTGGTCGATGGCGTGGCTGTCTTAAGCATTTCTGCAAAAGACTGCCGGGAACGTTCCTTAAGTGAACGTTGTAGTTTCTCCCCGCGTTGTTTGTACACCGGGCACGACGAGAGACCATGAGGAGGAGATTCTTTGCAGTACACGCATTTTGGTGCGGTAGCTGCACAGGTGTCATCCCCATGCTTCTCCCCGCATTTGGAACAGCTGATTTTCATAAATCAAATCTTATGATAAGCGGTTCTAACCTTACAATTTTACAGGTGTCGTATGTTTTTCGTAACAATAAAATAAACTTCATTTAGACGCACTATATACTATGTAGGGTATCCCACTCTAAACTTTGTTTTTCTCTCAACTTATCTATAAATACCTGTAAATATTGAAAAATTCTTTAAAAATACTTAAGAAATACCTTAAGAAATACCGCTTGATCTGATGGTGGATTCGCAACGGGGGGCCGCAGGTTTAGTGTAGGCAGTGCTAGATTCAAGACCATACTACGAGCCTGAAGTACTAGAAACGTGTCCATGTTGACAATAGGAGCTCCATTATTGAGAAGGCGACCGGGTATGTTCCTCGTGCAAGCCTGTTGCCGGGTCACCGTATGGCCTTCTGGTGGACACTCTGTATTTAGAACCAGGTTGTAGGTTTGTTTTGCACAAAGCGCGTTTGGCCCTCCCCAGAAGAAAGACAGGTGCTGTTCATTAGAACGTTAATAACTTCAGCCATTCTGTTCTCAATACTCCAAAGGTTCTACCTTTTGTACTCAAAGAAAATCGACCAACTACAGCGCCACCTAGTGCCGCGAATGTGAAGGTGACTCGTTCCCCCATATATTTTGTCGATTTTCCTCATACAGACTTCAAGCCCTTTGAGTCAGGGGTTCCGTGAAGCAAATGATTTCGAATTTTGGTAGGATGTTTCTAACCCCCTAGACTACCATTCCAGAGGGTAGCGTTTGAAATCCCAGGATTGACCTATTTTGAAACCCTCTAATCACCAATTTTGAGTCAAAATGTATCTTTTACGAAGGTTGTCATCAAATGATTCCTCAAATAATGTTCCAAAAAAATGGTTAGCCCTACACCTTACAAAAAAATAAAACAATTGATTAAATCGTGTTTTACAAATTTGTAATGTTGAAAAACCAAAATCTCGGTGAGGGTGAGGAACAATCTTAGCATCCATGCCTCTCAAACTGAACGAATTAAAATCTCATCATCGATCAAGTCACGAACCATCATCGGAAAATGTGATAATTTGAATGTAATCAAAAGATATTCCTCCGCATTATTAGTGTCCCAATTACTCTAATTAACACCCAATAGCTCGTTTGACATGACAGCATCAACTTTCTTGAAGCAATTAACGAGAGAAGATCGACGAACGTAGACAAACTTCAGCTGAAATATTAAACCACTGCTATAAATTCAGTTTCAATAAATCATAACTTTAAATTGCAGCTGTGGGTTAGGCAATGTTTTCAATAGCAACGCTAACGTTTGTTAACGAATACGTTGATTATAACGGCAAACTTAAGCTCTAACAAACTAGGAAATTTCCATCAAAACCGAATTCAATTTCCGAAGATTGAGACCGCTATCTTCTACAATTAGCGCCATTTTCTAACTAGGATGCGGGAGCCTTAAAAAAATCACAACCAATACTTTGAAAAAGGCTGAATAAAATTCTACCATACATCCCAATAACGGTCTCAGATCCATAAAGACAAATTACAATCGTGCTGTAAACTTAAAAAAAATCATCGCACTGCAAACAGATAAAAAAAAACATCTTACCGGTAAATGTTTATTCACACACCTTTTGGCTCACTGATATCTGGTTCCCACTTTTGAACAACAAACAGTGGTCACTTTATCAATTGGCACAACTCTGTTACTGCTATTGCTGTTGTTGTTGATACCGTTATTGTTATCGTGATAAAGCGACTGGTGGTATCCGTTATCAGTGTAGAATGTTGATGTCACACTTCGCCTGGACTGCACGTTGAAATCCACTCAAACGTAAACCTCTACTTCACTGAGCTCTCAAAAACCCGAACCAAAGCACACCATCGATGTCAATCACCTTTTTGTATTTTCCTCCGATCGGAACCGCCACGGCCAGTAAGAGCTGGAACCAAACCGTGTCCGAAATAATATTTGCACCTATTCAGAAGTGACACGAAGATTTGCAAATGAAAACACAACACAACGACTCTGGTGAGAACTGTTCGCGGCGAGCAACGTTTGGCGACTAATTGCAGTGGCCACTTTGAACGGTTTTTTCGCCGAGCTGCTATCGATATGCTCGCGTCTTGCTTTTGCCGCCTCTTATTCATCATAGGTAGGTACTGCACGGTACGGCATGGGACACCTACCTACATACCTTGGAGGCCTAAATATATGTCAATACTCCGGGTGACATATGTAGCCATATATCTATATCTATCCATTGAGACTAGAGGGGCTACAGACGACTATGCAGACATCGCGACGGGACGGACGGGATGATGTTCTACTCACGAGGTATTCATAACGTTTACAATATTCACAAGGTGATATGGGGCAGATGGGAGGGATATGGCATGGCAATACATGGAAGGGTAGAGATGCATCATCAACGGCATCGAAAAAAGCGAGGCAGCTCTTCCAGCTGATGCACGGTTTGACAGGTATGTCGCTCTGATGTAAGCAGGGGTGAAGCTAGCACACTTGATCATCCTCTGTTTTCTCGATACAAAGAATATTTTTTATCAGGTAAGTTTCCACAAATTTCAACAAAATTTTCAATTTTTGGAATTTTCAACCAAAACTCAACCAAAATTGATTGCACAAATCAATGAAAAAGTAGAATCAATTATGATCATAGAATTGGTGCTGTTTCATTTGATCTTTTATTTAGTATTATTTGAGTTGAAAACCCAATTAGGGTAGACTTGATCCATTAAGAATTGGACACACTCAATTCTGAGATAAAGGGTGTACCGTTTAAACTCCGCACACATAGAATTCATTCTCAAAATTGAAGTTTTTATCCTAATATCACCAAATTTAAAGGGAGTAAATAGAAACAATTAAAGTTAGTTTTGGTATCGTTCATTTAATTTATTTCGCCTTTATATCCGAATGCATCACCTTGGCCTTACCCTCAGAATTGACAGTTTTTTGCATACCCATGCTTTCTTCATTTCTTCTACGTTCTTCACCACTTCAGGTCGTTTTAGAAGGTGCTCCTTCATAATGACCCAGTATTTTTCTATTGGGCGCAGTTCCGGAGTGTTTGGGGGGTTCAGATCTTTCGGCACGAAATCGACATCATTCCCCTTATACCACTCTAGCCCGTCCTTCGTGTAGTGGCATGATGCCAAATCCGGCCAGAAGATCGTCGAACCGTCGTGAGCCTTCAGGAGAGGGAGAAGCCGCTTTTGGAGACACTCTTCCAAATACACCTGTCCATTCATGGTGCTTGCGGTAACGAAAGGTGTACTCCGCTTTCCGCGAGTACAAATCGCTTGCAAGATTAAGAACTTCTTGGTGAACTTCGACATCTTCTATGTCCGGAGGTTCTCGGGAACATCACACTTATCCTTGACAGTTCCATACAAGTTTCCTGGAATCTGATTGAAGTCCGTCTTCACATATGTCTCGTCATCCATTACGCAGCAGTGTGGTTTCGTTAACTTCTAGTTGTACAAGTTCCAGGCACGGCTTCTTGCGACCGTATTCTGTTTCTCATCACGGTTTGGAATTTTGGTATTCTACACGAAAGTCTTGCTCACATGCAACTTTTTAGTCACATATCGATCTGTCCGGTTTCCGGTTAAAGGCCCCAACCACGCGTTTGTGATCGTTCTCGTTGATCTGACGGTTTTTTTTTTTCGCTTCCGATCAACAGTCAGACGTTCTTCGAACCGTTTTATGATACCAGACACCGTGGACACCGTGCGATTACCAGCTTACAGTTTCATCATTCAAATAAACGATTATACTAGTTTACAAATAAAAGTAAAAAGCTTCTATGTTGGACCTATGGTTCTTATGTAAAATCGTGCGCTGGATCCAAAAATGAAGTCAATAAAAAATCTCAGTAGTATAGTTGTCAAGATACAGCTAAAAAAAATTAATTTCGCTTGAAAAAAAAAGTTTTTTTAAAGACGCATATCGCGCCAAATCGTATTCGGAGCTGGCAGCACCCTCTCAGATTTCAATGAAACTTTCTAAACGAAATCAGCCACTTTGCATATAAAGATGCAAATCTCAATCTCAATCAATACGCACACAGTATTGATCGGTGCCACGCTATGTCTGAAGGCACTTTTTTGCAACATTCATGTACCTCATATTTTTCTTCACAAGATGTTAGCATTGATCCTAGCAATCAAATCTGTGATGGTTTTAAAATATTTCACCTTGGCTTTTTAGAGAAAAAGAGTTTTGAAGTATACTTAGTCGTTTACAAAGACGACACAAAACTGTTACGGATCGAAACAAATTTAGCTGAAAATGATTCAAAATGGGACTAAAGTCAAAATACTGGTAAAGTAAGACTCCCTTTCCGGTACCGTAAGATATCGTAGCTTTGTCATGATCTCATGATGTTTAAATTAATAAAATAATTAAACAATTGTCTCTAAATTTACTATTATTCAGCCATTCCATTGTAAATGATATAGAGGTTCGCAGAATTTGGTAAAAATTTTAATATTATTCCTTATCGTAAAATATTTTTATTTTATTTTGTGTCATCAGGGTGACCATTTCAACGTTAGAGTAGTCCAAAAAATCGTTTATTTTTTATTTTATTTTTTAAATGACTCTTTTTTTTAATTATAACGTTTAAACCATTGGGCTGATATCAAAGATCAAAATATTAAATGAAAGGTAATTAAAAATTCGTGTAATTAATGTCATTAAAAAACTGAGATTTTATATTGAAAAACATTGATTGTATTCGTTTATTATAGTTTTCATGGTTTGTAGATAGAGATTTCAATATGTTTTTATATTTTTCCTTAAAAGATTAGGCTTTTTTACACAACATATCAAAAAATCAGCGATGTGTTGTTTTTCGTTAGCTGATGATCAAAATTTCATCCTTTGCAGGTAATGGCATTTATCAAGCACCTACAATGGCGACCAGCGAATCCAAATTGCGTATGCCGAGTCGGCAGCCACCCAATTGTGTTTCCTCATAGCTGATTTGAGGCAAGGCTGGATTGTTTGACAGCCGGTATATCTCATACGTTTAGCCATTTTTTAGCGTCTGTAATATAACAAAAGTATAGTGTAAAGTTTTGTAAAATATAAAGTTATAAAGATAACTTATAAAGTTATAAAGATAATTAGCACTCAGATTAAGATCTTTCTTAAAGCTGAGTAAATCTTCGTGAGAAGTCTTAGATTTTTTTCCCTACTGTTTCAAATTTAAACCCATTGGTCTTCCTGCGACTTTTACAAAAATAACCTCGGCTAGTTTTTTGCCTGCTTTTGGCAACAAGTTGGTTTTCACTACATGCATGACGCTTCCTAGGAGAAAGCAGCGTCAGACATAATTTGCAAATTTTTATGAATTTCTTTTTTTACCACGGCGTTTTTTTTTCTAACAAATATCTATCTACAAACCCACACATCTTTGACTGTCGAGTTTGGTTTGAATTTCTCGTTAACATCTTTCTTCTGGATATTTGTGAACCTCAATTTTCATAAACTGCTCCCTTTTCTATACCAGTAAACGGCAATGTAACATGCGTGAGTCGTATTCACGATATTTTTTCAGGTGGCGAACTCTCATTTTTACCCTGCTCATGCCCTCGATCACATTTCATAAGGGAAACGTAAAAGAGAAAGAGATATCACAAGAAATTATTTCTACTATACCTACCTGTTTTGTAAGACATAGAGTGGGAGTTGTTCAACCAACGACCCGATGAAACAGCTTATAGAAGTTATATTCAAATTCAAAGTCCTGTTTTCCCTAGATTTCCTTGAACTTCGATGAAATTCTTCGAACTTTCTTGATGTTCTTTGACCGTCTCTAAGTTTGGCTTTTTTTTTCCTGAAATTCTCAGATATTTCTTAAAGTTCACAGCAGGGTTACTTCCACTCACTTCGCTATAAAAAATGTTTTTCGGAATTATGGAATCATTGGATGCAATTATGAAAGTGTGTACTTGTCAGAAACAAGAAGAGGTTGGAAGGTATGTATTTGACACATAAAACCTGTCAATTTCGCTTTCAGAGCGTCACAATCAGTGATTTATGACTCGTGAGCGTTCACTCACAGCGTTCGTAGAACTTACAAGAACGACATTGAACTCCCCAGAAGCTCACAAAACGTTTCTAAACTCGGCAGAATTTTCCTGAAGTTTATAGAGCTTCTCTAAAGATCGAAGCACATCCTTAAAGTTTTAATAAATTTCCTGAAGTTTGTAGAACTTCCCTGAAGTTCAATGAACTTATCTGAAAGTTGTTGGATTTCTCTGCTTAATTGGAGGAAATTATTTAAAGTTTGCAGTACTTTCCTAAAATTCACTACAGTTCCCTATAGTTCGCAGAATTTTCTAGAAGGTCGCTGAACCTTCCTGAAAATTTCCATGGACAAAATATGGGAACTGCAATGAAGTAGCAACTCTGTAGTAATTCAAGGTGAGGGCTACCTAAACTCACTGGGTAAGAGTAACTAACCTCACGTGAGTTTCATTCCTGTATTATCGGCATTATCAGTTAAACGATTAAAAAAAAAAATGGTCATGGTTTCCATAATTTATTTTCGATCTCACCGTTGAATCAAACTATTTATTTTTAAAAACCCAAGCAAATTTTCCGCCCCTCAGGATGATTTAGTGGTAATTACCACCTTCACCAGCTGCTGAGTACAATACACAAAACTTTCGGATACCTACTATCTCCTTTATTGAACTCCGGTAAAAATCTTTCAACGATCGTCGCTACTAGGGTAGCTTCATTTTTTTTACAGAGTCGCTTTTCGAAACTCTCTATTTTCTTCATGAGATTTTTTTAATTTTATCAGATTTTCTACACGATACATCCATAAAAAAATACTCTAAAAAGGACGAAAATCAATGCCTACTATGATTACGTGGCTTTATTGGACTGTCCTGCTCGCTTCTTTCTCTTTTACTATAATGAGGGAAGCGAAATTAAGCAAGATACATATTGTGCTACGAACAAATATTAATTGATTTATCACAAAGTCGACAAAATCAATATGGATCTTACTTGGGAGTCTAAGAAAACTTCTTTAATGCCATTTGGACTAATGCAATCAACTTTTGAACCTTATTTGACTGCATTTGTTCAATTCGTAATAGTTGTATGGTCAATAATCCAGGCCTTCATAATTGGATTTGTAAACTTCAAAACACTTGTTCTCAAAAAAAACCCAAGATGAAATATTTTAAAACCATCACAGATTTGATTGTTGGGATCAATACTAACATCCTGTGAATTAAAATCTGAGGTACATGATTGTTGCAAAAAAGTGCCTTCAGACATAGCTTGGGTGTTGCCTTTGCTGCCGGCATTGTCGTCGCAGCTGCGAAAGGATCACAAGGGGAACATCCGGAAGCTTCTGTTCTGCAGGATATTTTCTGTTGTTTTTGAAGGGCATATATACCGCTTGAGAAACCAACTTTTGATCCGAGGCTCGGAGGGCCGAGTTTTTCATACCAATCGACTCAGCTCAACGACATCGGAGAATGTATATGTATATGTGACATCGGAGAATGTAATTGAGGATTGCAACAATTTTTGCCTGAAATTAATAATTATTTTGTAGGACATTTATTCTAAAGTCTCAACATACGAAATTCTATGTACCTCGGTAGTACTGTACCAGGGAGCTTCAAAATCATCTTCAGAACTTTGTTCTGAATCCTTTGAAGTGCTTTTTTCCTGGTAGTGCAACAACAAGACCATATTGGCACAGCATAAAGCATGGCCGGTCTAAAAACCAGGCTTCCAGTGCGCGCGCTACCGTATGCGAGACGCAATACGAATAGTCTCATAGTCATAGCAGTCTCATGCGCAAGAGATTTTAAGCACTCTGTTTCTCTCTCTTCAGTTTTGTCGCATCTCACATTCTCATAATGTCAGTGTGTCGCACTGTTTTGTAAGCACAGCACATTTCCGGATGTATGCGTTTCATGAGAACGAGTATCATGCGACGTCGCGTGAGCCGAAGCTCATGCGCTTTTCTCAATGAGACGTCGCTAATATGGCGATATCGAAATAACAAACTCAACTGGAAGACCAACTCGTGTTCTTGATGTGGGAAAAGTGTTGTTTTGTTTTGAAAACGATGGAAAGCGACCTAGCTACTACCACAAACGAAGTGACAGACGGAGCGGCTCGAAATTTGGTTTGACGCACTTACATTTGAAATTTTCGAGTGTACCTCACGGCAACACTATCTACTCATATGTACTAGCTTAAAGTAGAGTCGGTGTATAATGAGTCACGCCAAGAGTGAAGCCAAGTCTACCTATTGAACTGTCAAATCGGCTACCTATCGTGCAAAGTAAATAAACATTACGATGCTATGAATGGTCTACGAAAGGTATTGCAATGAAATATAAAATAAAATTGAAGAAATCATCATAAACACGCAGCGAGCATTAAATGGTCATGGGATACGTTTGGTTTTGATCAGTAATGAGAATTTCTACTATTTTTTGATAAGATAATTTGACAAAATCACTGATATTATGATTCACTACAGCCGTTGTTTTTGGTTCTCGCTAGAAGTCATTTAAAGTTGATGTAGAAGTCCTCTGTTGCCAAGTGATAAGAAAGGGAATCCTTCGGAAACCGTGATGCGAGTTCAACTGTTTTTCTCTTGGCGTGACTCATTATACACCGACTCTAGCTTAAAGTAGTTCATGCTATTGGGGCACCGCCTGTTATCTCTTTTTCTCTAACGAAAATTGAAAGGGAGAGCCTGTTGTCAAACTGCATGTCACTATGTTGTGTTCATTGTTATCTGCAATTCTTTTGTATAATGAAAGACCTTAGGCCAAAATGATTAGGGGTAAACACATCGGGTTAACATTTGCTTACAAGTAAACGATGTTGAGCTGTCAATGACTCGCACTTTTTGTCGGCAATTGTTGCTAAAAATTTCATCAGTCGGTGCTCCTAACCAAAGCCATAGTCATTCGCGACCGAGAAGATATCGTTGTTGGACGCCAAACAGGACCCGCCCGTAAAAAAATCCAATAAAAATACAATGATTTTGAATGGAGATTTTTGTTGATTATCATAAAATCACAACGAAAATCATGGTATATGAGAAATGTACAGTAAAAAAGGGGGGTTGTTAAGCATCTTAACAATAAAAAACTGATTTTTCTCGAACAAATTTGATCTCATCAAATTAATTTTCATTCAGCATTGTATCTTTTAAAACGAAATTTATTTTTTCTCCCGTCCAATAATTTAACAATAAATTTATAATGTGCCCGAAATTCAACCGTAAAAATCATTGTAATTTCGTTATTTTATTATAATAATATGTTTTTTTCGGGTGGCCATACTTGGTATGCAATTGCTCCTCCGTAGAGGAACTGAAAGCTCTCGACGAGGGCGATCTGAAGGAGGAAAATTTACTCCAAAATCATGCTGAAATCCATCGAATCAAGAGGCGATCGACGTGCTGAAGGTGAGATGGTGAGAATGAAGGAGGATCGGATGAAACCAATTTTGTTCAATTTATTATTTATTTCGGCTAAAGATGCTGTATGTCACGCGTTTGAGCATGATTGCGGTACGATGGTGCGATGCTCTATTCTGGACCGGGCTACTAGACGTGGCAAAACTAGTCATTATACCTGCTACGTGTACCTTGTTACCTGAAGACGAGGAGGGAATCTTCGGATTCATGAAGGAGGACATCAGAAATGAGGAAGCTCGTATCCGAGGTCAAAAGTGTTACATCTGCAAGGAACGGTATGCAAACGTTTGGTGTTGCGCGAAGAAGTGCTTCCGTTCATTCCATACGCTTTGTGGGATGCAGAATGAGTGCCTGTCGCATTACGTGGAAACGTTCCAGTCGTGGTGCGATAAGCACGTAGCGCTGGTGGATAAGGTGAAACACTCCGAGACCGAAGCCTGTGGGATTTGCTACGATGATATGGGACCGTACAGGAAGCTGGAATCGATTCGTGCCCCGTGCTGTCAGAATGGCTGGTTCCATCGGAGCTACGTGGCACAGTTTGCCCAATCGGCGAGGTACTTTTTCAATTGCCCTTTGTGCAACAAGGACGACTTTAGTCAGCAGATCCATCAGCGTGGCATTTATATTCCGGAAAATTAAGTGAAGCGGCGGAGGTGGGTGAATCGGTATTTGAATACTGAATATTTTACTTTATTTGTTCGAGGGATGCCTCGTGGGAGCTGGAACCGAATGTATTTAACGATCAGTTGGAACGTCCTTCGGAGTGTGACGCTGAAGGGTGTCGCTGTCGGTATGGGCGAGATTACGACGATTGCAAGCGTTGGGATCTGATCCTTTGTGTTACGAGCTATGTTTTCACCTTTTGTCGTCCGATTGTCCGAAAGACGCCGGAAGCGGTTTTGAAGCTAGCCGAGGCTTCCCGAAGAATGGAAGCAGCAAGATGGGCGGAAGCCGGTAACGATAGCAGAGAGGGGAGTTCTAGGGGCCGATCTAGTGGCAGACGTCAGATTGAATCGGATGATTCAGATTCTAAAGAGTCAGTTGCATTGACGACCAAACGCAAATCTCAGAAAAGACGAACCGCAATAGACAGTGACGACAGCGATTCCGATCTTGTTGCTACACGAAAGAAACCAACGTCGAAGTGACGGCTGTCCACGTCTTCATCTAGTTCTTCCTCGTTCGTTTCTTTGAAGCGAAGAAATCAGTCTGGAGGAACTGGTCAAGAAGATTCCACTGCCACGAGGAACTTCCGTCGAAAAATTGCTTCGAGTCAAACCGGTCGTAAGGCTCGAGAAGCTCAGGTCGGAAAAGATCAAATCGTTGACTTCTTCGGAGAATGAAGACGAAGCATCCTCCGCCGGATCGTCGACCGTGTTCGATTTCAACTATCGGGTGAAGTTAAACAAAAAGCAGCGCCAAAAATCGATGGTAGAATTGCAGCCGATCAAACAGGTCATCCGCTCCGACACGAACACGCTAACGGATGCCTCGGTGGAGATCGTGCGTCCCAAGACGCCTGCCCAGAAATCTTTTGGAAAGCAGTTCAAACTGAAGCTTTTCGGGCCGAAAACCGTCCCACGAAAACGTTCCACCAGCGAGTCTGATCCGGAGTACGTTACAGCGAAGAAAAGTTGATTTAATTTTAATGACGACCTTGCAGAATTTTCCAGCACTAGTGCACTAAGCAGGTCTTTCCCACGGCGCAGTAGATTACTGCCAACGGTGCCACCTCAAGCGGAAATGCGATTCGAGACCGGGTTGACGTTGATGCTCAAAAGTGAGAAAATGTTCCGGATTTCTCTACCCATGCGAATGTCAGCTGGTATCACACTGCTTACAAGTACTGAGGGAGAACCTTCCAAAACTTCTAGTGTTTGGACTGGTGGTATGGCACAAAGAATGCACAATGCACCACGAACCGACGGAGAATCGTATGTGCTGTGATCAATGTGATTGGTGAGGCAGAATGAAGCAAGCCATCACTTGCATTATCACGACGTTCTTATGCATAATCTAGTGTGACGAAACGTTGGATCATGCGTAAGAACACCGTGAGAACGACAGAGTCGACTACATTCCTTCTGCCGCACCTATAGTAACGCACACGGCTCCCGCGCTGACTGTTCCTTACTTTCTCACTCTAATCAAAATTTCCTTCGATGAGTGAGAAAACAGCACCCCGTCAACACGAGCAAGAACACGAGTTGCCAGATCATTGCACACAAAACCAACTTGAATTAATTCAAAACAAAAATACTAGCGAACCTGGCGGTGAGGGGCGGAAGGTGGACTAAAATTCTATTACAGAGAACCACATTATTTTAATTCATTTCTTCGGAGAAAGTCGTCTGTAACTTCGTTTGTGCTACTACACTCTTATCGAACATGGAGAAGAGGTGTCGGATGGTTATGACCAACAAAGTTTTCCTAGCGGCAATTTTCGTTGATTAAAGGATTAACTTGAAAAATAGCCCATTCATAACGAACGAAGGAAGAGATGTGGCTTTGGTAAGCTAAATGTACAATTAAGTTGTGGTTTATTTGCTCGTTAATATGTTTTTTTTTAATTTCACCGAGGGTCCACCCCAGACAACCTGAATGCACGTATATTCAAAGTTGTTTTCGTGATACACACAATATATATGAACAAACAATTCGTATAGAATGCAAAGAAATGGCTTATACGTACAAAAGTGGAGGCCATATACGTGCAAATTTTAATTTAATTTTAAACGAGTTGATTTAACATCATATACGATATAATCTGTAATAACAAATTAATTTTGAAAAGTCTTACTATGAAATCCGATTTAATTGGTGATACAGTACGACGGAAAAATGAGTTATCGCATAAAAGTCGGAAATTTGCATTCTATACGATTTAACTTAAACATAATGCGAGGTATGCCATTCTTATATGCGATTTTGACTTAAACTGTAGCAATTTACGATACTGTCTGTACATTGTTATACGACTTCTGGTTGTCTGGGACGGTACTAACACTAGGACTATTTAGAAATCTGTCGTCGCAAATTGATTGTTTCAATTCAGCATCATGGTGGCTGATATGAACTATCCTGTGAGCACTAACACTTCTGAAGAATTCAGTTGCTGCCGTAGTAAGTTTTGTTGATTGACAGGTATTCAATACAATTCCTGAAGCAAGAAGCTTAGCAACAATCCGTAATACAGATATGACACAACTTATCATATATTTATTACATTAACGTTAATCCAGCATTTCGTACCTACGTACACTGTGGTGCAACGTTAATCGGACAAAGGTCATTTTCATACAAACTAGTCAAGTTTAACATGTTGTAAATGTGTTCTGTTATGATCAATTTAGCTGAAATTTTGACGCAAAACTACAAATATGTCGAATTTCATGTCGTGTAAGAAAAACCAAATTTTTTGAAGCACCTGCTGGAAGGTGACAATAAAAATAAAATTTGTGCATAGCTGATCGGACAAAGGTCAATGGAAAAGCAAGTTTTTTGTCAAAATTTCAGCTAAATTGATCATAACAGAACACATTTACAACATGTTAAACTTGGTTAATTTTTAAGTGTAGACTTGTGCATGTAATGAGAAGTCACCACCATCGTTTTTGCAGCAAAGTACACTTCTGCGTTGAAAATAATCCTTTAAAATAGTGTTCACTCAAGCCAGACAAACTACAAATATTAATCTTCAGAGTTCTATCATTACTAGCGTGTTGATATGATCGGTCAAGTCAGACCAAACTGTTACATTTTTTTTTCGATTTCGAGAAAAACGAATTTAAAGTTGGCTGTTCAATATTGCGTCTTATGTAATGGGACAAATCACTTGACCGTTTTCTCTTGCTACTCTAATTTTTTAAATCTGGCTGAAAAAGTGAAATGTAGCTGAGGGAATTCTTAATCTTATGATATCATTAACTCATTTTTTGTTTTTATTTTACTACTTAGTCCCTTCTGACTTAACGCCGACCATATGATCTTGTATAGTAAAATGTAGTGCTGTTTTACATTCAAAATCGTCCATTTATATTTTAACTGGTCTGAGTAAAAGTATTCTGAGGGATTCTGAGTCTAATTTGGGTCAAATTATTTTTCCACCAAATGGACTGAAAGCTTCAGAGGCTTCCAAAAAATTTATTTTAGAAGATTTCCGCATAAGGACTTGTTGAAGGACAAATAGTTCCAGAGATATTCCAGTATTATTTGGGGTGCTAACATGCTAACGGTATCCCAACTACCGTAAGGTTGCCATCCACCGCTCACTTAGTCTTCCTTTACCTTCTTTTAGCATCCTTTCGACAAGCAATTGCGTGGTGGTGATCTTACGGTGATTCCAGTATATCTCTGGAACCATGTGTTGAGTCTGCTTGAATCTATACTAGAAGATATTTCTGGAACCATCTAAAAACTTCACCCCATTTCAAAAGCCACATGTGAAAAGGGCACACAAATCTTGTATGAACAAACCCTTGCAGTCCCTTCTCTCGTCACCCGACAACATCACATATCATGGGACCGCGAGAGTCAAGGCATGCAAAACAGCGCACGGCGATGGCGCCCTGAGAGAGCGCATTGAGATGTTTCAATGAAACAGTCGCATGTGATTGAATACATGCGTCGCATTGAGAGAGCAATGCGATGAGACAAAATAAAATTAAAACGCTTGAATTTGTTGAGAGCGTGTAGCTTGTCGCGCGCATCGTTCTGGTCTCTCTTTTGTACAATTAATATAGCACACCATGGATTTGAGAGTCATGCGACGCTCCGTCTCACAGCTCGCTGTCGCATTTGTGTACGCGTGAGATTTCCGGAAGCCTGCTAAAAACTTGTTTAAATATTAGAAGTTTATTCGTCAGACAAAGTTTGGATTTCCTGTTTATAAGAGCATGAGCATGGCATGAGCATGATTGACCGCCCACGGTTGCTACTCTGTTATTGCCAGACCAGCTGTAATTACACAGAGAACCAATAGACGATGCTTGGGACATCATCCTCAATGTGTAAAAACTGGTGATCTCAAACTAGGCAATACCAGCGCCGGCCGCGCCCGAACACAGGTCAAGAAAAGAAGGGGTAGGAATGTGTTGACGTGACACTCGCTTTGATGGAAGCCGAGAACACCTCTGCACTTCCACGAGGAATCACTGGGATGTTGGGTAAAAGGGTTGTGCTGGGTTTGCAGCAGGGTTCGTTTTGGTAAACGATAAGCTGAATTGATGTCCTAACAATCATATATAACGCGAAGGAGCGTGGGCAGACGAGCTCCTTTTTAATCATCGAGTTGCTGTTATTACCATGTAGTCATGTTAACAAATAAAACGATTGACGAATCTTGAATGTAGATGGGCTTGAGATTAGACTCATGATGTTCTGCTCCGTAAGCAAAACCGGTTGTGCTAAGGCCACCGAGCCCCTCATATCACATTATAGCGTTACTCAAGTTTTTATGCCTATTCAGACCCGGTACCGACGACAACGAAAAGTTTTACAAAATACACGATAAACAAGCGATCTAACCATACATTTTTAATATGAAAGGATCTGGGACCGCGATTTTCTGCTGAGTAAGCAAGCCACTGCAACCGACGATCTTTGAAATTCTTAAACTAAAAGCTACGAAAGAGGCCTTTATTAAGATCCATTTTCACGCGACGTTAAATGTTTCGATTTTCTCTTAACGCATGGTTCAGGTAATCATAACAAGCTATGACCGACATGACGATTGTTTAAGACCTAGTTGAACAAGCTATTCAAATGAAATTACGCTCTCGAATTTTACTTGGCATGTAATGAACAACAAAAATACGCGATATTTCATATTTTCAGCGGTTGCTGGTTAATTTTAAATATACTAACGGTACTGCCTACGACTACGACGGCGATTACGACAGCGACTACGGCGGCGCCTACGACAACGATAACAGCGAATTTGTAACTTACTATTTGTCTAGGATATACACCTTTGCCCGGCACCTCACTGGTTCTTCATGTCCGCTATCTGTCACTGTTTGCAAAATATTTAATAACAATTACCTTCCAATACCAATACTTCCTGTATTGCCATGGTCATCTGGGAGGAGGGTCGCATCTAGTGCTTTCCCCAGGAACCGTTCACGGCCACCAGCTACTGCCCGTCCAGTCTTGGGCGTATCCAGCGAGGCATCCTTCAGATTACTTACAAGCTCCGACACTCAATGCAAATCGCAGGCACACTTACGCTAGTTACAAAAAAAACACACCCGTGCAAAGAAACGGATCAAATCAACGTCACTCTCGCGAAAGCACACCCGTCGTCGTCGAACGGCAAAAAAGGAATCGGTGGGCAATTTTGTGATACGGATTTTCAAAACCACCCGGGAATGCACAAATTTCACCACACCCAACTACGAAACACGTTCAGAAGAAAAAAGCAAACTTATTGGGCGGTAGCTAGAAGCTTCAGCTGGATTTTTATCCGGCTTCAAAATTGGAACAACTTTTGCATTTTTCCATTTATCAGGAAAGTATGCCAAATGGAAACATCTGTTAAATAATTTTACCAAGAAAGACAAGCTACTCTCTGGGAGTTTTCTGATGAGGATATAGAAAATTCCATCGTCACCTGGAGCTTTCATAGTTTCAATTTTTTTTTTATTTATAGATCTTACTTCGTCCAAATCTGTCCCCAAGGAATCATCAAAAATATTTTCCCGAGAGAAAATATTCAGAAAATCCCGAGCAACCTGATTCTCAATAGGACTAGTAAGACCCAAACTGAAATTATGGAAACACTCGAATTGCTTAGCAAGTTTCTGAGCTTTTTCCAAATTTGTGATCAAAATTTTGCCGCTGGAATCGGCTTTTGAGGTTTTATCAAAAATTTTGTGAGTTTCCAAAAGGGTTTGGAACTCGGGTCTAATTTAGAAATATTATTTTCAAAAGTTTTGTTCCTCAGGGTAGGGAATTGCTTTTGGAAAATCCCGCCAAACAACTTTCATGACAGGATCGCGTATTGCCTCCTACGAACATTTTTCAGACGGATCAAGAGCTGAAGATCGTCGTCTATTATAATTGAATCGAATTTAACCTCGCATTTTGGTACTGAGGCTGCTCTTGCTTCAACTATAGAAGTAGTCAGAGATTCAAGAGCATCATTAATTTCATCTTTAGTTTGCAAAGGAATGTTTGGATTGAAGCAAATAGGCAGCTACATATAAACGTAAGTTGTCCAAATTTTGTTTCAACAGAAACTCCCACAGTTTCAAAAACTTTGGTTTCAAATGAAGAAAGATTTTATGCTTGATTCGTCTATGAAAAATGATGGCAACGCCACCACAGGCTTCATCAAGACGGTCATTTCTATAAATGAAATAAGTTGCGTCCCTTTTAACCTTATGGTCAGGTTTAAGGAACGTTTCAGTTATAACGGCAATATGCACGTTATGAACTCTCAAAAAGTTAAATAGCTCGTCTTCATTATCTTTAAGAGATCGAGCATCATTATTTAATGATTTAGAATCCATTACTGAATTTCAAAGTCATGACAATATCGTTCGCAAATTTTACTCCAGTTTGAATAGCATCAAACATGGAGTTAGTATTAAGCATATCAGTAATCATGTCAATTAATGATTTCTGTAAAAATTCAATTTTAAGAGCAGCAATAGCAGCTTAGGTAGCTCCATTTACTTGCTGAACATTGTTACAGGGTGACAAGTGAATTTCTGATTTTAAATTCCCGGTTTTCCTGGTTTCTTCCATAAAAATTCCTGGTTTTTTAACAAAGCTTTAAATCTATCAGTTTTGCAGATTTCCTTTAATTCTTCTACATGAGAGAAATGTCTTAAGTATATTATATATGTATTTAGTCAAATACTTCAAATTATATGGTTCGTATGCAAACTAAACTGGTTTGAAAAAAAACAGAAGTAAAATAATTATGTAATTACGTATATTCAAGGTTCGCTGAGTTGTGTCGAATTTCCACCAACCAAAGGACAATCGCTAACTAAAATGCATATCATGTGTCAAGCCCGATAATAAAAATATTTAAAATACATCAGTGCCCATCCGGCTCATGTCAACGAATTGAAATTAAACTTTGACAGATAAATATCCATTAACTGAGTATTTATTTCAGTCCAAGGTTATCCACTTAGCTAACGTTTACTGTAATCAAGCGGCTTAAGGCCAATTTCTTGACCTCCGCTCAAGCCTTAATCCTGGTTTAACTAAATGGGTACATTGGTCCTTATTGGCGATATTGGCATTTACTATATATTTCATCAACACTCCGAACCCGAAGCCTCGGTAAAATGTGTAACGGCAAACTTGCCATGTTTAAAAAATCATAGCTCAGCCATTTATTGACAAATTTCAAATTTATTGGCACCATCTGAAACTAGATATTTTAAAAATTTATTCGATATCAATAGATTTAAAATCTATCGATAACTTGTAGAGCAATGATTTTTCAAACATTGCCAATTTTCTGCTACACATTTTACCGGAGACATTGTGTTCGGAGTTGTAAAAAAGGGTAACAGTTTTCATTCAACAACGAAATCTAATGAAAGCTCGCACTTTATCTTGTCTTTCACGTATCCAGCACCGAAAGCAAGATTTGTGATAGAACAGTGCACGTTAGACTTATGCAAAATTTGAAATTTTCGGTTTGAGCACTGTGTCAAACGGCTTCAAATTAGGTCTTGATTAGCCTCCCAAAATTTGAACTCATTTGGTAAGGAACTGACATGGCACAAATCATTCGAAGTTTATATGGACATTGCTATGGGAAAACCAAACTTTTTGTTCACTGTCTTCTACCCATTTTCCATATTGCTTATTCGAAAAGTTCTATAACTATTCTTACGAGCTACAACTTTGCGGAATATCGTTTTTCAGCTAAATGTCAAATTAAATAGTTATTAATTGTTTAATTGATTGATAATCTTATGGCATTATCAAGCAGCTGTTCTGTTAGCAACACTGTTTTCTGCAGTGTGACATAGTAGCCATGATATTTGTGCTCTATTTTTCGCACCAGAAACACCAATGAGCATAATCATAAGACATCAGTGACTTGAATCATTAATAACTTTTGTTCCGTGAATTTGATTGAAAAGTGGTTTTCAACAAAGTTGTAGCTGAGAAAATTTGCTACAATCACTGCTATCATTTTTAAAAGCATATTGATGTGGTGAATTGTTAGATAAATATAAACAAAAACATAAGTTTTCCCATAGTAATTCCCATATAAACTTGAAATGGTTTGTGACAAGTCAGTTTTTTACCAAAGTAGGGGAATTTACGTATTCTCGTCAATCTAAGCAGCGTCCGCACTTCTATTAGCATTTTGTCAGCGTTACGCACATATATCACGTGTCTGTTTGTTAACATTCATCTGCTGCTTGCTTCTCTATCCATTCCAATCGACAGAATTTTTCAAACCGGTTTGAAAGCGATTTTACAACGCTCCAAACTTCTCAGGTGAGTGTGACTATTGTCGGCAACCTCTTTTTCTTCGGCAACCTTCCCATTAGAACTGCGTGTTAACCAGCTGTTCTATTATCGGCAACTCGAAATCAGCCCCATTTTGTAGTGCGTATACTTCATTTGAAGAAAAATCTGGCATAATAGGATTGCTCGGTCGCACAAATATAATCAGATTGAAGCTGAAAGACTAAAGAATCGTTTGAATACATTCAGGGAAGTGTGTTGATGGGAAAACATAGTGAAATTATCGTTTAAATTTTGGTTGCCGAAAACAGTCAATGGGTGCCGAAGCCAACATTTACCCTAGTTCAAATTTTGGGAGGCTAAGCAGGACCCCATTTGGAACCGTTTGAGCACTGTGGAGCGAAAATTTCAAATTTTGCATCAGTCTAGTGCACGTAGATGTCAAATTTGACATTTTTGGGTGGTTTGTTTCGGTTCACATTCGTAGTTATCTGTTGCCATCACTTTTTCTCTGGTGTTAAATGAAAGGGATACAACAAGACCAAATTGTGAGGTTAGGGACCGTGCACTTATCTATATGAGGTTTCATCGTGTCTATACTGAGTCTGTGTTCCATTTGGTGAATTTTCACTTAAATTTGACAGATGGAAAATTTTTAAATAAACCTGCTATTGTACCAGACTTATTTTTTTTTGGTTTATTAATTTATTTGATAATACTCAACCGAATTAACTTAACAGAGCCGAGGATTCTTGTTCACTATACAATACATCTTAAAACTATAGTCAAAAGGTGCAACAAAATAAATAGTTTATTTTCCGCTATCCAATAAGCCTCCTCCACCAGAATGGGAGCAGTGGTTTCATTGTATGGCAGATTCGCCAACGGGGGTCAGAGCGCTTCTATTGCAGCAATGGATACAAAACGTGGTCAGCACTCACACATTCATCACGAAACGGTTGCTTTCCAAAGTCGAGGACGCATCGACTGAAAGAACTGTTGATGAAGAACAATTAGGAGGACCACACAATTGGGTTCTTGAATTTTGAAAAATATATCGGTTTTTATATATCATCTGAAAGAGCTTCGCTTTCTGAGCACAGCGGTATTTTTTTCAACCCCACGCACTTTCATCTCGATTTTTAAATCATGATTTAAAGCAAAATAATAACTTCACTGTTTGACACTAAACTGACAAACTGACAGCTCGCTCCCATACAAAGTGACACCGAGGGGCGCTAATTAGGTGATTTTTGCAAATGTAATCGTACTTATTTAAAATAGTTCCAGTGTGCCAAAATTGATGAAATTTTGGGTTTGGGTTCCATTTTTAATGCAGATTACGAATATGCATTTACCTCAATACCCTTAAAGAACCCAATTGCTGCCGAGTAAACAGACGTTCACGTGACACACACTAAGCCGAGTGAACACTTAGAGACTTGTTTCTAACAGACCAGGAATCAATTTTGACAAACACCTTCTCGAAAATAGAAAGATCAACAACAGAGGGATTTTCGAACATCTTAGTTTATTTTCGAAGTGTCAAATTTAAGTGAAAATTCACCAATTGGAAGACAGCCTGAGAACATAAAGCCGAGCATATAGCAAAGTTGCGTTGTCATGACAGCAGCGACGAAAGCTCTGATGCTTATCTGCTCGATTATCAAAGTGTATTGAATATTGCTGATTCACATATATCTAGATAGAGGTGGAATTAGGGCCTAGCAGCTTTAGCAAACAATGACTTCTCTTGATGGTTTCGGTTGAGTGTTCGAAAATCCCAAAAGCAGCTGTCAGTGACGATTGTCAATTTCGGTTGTCAAATCTGACGCCAAATGCTAATTTTTCTCTGAACAAGCAATATACAGATATATTATTTTGCACGAATCACACGTAAATATTAACGTCATCATTTCAAAGCGATATGCATCTGTGAATTATTATTTTCCTGGTTTTGCTTAAAAATTCCTGGTTTTTCCTGGTAAAACAAAATTCCCGACATTTTCCTGGTTTTCCTGGTTCACTTGCCACTCTGTTGTTAGCAGCGAGGGGAGCAGGTATAGATGAAAAATTTGAGGCAGGGTGATATTTGTACCTACACACCCCACCCCCAAGCTCCTTCTCTGATCCTATCCTTCGACAATGTACCCCCTAACCACGGGTAAGCCACGAGTATTCAGCACAACTTCTACAAGAAATAGAATTATAAGAATTTTGTTACAAACAGTGAACAATTAATTCTCGGCTCCGTAAAGCTCCTTGGAAGTAGATGAAGAAAAATCTAAAAACAAAAATTATACGAATAAAAAAATTCAATTACGAGCAGTTTTGCCCAATTGTGCAGTGTATCGCACGAAGAGCAACTGTACCCCACTGTTCGGGTGTTGCTTCTCCACTAATTCTCTGGCTGGAGTGCTCTTGAATTCGGCTTCGGCTTCTTACGTTTGGTACCAACTATGTGATTTCCCTGTTAAGAAAGACACCTTGTGGTCTAAGCAAACGTATGGGAAATTTGCTAATTTCGATAAATTTCTTAGTTGTTTAACAATTTTCACTATTTGTACCAAAATTGTTGGTTCACTTCCCCGTAGAATGGAATATTGCATGACATATTTCCCATTAATGCTTTCGAGAAATATGTGTTTGAAAACTCCCCCATTTTCGTTACATGCCCCATTTTAGATTTCTTAATGTGACCCCCAGTATAGTAAAGAAAGACATAGTCCTACGTCAAAACCGACCAACGAAAAATGACGCATTCACATGCTAAAATGCCTAATATATGTTTAAATGTTTGGATTAAGTTTGCTTATGTAATTTGCTATATACACATATGTTTGTAATCCGGAAGACTTTTTTTTTCAAACTTATATTTCTATCTTTAGGGGTGGAGCAATAGTTCATCATTTCTAGAGCGACTTGTGAAAATTAATGGATGGGCGCATGTAGATCGGTATTTCTGCGCCCAGTTATTTTTGATTAAAATAACAAATCGGTTTTCGGAGCATGAATTTTACTCAGGGAAGGTGGGATCAATCCTAGATTCGATCAAGAAAATCCATTATTTCCATAAACATTCCCCAGGCTTCATCCCGACTCATCGTGCAAATAGACCATGCAATTTAGAAATACATCCACTCAAAAAGTACAAAAGACAAAAGCTTCCGCCTAAATGATGGCACAAAGCTCATCATCAATTCCATGGAACATGCATCCTTCGGTTTTTTTTTTCTCATTTGAAACAATCACCATTGAACCGATGTGGTCGATGTCCCTTTTATGTTGTTGTAGTTGCTCTCTATATCTGCCTCCATATTTTGCAACGTGTGATACATTCAAGTGCACTTGAACCGAGCCTTCGCCGGTTTGCAGTGGAATTCCCACTCTTCCACCTTGTTGCGTACAAGTAATAGGCTTTTCCTACTCATGTGCCTTATAAATAGCGAATAATTGAATTAGGAGGAGCCGTTTTCCGTCGCTGTAGAGAGGTGGAAATTTTATAAGTTTTCCCCACCCCCGAGAGACACATTGAGGAGGGCTTTCGGAAATTGTTCGTACGGATTGATAGCTTTTTATGGAGTTTTTTTTTATATTTTCTCATTTTCGATAAAGTTAGAGTAGGAATGTGTATCAATATAATCATAATTCAGATATCAATTTAATCAAATATATTGATATATAAATATACTGGCTTACAGAAACACAATAAAACATGTAGAAATTCGCTGGTTATTGATTTTTTTTTCATCACTAATTACATACCATTTGTGTTCATTAACTTTATTTTCCTAATAATTTTGAGTGTCTTCGAATGTGTGTGAGTGTTATCGATTTTCTTCATACTCTTCAGCTGATGTTGTTCATATTTTTATTATTTTCAACTCATGCTGTATTTCGTGAACATATTTTTTTTTTTACATTTCGGTTTTATACAAGTGAAGCAAATGATACAAACAACGGAAAATTTATTCCTCAAACTCCGGCCAACTGCATCGCTCAGTAATCATTCCGGAACAGATTGTCAACACTCTTTCCCTCGTGAACCGATCAACGAATCGAATGCCTCAAATTAATTTACCTCAATAGAGTTTCGGATAAATCCCTTGTCTTGTCAATGCAACAAAGTGAATTGAAATTTCAACCACCTGCCTCCGTGATAGTTATGGGAAAGTTTTACTAGATTGATGATGTTTTTTGTACTTCGTTTCAGGTACACATAACACAGTTCCTTCTGATCTCCATTGTTGTCTCTGCTGGTGCCATTTTGATATCTCATATGTCGAAAAGAGTGTTGCGAAATGTTGTCCTTAAATTTTATCATAACTGGAAAAGTACTGGAATTATATAACGGAATGCTGCCATCGATGACAGCTGAAGATCGCTAGATGAAAAATGTAGAAGATTACCAAACGATGCACACCGGGTTGTAACCCACCAACGATAATCACAATACTAAACGAATCTTGGAATTTATTCTAAATTAGATATTTCTGAAAGTATAACATCACACATCATGTCAAATTTCTATCCATCCATACTCGGAGGTAAATGGCATCCCAAATCGACCAAAGTATTCCCTAGATGAATCAAAATACGCCTAAATGTACCCTAACAACGAAATTCTCTAGTAGTATGTCCAAATTAGCCTACATTTAGGCCATATTTTGCATATACTAAAAAAAAAAACCCTTTCGATTTGCCAAGCAACTCAACCCACCTGTATTTCATTATTCTCCTCCCTAAGCGTATTATCAATCAATTTTCGGATCGGTTGCCCGTCCTCAACTCGGTACCCCATTTTTCATGTAATTGTAATTGCGGACAAAGATGGGTAAAGTGATTCGCTCTGAACATGTGATAACGTCATTTTCTGCTAGATTTACTTATTGTGTTTGGCCCATTTTTGCATTTTCTTCGTTACACGCTTTTATCTAAAGAAAGGTAGTTAAACTTCATTGCTTTTCTGAATTTCAATTGTTGTCCCTTTTCCATCGTCTTCTTCCTCTTCCGTTGTCATCCGCATTCCGATCGATTTGATCGATCGATCCTCACTTTGCTGGCGGGTACTTCAAAAGCCCCCGCAATCCATCGCACAACGACACAGTAATCCTAAAATTTTGATTTGCTTTTGCTTTAGTACCTTGTCGGAGTTTACACTGTTTCACGTTTGGTTGGTTGGTTTGTTGGTTAGTTGTTCTTCTTAAAGAGTTTGCTTATAAAACGGTCGTAAAAAACCACTCTTGCCCTCCGCCGCGACTTCTTCCTTCGATCAATGATTTCTTCCGGTGATTCGCAAGGTTTAAAAATTTTACTAATGATTTCTTGTTTTGTTTTGTTTTATCTTTATCACATTTGGCAGGAATCATTTTTCAATATACTCTATATATTAGTTTATAACTCTTTTCTTGTGTCTATATTGTATGGATTTATCATTTTTTTTTGTCACTGTTTTCCTATATACGTCTGTTTGTTTTGTTTTGCTTTTGTTGCTATCCCATTGCGTTTTCGTTTATTTTTTCGTAAGTCAGGACATTATTATTGAGCAAAATCAGTCTGTATCTGACTTTATGTGTTGTTTGATGTGAAATAACTTGCCCATGATGGTCATAGATTTTTTTCTAAATCGACTGAAACAAATGTAAACATTATGAGTTTCTCGACAGTGAGAAGCTTCGTTGGGTTATTTTTGGCAAAGTGATGTGGTTGAACGATTGCAGTAAAGCGGATTGAAAAGGTTTTGTAACCTCGATGTGAAGAGTTCACATTACCTCTACGACCACTACGTCGATTTATTGCGGTAAAATCCATATTACCAAGCTGGGGGTAGCGGGTTTTATTTCCCGTCCGGTTTTGAGAACCTTGCGGATTGGAAATATTCTCGATTTTCCTGAGCATAAAGTAAGTTTTGGAACAACTACATCGAAATGTGCTACTTTTCTTCACAATTTAGAATAACATAACGGCCGACTTTTCCTAACTAAAATATCTTTGCCGAAAAGTGTTTCTTTCCGACACACTTATGAGTGCAAAATAGCAACATTTTTTTTTTTAACTTTGTCGAAAAGTAAAATTTTTCGGAACCGATATTTTAGATAGGAAAAGTAGCCCACTATCAAGGGGTAAGTCACTAAGCACATTGTGCCGTAATTAGATTCGGCACAGCTTGGGCACATCCATCGGCAAACCTTTGGCACAATCTCGTAGGTATTGGATTGTTGTAAATAGAATGGGAGCACTGCTGGACAACTGTCATTGAAGTTGTTCACAACATTATGTGCTGTTTGACTGTATATTCAGGAACATCCTCTAATTGAATATACCAGAGGAACTCAGACCAGCAGTTCTCTTCTCGGTTCACTTATAGATTTACATGTTCTAGCGAGGGCTCAAGAGAAAGAGGCAGTTAATCAGACGCCATTAGTACCCTTAATTCAAATAATGCTACAACCCACACAAAACAATCTACAGAAGTCATATTCATCAACCTCTATATTCGGTCTCCAACAATGTTCCCCACCGGTTCCAACTCTTTCCGGCTACTGATAGACCGTTGCTTTTAACATCACGAAAGGCTAGGTTTCTGGTTTGACTTGGAGGGCATTATAAAACCCTAATACCCAGGTCTTTTATTATCCTATGAACACAAGAACAATTTCGCACACCCGCCACTTCTCGCGTCATCCGAATGAATACTATGAATTTGAACATCATTTTTTCTTCACATACATCCGACGGCGGCAGTATCAAAGATGAATACTAAGATGAAACAGTCGGAAGAAAAACTTTCTATTTTAGTGTTCTCTTTCACGGTCCCTTTCATCCAATGAATAACCCCCGTATGCAAGGTAATTTTGTGGTTTTGCTTCCCCCTCGGTAGAGATGAAATTTTGCGCTCTTTTTTATCAAAACAATCACACCAAAATCAGAGATGTCCCATTTTTAAATTATTCGATTAACATCTAATCGATTAATTTTTGTTCGCTGTGCTGTCATTTTTCCACAAATGAGAGTGCAGCATATGTTTGAAACTATGGGTGATGATCCTCTGGTGAGGTTAATGCTTATATCAGCATGATATAACCGATTACAAATATCTTAATTTTCGGTTCGTTAATCGATTAATCGATTATTCGAATGAAAATCGGCCATCACTAGATGAATGTGAAACGTCATTTCAAATTTAAGGTCGTAAATAAATAATGATACAATTTGAAAGGGACTCGGGCTAATCACAAATTACGTTCCCATGGTAATTGAAATAAACACGAGTGTTCACCGGTTGATGAAACTGTCGGAAGAAAAACTTTCTATTTTAGTGTCTTCTTTCACGGTCCCTTTCATCCAATGAGAACCCCCGTATTCAAGGTAATTTTGTGGTTTTGCTGCCCCGTCGGAAGAGATGAAATTTTGCGCTCTTTTTTATCAAAACAATCACACCAAAATCAGAGGTGTCTCATTTTTTAATTACTCGATTAACAACTAATCGATTAATTTTTGTTCGCTGTGCTGCCATTTTTCCACGAATGAGAGTGCAGCACATGTTTGAAACGATCGGTGATGATCCTGTGGAGATGTTAATGCTTATATCGGCATGATCTAACCGATTATAAATAGTTTACTTTTCGGTTCGTTAATCGATTAAACGATTATTCGAATGAAAATCGGACATCACTAGATGAATGTGAAACGTCATTTCAAATATAAGGCTGTTCATAAATAATGATACAATTTGAAAGGGACCGGGGCTAATCACAAATTACGTCTCCATGGTAACTGAAATAAACACGAGTGTTCACCGGTTGCTAGTATCAACCGGCGAACACTCGTGTTTATTTCAGTTACCGTAGGGACGTAATTTGTTATTAGCCCCGGTCCCTTTCACATTGTATCATTATTTATGTTTATGTTACATTTGAAATGACGTTTCACATTCATCTAGTGATGGCCGATTTTCATTCGAATAATCGATTAATCGATTAACGAACCGAAAAGTAAAATATTTGTAATCGGTTATACCATGCCGATATAAAACGCTGTCCAGACTGGAGAGTTATAACATGTTATAACGGTTGTCAAATAATTGCAACACAGAAACCACGATCAGGATAGCGCTATAACATGTTATAACTCTGTAGTCTGAACGTACTATTATAGTATGTTCAGACTACACAGTTATAACATGTTATAGCGCTATCTTGATCGTGGTTTCTGTGTTGCAATTATTTGACAACCGTTATAACATGTTATAACTCTCCAGTCTGGACAGCGTTTAAGCATTAACTTCTCCAGATGATCATCACCGATTGTTTCAAACATACGCTGCACTGTCATTCGTGGAAAAATGACATCACAGCTAACAAAAAATAATCGATTAGTTGATAATCAAGTAATTAAAAATGGGACATCTCTGATTATGATGTCATTGTTTTGATAAAAAAAAGTGCCCAAATTTTCACCTCTACCGAGGGGGCAGCAAAACCACAAAATTACCTTGCATACGGGGGTATTCATTGGATGAAAGGGACCGTGAAAGAGGACACTAAAATAGAAAGTTTTTCTTCCGACACTTTCATCTTAGTATTCTTCTTTGGTAGTATTCTCCGATGTTATTTTCTTTTTTAGACATTATATTCCTCCTTGGTTGCCACTAGACCGATTTATCCTTGTGATTTCAAATCAAAACATTCAAGGTGTCAGAAATACCGGGTTGCCGGGTTGGTTATTTTACAAACAATCGCAGCTTGCACAATCGGCACACCTGCGGAACACTGATAAAAAGATGACCTACCCCTTGGCCGCTATAATATTCAAAAGAGTGTCGAAAAGTAGCACTTTACAGCACTCAGTGCCAAAAAAAAGGTGGAAAATGCAATGGCATAGGAACACCTATCAGCAACACGACCGATGAGAGTAACCCAAAATTGAGTCGAGTTCCACTCAAAATTGTTAAAAGTTAGTTTACTTAGTGGATGGATAAAATTTTCCACGATGTTCCTCAAAAATCGGCTCGAGGCTTAGGAAAATTGATGAAAAGGTTTGTCTTTGGTTTTCCTGAAATAAATATTAATTTAAATTTTCCTTAAAATCATCCTTTGAAAATTATATTCATTCCCGCATAAACAATAACCATAAGATGCGCCTAACCACCAATTCGGGATATCATCCCAATTTTATGTGGTATGGTCGCACCATCTAAGATATCGTCAGTATATGGTACCTGTTTATTAGGGTTGCTACATTTATCCCAGCTCTTTGATATTCACAGCAAAAAATAAGGAATGTTACATGACATGTAAACCAAAACCATTTCAAAATTACATTGCTTTAAACTATGTTATAATTTAATTTTACATTAAAAAGCATGCACATAATAAAAACATGAAAAACTCATAAAATTACACGTTTATTCGATTAATTTTCTCTTGCAGTGTAATATCACCACGTGATGTAAAAACTTATCGAAGAACATCGGATTTTCAACGATAAAACCTATTAATTTACATGCTCGTGTAAATTTAAATCAACAAACATTGAGAAAGCTAATATGGCGGACGGACCGATTATTCGATCAGTTTTTTCTCCGCTCGGTTTGTTTTGTTTTGTGCGCTCAGTTTTGGTTATGTGGAACGATTTATCGTGCATACGCGCGTCCACAAATAGAAAATGGATGACAGACAAAATATTGATTAAAACGGTTTTATACAGAGAGCACTTTTAGTTCGTGTAGAAAACCAAAAATTTGGATATGGAAAAAAAGAAAAAATATTCAAAAATGCGCTCGTGATTCCTTTTTTTCTCCTGACTGATCGCTTTGATGCAGCGGTGGAAGTGTACACACTTAGAAATTATCGCCGACTTCAGTAATTTTTACCGAAATCTGAACAGCTGAACTATTCGGTAAAATTTATGCAATTCAATTCAATTGCTTTTCAGCTACTTTGAAACTAAATCTCCACTAAAATGACAAGATTTGATCATTTAAACAAGGTGGAACATGTTTTGATATTATTTTAAAATTCAATAACCTTTAAAACGAAAGGTCAAAGTTAGTAATTTATTATACACATTAAATAGTATTTATTAGCAGCAACTCATTATTGTTAAAATAATTTACTCGTTAATAAGTAAAGCCACTTTTATTGAAAATGGGTTAACTTTTACTCATAAAAGGGTATTTGATTCTTAACGTGCAAGCGTAGCGTTTGTTTTCGTTTTGTTGTTTATTTTTACTTTCGAATGACAGTTCTTACAGCAAACAAAAAAATCTCACAACCAACAAAAACTTTCATCTCACTGACACAAGCAAATCGCACTAATACAGACCCACCTGGAGAGGACTATGGGATTTTCCTACAGGAGTAAAGAGCTGCAGACTCGTTTTCACCAATACCAATATAAAGTCATCATATAAATTTCGTAGGCCATAATTAAAAACACGTCTCAAAATGACGTCCCTAATGTTTGTCCCATAGTTTTAAAACGCAAATTGCGTTTTATCTCCTCAATTAACGATACAAGTGAAAACTGTGATATTGATTTATTAGGCCTCGCCTAAAAATCGAAAAATATGAAAATTCCACTAATCTTTTTCTTTGAAAAAGGACAATAAATGTACTAAATTTGTCCCTAAAATAGGCAAGTCTTTTACAGATTACAATTTCACAGCAGATGTGGTATTTAGTTTTGACGTAGGATTACGTCTTTCGCCAACATATTGTGGGTGAAATTAAAAAAAAAAAACAAAATCGACCGCGTTACGAAAAGTGGTCAGATTTTGACTCTTTATAACTCTGTCAATAGCGGATGGATTTTAATCCTAAACAAGCCAATCGAATGGAAATTTTTCTACAAATCTGCCAAATTGAGCAACCTATAAATTTTCAATAGGTCACTATTGAAGATTACACAAAAGTCCAACTGTTGCAATGGTGATCAAAATTATCACCGATTGCCTGCAAAAAGCGCTTTCCCTAACACAGATTTCAAAATCTAATTCCATCGTGTGTGGGTCAGCAACAGCAGCAGTATGTATGTTTCCGGCGTGTACATACAAATTCTCGTAATGACCGAATGCCACATGACCTTGTCAATTCACTAGAAACACTTTGAATTAGGTTAAGGTTTTCTCCACGACGCTAGAAAAAAACTTAACTAATCTCGAATTTATATGGTTGATCACGCATGGAAAAAATGAACAAGAAATTCCTCTAATCATTTTTTGCTTATTTTATTATCTATAGCATAAACCGAAAATGCCGTGCGTTTTGTGCACGAGAATACGTAATTTTGTCATAAAAAAGTAGAAGGGTCTGTGCCTAGGGGCACGAACGGAAGCTTGACGTAGGACCAAAGATGAATACTAAGATGAAACTGTCGGAAGAAAAACTTTCTATTTTAGTGTCTTCTTTCACGGTCCCTTTCATCCAATGAGAACCCCCCGTATTCAAGGTAATTTTGTGGTTTTGCTGCCCCCTCGGAAGAGATGAAATTTTGCGCTCATTTTTATCAAAACAATCACACCAAAATCAGAGATGTCCCATTTTTTAATTACTCGATTAACAACTAATCGATTATTTTTTGTTCGCTGTGCTGCTATTTTTCTACCAATGAGAGTGCAGCACATGTTTGAAACGATCGGTGATGATCCTGTGGAGATGTTAATGCTTATATCGGCATGATCTAACCGATTATAAATAGTTTACTTTTCGGTTCCTTAATCGATTAAACGATTATTCGAATGAAAATCGGACATCACTAGATGAATGTGAAACGTCATTTCAAATATAAGGCCCTTCATAAATAATGATACAATTTGAAAGGGACCGGGGCTAATCACAAATAACGTCTCCATGGCAACTGAAATAAACACGAGTGTTCACCGGTTGGAATAAATGTGAAGAGCATTAAGTTCTTTTAATTGATCAAATCAGGCATAACATTTGATAACGGCACAAAAGCATTTGTAAACAAACATTCTAAGGCCCTTTACACGCGACCTAAAGTACGCCCACGCAAACCAATACCACTTTCGGAAAGGTGATAGTTGCCCCTATGCGAAGATTGGTTCGCGTGTAAAGGGCCTTAGAAGGTTTGTTTACAAATGCTTTTGTGCCGTTAACGTAAGCGTACATAACAGTCAATGCTGAAGCTCCCGTTTCCCACCAGTCAGTTAACTGACCTTAGCTTACCTAATGTCATTGTGGCAACTCTCTATGCGGCAGGGGAACTATGCCATAAGCGCGCTAAGAGTTATTAGACCACTGACATAGGCGCCAATTTGTAGGTGATGAGGCACTTGGTGACATTACAGTGAGCTTGACGATTGTTGCAGCATTTTTTTTAGCAAACTAACAGTTAAGGTGTGTTGTGTTTACAAGATCATATTTCTAGCACTAATGCTTTGTACAATTGTAAGCATTGGAAAAGTTAATTCTCATGTTTTGCACAACCGAAACCATAAGAAAACATAAAATTGTACAAAAAAAGTGTGCGTCTCTGTCACTTCAAAAACGTAGATGACATCCATGGCCGCTTACGCTTGGCGTGTTTAGTGTAGGTGACAGCATCACGGATCTCATTTTTCAGGAACACCTTCAGCACACCTCGTAAATCAAACCGGAGATACGTCAGACACCGCCACGGCGAGCCAGACGACGGATGGTGGTTATCTCGAAGAATTTGCGTTTGGTTCTGAACATGGCGATGAGTGTGTAAAGTATTACGCAATTCTATTCTCCCTATTTGCACGCGCCCGAGGATCGGAGGCGAATGCCACTTGGACTTGTTTCGTCTACTTACTACTCTCTGACGACTGTGCTGGGGAAGCAGCATATGCATGTAGGTAATTGGTGGATTTGTTAGTTAATTCGACGCTTTTGGACAATGCTGAACATTTACCAGGTTTTCAATAGTTTCTTGTTAAAAATCAACATTTGGAAGCATTTTTATCAATGCGTAGCCATATTTCTGATCGATTGGTGATAAAATTATTGAAATTGGACCAGGGGCAGCTGAGTTATTAACGTTCAAAATCTTTCTTAATTTGTTACATGTTCCATTTTCGGTTTTCACAAAGTGTACCCCCATATAGAAATCAAAGACGTAGTCCTACGTCAAAACGAGGTGTTTCCGTGATCGAAAATAGTGGTTCCCTTAACACAGCAACCGAACATTGATACCGAGCACGTAATCCTACGTCAAATCTACGGTCGTGTCTTGGATACAACCCTTTTCTATTGTGTATTAATGCTGAATAAATTAGTTCTTTGCTTGATAGGCCGAAGTGAGAATCTAGACTGGCATTACATCCCGTAACCCTTCTTGCATATCATAAAACACAAGTTTGAAGAATTCCTGGTAATTTGCATGGCCTTTTTCTACTCATCTCATAGAGGACATTAAAACAAATAACCTTCTTAAAGACACCACAACTTAGACCCTTGAACTCAACTCACTTGTCTTGTAGCCACCTCTTTTAATGAACATGATTCAATAATCCTCTGGCACAGTTACCTGGATCATTCAGGTCGCAAAACGTGCCCTCTGTATGCTACGTGCCTTTAACGTGTTCCATTTTTGTATCTTTTCCGCAATCGTTCAACCATCACAAACCCTTCGCCGTCATCTTCCAATTGTCACAGGCTACTTACACATGTCAATTTTTCTTCATGATTATGAACGCTGACTGTGATTAATGTCTGCAATATTTGTAGCAACTAATACTACGTTCAGGCTTTAGCTGATATCACGTAACATAGGCTATCTTGATATCAAAAAACTACATATTATGATTTCCGGTAAAAATTTGACGTATGAGTGCTCTTTGCAAAATATCCTAATGCCGCGGACACACTTGTATGACAAACTGTGAGTATGAGCATTAGAGTTGGTTGGAATTGCTATCTAACATGAAGCTTTAGTGTGATAATTTATTAGCTAGAGAATGGTCTTAGAAGAGGGTAGGTAGATAGTTCCGTTAGAGTACGGCAGTATGAAAATTGAACAGAAGTTGAAAATGAGCGAAGGGCCATCAATGCGGCAGTACAAAGTCAGACGCACAGCTTTTGCCTAACCGTGAACGTGAAGTCTCGGAGCACTTAATTTTACACGACATGTTTGTTTACGTCTCATCTTTTATGGCAAAGATGGATTCCGTTACGTGTAAAATTAGGTATTTCTAAGTATGTATGGTTACTTCGGTAGTGCTCATAATGATTATACAAATAATGCTAATTCTCATAGTAGGTCATCCAAGTGTATCCGCGGCATAAATTACGCGATTTCAGCTATAGTCCGAGCCAGGCCTGAACATTCTCATTACAGCTAAAATACTACTTTTCGAAATTATGAAACTATGAGATATTATAATAATAACTTGTATATGTAAGATGCAAGAAGAGGAGGTAAAGTTTGTGTATGACACATAAAATCTGTCAATTTCGCTTCCAGAGTGTCACAATTAGCAATTAGCTATTACCTCCTCTTCTTGCATCTTACATTTAAAAATTATTATTATAATATATCAAAGTTTCATAATCTCGAAAAGTAGTACTTAAGCTGCAGTGAGTATGTTAAGGCCTGGTCCGAGCATGTTATAAGCAGTCTTACTAAATGGGGAAACCAAACTTACACTTCTCGCTCCAACGTTTATATTCATCAGTAAACACTGATAGTGGTAAGCTCCAACTGGTATTATCCTCGGATTAAATCCCGATTAAGACTGTCCGGCTGCTTTGATGTCGACATCAGTGTTAATCAACACGATTCTAAACAAACACTTTACAGATCATCCAAACAGGGACGGGTTTAAAAGTTAATCCGAGATGAAGCTTACCGCCATGAGAGCGAAACAAAGACCGTGGACCCTCAGTTATCTGAACGACCCGTCATGCTGTTCTAGTAACCCTATCAGCATCAGAAATGCATGCTTCTGGTAGCCTTATTTGCTGTTTTGATTCTTCGTTCCGTTTCGTAATGTTTCGTTTCGCTTTCCTCCATTCCATGTGCTGAATGACGTTTTTTATTGCTAAAAACGGTTAGATTACCGGGGGGCCCACGGAAGTTTTGATTCCCATTTAATAAGACTGACAAGCCTCTTCCAATATTACAGTATCTTTTCTCTTCTCATTGCTTCCTTCCTCTTCTCTTTCCCGAAATCTCTTCAGATTCCTGCTACCGGCGGTTGATTTACTGTTTCAGAAATATTTAAATCAAATAAATTATAAGCCCTTCCGCTTAATAGTCTGTTCCTCATTGCTTGGCTTCCTGTAAATACTGATCTTGCTCTTGCCGTACGAATTTAAAGTTAATTACCCCATTCCTTATAATTGTTTTCCTACGCTACAAGGTTTGTTTGTGTCTGTTCGATCAATGTGTCTCTGTGTGGGATGTTGTATATGTATAAACTACGTCTCTTACAATCATGTCTTATATGTGTGTGTGTGTTTTGGTGTTTTTAGCATTTTCATTAACTTTATTTGTTTCTGTTTCAGTTTTTGCTATGAGAACCCAAACTGGCGCTCTCAGCGATTGTATGTGTGTGTGTGTTTGTGTTTGATTTTACATATCTGGGAGAGAAAGAAGATCCGCAGCAATAATGAACGTACTTATTAGTGTTAGAAACTACGCGTCAAATTCAGTCCGGGAAAAAAACATCAATCACGTCCGGGAAACGCAAACGGTTTAGCTAAATTGTATTCGGGTTCAATATACTTAATGCTTTTACTTTTCTGGTAGACGAACTTTTACACATCAATATAAGTTTCTTGACTTTGACATCTTCTACAAACTAGAGCATCCTCGGCTTTTGTTCTGGTAACTATTTGTTTTTTTTTTTGGTTGTTCGTTCTTTCACTAGTGTATTGATAAGATTTTCGTTCATTTAGTTAGGAATAATCATAAATTTCGAAATGACACTGAAAAACATACACTTAATACGATTTTTTGTTTTCATTTACTTACGGATTAACTCTTTGATTTATTAAAATTCCACAAATATACTATGATTACTTTAATTATCTTCCATTTCCTGTTACGTGGACTAATGTTCAGAGTGTTCCAGTTTTGGCTATAATACTGCGATAAGAGATTAAACTAGAATGAAATCTATTCGTTCTTATTTTCTTTTCGTTAAACGACATTCGCTAAACGGTGTTGTTAGGAGAGAAAAGGATGCGTGACGTGCCGCCACCGATATACTGGGCTAAATAGACATGAAAGTAAACGTAAGAAACGACGCGTAATATAATTTACTGTATGTAGATGCGGCTGCGCTAAAATGTTTCCTCTATTGAAAAATTGAAAAAGTGACCGAGCTGGAAGAAATTACCTTCTCTACGGAACTCTAGTATCGTATGTAGATTTATATTTACCTAGACTGTTAGGCAGATTTTCATTATACAAAGTTGCAAGAAAAAATTACAAACTACCTTAGCTGCATCTTATCATGCGAAACGATTGTATGAAGTGCATTTTTTTTTAGATTTGAATGGTGTCCGATTGGGAGGAATACGCGAGCACCTCCACTGTAATTGTATTATCTTTTAGCGAATTTTACCTGTCTTTTGTAACTGTATTGCGATCGATTGGTTTTGCATTTCATTTTTCCATACCATTTTTGTCACGAACATTAAATATAATGCATTTAATAGATATTCTTTTCCTGTTTCCTCTATCCGTCGTCGTTCAATATCGTGGGAATGGGTATATTTATATCAAAGTTCTCTACAGGTTTTCGTTACGTAATATAAAATTCATCAATATATCGTTGTATGACGTTGTCTTCATCATTTTGGTTATGTTCTCTGCATTCTTTATATTTTTTTTGTTTTGTCTGTTGCCTTCACTTCATCGATTTCCTGTGGGATTGGATTTCACTATGTGGGGATATTGTGTGCATTGATGGTGAAACGAAATCGATACGGAATGGAGCACACCGCTCCACCGCTTTGACGAAACAACTAAAGCTGATATAATCGTCGATTCAGGCGCTAGTCAATCTGTCACAACCTTAATTGTATTAGGAAGAGGGTGCCTGCTTCGTGCGTGGTTCGCTGGAAGTCATGTGGGGCAATCACGCAAAATGATGAATGGTAATGCTTGATTGATTTCTAAGGCTCACTGATAACTGATCTGAAAAAGATATTGGTATGAAAGTTCCACTGTCTTCTGATGTTTTCAATATGTGGTTATCTAACTCTCTCGAATACTACACGTAGTATTAAGTTATTCTTTAGTTGGAGATGCTTAACGTCAAATATCAGACTTAATGGGGTCATTTTATTCATGCGATAGATGAGAAGATGAAGGTATAGAATTGATAGATCCGTTAGAGTACGGCAGTGTGAAAATTGCATATAGAGAGTAGAAAGCGAGCAAAGGTCAATTTTGAGGAAGGCACTAATCGGGTTGATCATCTCCTTTACCAAATTCCCCTGTTGGGGAGGGATAGTGAGGGGTATCTCCTCCCGCCACCACTGGCAAAAGAGATGATCGCCAATTTGCTCACGTACCTTCGATGTGTGGAAAATGTTCTATCGATTGTTTCACACTCAAGTCGTCAACTGACGGAGGAGCATGGAGATGGGGCGTGGACATGGACAGTTAGAATTTAAATATCCAAGCAGACATGCTACCTCTCGGAGGGCAATCAATCTGAACTTTTATTCCAACCCGTTACTTCAATTATAAATGGTCTACAATCCATCGTGCCGCCAAGAAAGCACAATGTAGATCAACGATTGGACGAAAGTTGACGACATAGATTCATCCCAAGTAACCAAAAATTCTAATAAAAGGCTATTTGAGGCTTAAGCAGCTTGGTTCTTTTGAATCCTAAGCAGCCTCGTTTTTAAGTCGCTAAAGGAACTTGAAAGTTCCGGCACAAACGAAGTGATAGACGACTAACTGGCGAAGAAATCAATTAAAATAATGTGGTTAGCTGTAATAGAATTCCATCAGCCACTAGATGGGCTAGTATTTTTGTTTTGATTTGAACAAAATTAATATCATTTTTTCAACGCGTCAACCCCTAGATTTGTACCATTAGGTGAGAAAACAATTATCTGAAAATTTCAGCTCATTCGGATGTAACACGAGCTGGCGCTTTTGATACAAAATTTATATGGGGATATTGATTGAAATGTATGGAGAAATAATATTCCTTCACTCTTTCGTGCATAGAACTGGTTCAGCAAACTCGAATAAGCTCAAAATTTCAGCACACGTTGCTTAAACTATAAGAAACAACTTTGCTCAAGACAGTATCACGATTCATGTTAGTATTATGGAGATATTAATTAATTATGTGCATTCTGCTCGTATGTTGCAACAAAATACAGGCAGCTTATGCAACGTATCAACTAGATTACCACTAAAAATAAAAGTTCATATTTTCCACAGGCCAACATCCAGGCTCGTGTCTTTTGGTGCGATAACCACTATCTGAATGTTTCAGCTCATTTTGACGTTACACGGGCTGGCGCTTTTTGTTCATTGTTCATTTACAAGATTTGGTTGAAATTTTCATATACAAAATTCTCATATACATTCAAACGCGAATATCTCAATAAAACTAACTGGATTCATGATGCAATCTTCAGCAAAGTTGTTACTCATTAATTGAACTACTAGTTTTGAAAATGTGAATAAAATAGAGAATAAGGAAATTTTGTTATGATCGATAGAGTGTAGGAGTGCCATTTTTTCGAGGGGGACGACACATCTAAATCTCAATTCTAGGTGCTCAACAAATCTCACACTAGCTAATCAATCTTCGAAAAATCTTCTTTATTTTCTCGCATCTACTTGCATCGTGCATCATCTTTTTGCAAGAAATCTTCAGAATCGTCATAAATCTTCTTAGTATCTACTCAGCGTGCACGCAGCTAACCACAGCAAAAACAATTTTTCATTCATCGTAGATAGAGACGCCCCCCTCAGATTTTTCCATGTATTTGATCTAAATTCCCCATACAAAATTCAAACTAAAAGCGCCAGCTCATCTTAGGACTGAAACTTTCAGAGAATGGTTTTCTCACCTTAAGGCACAAGTCTAGCGGTTGTCCCGTGGAAAATTAGAACTTTTATTTTTTGTGTGGGCCAATCTAGTGCACAGTGCACAATGGTCTAGAATGCAGATTTAGCTGCAAGGATAATGCTAACATGAAGCTTTAGTGTGATAATTTATTAGCTAAAGAATGATCTTTAGAAGAGGGTAGGTGGATAGTTTCATTAGAGTACGGCAGTATGAAAATTGAATAGAAGTTGAAAATGTGCGAAGGGCCATTAATGCGACAGTTTTTAAATTCAGACGCACATCTTTTGCCTAACCCGTACGATGTACGCGGAGACTTGAAGTCTAACGATTTGAAATTGGCTCACTACTTGACTAGCCTATTGGTCAAGCAAATCGATTAACGTACCCCATTCTAGTCTAAATTCTAGTACTACACAATGTATGTTTTGATGCGCTATGAAAGTTTGACAGATAAAATGAGGGGCTAGTGGATTTTCCTATGTTTCGAGGGGTGCACCGATTAGCTTGGGATCGAAAATAGTACCAGAGCTGAGCCAAAAAGTTGAGCACGTTTCTTCGGAACCTTCTGGTCTTAGAGTTACCTCTATGCTAGTATGTCGCAATTGGTCGATGTACCACCCGGTGGAAACTAACGATTTAAAATTGGATCACTATATGACTAGCCTATTGGTCCCAAGCATATCGATTAACGTACCCCATTCTACTCGAAATTCTAGTACTAGTGAGTAGGTTTGACAGATAAAATGAGCGTTTCGTGGACAATGAGCTGGATTACCGAGGTGAAACAATCGGTTAAGTTGTGTGAGTAAAACCCCTGTACGATACAAGCAATTAGTGACGTCACCACTTGCGTTTACGTTGATTTTTTGGTTTACTAATACAACAATATTTCACGATCTGCTTCCCCTCTCTCTGTACCTCATTGGTCCGTGGATTTTCCTATGTTTCGAGGGGTGCATCGATTAGCTTGGGAGCGAAGAGAATACCAGAGCTGAGCCAAAAAGTTGAGCACGTTTCACCGGAATCTTCTGGTTTTAGAGTTACCAGAAGGTCCAGAAGAAACACGTTCAACTTTTTGGCTCAGCTCTGGTACTCTCTTCGGTCCCAAGCTAATCGATGCAGCCCTCGAAACATAGGAAAATCTACAAGCCCCTCATTTTATCTGTCAAACTTTCATAGCGAATCAAAACAAACATAGTGTTGTACTAGAATTTCGACAAGAATGGGGTACGTTAATCGATTTGCTTGGAACCAATAGGCTAGTCAAGTAGTGAGCCAATTTAAAATCGATAGTTTCGTATTGATTGTTGGTTGTACTGCATAAACCTTTTTCCCAAGCAATACTTCATGACAAACAAAAATATCACTTTACAGAGCCATTATCCCATGGCTGTTTCCTTACAATGCAGTCTCTATCTATCTTCCTCTCTTATTTCATTTGAGCCTTCTCCATTAGGTATTGATCGGTGATAGGTCAATTTAGTACATAGAGACTTCAAGCGCCTCCAGCTCAAGTTAATGAAAGTTTAGGATAAGTCAAAACCGTAAAATAAACGACATTGAATTTTCAACCACACACTGAAAAAAGTTTTCATATAGCTTCCATTGGGAACGCATATGATATTTTTCCAAAAACAAAATTAATTATATTTATCTGAAATTCACATAACATTCATATGATCACATGAATTCTGTGTGATAAATTACATAAACTTCATTGGACACATAAGGTTCATTTGATTTGTTGGTGTGAATCCCAATTATGAGATCACATGAAAGTTCTGTGAAATGCTAATTGATATTTTCCATTGGAAATGTGATTTATTTTTTGAGTGCAGAGATGTGAATATCTCTTTGAACACCACATACCTTTCTCGCTTAAAATTTGAAAGAGGCCTATAAACTTTTGTAAACAGAACTTACAAGGCATCTTTCACGCGAAACAAAGTACGCTCACAGAAACCAATTCTTCCCTTTCCGATAGTAGTCTTTGTTTGCGTGGGTGTAGTCTGATTCGCGTGATTAAGGCCTTTTCATGTTTTGTTTACAAGATATTATGGATTATTTTCAAATATTCGTCGACAAAGGCAGCCGGCCATCTAGTTCTCAATCAAATCTGGCGTAACTTTTCAAAAGGACCAATGTAACATATCCGTCATTTGGAGAAAATCCATGCTGAAGTTCGACAGATAATTATTTTAACTGGAATTCGATATTGAAATCTGTGTTAGGGAAAGCGTTTTATCGAAGACAATATATCAGGAAGACTGGCAACTCTTCCATTTTATCTTACGTCCAGTATGAGACAGGCAGAATCGCGTCATCTGCCGCTCAAAGGTAAATGCTCCGAACGAATTGAATAGCAATGGTTTAATCTTCAGAATAAAGGTTTGTGTATTTGTTCATTTTTCTATGCGTTGCTTACACCGCGCTACCGTGTCTGTCGCTTGGATTCAGGCAAAGCTGCCAGTCGTCTTGATATGTTGTCTTCGGCTTTACGTAGGTAATCGGATTTTTTTTTTTCCTTTATTATAGAGATTTTCAGCCATATGGCTAGTTCATCTCTTAGGTGTAGGAAATCGGTGATAATTTTGATCACCATTGCAACTACTGGACATTTGTGTCATTTTCAATAGTGACGTCAAAATCATATAGGAAATCGAGAAACAACTGTAGTTCCTGAGAAACGGGAAATATTTTTGTCTCATGAATCGTACAATGGCTTATTTTGACGCACTGAAAGCTATATTGACAGGTTTAATGTGTCAAACACATGCTTTAAAACCTCTTATTGTAACTTACAAGTACTAATTAGCATTATAAAACCTTATCATTCCATAATCCTGAAAAACATTTTTTTTATAGCAAGTGAGTGGAAGCAACCCTGATTACAAGAAAAAAAAGGGCTAAAAATCTCCTAACCCTCCGTTACTCGCGCTGTTGTACTTTGTACAACACACATGAGTTTTCCATTGCCATTTTGTTGCTGAGTTACCAATCGATCTGAAACCAACGAGTATTCCTCAAAAAACTTGTTTTGATCTAAACAAGCTAAACTTTGATTACAGTAAACACCTAAAATATGCGGATAATAAGGAAAATGTAAATGGAAACCGCGTAAACTGTGACCATACTACGTGGGATTTGACTTAATTGATTGCAACATGGACTATATCGAGATCCTGACCAGATAGAAAGTTACTGTATTGGACAAAGTTGTTCAGGAGATTATAGCCTTGTCGCTGGTGGACAGTAGTTCAGAATTTTCTCATTACGTAGCGCTAGCATACATGTGAAATTCTTGCATGTGATATGTCTCGAGATCCTGACCATATAGAAAGTTACTGTCTTTCACAAAGTTTTTCAGTAGGTCAAAGCCTATTGCTTGGTGCTCAATAGTTCAGAATTTTCTCACTACACGACGCTAGTATAAACGTGAAATTCTCATATAAAATATCTCAAGCTCCCAACCAGATAGAAAGGTACTGTCTTCGACACAGTTGTTCAGGAGATCAAAGCCTTTCCGCAGGTGAACAGTAGTTCAGAGTTTTCTCACTTCGCGGCGCTACTATACATGTGAAATTCTCGCATATAAAATATCTCTAGATCCAGATAGAAAGTAAATGTATTCGGTATAGTTTTTCAGGAAGTCAAGATCTTTTTGTTGGGTGACAATAGTTCAGAATTTTCTCACTATGCGGCGCTAGTATAAACGTGCATTTCTCGCATATTCAGCTCGAGATCTTGATCAGCTAGAAAGTTGCTGTCTTCGGCAAAGTTGTTTAGGAGGTCAAGACTTGTTGGCTGGTAGACAGTAGTTAACAATTTTCTCACGACGTGGCAAATTTTTCGTTGAAATCCAGCAAAATAAAATACCGAGCTGCTTGGTGGTGCCCATCTCGGCAAAAAATCTGAGTGTGTAGGTACATCCAAAGTCATAAAGAAAAGGCCTGATAATATGAAATTATCATCTCTTTCATTATACCGTTATTCCTACGCTGCTAGGAGTGTGACGTCGAATTTATGGTTACATACACCTTATCCTAAATCTAAACGAGAAGGATCTACACAGTTTGTCTAAAATGTGTAATGTAATGTAAAATGTATAAAATATATACACACGAGTTAGCCAGTCGAGCCATAGGACTATGTCAGTCGTGAGATTGTTTTACTCAGTTGTCTGGAGAAATTTCCAAAATCGTAGTTCACTCAGCGCTGAGTAACCTACACTCCCGATCATAAGATTAAATACACCCCCAAAATATATGCAAATGTGTTTTGTTCAAAGCTCTCTCATTTTTTTGAAAATTATATTGAGCAATTTGCTTCTTCTTATATCCATTCAAAATCTTTCAAATGTTCTAAAAAACGAAAATTGGACGTAAAATGACAAAGATATGAACAAATCACATTTTCATGTTTTTTGGGGTGTTCTTAAACATATAATCGGGCGTGTACGGTTTTATAAATTTCTCCATTTAACTGAGCAAAATTGCCTCACTTTCTGAGTTAGTCTCGTTGTCCGTGCACACGTAAACACAGGGATTTTTTTGTTCTAGACCCCTCGATAAGACAATTTGAAATTAGTTTAAAATGAAAGGGAGACTCTAAACACTAATTTATTTGGAAGTTTCAGCGATATTGATCTTTTAAGATAATGTTTTCCATCTAAAATACGTGTCACCACTAATTTATCAGAGGTATACAAATGGAACGACTCACCCCAATTTATGTATCCACAAATCTGCATGAAAATCTTCACCAGTAAAAGAAATCCAGAATAGATTTGTCTTATCCCACTTAGGATGATGTAAATTGTATTTTTATTTTATGATATTTGATATGCGAGAATCGCCCGCCAAGTTTTGAGAAATTTCTGAACTACTTTTCATCAGCCAAAAGATCTTTATCTCCTTAACTTTATCTCTTTATATCTTAGCGCCGCGTAGTGAGAAAATTCTGTACTGTCGACCAACGAAAAAGTTTTGATCTCCTGAACAACTTTGCCGATGACAGTTTAGCAGGTATCGGAATATATATCTAATGCGAGAATTGCACGTGTATACAAGTGCAAATACAATGATGTGAAAAAAAAAAAAATTTCTGTACACCAAAAGGCCTTGGCCCCCTGAACAACTTTGCCCAAGACAGTAACATTCTATTTGGTCAGGATCTCGATACAAACCAAATGCGAGAATTTCACGTGTATACTAGCGCTACGTAGTGAGCAAAATTTTGAACTACTTTTCACTAGCGGAAAAGTTATGACCTCTTGAACAATTTTGTCGACGACAGTAACTTTCTATCTGATCAGAATCTCGAGAAATTTTACATGCGAGAATTTCGCGTGTATACTAACGCCACGTAGTGTGAAAATTCTGGACTATTGTGCACCAAGCAATAGGTATTGACCTCATGAACAACTTTTTCGAAGACAGTAATTTTCTACCTGTTCAGGATCTCGAGCTATAGCATACGCGAGAATTGTACACGTTTACTAGCGCCACGTGGTGAGAAAATTCTGGGCTACTGTCCACCAGCCAAAAAGTCTTGACCCCCTTAACAAGTTTCCCCAAAACAGTAACTTTCTATCTGCTCAGAATCTCGAGCTATTGTATATGCGAGAATTGCATGTGTATACTAGCACCGCGTAGTGAGAACATTCTGAACAACTGTGCACCAACGAAAAGATTTTGACTTCCTGAACAACTTTGCCAAAGACATTTACTCTCTATCTGGTCAGGATGTATCACATACGAGAACTTAACATGTATACGAGCGCTACCTAGTGAGAAGATTCTGAACTACTGCTCACCATAAAAAAGTTTATGATCTCCTGAACAGCTTTGCCGAAGACAGTAAATTTCTATCCGGTCAGAATCTAGAGATATTAAATATGAGAATTTTACGTGTACACTAGCGCCGCATAGTGAGAAAATTCTAAATTACTGTCCACCTGCGAAAAGGCCTTGACCTCCTGAACAACTATGCCGAAGACAGTACCTTTCTATCTGGTTGGGAACTCGAGCTATTGTATATGCGAAAATTACACGTACATATATACTAGCACCACGTAGTGAGAATATTCTTAACTACTCTCAACCAGCAAAAAGGCTATGATCTCTAGAACAACTTTGCCCAAGACAGTAATTTTCTATCTGGTCAGGATCTCGAGATTTTCCATGTTGTAAGCAATTAAGTCAAATCCCACGTAGTACGGACACCGTTTACGCGGTTTCCATTAACATTTTCTCTATTATCCGCATTGTTTGGGGGTAAACTGTGATAAAAGTTTAGCTTGTTTTGTTAAAAACAAGTTTTTTTAAGGAATACCCGGTGGTTTCATATCGATTGGTAGCTCGGCTGCAAAATGGCAATAGAAAACTCACACTGTTGTACAAAGTACAACGCGCGAGTACTCGTGTTACAAAAGTTGGCGCGAGTAACGGAGGGTTAAATAAAGATTAAAAAAAACCTGGTTACAATAAGTAAAGTATGTGTTTGACATATAAAACCTGTAAATATTGCTTCCAGAGCGTCCCTATCAGTGATTTGACAATTCGTGAGCGCTCACTCTGAGTGAACACTAATTTATTTAATCTTTCTGGAATTTTCTTCCGATTTCCGAAACCTTTCTGGCTTCCTCTGGATATGCCATCTGTTTTTTTTTTTTCGAAAGTTTCTTTGAATTTTCCCTAGAAGCTTCTCATTATTTTTTCTAGGAACTTCCTCCAGAATATCTTCTTACTTCTTTCTCTGGAAGTTTTTTCGGCTTACTTCGAAAGCTAATTCAAACATTCACCGGAAGTTTCTTCCGATTTCAACGCTAAAATAACAGCCCAAGCCCCTCCAATACGAAATTTCTCTTTACAAAGTGTATGCATCCTTCACAAGCGTCCGCAAGCTTCTGCAACACCTTGCAAAGACTTGTGAGGGATGGATGCGTATGCTTAGAAAATGTATGTTTCGTCTTGGATTGGTTTGGACTGGAGCCTCGAAAATCTTAGAGTCATACCAAAGAAAAATACTCCTCATACTTCTAACATCTAAGACCAAGCGTTTAAATTTACGACTTAGAAAAATACACAAATATACCGATTTTTTAAACCTTTGATACCGATAAGCTTGAAAATAATCTGGCAACGCTGGGTTTTTCCAGAGCCAAAAGATTGGACATGTTTCTTCGGAACCTAGGGTTACCTCTATGCCCTACTAAGTCCACATTTCTCGTCCTTCCTTTGGTTGCATTTGTGATAATAATTTGAAAGCTAGTATCCGATCGGTCAGTTATAATTTTGACTAGGATAAGAGAGAGAGCATATTGTATACCGATTGAAATTTTGAAAACATCTAATAAATCCTCATTTATCACAGACAATTTCAAACTTCCCCGACAGATTGACTAACTAAACCTGACGGTATCTTTCGTCTAAAGCTTAAATCAAATTGAACAAACAATGACTCACCAATGCGAAAATCTTCACCGCCATCAAACTGCTCCCCACATATCCATACGTATTATTGCTTAGGTAGCTGGAACTGGATGTCCATGCATCGTTACAGAAAATTCACGAATAAGGTCTCACGGAAACACAATACACAGACAATCAACGTCGGTAAATTGAACACTCAAACCATATACACATCCAAACAATCAATTGAACATTTTTGACTTGGTGCTTAGCTCCGTAAAACACAGTGTACCTCCTATTTGCGGTGACTTAGAGGTTGTAAATATCTAATTATCTTTCTGTTACAACACGAAAAAACACACAGAACGCGAATTAACTTTTTTTGTTTTGTTTGTTTTACTTATGACAATTAGTCTGAATCAACATAGAATATGTCCTACGAAATTTCGCCTACAGTAAGTTGTCTAGTACATTAGTTTTTATCTGTATTCGTCTCCCTTTGCTTTTTTTTATTATTCTGTGTTCTGCCAAAGTGCCAGGCTTTGTTATAAAACTCGATTTTGTTTGTTTGTTTATTTTGGAATATTCGTAATGCATATCAATATCAAAAATGTTAACACGTGTTCTTGATTTCCACTTGTTCTTTCCGGTCTTCCTTCTTTGTTGTCACTATATGTTGGCTTTACTTTTTTTTTTGTTTTTGTTTACTTATCTAAATGTTCACGATCTAAAATTTCTCTTTACTTGTTTTAATTACCTAATAAATTGTAGTTATCTTCTTTTTCTCTTCATTTGTTTCTTGCTATGTATTTATCTTATTTTGGTGGGATCACATTTTACATTCTTCTGCTTCTGCGTCGTCGTCTTCTTCTGCTTCCTTTCTTTTGTAATATCAATTTGATTCACTTGGCTATCATTCTAAACATGTAGACGGTCCTCTACTCAATTAGATCTGCATGTGGCTGTGGTGGTTGTTGGTGTGACTATGAAATACGGAATAGATTTGGCTCTGAGTGGCGTCGCACGCGCCTTGTTCTATATACGAACGAGAAAAATCTAAAACCTAAACCCCTTTAAGGTACGGAACAGAAAAACTAGTGGGCGTTCAAGCGTTTTCTTCTTATCAGTTTTTTTTTTCTACTGTTAATGTGCACCGTTGTTTTTGTTGTTCGTGTTCTTCGACAGAATAGTAAGTCAATATACGATCTAAATTCATTGTTTAAAAGCTGATTTTACGTACCTTCATTCGATTAAATTACAGAAAGTTTTACAGGATTCCTAACTGTGAGCATGTTTGTGTGTGTGTGTGTTTTGCGCGTTTGCTTAATGTGCTTTTTAGACGTTGATAAGTCTTAATGATAACTGCTCGGAACAACATCAAATTAATTACTGAATATTTATGTTTTGCTTCGTTCTGAAAAAGGACAAGTAATAGTAAGTGTATTTCTTTGTTTTTCGTAACTTTTCTTTCCTATCTGCATGTAAATATCTGACTTTTCTTGAGTATTCAATGGATAATTTAATCATAAATATAATATTCATAATTCGCTTTATAGACCTACGGCGGTAGACACTATAATTAAAGTACCAGGTTGAGAATATGCTAGAGTTTTGTGATTTTATCGGATTTTCTGTTTGCATTTAAGGTGGCTCCTTTTCTCCTACTTAGGTTTCGTCCTTCCATCATACACCGACTAGCGTGCCCTATAGTTAGCTGCACGGTACATGGAAGTAGCTTGTTTCTTGGTTTCAGTGGCGTGGAATATTTGTGCACTGCTTTGGCTTCTTCTGATATTTTGCACACGTGCCACGAACAAATCCGCTTTGCCGTGTGCGTGTGTGTGTGTGTCTTTGTATGTGTACGTGGCCGTTAGTAAAAACTAGCACAACCTCTATTCTTATTAGTCATGGGTTTTCGTTTTGCTTATGCGACTTTTCTATCTCTTTATTGTTACTATTGTTGCCGTCTAATGCTTATAAATTGGTTTTCGGATTCAGCATGATCGTAAAACCCGTTGAATGATTTGACGGTGCTATGACGATTGATTGATCGAATAAACAAGTAAAACAATGAACTTAAAATATAATTAGTCCAGTATTGAAAAAAAAATCATACAGAAATCGACAGAAATAACAAAATATTTGACCAGTAAACCATCGCCGCTTAAACAAAGAAGAAATTCTGGTCCCGTATTATAAATATATTTTCAAGAAGAAAATCAGAAATAGACCATACTAGATTTCACATTCTATTCAGGGCGTCACAATATTAGTTTCAAGGTCGGAAAATCTCACACTCAATCTACGAAAAATATGTTTTCATCTCTTGCCACCAAATCCATCTACTCGGATAGCTCTCCACCATTTTGCAGCAAATCTTAAAAATCTTCAACAATCTTCTTTCTATATACTAAGCGTGCGAGCAGCTCACAACAGCAAAGCAACATTTTTCCTGCATCTTAGATAGAGTCACCCCCTTGGTTTCAATCGACAAAGTCGACGCGACGAAGAGACTGCTAGGCTTGCAATTGCTCATTACAGTTAAAACCCTATTTTTCGGAATTATGGAACTAATAACTGATAACTGATAATCTTTATTTGCAAGAAGCAAGCATGGGTGGTAAAGTTTGTGTATGACATACACAATTTATCAATTTTGCTTTCAGAAGGTCACAACTAGCGATTTTATGATCTCTAATTTCTCGCTCATCGCGTTGCTCATCGTTACAGCTAATCACTATTGTGGTCCTCTGAAAGCTAAATTAACAAGTTTTATGTATCTTATAAATACTTTACCTTCTCTTCTTGCATCTTGTCAATAAGAATTATCATTAAAATATTGCATAGCTTCATAAATCCGAAAAATAGCATTTTAGCTGTAATGAGCATTTGCAAGCTTGCTGCTAGTATTCTTTTTCTGTTGAAGTCAAGCAGCTTCGCAGCATTCTGCAACTCAGTTGGCGTCTACAAACACATTTTAAATCGTTTGTCTCTCTTTCTCCCGTGGCGTCATTCGTCTTTGTTTCAAGCTTCGGTGAAGCGGATGAGTGAAAGAGCGCTAGGCTTTGATAGTTTCGTCTGTCATCAAGCGAGGTTTCATGATGCATATGACGGAAAATGAAAACATACAGGTTCGGTTCCTTAGTGCAAATATTTTAAGGGTGAGAGAAGACCATATTTGGTGAAAAACTTGTTCGAAGCACATTATCAAATCTCAAAGATTACTGTGTTATTAAACTTGTTTTGTTTTGGTCTATGATTGCCATAAATTTGCTCTAACTCGTAATATAGCACAAAATATCGCCTCCATTGGACAGCTAGGATAATTTCCTACTTCATAGTGTCTTTTCAACTTAAAGTAAGCTGCATTTATTCACAGTTAAGAGATCAACATTGCTAAAATTGGTGTTTTTTTTTCTATGTGTTTTCCCTTAATATTTCAAAAGATACGTTGTAAAGTGCATTGTTTTGTCAAACGAGAATATGCCTCTCAAAGCGCTCTACAACTCTCTCTATGACATCAACTCTCTAACTCGTTTAGTTGTGTTTCAATTTTGTTCTAACCATATCATGTTTTTGTCGTTAATTAAAGGTAGCTTAAAATACGGATTCAACCCCACCGTATTATAGATACTATAGATTCCATAGATAACCGGAGGCACATAAAGTTGTTTTGGCAACCATGAAAAATAAATGATCTTACTGGCATCCGTGAAAAAAGTTCATGCCCTCATAGAGCTCTTCGTTGTGCAGCTTTGTTTTGTTTCGTGCGTACAAGTTCAAAATGAAGTGCAAAGCAAATCTTTTGCAATAATGTATCGAGGAATGGTTTGCTTTATCTATCCTTCTTCCGTTGTCTGCGAAACAAATCGGAATGTGGAGTGTGGAAAGCGTTTTGTGCTCATAATATTACAATAGTCTGCCACCGTTAGTATTAGTGAGCAGTTTCACTAACACATGCGTTTTACTGGTTGAAAATAAAAAACAAACCACTGTCAAGTAGAACACTTTGACCAAAGATGAATACTAAAAGATGAAACAGTCGGAAGAAAAACTTTCTATTTTAGTGTTCTCTTTCACGGTCCCTTTCATCCAATGAATATCCCCCGTATGCAAGGTAATTTTGTGGTTTTGCTTCCCTCTCGGTTAGAGATGAAATTTTGCGCTCTTTTTTATTGAAAACAATCACACCAAAATCAGAGATGTCCCATGTTTTTAAATTATTCGATTAACATCTAAAGCCTGGTACGCAGCTGAAAAGTAATGACGTTTTTACGTGCTACGGGATAGGACACGGAATGCTAAAGAAATTTCTTTTAATTAGCATTTCTTGACCCAGTACGCAGTTCAAAAGAAATCGGTAAAGGAAAGATCGATTACATTAGTATCGTGATCGATATGAAGGTGGCGCATTCTGAATGCAATTTCATTTTCCTTGCGGAATAATGGTCTGACCAATTATTCCGTTAGGTAATTTTAACGTTTGTTGTAAAAATGATGTTTTGGATGCTTAAAATGCATAAAAATTGATAATTGTTGATTTTAAAATTAGACGACACCTACCTATGATCTCAAAATTTAGCAAAAGACACCTCCCTATAGCTGTCAAATTTACTTTTGGGAATATTCCTCAAAAATTACTTTTCCGTTTTCTTTTCAGCTGCGTACCAGGCTTAATCGATTTTTTTTGTTCGCTGTGCTGTCATTTTTCCACAAATGAGAGTGCAGCATATGTTTGAAACTATGGGTGATGATCCTCTGGTGAGGTTAATGCTTATATCAGCATGATATAACCGATTACAAATATCTTAATTTTCGGTTCGTTAATCGATTAATCGATTATTCGAATGAAAATCGGCCATCACTAGATGAATGTGAAACGTCATTTCAAATTTAAGGTCGTACATAAATAATGATACAATTTGAAAGGGACCCGGGCTAATCACAAATTACGTTCCCATGGTAATTGAAATAAACACGAGTGTTCACCGGTTGCTTTGACAGCTGATTTCGTGGTTGAAAATAATAAACAAATCGATTTTACACGAATACACTAGCAAGGTTGTGTTAGTGAGATCTTGCGTCTAGAGGTCAATACTTCTCCCTCAAACAACACCATGATGACGTCATGCTCGTTTGGCTACACTAACTGATAGTTCGTTTGGCCACATTATACTTTTCCTCCGCTTATCTATAGAATCCATAGTATCTATACGCCGTGTGTTACTGTTGACGTCTGCATCAGGAGCCGGACCAGATGCCTACTGATCTCTTTCATTCTCCCGCTATTTAAATGGTTGTACTAGTGTGACGTCCAACTCCGTCTTCCATTTAAACAACCGAATAACGAAAAAGACCACAATTTCACTGGTCCTAGCCTGTTTACGCTCATTGATTTTCCATACGTGAATTTGGTTCCAAACATCAACAAACCATCGTTGCTTGTTGTCGTTTTTAAGCAGTTATGCGTATAGTCGCTGTATTCATAGTCTGGCGGTTACAATTTCGATCTATCAAAAAGCGGAACCAATTCAATATATTGTAGACTTTCTACTTTAAACTTTTATAAACCAAACGTTGATTATTCTTTCCTCGACAATCGAACGCAAATTACCGGCATCATCGGATAGGGGAATCTTTACCCAACCCAAAGATAGTGTTAGTTTGCGTAGGCGCGCCTTGAATCACGAGAAAACGGTTTCCGAAATCTTGTTCGCAATAGCTGATGTTGTCTTTTCTGTTGTTGGTCGTGATTTGCTCGATTGGATCCGCTATTTGGCAGTTCAATTGGTTCCCGAAATTCTATACGCCAGACTATGAATATAGCGACTATAGTTATGCGAGGAAGTCGACGATTCAGTGCCAACATTTCACGTAATTGCTTTTGTAAACAATGACTTTAGTCGTCGATTTCTCGTAACTAAAAGCTCGCCCCTCCAAATTAACAATGCTAGCTAGTAGAGGAAACATTCCTCTACCAGTTGGTGTCATTATTTTTCATTAGTGAGCTTTTATTCGCGAGAAATCAACGGGTAAAGCCATTGTTTACAAATGCAATAACGCCCCTTTGAAATGTTGGCACTGGATTATACGTATTTGACAGTCACCTCCCCCCTGGTCTGTATGCAGCACAGCACAGGGGCGCGGATGTGCTGTCAAATCAGCCTACTGATCATCTATCAATGAGATGTAAATAGGTAAGACGCACTGAATTTGTCGACTCTTTCGTTCTCCCACTGTTTAAATGGTTGAACGAGTATGATGTCAAACTCTGTCACCCATTTCAACAGACGGAGAACAAAAGAGACGACAAATTCACTGGGACTCACTTGCTTACACTCATGCATTATCCATATGTTAATTTGGCTCCAAACATCAACAAACCATCGTTGTTTGTTGTCATTTGGAACCAGTTATGTGAGCTAGGGCGACGATTGTTCGTATTTGACAGTCACCTCCCCCCCCCCCCCCCTCCTTGGCATAGCACACTTGATCGCAGCCTAAGAGGAAGAGGAGACAGCTGGTTTCTTTTTGTCTGTGACGTGTTCTTCTTCTCTCGCGGAAACGACAGTGAAAAAATTATTTCATTATGGGCTACGCAGTCGACTGTCAAAATGCAAGAAAATAGATTCCCTGTTGTAAAAATTCTCGCGTTTCTATACACACCAAATTTCTTAAATCTTGTTCGGTACTTTTTTTGCTGGATTTGATCGGTAAAATGTAATTTTTACCGAATGCTTTGTAAAACATATTATTTTACCAATTTTCCGCAATCAGAACTGCTGAATTTCCGTAATTTGCATAATTTTACCGAAAACTGCAAATAAAATTTGCAGATCGAAACTGTAAAAGGCTGCGATTCCGCAATTCTGTAAACATTGTGACGAATGTACTGTAAAAATAATCTTTTACAAAAACAAGCAGCAATAAAGTACCGAATTCTGTAAAATTTCGTACTCTCAAACTGAACATTGGCTGCCAATTCGATATTGAGTGTCCTTCAGTTCTACGTTGTGGTACGTAAATACTTTACTGTTTACTAGATTCCGTGCAATTTATGCTGAAAATATAATTAGTTTTCATTTCTGGGCCAATTTCTTTCAGACGCCATGGACGTTTTAGGCAACTCAATGTCCTCCTCTACCGCAGAAACTGCATTTTAGCACGGTTTGCTACTAAGTCAATAACCTCGTCCGGGTTCTTCACTTATTTTTTTTTAATAATTTTCGGTACCAACGCAAGATGAAAATGCCTCTTCAAAAATATATGGTTAAAAGGGATGAATATTTTGGTTTGCTGAAAGAAAAAAACAGTTAATTAATCAATAGAAATTACAAAATTTATGATTTATTCTGAAAATAAAGTACAGAAAACTTGGTAAAAATTATACTGAACGCCATGGTAAACTTTACCGATCTTTCAGTAAAATTTACAGTCCAGGTCAGTAAATTTTTACAGCCCACAAGCGAAGAAAATTTACAGAACGGATTGTAAAAAAATAATTACCGAATGGATTACCGAATGTTCAGCTGTTCCATATTCGGTAAAAAATTACAGTATACTGTAAAAAAATCTTAGTGTGTACGACGCTGGTTCGCATTTGTCAGAAAATTGGTTAAACCCCCCCTATTGTCTCCTCTTCCTCTTATAGCGAATTCTTTTAATATCAGGGTAAACACCAGTTCCAACCCAGTGCGAAACCGAACTTTTGGTCAGTGTGAACCTCACCCTGAGCAAGGTTTTAAAAACAAACGAGCAAACTGACGTTTGTCAGAAAACAAGCAGACCCAATCTTGATACCCGATCTAGGTTGGAACTGAATAACAAACGAATCCGCTATTGACGAGTGCACGGATGGATTTGAGTTCACTCACTCGACAAAAAGTGACACAACAGCGGGGCCCTGTTTACTAAAAATGAACACATATGTGTTCATTTTTAGTAAACAGGGCCCCGCTGTTGTGTCACTTTTTGTCGAGTGAGTGAACTCAAATCCATCCGTGCACTCGTCAATTAGATCGCAGCGTGGAGTGACATCGGGAGTGACGGCTTGATAAGTGTGACCAAGACCAAAAATTCACAGCTAGAAGACGTCAACAGTAACACACGGTGGGGTTGAATTCGTATTTTATGCAACCGTTAATTAACGACCCAACATGATGTGCTTAGAACAAAATTGCAACACAACTAAATGAGATAGAAAGTTCATGTAAAGAAAAGAGTTGTAGAGCGCTTTGAGAGGCATCTTCTGGTTAGACAAAACAATACACTTTATTACGTATATTTTGAAATTATGAGGGAAACACGTAGAAAAGCACCATTTTTAGACATGTTTATCTCTTAGCTATAACCGAAGACAACAAATCAAGAAGACTGGCAATTCTTCCATTTTCTCATACGAACGCTATGAGACAGGTACAATCGCGTCATCTGTCGCTCAAAGGTAAATGCTTCGAACGAATTTGATAGCAAAGATTACATCCTCAGAAGAAAGGTTTGTGTATTTGCTCATTTTTCTATGCGTTGCTTCCACCTTCACTCAAGCGCAGCGCTATTGTATCTGTCGCTTGGATTCTGGCAGAATTGCCAGTCTTCTTGATATGATGCATTTGCTATAACTTAATGCAGCTTACTTGAAGTAGAAAGGACACAATAAAGTAATAATTTTTTTAAGCTGTCCAATGGATGCGATAATTTTGTGCTAAGTAGTATAGTTTACGAATTAGAGCCAATTTATGGCAAGCTTGTTCGCATGCTTGAAATCATGACGTTCTAAGTGGATCGCCTCCAAGTCCCCGTCAAGGTGACAGATAACCTTAGTTCCACGTACCCACTTGCAAATCGTAGATTTCACCACACAACGTAAACAATGCGATTGTCCTTCACCACCGCAACGGTATTTCTCTATGGAAAACCAACTTTTTGTTTCACCATGTGTGGACGTCATAAAACAGGAAGGAATGCCATATGAAAAGAGCGAATTTATGATTTTCGTGGTGAAATGAAATAAATCCATACTAATTGAACCGATTGATTGAGTTTCATCTTCTTTGATCATCGAATGACAATACAAATACTTTGGTTTCTTCAGTTATATTTTGCTGTTGAAATTGATCAGCCTTCAGATTATTGTTTTCAGCATAGCTGTGCGATGAAAGGCCCAAACGCAATGTGGGCGGAAGCGGAACGGAAACGGAAAGTTTGAAAGATCTAACTACACACTAAGATTATTTTACCGAAATCTGTGAAATTTTACCGAGAACTCAACAGCTGAACGTTTGGTAAACAGCTCGGTGATTTTTCACAGATTTCCTGTAATTTTTCAACGAAAATCTGTGAAAAATCACAGAAAATATGTGAAAAATCACCGAACGTTCAGCTGTTGAGATTTCGGTAAAATTTCACAGATTTCGGTAAAATAATCTTAGTGTGTAGATTTCTGGTTTTTTAGGCCAAGTCTAAAATTCTATGGAGACACGTTTAGTGCACTTCTGTGCCAACCTGCTAACGTAACTCCAGAGGTCCAGATGCCTTCATGCCAGAACAAACACAAAATATGTACTTTAACTAATCATGTTTGTATTACTTCATGCGGGGGGAGAGGTAGCTCATCGATTCTTCCGGTTTGCCTCCTAGCATCGTGCTATAAGGTACCAGGCGATAACCAGATAAGCAGACGTTGACGATGGGACGTTGTCGAGTTGTTGAATAGCAACTATCGTGGTAACTCACAGATTACCTGTCGATCTGCCAAATTTGGAAAGACGTCTGCATTGAATTGTCTCATATAATAATATTCCGCCCACTATATCACAAGAAATTGCGAGTAGCTGAGTGGAATGGAGATAAGTTAAGCATTGGGTACAGGACCAAGTCTCCCCTGGGTGGTGCCAAAAGATGATTGCATGGCTGGGTAGTCAAAGTCTTCCATTCATTAGTCATTTCAGGTGGATTAGAACAGGTTTAGGTGGGCGTTGGCCAGATTTGGATTTTTCAGATGTAATCCTGGATAGGACCCTGTCATTGAACGTCGCGTGAAAGTGGAACTTAATGAAAGCCTAAGTACTTTTTCGTAGTTTTTAGTTTTCGGATTTGAAAGATCGTCGGTTACAGTGGCTTGCTTACTGAGCAGAAAAACGCGGTCCCAGGTCCTTACATATCAAAGAGATTTATGGTAAAATCGCTTGTGTATCGTGTATTTTGCGAAACTCGTTGTTGTCGTTGGTTCCGGGTTTGAATGGATACACAAATTTGAGCAACGGTATTATGTGATATGAGGGGCTCGGTGGCCTTAGAGCAACCGTTTTTGATTACTGAGCAGAACATCATGAGTCTAATCTCAGGCCCATCCACATTCAAGATTCGTCAATCGTTTTATTTGTTAATATGACTACATGGTAATAACAGCAACTCGGTGATTAAAAAGGTTCTCGTCTGCCTAGTGGCAAACGTTTTTGCTTACTGAGCAGAAGACCGTGGGTTTAGTCCCAAGCTCCTTCGCGTTATATGATCGTTAGGACATCAATTCAGCTTATCGTTTACCAAAACGAACCCTGCTGCAAACCCAACCCTCTTATCCAACATCCCAGTGATTCCTCGTGGAAGTGCAGAGGTGTTCTCGGCTTCCATCAAAGCGAGTGTCATGTCAACACAATCCTTCCCATTCCTTTCTTGACCTGTGTTCGGGCGCGGCCGGCGCTGGTATTGCCTAATTTAAGATCACCAGGTTTTACACATTGAGGATGATTGCTAGTCCCAAGCATCGTCTATTGGTTCTCTGTGTAATTACAGCTGATCTGGTAGCAACCGTGGGCGGTCAATCAAGCTCAAGCTTAAGCTCAAGCTCAAGCTCATGTTTGTATTACTTCATGCGTGAAGTTAACGATTTATACAGTTGGAGATGCTTAAGGTCAGATATCAGACTTAAAGTGGTCATTTTATACGATAGATGAGGGGATGAAAGCATAGAGTTGATAGTTCCGTTAGAGTACGGCAGTGTGAAAATTGTGTAAGCGGTCAATTTTGATGAAGGGGCGAATCGGGTTTATCATCTCCTTTACCAAACTCCCCTGTCGGGGGGGGGGCGATCTGAAATGTGGCCAGAAGGTACAACGCTAACTTTTAAACGGTGCGGAAAATCCTTGCTAGGGAAGGATACAAGTCGTACAAAGCCAGTAAACATGAAACAGAATTCCGTGCTCAAAAATCGTGCAAGGCTCTTGTACGACCGTTTTTTGACGAAACACACGGGCTGCACTTTGATTGATCACGAAACATACGTTAAACTCGATTTTAAGCAGCTTCCCGGTTAAAAGTTTAACATATATATACTGATTTACCCGAGGGGGGCGAGACATCTAAATCTCAATTGTAGATGCTCAAAAAATCTCACACTAGCGAATAAATCTTCGAAAAATCTTCTTTCATTTCTCGCATCTACTTGCATCGCGCATCATCTTTTTGCAGGAAATCTTCAAAATCGTGATAAATCTTCTTTCTATCTACTCAGCGTACGCGCAGCTAGCCACAGCAAAACACAATATTTCCTGCATCGTAGATAGAGTCGTCCCCCTCGGATTTACCGGTATTTGTACCGATTTTGTAATTTGATACCGATATTGCTCTTCCAGAGATCTATTTTTAGTATTCAGCTCTTTTTCATACTGGCGGTAGAACTTTGAAAGCTACGGTAGCAACCGGACAGAAAATTCTCTTAAGATCCGCAATATACGTACACGCCCAATGAGATCTCGACCCAAATTTGAGTTCAGTTTGAGTTACTTTTAGCGATTTAAAAGAGCAGAAACTAAAGTTTCTTGAACTTTTCCAGAAAAAAATTCCCAAGTATGAGAAAAGTAAAGATTGAATTCACTCAGTTAGTTGATACTACTCCTAGACTGAGTCAAATTTTCGTCAATTTTCCTCATTTTCCGGCAGATTTTTTAGGTTTTCCACAGGAATACATGAAGTAAATTTACTCATCGCTAAGTTCCTGCATTTTTTGCGATTTATGAGAAAACTGAACTCAAATTTAGGTCGATCTCATTTGCCGTGCATAAGGTTCCTCAGAATACCGTTTTTGAGAATTTAATACTGATTTATACCGATTGTTTAAAATACAGTGCTTTCCCGATTTTGTCAGCTCCCGATTGTGTCTACCCCCGATGTTGTCAGCTTTTTTCCCGATTTTGTCAGCCTGAAGATTTTGCTGAACTTTTTGGTTTTAAGCATGAATTCTCAAGCATTTAGCTCCAAATGACACTTAATTGTTTTGTCGCAACAATAACAGAGGTAACTCAAATAAACCTCAATCAATGCGACACTGCACAGCTGTATCGAGTCTCTCTCGATAAAGGTAAGTAGGTGGTGGATAGAGCTGGGATGGCTGCAATACAAGTTATGGGCAGATACCCCATTCAAGAAGAAGGTTTCGTGATCGCCAAAATTAACGGGATATTCATATGCAGTTGCTACGCATCCGATAGACGATGGAGCAGTTCCACGAGACGCTGGTTGGACTTACCGAAGAGCTGGTCGGACGAAGACCGGTAGTCATCAGAGGAGACTTCAAGGCTTAGGCAGTGGAGTGGGGAAACAGATGTACCAACGCAAGAAGGCACATTTTGCTGGAAGTTCCGGTGAAGATGGAAATTAGGCTGTTCAATAAAAGTACCACCAGCACTTTTCGCAGAGATGGCCGGGAATCCATTATCGACGTCACTTTATGCGGACTGCAGTCCGTCGCTGGTGGATTACATGAATTGGAGAGTATGTCAATGATATACCCATAGTGATCATCAGGCAATCCGATATGGCATCGGCCAACGGAATCCTGTGGCAGTACAGAGAACGAGAACTTGCGACCTGAAGTGGAAGACGAGTTTAAAGAATCGTTATGGAGAGCATGTGACACGACCATGCCGAGGAAACTGAAGCTAAATAACAGACGGCCTCCAGATTACGGCTGCAACGAGGCAATTAGCACCCTCCGCGCTAGTTGACGCGAAGGGGAATTATTGACAAAAATATTGATGATGTGAATACGGAAATATTGTCAATACCGATGTATTGACGTCAATATTGAATTTATTGACAATACGATTATTTTCAATAAAAGCAATCGTGTAGGGTTCACTTCAGAGCCAGAAGACGTGTTCAGAGAGCAAGAACAGAAGCAGACGGAGAGGAATGAAGAGGAATGTTCCGAGCACATAAACAAGAGATAATGCAGAGCAAGCCAAACTGTCAACTGGAGCTGGGTCGAGACGCTGCTGCCAACGACGCACACCGTGCCCGCTGAAATATGTTTAGAGAACCTGGAACTCATCGTGGAAGGACTTTTCTCGAAGCACGATCCAATGATCTGGCCGCCTACATCGTACGGAGACGCAGAGAGAGATAACGACGAAGTCACCAACGAGCAACTCATAGCAGTTCCTGCTGGATACACTCGGAAAACTCTTGGAGAGGATCATCCTAAACAGGCTGACAAAATGCACGGAGAGTGAGCAATTTGTGAGATTTCGAAAAGGAAGAGCAAAAGTGGATGCAATTCGGACAGTTGCCGAGAGAGCCGAGAAGGCGTCGAAACAGAAGTGGAGATTAGATCGATATTACGCCGTGATAACGATCGACGTCTAGAATACGTTCAACAGCTCCAGCTGGGAGGCCGACGCTACTTCCAGAACCGGGTTCTGATCTACGAGCCAAATATGGTACAGAGATCGATTAGGATCACGGTGGGAATTCCACAAGGCTCCATCCTTGGTCCAACGCTCTAGAACGTGATTTAAAACGGCGGTCTAACGCTGAAGCTACCCAAACGAGCTGAGATCGTTGGCTTTGCGGACGACGTCGTCTTACGGTAACAGGCAAGACACTGGAATAGATGGAAATGTTGGGACCGATTGGAAACCTAATGCATGGATCGAAGCCGTAGATATCCCACAACAAAAGCGAGGTGGTATTGATCAGTCACTTTAGCGGCGCCGGTGGTGTAGTGGTAAGCGTCGCTGGGATGTTCTGAGGCATAACATCTCTGATCACGCCTTCTTTCGGAAGCGATGTAAAGTCGATGGTCCCCGGTTCATGAGTTGATGGGTCGATAGGTAGGGTCCAGATTGTGGGAGCTGCCTCCCTGGCGTCGGTAGCATTGATGCTCAGCACGGAAAACAAGATCGACGGAAAACAAATCAAGGAAAAACAAACAGTAACAGCGCTGCAGCGGTCAGAAGTTACCGTTGGGGAGCACGCAATAAACTAGAAGTGCGTGTTGAAATGCCTGGCAGTGATGGTCGACGACCGTTTGGCTTCAATAGCCACGTAGAATACGCCTACGAGAGGGCAGCGAAGGCCATCAACGCGGTAGCCAGACCATCAACTTGGTTGCAGCGCTGAAAACCAAGCGGAATTTAAGGAAACCAAACAGTACGTACCGGCTCAACAAAACGTACGCAAACTTTTCCAGACATATGGTGTACCGTACCCTTTGTTGTAAGAATAGTAAACATTTATCAGTAATTACATTAATAGTGGATAAATAATGGTTAAACTTGATTTCAAAATCATGTTGATGGTTAAAATATTGAAAAAGAAAATTTCCTGATTTTGTCAGCCTAAAATTTCAGATGGGGCTGACAGAAACGGGAAAGTACTGTAATCATAATAATTATTGCCTGCTCGCGCTAAAATGTCAACGAAAACTATACTGCCCATAGTTGCATATCAGTCCCATCGTTGCTTGATTTCCTATCCATATGGGACTGTTATGCGATATACTTTAAATTTTTTTGCTCAAAAAATATTCTTATGCTTATACTCTACTAGTGCTTCCATTTACTCGCCGTTTATAGCTGCCCATGAATCGAGAAACCGCTGATGGCATATCCCGGTAATTCCTGCGAATCGGGAAATACGCTTATCTTGTATGTGACCAAATAGGTCTATGATGAAAATTTTGCAAGATCTCAAAAGGCCGAATTTAAGAAAAATGTGAAACATTGCTCATGGCAAAAAATACGCTATGTTTTATACAGATCGGGGAAGGTCGATTCAAAAATTCATTTCTATTTTCTTATAACAAATGAATTTATTATAAGAATTCCAAGAGAATTATGATGAGACTTCAACAAGATACAAGATTCAGACAATTTCGAAAGATTTTATACCAGAGCTTAAAAAAATGAGAAAAATTTCAAAGGAATTAAATTTTCAGGAGGTTTCCAATCAAATTCTTAGAAGGGGAATCAAGTAAATTCAAAAGAAAATTTTATGTTTCTGGTTTCTAACCAACACAATATAAAAAAGTATGCATTGGTTGCCATAGAAAAGCTGTCAGTTTATAACTGTGGAAGGTCTGTGGAAGTTGAGAGCAGTCGAAAGCACCTTTAAGAGCGTCAAATACAGCTAGACGAAGTTGTTTTGGCAATTTTGAAGTCACTTGAAATCAGATCAAATTTCTGTTCACTGCTCTGAATTCTGTCTTGGGTCCCCACCGCCAATACCCCCTGGGTCTGTTTCTGCTGCGATGTCCTGCCGCCGGATTCCAATCCAGTACTTGCATGCATATTCCGTTTCCACTCTTTTGAAGTATGTGACTGCTTGGGAACTGCACAGCTTTCATACTGGGATATAAAATTCGAATTTTGGTTAATTGATTAAACTCATAGTGTGTATAAGCAGTTCAAGTCTTCATGATTAGTGGACCTATATTGATCTTGAGATCGCCTTTTGACGCTGTCTGACTACCAATAATATTGGAAACTTTTGAGTTTCTCCTCTGCTTGCGCAATTGAAGATGAAGATGTAGGGTTGTCCGTGTTGGGATTCAACGAACCAAGTAAGGCGGAGATAAATAGACCTAGATGTAGTCAATTTTATTTTAAAGTGGAAAGTGTCTACTCTTCATAATAGATTTGAATTTCAATTTGCGATAGATATGCAAATTGGTATTCACCTTTACTACATAATCCCATACTGGCCACGAGATTAGTGTTAAACCAAAACAGGCTTTGTAGTATTGTGCAAAGCCAAACGTCGCTTACACCCAAATCTTCAAATTAAGATATTTGTTATTCTTGCCAGTCAATTAAATCCGAACTCAAATGAATCATAATGACAAAATGAAACCGTAAATAAAAAGACAAACTCAATCAAATATTGTACAATTCGCTTTACTCTTTCCTCATTGTTCATTTCACAGTATAGTGCACAATAAATCAAGACAACCGATAAACTGATGCCAACTAAGATAATAATTAACTAATTCAGAATAAATTCGTCTTCGAATTACATTGAATGTACTCTTAACAGTGAAATTATAATTACCATGCACTGAATATAAACAATTATAGTGAATTAACTGACAAATAAACTTCTTAAATCATATACAAATACACGAGAATAAGATAAATCATATTAACACATCGATACATACACAAAGATTGATTAAGCATATAAATACGTACTGATAACTATAATCGAAATCAAAGGACTAGAATCGAATTCGTTGCAGCAACGACACCTGTAGATGTCGTGCTTTTGACTTAGATTGACTCAGATGTGGAGGATTGTTTCAATTGGGCGACGAACAGACTGTTATTTATTTATTTTTTATTCAACAAAAATACAATAGAAAACCCAAACAAGTAAAAAACTGACTCATGGCTTAACAAGTTAAAATCATAGTAATTGTTGGTACAGCTGTTATACGCAAAGAAATCCTCCAAATAACAAATTAAAGCATTACAGAACCGATCCCGTAAAGAAAACTCATCGAACTAAACAAAATAGTTTTCGAAAAATTCAACCAAAAAAATTAATCACGCTAGAGGTAACAAACTCAAAAATTAAAAATTAAACAGCACTATCCTCAAAACTCCTCCCTTTCGTGCTCTCCTGCCTCAACTTGCTTATACTGTTTGTATAAAAAATTTCCTACCTTTCATGCATACCGGTCACATGTGACTAAATTTGTCTATCAAAAAGAAAAGATTTCTCTCTATCAAAACTCGTTTTGACTCTGTAAACGGTTGAAAAATGGAGCCTCTTGTGGTGGTGGGGAAAAAACTCTCCCCCTCTGATTCGCACACAAAAATCTTGGAATTGAATTACCCTTGATCACCGATCAAGATCGACCGCACATTCGTTGGCCATTAGTTTGTCACAATCTTGGATCTACTACCTACATGTGTATATTTTGGAGGATTCTTTTTCACCATCTCTCTCTATCTCTCTTTGGATTATTTTTTGTTTATCTTTGGAAGAAGATACTTTTCTGCCCGTGTCGAGGTCGAAATACTGACATTTTGCTTTCTACGTGTTCTTAAACTTAGGGTTCGTTGAAATTAAAATCACCACTTTCCGTGTGAATCGTCGTAACAAAACTAAAAATCGTATCTAATCGGCTAGTTCACCTGTCAATCCATACGGTGAGCTGACGATCATACGTTTCCGGTCTACTGGGGAGCAGCAGCAGCAGCAGCAGCATCAGCACCTTACGAGTTCTTCGACTTGTTAGTCTTGAAACTAACCTGAAGGACCCGATTGCCGAGCGTGTATCCGTTGAGCGACTGGATCGCTACGACTGCTTCGTCGTAGTTGGTCATCGTGACAAAGCCGAAGCCTTTGCACTTGTTCGTCTGAAGGTCCTTGATGACCTACAAAACAGAAGAACAATTACCGCAACTGATGACTACTGTGTAGGATCCGATTGCCAACTTACCTTAACGGACTGCACCGCACCGAATGGGCCGAACAGCTGCCACAGCACATTCTCCTCCGTCTCCGGTGCCAGATTGTACACGAAGATGCACCACCCGGACCCGTTGGCAATGGCATTGGTCGGAATCATCGAATTGGCCAGAAGATCCCCTGCTAGCGGCGAATATCTGTAATTCGGAATAGCACTACACCCCACGTGAAAAACATTAGATCGTTCACTACAGCGACATGCATCGAGCTGCATTCAAAAAGCAGGACCATCGATTTGACAGATTACCTGAATCGTCCCGTCGGATGGTGCATCGGACCGGGGAAGCGCCGGGCTGCCTGTGGTCCCAGATAGGCCGCTAGTGGTGGAACGGTTTTCGTGTTGCTCGGATTGTTGGCGAACTTGACCGTGATCGGTTCGGTGGATCCCTTCGGTATCGTGCCGTTCAGCTCTTTGATGGCCTTTTCGGCTTCGATGCGCTGGTCGAAGCGGATGAAGCCGACGCCCTTGGAAAGACCTGTGGGGGAGAAGAAGTGTGAAGGATGTCGTTGGTTAGTTTCAGTTGGTTGGTTGAACTACGTGGACTCCGTCGGATGACCACCTTCCCATGGAGGCGCATGGTTGTTTATGGTATACTACTGGAACGTTTCTCAATACGTCGTTAGGGAGCATACTTATTACCAAGCCAGATACGATGGGTTTGGGTCCCGGTTATGTCCAGAAAACAGTGCTGTTTAGACCTGTGCGCCGCCAACGGAACTTTTTCACACGTCGTCACCACCGACACCGGCACGCCACTGTTAAGATTTTTGATACGCCGCCGGTATAATTTTGATACGCCGACATTTTTAAATTTTGGAAGACACGTTTGTCGCGAACCACTGTCCAAAATTATAGCCAAAAAAGATCAAATTATTGGTATCATTACCATAGACCGGGATTCGGCAATCTATAAACTGGTTCAGGAGAATCGGTCAGAACATTTTTAGGTGAGTATATATCCAGAGACTAGAAGCGACATAAGAAATCACATGAGAATTTGAACGCAAGACTAATGGAAGTCAAAATGAGTTACCAGGCATACATTGTTCACATTCGGACATGTTGCTGGTACTAAAGCCCATCATGCGAAACTTAGTCACATAATACATCAAAATCAAAAATCAAAATCAATATCTCTCATTGGTGATACAATGGCCATAATCGTAAATGTTCCGGGAACCCTATGGGTAGTGCCAGATAATGAAATTTGCTTAAATCTACCATGTGATGAAATGTTTGAACTTTTTGCTACTAAGTTTTTTGTTTGAGCATTTTTTTACTGAACATGATTAAGAGTGTCTCAAACATTGTTTACTGAGTATAAATTACATAAAAAACGTTAACAACCATAGCTGGAAAGCACCTCAGAGCGTCAGATAATCAATGTTGTGCATGCATTTCTCAACACTCGACAAAGAGTGTGTGGTTCTCCCATTTACTTCGCACACTCTTTTCCAACTAATCTGTGAGAATGCGATCCACACAATGAGCGGTACACTCGGTGCGGTGCAGAGACTAAAGAGACAACAAGCGCTAATGTCTTCTTTAAATTCTTTGCAGACTTTACATACCATGACTGCATGCTCAGCAGATGAAGAAGAGCATAACGAAGAAGAATTTTGTCTTTCTGCTGGGTTTCCCATTTGCAACCCTACACTGAGTGGCGCTCTTTGCGTCGGAGGCGTCAAGTTGGTGGCTACACATTGAGCTTTCGTTATTTCTGGATGTGTGTCTGTCTTCTCTACTCCGCTGCTTTACACTTGCGCAGGGTGAAAGACAAGCAAACTTTGTGTTTGCTAAATTCTCACTTTGTTTATTTAGCTACAATTTTTGAATCAGCATTGAATTAAAGACTTTCGGCCAAGAGTTAACAAATTTGACCAAAAGTTCTTTTTCTATGATTTTTTTAAATTTTCAAGTATCCGTTATTTTGAGCTTCAATTTATGTTGATGCATTTTTCGAAAAATTCAAATGCTGTTTTTTTCGACGCATCAATTCAGATTGCAAAAAGCCCGCATCATTTTGTGTTAAATATCAAAAAGAATAGAATGAAGAAAATAAGCATAGGAGTACTGAGCGAAAACCCAAAACACAAAAACTTCAAAAAATATAACTAAAAAACGAAAAAAAGCACATCGCTGTTTTATATGTTAAGTAAAAAGACCTTAATTTTCAAGGAAAAATATAAAACATATATATTGCACTCTGGTGAAATTCTGAGAACCACTTAATCGTTTTGCTATGGAATGGCTGTATAAATTTTTTTATCATGATTTTTATCATTCAGCCCAGTAAAAACAAAAATTGGCCATTGTGAATGTAACAAAGTGACAAATTATGCAATAGGGGAAATGGATGTAATGTCGGCCTAAATGCTCCTAATTTGGGCTCATATATATTCAGCAATCGACTAAATTTTCAATAGCGACCAAAATATCCATTAGAACCGTCCCATCTAGATAAAATTGATGAATAGCAGATTTTTAGCGATGGGCCCAATCTTAGATCCATAGGCCAACATTAGAGCCAATTTCCCTATGTAGAATATCATTTACTAGTGGTTATAGAACTTTGAAAATGATTATTTTTTATTTTATCTAGTGATTTTTTTTTCGGCGGATTATTGTTAGCGCAGGTTGCAAAATTTCCTTTTTGACTAAGCACTTATTATGAATCACGTTTCACCAACACAAATGTGCGCAAAACTTTGTTTTTTTTTAGTTTTCTGCCTAAAATAAGTACATCCACCAAATTTGGTTCAAATCGGTCAGGGTCAATGCAATTGTTCGGTCACTTGAGATGGAATCCATCACTGAGATTACCTGATTTTCCAGGACGACGGCAAGACGCCAAACAGTGAAAACGGAGGAGCGAACGTGTTCGCAAGAAGCAGGATGTTGCAGAGATCACCACTGTTCAACCTGGTGGCCAGTGGCCACAGCGAGGTCCAGCAGCAGTAGTAAGTTTCAATGAGAGCTAGGTCTTGTGCCAAGCCAGATGTTCACACTGAAATCCAGCTGTAGTACACCCCAAGAAGGACTGCAGCTTGAGAAGACTAAAACGATGGAGGAGGATCTATGAACTCCATGTCTTCGTCAAGGATAAGAGCAACGTCCACAAGGCAATAAAGGAAATGGTGACGTGTATCAAATCCGCCATTATTGCTGCCAAAGGTGAACAGGATGCGCTGAGATAAGCACCGAGACTGCCGAAAGGACACTGATCGAGGCCAAGGAGAAAGCAACAGCTGAAGCACAGGAAACGCCGATGAGACCCTGAACCAGGCTTGGGAATTGTCAACCTCATGACGATAAACTATGTAACAAGGACAACAACAAAAAGTCAACGCTCATCTGACAAGCACGATGCAACAAACTTCTGCTTGAAAGGCTGCTCTTCTGGGCTGTCTCTCGACGCAACATTTTCTATTCTTGTCTTCCTCTCATTTGGTCACGAAACATCTGTTGCGTGACGTTTTCCAGAACGAATTAGTAGTTTCACGTACGTCGGACGACAAGATTGACGGAAACTTTTGATATGGTTATTGACGAAAAAAGTCTGTCATGTCATTCTTCCATTCTGTCGCGATAAAACTGCCCCTGGTCGTTTTCTAGTAAATTCATGTCGCTTTGCATACGAGACATAACAAGATTGAAATAAACTGGAATTGTGTGACGGGATTTCGCCTCTGACTCGAAGTAGCTTGAATCTTGACGCTGAACTTCGTGTTTACAAGTATCTAAGTGATTTCTAGTGATGGATATTTTTGGAACGGACACGACTGGAAGCTGCCGAAAATGATTCCCATTTTGGAATCCAAGATGATGACCAAATTTTGAAATTTTCGCTCCACAGTGCTTAAACGGTTCCAAATCGGGTCCTGCTTAGCCTCCCAAAATTTGAACTTCTTTAGTAAGAAACTGACTTGGCACAAACCATTTCAAGTTTATATGGGAATTACTATGGGAAAACTAATGTTTTTGTTCATATCTATCTAAAAATTCACCACATCACGATGCTTTTAAAAATGATAACAGTAATTTTAGATCAGCTACAACTTTGTTGAAAACCAGTTTTCAATCAAATGTAAGGAACAAAAGTTATTAATGATTCAAGTCACTGATGTCTTATGATTATGCTCATTCAACTGTTCAGCAGGCAACATTGGTGTTTCTGGTGCGAAGAATAGAGCACAAATATCATGGCTACTATGTCACACTGCAGAATACAGTGTTGCCCACAATACAGTTGCTTAATCTTTATTAACTATTTAATTTGACGTTTGGCTGAAAAACGATGTTGCGCAAAGTTGTAGCTTAGAAAATTTCCCGTGAGAATAATTAAAGAAATTTTCGAAAAAGCAATATGGAAAATGGGTAGAAGACAATGAACAAAAAGTTTGGTTTTCCCATAGTAATTTCCATATAAACTTCGAATAATTTGTGCCAAGTCAGTTTCTTACCAAATGAGTTTAAATTTTGGGAGAATAATCAGGACCTGATTTGAAACTGTTTGAGCACTATGGAGCGAAAATTTCAAATTTTGCATCAGTCTAATGGCCATTGACTTTCAAATACCAAATAGCTTCCGCCATTTACAAAATGTCGTCGGACATCGATTTTCGGTATCTAGACGTCATCCCGATTCCGAAGATATTCATATTGAAGGGTATTTAGCAGTATTTCCCACTTATTCTGAAATCAGCAGCCGCCATCTTTGGTTTCAAGATGGTGCTGGACATCGATTATCGGTCTCTAGACGTCATCCCGATTCCGAAAATATCCATATTCAAGGGTATTTGGCAGTACTTTCCACTTTTTTTTTTTTCTGAAAACGGAAGCCGCCATCTTGGATTTCAAGATGGCGCTGGACGTCGATTTTTGGTCTCTAGACGTCATCCCGATTCCGAAAATATACATATTGAAGGGTATTTGGTAGTTTTTTTTTCAATTTTTCTGAAACCGGAAGCCACCATCTTGGATCAGAAAATGGCGTCGGAAATCGATTTGCGGGTTTAAGACGTCATCCAAATTCCGGAAATACCCATATTGAAGGGTATTTGGCCGTATTTCCCACTTTTTCTGAATTTGGAAACCGCCATCTTGGATTTCAATTTTTGGTTTCTAGAGATCATCCCGATTCTGAAAATATACATATTGAAGGGTATTTGGTAGTATTTCCCACTTTTTTTCTGAAATTGGAAGCCGCCATCTTTGATTTCAAGATGGCGATGGGCAACATTTTCAGTATCACGACGTCATACCGATTCCGAAAATATCCATATTCAAGGGTATTTGGCAGAAGTTCACACTTTTTCTGAAAACGGAAGCCACCATCTAGGATTTCAAGATGGCGCTGGACATCGATTTTCGGTCTCCAGACGTCATCCCGATTCCGAAAATATACATATTGAAGGGTATTTGGTAGTATTTCCCACTTTGTCTGAAATCGAAAGCCGCCATCTTGGATTTCAAAGTGGCGTCGGGAATTGATTTACGGATTTTAGACGTCATTTGGATTCCGGAAATACGGACATCGATTGCCATCCATTGACGGCAATCGAATGTGCAGGAAGGCAGCTTCCACACCTGCGTAGGATATCGCACCCATTCAACACACATGGGCCGGGACCAACGGCTTTACTTCCCTTCCGAAGCAAGACGTGACCAGAGATTTTTATGCCTCAGAAAAATCCCACCGACCTCGGCTGGGATTGAACCCAGACCCATCGGGGTGTTCGAAAGCAGTCACGCTTACCACTACACCACCAGCGCCGGGAAAGCAAATCTTAGCAACAATGAATCGAGGGATGGTTTGCTTTATCTTTCCTTCTTCCGTTGTCCGCGAAATAAATCGGAATGTGGGGTGTGGAAAGCGTTTTGTGCTAATAATATTACAATACTTCTCCCTCAAACAACACCATGATGACGTCATGCTCGTTTGTCTACACTAACTGACAGTTCGTTTGGCTACATTATACTTTGCCTCCGCTTATCTATGGAATCTATAGTATCTATAGCCGCAACTGGATGGATTCTTGATTTTGTCGTGCGACAAGAAATTGTTGTTTGTCGAGAATTTTCCAGGATGACCATTTTTTTAATGTATCCTGTCGTGCGTTAATGACACACGTGGCAATTCTCATATCTGCTCAGGAGGCCTCTTGTATTAAACTTCGAGTCATCTTGAAGAAACCAGGAAGTAGCGGTAATGTTCCGAAAGCCCTTCCACCGGGTTTCAAACCATTTGATGTTGATAGGGACTTTCCGCGGCTTCCAGCTCCGGATATTCCAGTTCCACAGCCAGGACAACATGCAGCCATGTTCACGTTTTCTGAAATTGTAGATGGTATTCTCGAAATAACGTTTGCAATTAAAAAAAATGGACAATATTGTCGATTTTTCATGGGTTTACCTTCACCCGCACTGACGAAACTACCCATGCAGCATCAATCATAGTAATCCATGAGTCAGCAGACAAAATTTGACAGCTCTATCAGTCGAACTCTAACCGTGATGGCGTCCACTGGTTTCGGAGCTCGTTTTTCCCGGCGAATCGCGACGTGGCGGTGGTGATGGACGTCGAGACCTATCTCACCCTGGATGGCAACGACTGACAGGGCACTTCGTATTTCACTTCCCCCAGGGAAGGAAGTGAGCTCCGAGGTGAAGTTCATTTCACACACCAAGTACCCCAAGAAGGTGCTGCTGTGGCTGACATTAAGCGAGAAGGGGATGTCAAAGCCACTCTTCTTTCGCTCCGGACTGGCCGTAAACGGGGAAATTTATAGTACGAAATACCTGCCGGAAGTTACGTCGTTCATCAAGAAATACCATAAGGGCTAAGACGCGGTGTTCTGGCCGGATCTGGCGTCGGCCAACTACTCGAAGCGATCGTTGGAGGAGATGGAGCGACTGAATATCGATGTGGTACCCAAGTCGTCGAACCCGCCCAACGTCCCCCAGCTGCGTCTCATCGAGAATTTCTGGGCCAACCTGAAGCGTAAGATCTACTCCAACAATTTGTCGCGAAAACTGAGGAGGAATTGATAAATAAAACGAAGAAAGAACTCAAAAACATGACTACACACATGTTTTCGTCCGCCATGGCGAATTTTCCGGTTAACTGCCGGAAGGCCGCTCGCAAGGGCGTAGAATTTTTTTGCAAGTAAGCTTAAATAATTACCTTCCATGGGAAATTTATCAAAAGAAATTATCTGTCTTAGCTTTTTTTATTACCACCAATGTTGAATATTCTTTTGAAGATAGCTTCTAAATGGCCAATGCTTTCGTCGATCATCAATTTTGACGTTTAAAATTACTAGCGTTTGAGAATGTGATAGTGATTTGTCTGTTCGTGTATCAATTTTAGTTTCTGTTCTCTCATCGTTGTTCCTTCCCAAGCTCCTGTTTTTATATTTCGTTGCAACCACCAGCCATCTCGAGAGAGGTCAAGAGCACTTTCCCGTCACCTCACCAAACAGTCAGTAAACGGCGGTGGAGATAAATATATCAATCGCATCCTTGTGTACCTTTTCCTTGATCCCTTCTCTACCTTTTAATAGATTGTAGCCCGTAACCTCGAGTAAGCTGTGAGTACTAACTCTATTTTTAAGAAACATTGTAAAAAAGTAACATTAATTTCGGCTCCGTAAAGCTTTCGCATTTGAGCCTTGATAATTAAATGAATTTACAAGAAAAAAAACAAGCAAATCATGTAATCAAAACATCATTTGATTCATTATTCCGAATGAATGAATCTTTTATGTGAAATGAGTATTTGCAACCTTGGCAATACGCAAATAGATTTGAGTAAATAGCATTTTGGAATACCCTTTTATGGTATACGATTGGTAGCCAATTGAATGTTTAACCGTATGTTAGTGCAGTGTACCAATCATTGAATACATGTTGATGGACACCATTGACCGATTTGAATCCTAAAAAAATCAAACAACATTTGAATGCGACCGCGTCCTCAAATATTCGAACAATGGAGGTAGAAAAAAAGGCCTACACCACAGATACCACTATTCTACACCAAATTCCATCATAACACCGGCAAACAAATATTGATGCCCTGCTGGGTTGATTATAAATTCCACCGCGTGAAATTGATTTGAATTATGCAAATATTTAAAGAACGTCACTGCGGGGGCGAGAGACGATTTGTTGCGTTTGAGATTAATTGAAATTTCAGCTCGTTCAATTTAAAGAGCGTGCGAAAATATGAGGTCTCAGATAGCCTAGTCAGCTATCACCAAGCCGGAGGTGGCGGGTTCGATTCCCGGTCCGGTCTAGCAAATCCTTCGGATTAAAAATTTTTCTCGACATCCCATTCATGCATTCGGTTGGCATAGATAGCTCTCAGTTAATATCTGTCAAAGTGCTTCAGTTGAGAGCGGGCAAAATGCTCGTGTAAGAAGCGTCAAAAAACCAGGAAGAAGAAGCGAAAAACAAACATAACGCCTATACCTACCAGGTGAAGTTTCTCCAGAAGGTGAAGAATATTGACGTGCTACAAATTGAAATCAAAAAGAAAAGAAAAAAAACAAAAAGAAGAAATTAACTAAATTGAAGAAATCAAACACATCCAATTAAAACTCAAATGACGAGCAAAATAAACGAACCAAAAAAAAGAGTAAATTGAACGAAGAAAGGAAGAAAACTGCCCACCCACAGGAGGAAGATGTTCACTCACCTGTAATATTGTCACACAGTATGCGGGAGGTGATGATACGTCCGTACGAACTGAAGAGTGACTCCAGATCGGCCTGCAGCATATTCTTCGGCAGCCCGGAAACGTACAGGTTCGCTCCCTTTATTGCTTCGGAACTTGGTCGTGCAAATGATACCTAAAATGAACGAATTATCAATTGTTGGGAAGTTCCGACTGGCAATAGATCGCACCTTGATCTGTTTATTTTGCAGCCTTAGGCCGTTGAGTGTATTGATCGCTTTGCTCGCATCTTCCACCTTCTGATAGTTGACGAATCCGTAGCCCAAGCTTTGACCTAAATTGAACCCGAATAAAAACGAAAATCTCCCGTTATCATTGGACTATAATTAGCGCATTTCCTCCAAGCCCGCAGACCCGCACACTCACCCGTAACTTTGTCTCTTATGAGCTTACAGCTCTCCACCTCGCCGATGCTGGAGAAGAGCGAGCGAATCTCCTCCTGGGTCATCTGCTGGGGCAGATAATTGACAATCAAATTGGTCTTGGAATCCTCCTGGCTTCCGCCGTTCTGCTGGTTGTCTGCAGAGATTCCGTTCGTCATCATGACAATCGTCTCCGACTCGCTGCTGTCTGCCGTAATCGTAATGGTGTTTCGTCGCTAGTATGCTATTAAAAGTCCCTCTTTCGCTATCCTTTCGGCACTTGTAAAAAGTGTCCGGGCGTTATATAGTCGGTATGGAAGTACGTGTGTTTTTGTGAGTGTGTATAAGCACTATAGTAAAAAGTAGTCTCGATTTGGCTTATCGCTTCCTTATTCTTGTAGCAGTCGTTATTTTCTTCTATTTCTGGATTTATTGGATTCCTCCGACTGATTTTAGTTCTCCTTTTTTCCTTTGACTTATACAATAGTAATACTGATGATATTCGTTCCGGGTTCTTTCCGCCCTGTGACCTGCAGAAACGGAGGAAAAGGTGACACACACCGCGTTTAGCTATGCTCGGCTTTGGAACGGTCCCGCAGTTGCTCTGTAATTCAAATGAAGGATTTTCTTATCTGAAAGCGGAGATGAAAAAAAACGAACGGAAACAAATTAGACTTGCCCGGGCTGTAAACGATTTGGGTTCAGTGAAGTTGATGAAGAGTTTCGCAGAATGAAAGGATTTAGAAGGATGGCTTTTTTTTCTCTCTTTATTCGATTGAGAATATCCTAATTGCTATGGGATACAGTTAAGAATAATGCATACATATAAATCTTTAAGAGCTTTGGTGAATAAAGTTTAATAGTCGGTTAGTTGAAAGCTGAATAGCTTGGCAAAATCATAGCAAAAAGGATGCTGGAAACGAGTTCGTCAATGAAGATTGATGGCCACGTATCAATGTCAGTCAATCCAGTGGGATGACCTTTTGCCATTTATGGAACGATAATCTAGTCATTCCGGGAAAGCGATTTAAATAGCAGCAGCATCCGTTTTTCTTTTTTTGCGATGATTTTCATCACAGACAAAGGCCAACTGCTGATTTTCTTACAAACCAGGGTTGGGTGACGAAACTTCGCTAGGGGCGAACCACAAACCACGTGGACAGTTTATCAGAGATTTTAGAACCACGCCCCGACAACTTGAGTGGAATTTTATTAAACAAAATGAATGGAGCGTAAACCAACGCCAACTAAACTTCCGGCGTTAAAGTTTAATGGCAGAATGTATGAAAAATGGAAATAAACTAATAACTTTGCTTATCAAACATTCACACACAACTTAATTTTGCCAAAACCAGATACTTAGATTGAAAATACTATGCGGAACAACTTTGTCGAAGACTGCAACTCTATTCGACTTCTGTGCAAAAAGTGATTGGTCTTTTACTTTAGGACAAATACTCGGCGCTTTCCTACAAGATTTGAACCGTACCCAAGTAATCATAGGCACGTTATTTCGCCTTTTTGGCTATGTACAGCTGAACAACGGCTATATCAGTGTTTGCCAAAAAGGCGAAATAACGTGCCTATTAGGATGGGTTATCATGATAATTTTTTCAGCACAATGTTTTTTTGGTTCCATTTGAGGTCCCAAACAACTATGTTAAACTTGGGGACGATTGGTTGTAACCCGGCTTTCCGCATTGCGTTTGAAATTTGTATAGAAATTATTATGGGAAAACCTATTTTTTTGCATCTTTATTACTAGGGACCACAAATCACGCATCTAAATACGTTAAAACATAGCCCAGGAAGTGCCTAACAACTTTGCCAAAGGATGTATTGTTCTAGAATGCCCCTAATAACAGTTATAGCTGTTATTAGCAAAGATCACTGTTTCGAATTAAATGCCAAAAATCCCTTTTTTCTGCCAACACTGTCCAACTGAAACGTAGCCCACTTAAAGTTAGCCCAACAAGCGAAATCTCACTGTACCTGTGTCTGAGACGAAACTGGTGAAGACAGTTTCCGTTTTCTACTATTTTTTTTTTTTTGATGTAGGGGAGAATGGTATACAACGCACCCCCTGGGCAGAACGCACCAGCTGACTTTCATTTGTGTTTTTCATGGCTTTTGCGTAACTTTTTTGTTGTCTTATCAAGCAGCACTTCTAGCATAGCATCTGAACTCAAAATCCTGCATGATAAATCCTAGAATTGGATTAAAACTTCTAGTCTAGTCTAGTCTAGTCTACACATACACAGCCAGTACTTGAAAGAATCCTGGAAAATGATACATCTATCATTTTTCTTGTCATTATTAATGCCTGCTGCACATCAAGGATGTGAAACAAACAATAAAGCGGCCAGGCCTACTGTGTAGCGTTTAGTTAATTTTTGTGGAAGTGAATGTTTACCATGTCTACTTAATAAGTATAGACAGTGGTTAACATTTAATCCACAGGTAATCAAAGAGCGGGGACATACCGTACCAACCGCTCCGTATGCAGGATTTGAAAATAGGCTATATAAATCGTTGGGAGTGACAGAGCTAAGAAAGTTAATGTACACTCCTTGGTTGTCCGATCTCCTGGGATGGAACACAGGTATTTACCCCTTGTGTTCGAGCGAACAGTCCTCCCTCCGTATAAGCGTGGACGGCACCGCCAACCCACTGCCATCCCTCAATCGATCCAGCCGACCTCAGTCGAAGGACAACAGAGAGCGGTGTGCGGACGTAACCTATACGGAGGGAATGCTGTATTCGCCTAGGTTATAGCGCCCTTGCTCGCTACCATTTTCTTCTAGCGGTTGGGACCTGAGCACTAACTCTTGTCCTAGCCCTATATGGCATATGGTTATAGCGCCATTACTCGCTTTCTGAAAAGAGAAGAAGGGAAGGGAAGGAGAGGAAAAGGACTTGGGAAAAGGAAATGCGGAATTCCTTTCCTCATTAGTATTTGTATCGTCAACTTTTATGAAAACTATATAAATCATTTTTCCTTGGTCAGAGGTATTATTACGACATTTGAATAAGATTGTCTTATCATTTGTTATTCAAAATTTAATGTTATAATGATCAACATAGCTTTGGATTATCCAATATAAATCGGTAACACTGTCCTGCAACCGATGATTTTTCTAATCCGAAAACTAAAAGTTACGAAAAAGCACTTAGGCCTTCATTAAGTTCCACTTTCACGCGACGTTCAATGTTTCGCGGTTTGCTCTTTACGCATTGTTCAGGCTATCATAACAAGCTATGACCAACGTGACGATTGCTTAAGCCCTGGTTAAACAAGTAAACAAGTTATTAAAATGAAATCATGTTCCCGAAAGCAGTCAACAATGTATCTTAAACCGGATCAAGCGTGCGCCCTATTTTTCTAAACATTCCGACGCGGTCCGCCCAATATCTATCAATTACGTTTTTCTACAATAGTAGCCTGGGATAAATCCTAATTCGACCGACACGTGTTTGTTGAAACATTATATTCTGCCTAATAACAGTAGTCAGTAGTCATTAGGAAACCTGTTACTATATTACCACATATGTATCCTTCTTTCATGAATTTGTCCACTGACTGGCAGTGGCATTATGGATAAAATCCTCCTGGGACCATCTTTTATATAAATAATTTCAAGAAGCTTAAATCCGGGAGTTAGAAGGTGACAGCTCTATCACAACTCCTAAAGCCCATTTCAAGATCGCAAGCATTCCGAAGCTTTTCCTAGAATTGGATTAAAACTTCCAAGAAAAACTCAAAATAAAATGAAAAAGTGCTTCTTACCCCGGGGGTGCGTTATGTACTGTTCTCCCCTACAACTACTTTTGTGTTTTCTATTTTGCGGGTGGCCCGAATGGCAGTTTAATATTTCAAATAAAAGCTTTATATAGAAATAATATAGCAGCTGGACTTACAATTCAAACAACATCTTCTCATTAACAAATGAATCGGCAAGTGGATATTAAATATTTACACTACAACAATTTTCATTTTAAAATTTATTATAGAGTTCCCCCCCCCCCCCCCCCCATTATAACTACGCTTATGAGATTGAGCAAATATGTTTGAAGAATTCATCCTGAACATACACAAAATGGATAAGATAAGAAACTCCGAAGTTATTTCAGTTTGAGACTTTACTTCTATGTATTGATATGAGTGAGGGGGTGGGGTATATTATTACCCCCCCCCCCTCTCAAAGTACACATATGAGATAGAGCAATTGTTTTTGAATAATTCATAAGAAACTCCGAAAATATTTCAGTTTGGAATCTGACTCTCATTGGTACACCGGCAGTGTTGGCAGAAAAAGGGATTTTTGGTGTTTAATTCAAATCATAAATATTTGAATAGTTATAACTTTTTTTAGATACATTATAGCTTTGAACTTCCTTTGGCACTTGTTAGGCACTTCCTTGGCTATATTTATACATACTTAGTTGCACGGTTCATGCAGAATTGTGGTCCTTCCCATACTAATTTCCATACAAATTTCAAACGCTATGCGGAATGCCGAGTTACAATCAATCGTCCCCAAATTTTGCACAGTTGTTTGGGACCCCAAATGAAATCAAAAAAAGGTTGTTCTCAATTGGTGACGTAAAGTTTGCGTTTTTCCATATAACGATGACCCACTCTACTGCCTATCCCAATTAACATTTTAAGTTTAATGAAATACTACAAAGCAACTATAAAACAACATTCATAAAACCCTGGTCAAGGCTATTTTGTAATTAATGCATCCACCAAAACCTCATTAAGACTAGAATATGTCTACCCGAGCAGGAACGAATATCTCGATACCTTAAATTGGTATGGATGAGCCTTACATAAGAGGTAAAATACCAAAACATAATACAAAAAATATGTTTGCACAATACCATTCCAATGCCAAACTATGATAATGCAATACCAAAACAATGCCACCCAGGTATTCTTTTGGTATCCAAATATCAATTTTTGGTATTCACAAAGTATTTTTCATGTAATTTGTTGGTATTATTCTTTGGTATTTTACCTCTTATGTCATGCTGGTCAATACCAAATTTTGGTATCAGATCAGAATTAGGTATTCATTAGTTATTTTCTCCTGCTCGGGTAGTTGGCCCACCCTGGAGAAGGTTCTGAAGGATGTATTCTCGAAGCTCTTGAAGATTGATTTACTGTAAAAGGTTGTATGACGAACGCATTGAGAACCATTTGAAAGCTACAATAAAAGCTATTTAGCAACAATAAAAACCCTTTCCGAGCCATTTCCCCTAGCCGCATGCTGAATCCACTAGGAAAGCATCAATCAAGATAAAGGGTGTCCACGATGAAATTGCCACACTATGAAATTGCTCTAACTTTTTAACCGTTGGGTAGAATTTAATGAAAATTTGGGTGGATTTAGTTCATAGCGCATTATTTACATCCTGTAAGTTTTAAAGTCCTGTGATCAAAACTCGCGGAAATGGAGTCGAAAGAACAGCTCGTGCGTGATAAAATCTTGCGCATTCATCACGAGAACAAGGATCTCTCGCATCGTTCCATCGCTAAAACGTTGGGAATCGCGAATTCCACGGTGTCGCGAGTGATTAAGCGGTTCGAGGAACGGTTGACCACCGATCGGAAGCCCAGAAGTGAAGGAAAAAGTATTCCGTACAACACCAAAAATCACAACCGCGTAGTTGGGGCCTTCAACCGAAATCCGAACGCCTCCGTTAGGGATGTGGCTAAGAAGCTGCACCTAAGCCGAAGTTTTGTCCAGAAGGCCAAAACTAAGGCTGGGCTTCGAACGTTCAAGGTACAAAAGGCCCCTAATCACGACGAGAAGCAGAACAAGTCCGCCAAAACCCGTGCCAGGAAGTTGTACCTCAACATGCTGACGAAAGTTGAATGCTGCATCATGGACGACGAAACATATGTGAAGGCCGACTTCAAACAGATCCCCGGCAACCTGTTTTTCACGGCCAAGGATAAGTTCAACGTTCCGGAGCATGTCCGCACTCAGAAGATGTTCAAATTTGCGAAGAAATTCCTGGTTTGGCAAGCCATCTGCACGTGCGGGAAGCGGAGTGCACCTATCGTGACCCAGGACACGATGAACGGACAGGTGTACATAAAAGAGTGCCTCCAGAAGCGGCTGCTTCCTCTCCTGAAGGCCCACAACGTCCCAACAATCTTCTGGCCGGATTTGGCCTCATGCCACTACTCCAAGGACGTGCTGAAGTGGTATGCGGACAATAAGGTCAATTTCGTGCCGAAAATGTTCAACCCTCCCAACACTCCGGAGCTCCGCCCCATCGAGAAGTACTGGGCGATTATGAAGCAGCACCTTCTTAAACGACCTAAGGTAGTGAAGACAGTCGAGGAACTGAAGAAAGTATGGGTTTACATGCAAAAAACGGTTGATTCACAGGTTGTGCAGAATCTTATGGCCGGGGTTAAGGCCAAGGTGCGGGCATTTGCGTATGGACTGTAAATAAAATACGAGTAAAATGGTAAAATGAAGTTTAATAGTTATTTCTCAATCCCTGAAAATTTGATGGCAATGGGATGAAAACTCGAATTTTGCGAATCAATTTTGTGTGTGGCAATTTCATCGTGGACACCCTTTAGAAAAGGATTTATGAATCCGATCTTATCAAAATAATTAGAATAGAAACTGATAATATAACAATCTTGTTGAACATCCAAATTTATTACAATAGTTCTCATTAAGTGGCCTAGTTTTAGTGCCATATTAAATTTTATGTGAACTGTACGTGAAAACATCGAAAAAATTAAGTCCACCCTCGTTAAACGTCGATTTGACTAATTATTCAACATTTAAAAACAAAATATATTCTTCAGATCGAGCTTGGCCGAGATTTTTTTTTTTATTATTTTCGCATTTAAATGTTTGCTCATTGCTAAATTTACCAAAATATAGTTATATCTAAGGAAATATTGATTGAAAATCGAAGATTTAAAAAAAAAACAAGCAAACTAATTGTAACATGGCGGTGGCATAAAAGTTGATTTTCATGGGTCATTTGTGAAAAAGTTGTTTTGCTTTCAAGAATTCCTTAACAAATTAATACGGGTTTAAAATGGCTTTTATGAAGAAAACTTGCAGGCTGAATTGTATTTATCTAAAGCCATTTTGCTTGATCCTAACCCGTTCAGATTTATGACAGCATTTATGGAGGCAAAGCTGCCTGCAAAAAGTTAAACGTCAAAGTTTGTTTATCTTTCGATAGTTGCGCTGTGATATCCAGTATTCTTCCAGGCGATTTTCTCCCGATGGATTAGGAGCAGTTACTCAGATAGTTTGCGAAACTGTTTTACAACATTTCGCATTTCGAACAGCTGGAAGCGCAATCGTTCCCGAAAAAGATCCCCTTCTTCCGGATGCAGGGCTGTACGCTTGAATGATATTTTCGAAGAGTCTTTCGCCGAATAAAATCGCTGCTTTGGATCGGAAACCAGCTAATCTCCGCTAACTAACAGTTTCAGTGGTTTGCTGTCGGTTGTTATTTCGATTGTCATCGCAAGATCTGGAGAAGGCTGGTATGTTTTTTAACTTTAGACAATGTTTTATGAGTTCGAGGGCCCCCCTCACTTTACTCTTCTCCGACAGATGGTCAGTCGTTGGTGGTGTGCTGGTTCTTCTAAAGAAGTAAATTTATTTGAAATTGACTTGATTTTTTCATCCTACTTCGTCTATCCTTCGAGATTTCTTTGTCATAAATTTGGCATTTATTAACTATGAGGAACCATCTTTTAAGCTCAATTTGTAAACAAAGTAATTGGGGAGTTAATGATCCACTTTAAAAAGACTAAAAAGCAACAATAAATGCTTTTTTCTCTAATGCAAAACCTAATTGTTTTATGGTTGCTTTTATAATGATAGAACACGTTTATAAAGTATTTCATCATGGCATTAATAAACAATTGCTAATGACGTTTATGCTTGAATTACAGAACCGTTTTAAGGAGGAATTGAGAACTGTTTTAAATTTATTTTTAAAACAAGACAGTTTTTGACTTTCTTGCCAGACTATAAAAGGTTTTTAAAACAGCAAAAAGCTTAATTACTAAGCAGGAATGTTTAACACTTTAAAATGCTGTATTTAAACTAAATGGATTGTTCATTGCCGTTATAAAACCATCATGAATCAGAGTGGATGCTAAATGGTTACTGAATTGTTACTTGGGATGGTTACTTGGGTAGCAAGCCAAAGTTGTACATATTCACTTGAGTAAATTTGACAAAGGACGCATTTATTCAAAATACTCGAATAATAATTTCTATTCAACCAATTTCATTAAATCAAATTCATCAACGCGTTGCAAGAGTTGTGAGTAAATGTAATAATATTAAAAAAAAATACGCAATATTGTTGAGAAACTCTAAATTGAATGTACACAAAGAACATGTACCACTATTACGGTGAACAAATGGTCGATGTAGGGGAACTGGGGGTAAGACGGACACCCTAGGTATTGTAATTGTTTTATCGTCAATAAATACAGCATTATGCAGGTAATTCAGTGTTTTAAAGTTTAAATTTATGCTTAAAGAAACTGCGTAAACCAATTTATATGAAATCTTAATAAATATCAATTCAATAGTGAAAGTGAAAAGTGAAAGTGAATAGTTAAAGAGCATAGTGAAGCTCTTTCACTATTCACTTTCACTTTTCACTTTCACTATTCACTTTTCACTTTCACTATTCACTTTTCACTTTCCCTATCATCTTTCCCTGTTCACTATTAACATTCACTATTCACTTTAAAAAAATAGATACATATTTCGTTTACTAATGCAAATGTCTTCAGTGTGTGTCTAGTCATAGAAGTCTATGACTACTGAAGAAGATTGCAAGTAGTAAACGAAATACGTATCTGTAATAGGTTTTTTAAAGTGAAAGATTCAATATAAAGTGTATGACCAAACACACGGTATTAACCAGCATGTCTACTACCTGGAAAACAATGGAGTTTATTATAATTTCTAAGGACCTCATTCCACGGGAGTTCTGTGAAAAACATCAACTGAAATCTGCTTTCATGGCACTTCTAAGGAATTTTAGACTTCATGTGAAGCCTAAGCCTAAGATAGTAAACTTCAAGCGATTTTTCATGAGAAATCTCCGTTGAATATGGAATGGACTATTCTGAGGTTTTTTCTGAATAATTTTAACTTCTCTAAACTTTTTCGGACTTCCTATAGTTTCCACAATTTTCCTAACGATCATGAATTTTCTCTAAAGTGTTAACAATTCACTGAATTTCTCGAAACTTTTTTTAAAATCTATGTAATTTCCCTGCTCTCAGGATATCTCTTTATCTGTTCTTTTTTGAAGTTTTTTTTTTTTTTATATAGAGTTTTATTAGCGAGATCAATACCTTCCTCGAAGTTCTCGAAACTTCTCTAAAGTTCTTCTGCAGTTCTCATGAAGCTTGTTATACTACCATGAATTTAATTGAACTGTTCTAAAAATGTTTAAGCTTGCGTGAACTTCTGGACTTATGTTATCTCTAAAGTTCTCTGAAAATTTGGAAACTTCTTGAAATTTCCCGCAAATTTAATGAAACTAATTGAACTGAACTCTCCTGAAATTCCCCTTGTTTTTGGAGCTTTACTAAACTTATTTGAGATGCTCCCGAAATGTCCATAAAAGTTCCTGAAGTTCTCGGATCTTCCCTTAAGTTCCGCAGACTTTTATGAAGTTCTCGAAATGCTTCTGAAGATCTCTGTACTTCTGTGAAATTTTCGAAGCTATTCTGAAATTTTAGGAACTTCTTTAGGCTTCCGCTCCGCAGCGAAATAATTGATATAGTTCTGTGATTTTCACAGAAGTTCTCAAGATTTGTCTGATTTGAATTATCGAAATTAATTAATAACTTCTTCAACAGTCTAGAGTTTCCTGATGATTTTAAGACTGCCCAAAATATTTCTCAATTTCCTTAAAATTCTCTAGACTGCCTTGCCTTAGTATTTTTTTTAAATAACCCACCATTTTACTGGAATTGATTTAATTTCCTTTAAGTTCTACAATGTTTCCTTAAGTTTTACAAAGTTTATAAAAGCTCACGGAACTTTGCCTTAAATCACTAATTTTCCCTGCAAGAAGTTTTTAATGATGACCTTAATTTCTCTTAATTGATCAAATGTTCCGGTTAATTTTCTGATATATATTTATAATTCCATGGAGCTTCTAAAGCTTTCGGATCAATTAAAGAATTTTCGGAATATCCCATAATTCTAAGGAACTCCTTGTAAGTCGCTGCAAATTTCCTTAAGCTAGTGTGATTTTTCTGATGTTATCTGATCGTCCTCGAAGTACTCGGAACTCCACTGAATATATTGAAACAATCTAAAAATATCCAAATTTCTTAGAAGTTGCTAAACGTTCAAAATCTTTCATAATTTTGTTACATGTTCCATTTTTGGTTTTCACAAAGACATCACAGACATAGTCCTACATCAAAATCGATTTTTTGGACCACTCTGACATGGAAATTGTCACCCTAATGATAAAGTGAAAAAAATACGGGTCTAATATTTTGCGATAAGGAACAAAACTACTAATTTTTACTAGTTCAGCTTCGAACCTCTTCGGATACGGTTGTGTATAAGTTTGTTTCTGTTTTGTGCGTGCGTTCGCTGATTTTGCCAGATTAGCGCTGGCACTCTGCCTCCCGGACGGTCATACGTGTGTGATTGGTGGTTTTCTCGCAATTTCATACCTTCCTCCTTCAAGATGAATGTTTAAGGTACACATACTTTGCTAGCTGACAAAATGGGGCCATTGCTGTATAATTATTCTCTTTTTGCAGCCTTCATTATGACTGGATCTATTGATTTAAATTATTTGAGTTTTCTTCCAGCTCTTTGATGACGGAACATCATTAGATTTATACTGTAATTATTCACTCTTACAGCTTTCACCCTAGTTTTGTCTGTTGATTTGATTTGTTTGAATTGGTTTTCAGCTCTATGCTGTTGGCAGTCGCGGGCGATCAATTTTGGTCATGTTCATGCTCTAAGTTTATTTTCAGCATTTCGATGATGGAACGTCTTCAGATTTATATAATAAGGGGGCTTATTACGGGTGTCACATCACGGTGAAAAGTTGTCACTTGTCGTCACGGTGAAGTGATTCCCATTTGATTTGTACGGTAATCACGGCTCTTATTCTGAGTATCACTTGCTTATCACCGTGTAGTGATACCCGAAATAAGGCCCAAGGATACACCATTTGGTTTTGGCTTCGGGTAAATCCAAGTATAATGCATGATAACACTGATTCATTTAAAACCATGGTCGCATCACTTATCAAGGTGAATCCTGATCCAACGAACCCAACTTACTAACAAAATCTCCTTTTCTGTGTCTTTTGTTGGAGTGCAGAGGTAAACACGGCCCACAAACAACAAAGGTCATTCTAATATTCCTTCCCTACTCCCACCTGATTGCGAGGTTGCAGTTGATTCATTGTACAATTTCACTGATTTTGATCAATCACGGAGTAGCAACCATTGATATGTGCAGTCAATATAAGCTAAGCTAGCTATTGGTTATCGTATATGTATAGTGTTTATAGTACTACATATCTTTCATTATTGACTTTACATCATTTAATATTATTGTAAATTACATTTTATTATACTTAATTCTTAATGTAAGCTATTATGAGCGGCTCCAGGGAAGCATAGCTTGACCAGCTTGAAAAGAAATCTGAATCGTTCATTATCTGTTTTGTAAAAATCTTGTGTTTATTGTATCTTGTTACATGGCATTATAACGCATTTTCAATATTACATTACATTTAAATAAGTATTAACCCGGTTACACACATTTCAGGTCATCCAGGTCTTAAATAAGATGGGATCCGTTCCTTTTATCAACAGTTGTGATATTGCATCATATGCTGAAAATATATGAATTATCGCGTATTTCTGTTGTTCATTACATACCAGGTGAGGGGTTAATAATGTTTTGACGTGGAGTGTTTTGGTTTTGAGATGCTCGATAACCTTAGAGGGATCGGTTTTGCTTAATGAGCAGAATATCATGGGTTTAATCCCAAGCTCTCCCACAACATAACACAACACAAACATATCAAGTATCATTCTAGCTAAAAAATATTTATTTGCATAATATAACCTGGAAATTTCAGGGTTACATCTTCCTTATTGGGAGCTGAGGAGACATAGAGCTGCATCATATTCTATGTAAAATAATTATTATTTTCATTGCGGAATACCAGTTTTTTTATCCATATAAATGTATTTTCATTATTACGTATTTTAATGATCTGATATATTTCATTTCTCCATTACATATGTTTACTATATATATAAATAAATACTGGGTTGGGAGGGAGCATTTGACCTGGAACTGGACGATTGGAGTGGTATGACAACCGGAGTCTAGGAGGGAATAAACACTATCATTTTCTTTATCCTACCGATTCAATTGATGGTGTGAATTCTACTCCAACAGTTTCATGGAGATTGACGCGCCCTTCTTAACAAACCATCCTGTAGGAAGCTTAATAAGTATTGCGAATTGCGTTATTCGATTTGTTGGATCGTATCGTTGGAAGGAGATTCTTAAATTCCCGTGGATTTCGCGTAAGTGCCTCTGCTTACGAGTCCACCCCACCGTTTTTGGCCCTTCATACAGCGATATTGTGAATTCAGATCGGTAGCTCAAATTGATCTTGCTATTAAGTGGAGCTGCATACAAGACAAGATCTTCGAAGGGATGGTGGCTACCTTACATACATACATACATACAACATTGCCGCCATAAATACTGCCATAAATCTGAACGGATTGGGATTAAGCAAAATGGCTTTAAATAAATACATTACAGTCTACAAGTTTTCTTCATAAAAGCCAATTCTAAACCTTATGAATTTGTTAAGGATTTCTTGAAAGCAAAATAACTTTTTCACAAATGGCCCATGAAAATCAACTTGTATGCCTCCGCCATATTACAATTATTTTGTTTGTTTTTACAATCTTCGATTTTCAATCTATATTTCCTTGGATATAACTTTTTTTTTAGTTAATTTAGCAATGAGAAATATTTAGAATGCAAAAATCATGAGAAATAAAAATCTCGGCTAAGCTTAATGATCGATCTGAAGAATATATTTTCTTTTATTAATGTAAAATAATTAGTAAAATCGATGTTTTCCGTGTGCGGACTCAAGTTTTTCGATTTTTTTTCACGTACATTTCACATCAAATTTTATATGGCACCTAAAACTAGGCCACTTCATGAGAACTATTTTATTTATTTTTTTTTTTTGAAATTCGGCAGGATTTTTATACGATCAGTTTTTATTTTAATTATTTTGATAAGATCGGATGGTATTTATGAATCCTTTTTATCTTGATTGTTGTTTTTCTAGTGAACTTAGCAAGTGGCTAGGGTAAATGGCTCGGATAATGCTTTTAATTGTTGCCAAATAGCTTTTATTGTATTTAAAATATGGTTTTGAAATGGATTTCAATGCGTTTATCGTACAACCATTTTGGAGTAAATCAATCTTGAAGAGCTTCGAAAATACACCTTTCAGAACCTTCTCCAGGGTGGGCCAACTAGACAGATTCTAGCATCAATGAGGTTTTGGTGGATGCATCAATGGCAAAGCAGTCTTGACCAGGGTTTTATGAATGTTATTTTATAGTAGCTTTGTAGTATTTCATAAAACTTAAAATGTTACTTGGGTATATAACACATTGAATATTTACCACTGTGAAACATCGTCGCTGAAACATTACCGCCATCTTTTGAGTACACTGTGGTGGGCACTACACTCAACAGATGGCGGTAGTGTGTAAACGTCAAACGTAAAGGAATTGACTATGCGCGCCGCAGGTGGCAGTACTACCAACTAAGATACTTTTAAATTGACCGTTTAATACGTGTTCGATGAACAATTTGCGAGTGTTATGTCTGCTTGTCTGTGGTTTGATTCCGACATCGTAGAATCAAATTGAATATGAAAAATCGACTCGGCAAGATGGAATTTGCTGATGTCGCAGATATGTACGTCTGTGGACGCGTTTCATCTAGGCAAGCTTTTTCCGAGATCGCTTATCCGTTCAATATGGTTGATACCTGCGTGTTGTATAACCTTGTTTTTTTCAGGTCAGGGGAAGGCATTATGTTTAGTTTGGTCGTTATCATTTGAAGAAGAAATCTGTACTGTGTCGATACCAAGAGTTTTCTATCATTCAAATGTATTCCAATAAGACCAGTTGGATTTTGTCCCTTTGAATTGGTTGCATGGCCAATGAGATAAACCCAAATTTGAGTTCAGTTTATTCTTAAACGCAAAAAGTGCAGGAACTCTGCGATGAGTAAATTTGCCACATATTTTCATGTGGTAACCTCAAAAATCTGCCAAAAATTGACGAAAAATTTACTCAGTTTAGGAGTAGTACCAATAAACTGAAAGAATCCAATCTTTTCTTTTCTCATATACGAGATTTTTTTTCCTGGAAAAACCTGGAAAAACTTGAAAAACATGAGTTAAATTTACTCTTCGCTTTTTTTTACTTTTTGTGATTTATGAATATACTAAGCTTAAATTTGGATTGATTTCTTTGACCGTGTACAGCGAGTTTTTTTTTTCTTCACACACGTTATTTCTGAAAAATCCAAATTTAAGTAAGATCTACTCATTTCCATTAGTAGGGCTGCCCAATATTGATCAAACAAGGTGGTAACTGACAAGATAACAAATTAACACTCGGATTCAGTTTGATGTAGTTCATTCTTCATTTTGTCAGTCCCAATTTTGTTTACTCAATTTTGGCGGATATGATTAGATACTACCGAAGACAACAAATCAAGAAGACTGGCAACTCTTCCATTTTCTCATACGAACGCTATGAGACAGGTACAATTGCGTCACCTGCAGCTCAAAGGTAAATGCTTCGAACGAATTTGATAGCAAAGATTACATCCTCAGAAGAAAGGTTTGTGTATTTGCTTATTGTTCTATGCGTTGCTTCCACCTTCACTCAAGCGCAGCGCTATTGTATCTGTCGCTTGGATTCTGGCAGAGTTGCCAGTCTTCTTGATATGATGTCTTTGATACTACTCAAATTTGGATGGATTAGAAATAGCGTTCAACCCGCGCAGTTTTTGCCTGTAAATTGAGCAATTTGCATAACCTTGGACTATACATCTAAACCGGCGTTACACAGGTCAACATATTCACAATAATCGTATTCAGTTTCAATGACGTCAATATTTGGACAATATTTCTCCTAATTTTTTAAACTATATATTGATAAGAATAACAGGTACTTTAAATCTTGGTCTATAAATCATTCTCATTCTTATAATCGCTATCAGAACTGGTACATCACGAATTGATAGACATAGATAAGCCACAATTATATCTTTAAATTATTGTCATGTTAGGAAATAAACGTGAGGACATAAATCAATTGATTATTGAATTATGATTTGGACTAGTAATCGCTGTTCAATTGAGTAGGGGAGAAACTGAGATCAATAAAAAATATCCCTTAAGGCCTCGTTTATCTATGGATAATATCAAAAACGAGATTATACTTTGCAACAAAGGTTCTATTCACCTGCCCGGTGGATCAATATGTTTTTTTTTTAATTTGCGAGCGCCACTGAACATCTGCCAACACTAAGAAGGCTTAAAATAAGAATATTAAACAGTTAGAGTCGGTGTATAATGAGTCACGCCAAGAGTGAAGCCAAGTCTACCTATTGAACTGTCAAACCGGCTACCTATCATGCAAAGTAAACAAACATTACGATGCTTTGAAAGGTCCACGAAAGGTATTGCAATAAAATATAAAATATAATCGAAGAAATGATCATAAACACGCAGTGAGCATTAAATTCTCATGGGATACGTTTGGTAACGATCAGTAATGATAATTTCTACTATTTTTTGTTAAGATGATTGGACAAAATCACTGATATAATGATTTACAACAGGCGCTATTTTTTTTGCTCGCTAGAAGTCATTTGAAGTTGATGTAGCAGTCCTCTGTTGCCAAGTGAAAAGAAAGGAAATCTTTCGCAAACCGTGATGCGAGTTCAACTGTTTTTCTCTTGGCGTGACTCATTATACACCGACTCTATAAACAGTGAACGTGCTATTATTTATCTAGGGGAAATGACGGCTTCGGCATGACAGACTATTTTCGGCAACCCAAATTGAAACACTATTTTCACTGGATTTTCTTACGAAAACACTTCGCTGAATGCATGCAAACGATTCTTTATGCTTTCAGCTTCAATTTGACTATATTTTTACCACTGAGAAAAAGCAATCTAGCAGGGTTTTCTTGAAATGAAACACACGCTCTACAAATTGTAGCTGATTTCGAGTTGCCGATAATAGAACAGCAGATTTACATGCAGTTCAAATGGAACGGTTGCCGAAGAAAAACTGGTTGCCGACAATACTCGCTCTCACTAGAGAAGATTGGAGCTTTGTAAAAGCTTTTCAAAACAGTTTTTGACAATTCTTTCGACTGAAATTGTTATTGCAGCTGGCAGCAAAAGATTGTAAACAAACCAATACTGCATATGTGTGCGTTCCATAGAGAAAAAGGCTATAGAAAGAAGGTCGCTGTTTAGGTTGCCGAGAATACGTAAATTCCCCTATCACTTTCTCTCCTGGACTCTTCGCTCTCCTGTCGTTAGAAGTAGGAGTATTTGTGCAAAGGTTATTGCGATGAATCGTTGATTACGGGAAATCTCTGTTTATCTCATAACATGCTGTTATCTTTCCGCATATCGGTGACGTTGGTTGTCCATTAGCATTGACAAAAAAAAAAGAAATTCGCTTCCTGCATTGTTTCTATTCCTGAAAAAAATGAGGATTCTTATTCAATGAAGGATAAGTATTTCGTTCATGTGTTAAAAACAGTATAATAACAACTATAATGGACTTCCCCCATATTGGGTAAGTCTACGCGATTAGCAAAAGCAAGCTAAATAGATATACCACCCCCACCAACAATAAACGACATTCGGTTGTCGGCCCGCGTTAACGACATTAGTGACACCTCGTTACATTCAATGTATGTACTTCCATCCATTTCGCACTCCGCCTACTCTTGTGATACCCTGATAGCCCCTGGTAGTAGGTACTTGTAAATCGATATCGGATGAAAAAAGGTTACAAGTGCTCCCGCCACAAATATTGACGGGATTCATGCCGAACATGTGACTTCCTGGGGGGTGCGATCAAACGTACACACCAGCAGATATAGGCACATCTACGAGCAAATGTGCTGTCTAAAGTGACTTTTGAACAACACATATTTCAAAGCTATAACAACAAACTGCCGTTTGGTTGTTCTTCGGTCATACATATGAAGAGAGGAGGATCCGGAGAGCGGAAGTTGGAGTGATGGTAACACGAGGGATCATCCATCAAAGACGTAGAATATTTTTGACGAATTTTAGAACCCCCCTCCTTCCACCTAGCGTATTTTGCTATACCTTATATATGGAACATAACATCTTTTAAGACCCCTTCTCCTCCTCAAATGAAGCATGTTATGGGTGATCCCTGATACGTATTGCATGCGCACTTTTGCCGTCGTTCGTCGGTGCCCTTTCCTGTTTCGGCACCGAAGGATTCTCCACATCAACTGACACACGGAAGAATGATTTATGGCTCACGCCGTCGTCGTGGCTGGTGTTAGCATGTGCGGTAATCAACGGCTAATTGCGTTTATCTTCGTCTGTTGCGCAGTCATATTAGGAATAAATGAAGCGAACGCCGTTCCTATGATAGGGTGGCAGAAATCGATATTATTGATAGTGTTCCTATCAGTTTGTATGGCAGATGGTAAGTGGCAAGTGGAAATTTCATGCTAAGTTTGTCAAATTCACAATAGGAAGGGAAGGTTTTGATAACAAAATTCAGAGCAAATAACGATAATAAAATCGGGCCTCCCTTAGCTCAGTCGATAAAGTCGCAGCTACAAAGCAAGACCATGCTGGAGGTGACTGGGTTCGATTCCCGGTCCGGTCTACGAATTTTTCGAGTTGGAAAATTTCTCGACTTCCCAGGGCCATAGAGTATGATTGAACATAATATCGAGTAAGGGAGAGTTGACTGTAAATTGGCCACAACTTCGGATGAAATTGATCACAAAATTTAACGAAATTCGTCACTACTTTGATTTCATTTTCAAAAATAAAAAGGGCGGACATTTGAACAAATCTGATGACAAATGACCAATCGATATGATGCGACCTTCTCCGATTTGCATGAAACTATGCAACTATGTTTGCTATGGTCATATTTTTACTAAAATTTAGCCATATTGAAAAAAATTAAAAAAATAATCTAAAATTGCGTTCTCGAAATTTTTAAACAAATCATGCAAAAGTTTCATGCAAATCAGAGAAGGTGTAGGTCGAATGGGTCATTAGGCCAAATTTTGAAAACTAAAACAAGGAACATACAGAATTTATTGTCGCACAAAACAAATTTCCGAGATTTAATTAAACCATAACCATCATCACACATTACCCATGTCAATTAGTCGGAAACTTAATTAAACCGAGAGGTTGATCCAAGCGAAATAAGATGCTCAGGAAAATTTCTTCCGAGCTAACATAGAAGAAAACTAACTTTTTATTAGCCATCAAATCATCATTTCGATCATTTTGATTTGCTCACAATATGCTTCCCATCATCGCTACCGCCTCCACAACAACAATGTATCCACCATAACAGAACAGGTAGTACGTGAGTAGCAAATAAACACCCAATAATATGAGCATATGAAATCAGCTGTCGGCGTCGTCGTGGCCTCAGGAAAAACTTACTCTACCAAGCCAGCTGGTTAAAGGAAGCATCTAGGTCGTAGAGCACTTATTTTTCTAAGTTTGAATGAACCAAAAAAATCCGGTCACGGGAAGGGGGCCAAATTTCGCCCAACCCACACATACATGCACACATACAGATTGTTGGTAATTACACGTAAAGAACACGACTCGTTTATTCCTTACACTAGCACAGCGCACAGTGGTCGGAGCCCGGACAAAACCTCTAAAAATAATGTTTTTATATTAGTTATTTTTTTTTCTAGGTGCGTCACACATTAAATAACGTTTTCTCAAAATTTCGTGATTTTTGCATAAGGTTTCGATTTTTGACAACACTTTGAAAGTTGCTAAATCAGCTATCAAAATCATATGTTCAACAACCAACAATCTGATCACAATAGGTTTCATTTTGAAGGGGCATACCAAATAAATGTTTGATGTTTTAGACTTATTCAATTAGATTCTCATAAACACTTAAATATGTACGATAGGAACCTTTAAAGCGAAAGATTCAATAGAAAGTTTATGACTAAACCTCCAAGCTTATACTACCTGAAAAAACCTAAAAAACCGGGAATTCGTAGAGAATTTTATTTTTCCTGAAAATACCTGGAAGTATCAGGGAATTTTAAAATAATAACATTTAATCCTAGTTTTTTTTTTTTTTTTTAATTATAGTCACTTTAACGCTCTTGGGTCATTCGTGACTTGTCCGGGGGTGAGATTTGAACTCGTGACTTTGGCGTGAGAGGTATGAATGCTAACCACTACGCCGGGGTCGCCCCCCTATATTCCTAGTTATTTTCATTCACACATTGACCATTATAGATCCAGAATGGATTAATCTTCTGTAACAAATACATTTTTAAAATTCAGAGGCTTCAAATGATTTTTTTGGTTCTAGAATTTGCATATTTTCCACTAATTTTATAATTTCTGAACTGAAAAGTTATAATACTTCAAGAAATTTTTAAGAATCTGGAGTCAAATTCCTTGCACAGTTTAAGGTTCATGGAATTTTATTATAATTTCTAAGGACCTCATTCCATGGGAGTTCTGGGAGAAAAATCTGTGAGAAAAACATCAACTGCAATCTGCTTTCATGGTACGCCCAGTGCTCATTCACGAGTTCTTTTCGCTCTCGCTCGATGATTAGGAGAGCGAGTGAAGACGGTAGATTTTGACTGGCGATATGCCACGGAACCACGCGCGGCTAGTGAGTGCGAGAGCAGGAATAATGTGGGCAGTCACTTCTGAGAAAGTTTAGACTTCATGTGAAGCTTAAGCTTAAGATAGTAAACTCCATGCGAATTTTCATGAGAAATCTTCGTTGAATATGGAATGGACTAATCTGAGGTCTTCATAACTACTTGAAAGTTCCCAAAATATTCCTGAATTTAAATAAACTGCCTTGAAGTTCTTTTGTAGTTTGAGAAACTCGCAATACTTCTAATCATTTCTTTTAACTTCTCTAAACTTTTTCGGATTTCCTAAGGTTTCCACAATTTTCATAACGATCATGAATTTTCTATAAAGTGTTAACAATTCACTGAATTTCTCGAAGTTTTTTTTAAAATTTATGTAATTTTCCTGCTCTGAGGATATCCGTTCTTTCTTGATTTTTTTTTGTTTATAGCTTTATTAGCGAGATCAATATCTTTCTCGAAGTTCTCAAAACTTCGCTAAAGTTCTTCTGCAGTTCTCATAAAGCTTGTTGTACTACCATGAATTTAATTGAACTGTTCTAAAAATGTTTAAGCTTGCGTGAAGTTTTGGCCTTATTGAAAACCTCAATAATTTTCTTAACATCTCCAAAGTTCTCTGAAAATCAGGGAACTTCTTGAAATTTCCCGCTTATTTAGTGAAACTAATTGAACTCCCCTGAAATTCCCTTTGATTTTGAAGCTTTACTAAACTTATTTGAGATGTTTCGAAATGTTCATAAAAGTTCCTGAAGTTCTCGGATCTTCCCTTAAGTTCCGTAGGCTTTTATGAAGTGTCCAAAATGTTTCTGAAGATCTCTTTACTTCTGTGAAATTTTCGAAGTTATTCTGAAATTTTTGGAACTTTTTTAGGCTTCCGCTCCGCAGCGAAATAATTAATATAGTTCTGTAATGTTCACTGAAGTTCTCAAGATTTGTCTGAAGTTTGAATTATAGTCATTAATTCATAACTTCTTCAATTGTCTAGAGTTTCCTGATGATTTAAAAACTGCCCAAAATATTTCTCAATTTCCTTAAAATTCTCTAGACTGCCCTGTCTTAGTATTTTTTTAAAGAACCCTCAATTTTACTGGAATTGATTTAATCAGTTTTAAGTTTTTACAAATTTCCCCATGTTTTATAAAGAATATAAACGCTCACGGAACTTTGCCTTAAATCACTAATTTTTCTTGCAAGAAGTTGTCTATGTTTATCTTGATTTCTCTAAATTGATCAAATGTTCCGGTGAATTTTCTGATATTTATCTATGATTTCATGAAGCTTTTCGTAGCAATCATAGAATTCTCGGAATATCCCATAATTCCAAGGAACTCCTTGTAAGTCGCTACAAATTTCCTTAAGTTAATGGGATTTTTCTGATGTTATCTCATCGTCCTCGAAGTACTCGGAACTTCATTGAATATAATAAAACAATCAAAAATATCGAAATTTATTAGAAGTCCTCTGGAATTTCTTGAAAATATCGGTGCTTGCTAAAAGTTCTCACCTTTTTTTTAAATTAATGGTACTTCGTTGATGTTCTCTAATCAACTAAGCTAAATTTTTTTCGAATTTTCTATAGATCTTGAAATCTCCGTGATATAGGGAAAATGGCTCTATTGTTGGCCTATGTATCTAAGATTGGACCCATCGGTAAAAATCTGATATTTATCAATTTTATTTAGATGAACGCGTCATTGGGACGGTACTAATGGATATTTTTTGGTCGCTATTGAAAATTTAGTCGATTGCTGAATTTATGTATGGGCCCAAATTAGGAGCATTTAGGCCGACATTACATCCATTTTCCCTAACACCCTTGAAATACTCTCATTTTCCTAATGTTCATATAATTTTTATTGCGTTCCAGAAATTTTCTCTGGGCAAACCAAAGTTTCCGGAAATTCCGGTTTCTGCAATTTCCTTGATTTTTTTTTAAACTGCCGTTTAATTTTCTGATCTGTCTTCATGTTCTCGTAGCTTCCCTAAAACTCTCAACTCTAATGAAGATCTCAGTTCTGCCTTAAAATAAATGGATTTTTCGTAAGCACCATTAAACTTCTCTGGAATTCTCTGCATTTCTGTGAAGTTCATGAAATATTTCTGAAGTTTTCATAAGTTTTCATAAATACTGAATCTCTCGGAACATCTTAAGGGTTCTCGATTTTATTTCAGCACCTCATGGAACTATCCTTAATTTGTCGAAACTCACGCTTATAGATATTTAAACCAATTCAGTAGTCAGGGCTAATGTTTCGGGGACTTCCGTTTAAGTTCTCTAACGCTATTTCTTTAAAACTTATTGTCATGTCTTAAAAACGTTTGCGTTAAAAACATATTTTAACGCATTTCATAAATAGCATTCTTATTGTAAACCTAGAAATTATCCACCAAAGTTATGGAAAAATCTGTAAGAGTCAGGGAACTTTATCTAGCCATAGAGAAGAACGATTAAACTTAAACTCTATACCAGGCAGTGTTGGAAAAGTTCGCGATATTTCACGAAGTTCATCAAGGGAAAAGTTCGCGAGTCATAGGGAACTTTGATGAACTTTTCCATCACTGATACCAGGTCGTCAACACAAGGTATATCCAGAAGAATTATCAATCTTGAAATAAATTCACGTTTAAAAAAGTTTGAAATAGTGACTTATTACAAGAAAAGCGACTAACGGCACCGGTGGTGTAGTGGAAAGCGTGATTACCTCTCACCCCAGCAGGCCTGGGTTCAATCCCAGTCGGCGCCGCCGGGATGTTCTGAGGCATAACATCTCTGATCACGCCTTCCTTCGGATGGGAAGTAAAGCCGTTGGTCCCCGGTTCATGAGTTGATGGGTCGATAGGTAGGGTCCAGGTGTAGGAGCTGCCTTCCTGGCACGTCGGTAGCATTGGTGCTCAGCACGGAAAACAAGATCGACGGAAAAAACAAACCAAAGGAAAAAAAAAAAAAACAGGAAAAGTGACTTTAGTGACTTGGCCTTAAAAAAAGAGACTTTTTAGTGACTGGCTTGAAAAAAGTGACCAAGTCACTAAAAAGTGACTCGCTATCAGCCCTGTCACATGTAATATAAGAAATGATCTCTACTTTTCAAATTTATGGGTCCCAGTTTGGGGTGCTAAAACATTATGTTTTTGAACTTTCGGTACCTAAGCTATTTAGCCTGTGTCCCATTTGTCGATGAACATTTCAATAGGTCCTATCTGCTTTGATCGATTCTCTTCATCGACTTTCTCTTTTGATAACCACTGATATGCCAACAGATTTCGCACTATTTTTACCACATAGTTCGAAAAAGAAGGTTCTTATCTTGCGTCCAAAACGTCGAATACAACAGGAAAAGGTTTTTCCGCAGAATTATTACCGAAAGAGAAAGTCGATGAAGAGAATCGATCAATGGGGATAGTACCGTTTGAAATGTTTATATAGGTCATTCCAACTCAAGTGGGTACACCACCTGTGGTCGATGTCACTGATTTGAGCCAAACTTGGCCAAAATGCTTATTTTGGCATTCTGAACAAACGCCTTTTTTGATTTTGCTCTTAAGTGCCTAGAGTGGGCTACAACCCTGTATTTTCAAGATTTTTAAAAAATTCCACTTTCAGAAGAGGTTACTCCACAACCAAATAAGCTATTCGTGATCTTGGACCGTCAATTTGAAGGTTTTTAATGTTTATTCTTAAAAGGGGTACCTACATTTTGTTTTTGTAATAGTATAAGTTCTATGATTTTCACTGTAGTTCTCAAGATTTTTCTGAAGTTCATGAAACTTCCCTAAAATTATCAACACTAATTCAAAACTTATTGAATAGTCTAGAATTTCCTGGTGTTATTAAAACTGCCTAAACGATTACTGAATTCCTTTAAAGTTTTCTAGACTTCCCTGAATAAATCAGTATTTTTTAAGAACCCGCAACTTACCTGAAATTAATTGATTTGCCTTAAAGTTTCGACAGTTTTCCTTAAGTACTATAACCATTATAAACGCTCACTAATTTCCCCTTATCTATGCTTACCTGAAGTTCTCTAAATTTGTTTAATAATCCGGCAAATTTTCTTATATTTATTAATAATTCCCGGACGTTTCTGACGTTTTCGGATCAATTATAGAATTTTTGGAATACCCCATAATTCCACGGAACTCATTGTATGTCGCTTTAAATTTACTTAAGTTAATTGGATTATATCTATCTGATCATCCTCGAAGTACTCGGAACTTTGTTAAATTTATTAGAAGTTCTCTTGAATTTCTTGAATATATTGCTGCTTGTTAAAATGTCTCGCATTTTTTTTAATTAATGGAGCTTCGTTGATGTTCTCTAATCAACTAAACACTCTTAACATACCAAAATAATCTAATCTAATCTAATCTAACACCAACACAGCCAGTTCTTTAAAGCATCCTGGAAAATGATGGATATACCTCCATCATTTTTCTTGTCTATTTGATATATGTTTCACATCGAAGATGCGTCACACATATCAAAATGGCCATTCCTACTGTGCAGCATTTAATGGGCAAGATGATTCAGAGAACGTCGGGCCTGTTTAAATCGAAGATTTAAACACGATGCTTCAGAATCCAATAAATGGATGAAACGTGGACATCTCGTACCGTACGTTCCGATTTTGGTAATTATATGATTGGTTGGTCGTTGGAAGCATCAAAGCTAGAAAGGTTAAGTGATGCTCCATTTTCTTCTGACGGTTGGGACATGAGCACTAACTCTTGTCCTAGCCTTTTATGGCTTATGGCACACCCTTAAAATACCAAAATGAAAACGGAAAGGATGTTTATATAATTTTTATCATACTCCAAAAATTCTCTCGGAGCTTTGTTTGACCTTTCAGCAAGTTCCCTGAGTTTCTCTAAACTTCTTTAAGGTTTCTGCAATTTCCTTGAAATTATTTGAACTGCCCTTTGATTCTCTGATCTGTTTGATGCTCTCAATTCTATTGAGGATCTCGGTTGTGCTCGTAAATAAATGGAATTCCCGTTAGCACCTTTAAATTTCCCTGACATTCTCTGGACTTTCGTGTAGTTCCTGAAATATTTATGAAGTTTTCATAAATTATGTGAAGGTCGCTGTACTTTTCTGAAATTCTCAAAACGTCTCAATGGTCTCGACTTTTTTTTCAGGTCATCATGGAACTATCCTGAATTGTTCTAAAATTTCTATTATAGATCTTTAAATTGCTTCAAAAGTCTGGACTAAAGTTCTGCTCTTAATATCTGAAATTCCCCAAAGATCTCTAGATCTAGATTTTCTGAGGTGCTTAGAACTTATTAAAACATTGTCAATACTCCTCAAGTTTTCTATATTTTTTAGGTTCTCTGAAATTCTTGGAATTTGATAAAAGTTCCTGAAAATTTTCAGATGCTAAAAGAACCACTTTAAGGTTCTTAAAGCATCCAGTAAGTTCCCCATATTTTCAGCGTGTTAAATTCCCTTATTTTCCCGCTGTTTGTTTATGAAGCTTCACTGAAATTCTCAGCATTTCCTTTAATTCCTCAGAACTTCTCTAAAGTTCCTACAATTATTGTGAAGTTATTGAGACTACCATGAAGGTCTCTAATCGTTCATAAAGTTAATTACGAGCTTGAAATAAATCATTTATTTTTTCCCTAATTCTGGCACTTTGAAAATTTTCAAGACATTGAATATGTTTAGATCTTGGAATTAATCAGTGAGAAACTAATTAAATGTTAAACTTCAACATTCAATGGATTTGATTGTAAAGCTGTTTCTTTAAAACTGTCTTTAAAACGTTTGGGCTACCAAAAAAAAAGCATATTTTTGACGCATTAAAAATAGCTTTATTGTTATAAGACTAGAATTCATCCCCCAAAGTTCTGGAAAAACCTGAAAAACTCAGGTAATTTTATTTAGAAAAATGAGCAAACACCCTGCAGATAGAGAAAGACGAGAAACGTCACAAAACAAAGAATGATAAATCTTGAAATAAATCACGCTAAAAAAGTTGAAAATAGTGACTGATTACAAGAAAAAGTGACTTAAGTGACATGGCTTTAAAAAAGGAGACTTTTTAGTTACTGGCTTGAAAAAAGTGACCAACCCGAGCTAAGTCCAACATCAAAATGGCAGCAAATCGAAATCAAATTTTGATATGAAGATCAAACTCACATCATAATTTGTTTTCAATTTACGCGATTGACAAATTTTAAAACAAATTTTGTTTTCACTTTGCTGTACATTTTCTTTTCAAACACATCTTGTTGTAGTTTTGTTTTCATTGCCTTAGCATAACATCAAATTGAATACTGGTTTTGTTATCAACAGGAGAAATGTACATCAAGTTGAGTTTTCAGTTTGCTCTCACTGATAGCAGAATAAGTTTTCAATGTGAAGCCACAGGAAGATTTTTTTGCTCTCAATGTTGATATTTTAAGGGGGTATTCCCAATCTTTTGCCTTTTTTCGGCCTGTTTTTCAATTATTTTTTTTTCAAGGAAAATGAATAGTAATGCGCCTAACTCTTTGGGATTCTTGTTTATTTAACATTGAAGTTTACAAATAAATTTTTTTCGACACAAAAAAAGACATTATTGACGTCACAAAATGGCGGCAAACAGACCCCTGTTCGCCGCAAACGCCTGGACGGGCGAAGACTTTTCTCTGGAACGGCTTCATCTGAAACAGATTTCGTGATGAAATAATAATCTGCATAAGATTCTCTGGAGCTTCTCCCGTTGGCAGCAAAAAATCTAGCAAATTAACAAAATGGCGGCCATATGAAAAAACAGGCGATTTTTAGCCCGCTTTTTTGCAGTTTTAAGGTGCTTCAAACAATGTTAAATGTTAATATTTTTGGCTGAAAGTGGGAGAAGCTCCAAAGAATTTAATAAGGAACAAAATGCGCAAAGATTCAAGTCAATATCTCTTATAGTTTCTGAGAAAAATCTTCGCCCGATAAAAAAAATGTGGTTTCGAGAAAAACGCGTTTAAAGTTTTGACTTTAGTTAAAACCATTTGGGGGTTCTTACCATTAGTCAGCTATGCCTGGACACCGAATTCGCTGATCGGAAAACGGCTTGGGGGGATGAAAGTATATAGTCTAAAGTACAAAAAAACGTGAAAAAAAAAAAATTTGATTTTTTGAAAAAAAAGATCGGGAATACCCCCTTAACCGTTAAAACGACCAAAATGACAGCACGCTGAGTAATCATTATCAGCGAAATCACAACATCAAATTTAGATCTCAGACCTTGCTCGGGAGAATTTATCCTCTTCGAATTGACATGGCTCCAAAAAAGCTCTTGAGGTTTCTCCTTAAGTTAGTTTGCACTCGTAAAACGTACGATTAATAGAGCGACGAGTTTAGATTACGGTTCTCGTTACACGTCAAGTGAAAACTACGCTTTTTTGCCAGGGAACGGTATCGCCGAAGTCTACGCTGCGCAATTTTTTTCGTGTGCTCCAGGCAGAAGAAACAGCAGGTCGACGAATCGGTATATTTGTATCCATCCAATTATTAGGCACAGCTATTTCATCGGCATTCAGTTCATCGAGATGAAAATCCCAGTCAATGCCAGAAAGGAAATCCAGCAGCACTGACGGATCATCTAGAGCTGGACAGCAGACGACCAGTGGTGGATGATGAAGGTAAATTGGCAAGAGTGGTGAAACAGATCTCTAGATTTCCACAGGAAAATCCGTAGGGCAAAAGAAGAAATCGGAATTCCATCCTAGGTGGTTGCGCTCAAGATTTCTCTGATACAGGTTGAGGAAATCCATGCTGACAATCAACAATGAGCTAGCTACTGGTAAAGGATCAGAGTTCACAGATCGAATCTCACTATCAGACCAACTCCAGGACAGCCCAGGTAAAATTATAGTCACCGCATACCAGGCAAGCAATAATTGTCAGAGCCTCTGTTACAAAGTTCATTGATCGACTCAATATGCGCACTCAATACGCTGGGAAGTAGGGGAAATGTCTCTAATGGCCTATGGATCTAAGATTGGGCCCATCGCTAAAAATCTGCTATTTATCAATTTTATCTACATGAACGCGTTATTGGGACGTTACTAATGGATATTTTTGGTTGCTATTGAAAATTTAGTCGATTGCTGAATTTATGTATGGGCCCAAATTAGGGACACTTAGGCTGACATTACCTGCATTTCCCCTAGTTAGTAAGAGTTGCTTGGTGAATTGTTTATAATATAGCGTGAATTATGGACCATACCTTTATGGATTTGCTTAAGGTAATTTCGATTAAACTAGTTTTATTCCAGTTACTAACTATGGTATTTTTTATTTTGTGCAACACAGAGTTATTATTCTTATAACATAATTATCTTCCTATCTTCCCTAAGCAATCCTGAACTTTTCAATTAGGGACTGTTCTCAAACTACATTTAAATTTGATTAAAAATGTTTTCTACCACTGCATGGATAATCATCAATACAAATATTTAAAAAAATAAAGGACCATATATACTCGAACATCCCACATCATAAATTCCCCACTAATTATATGGGACGGTCACTAACGATAAAAATAATTTGCCTTAGTCCGTTTTATTTTTAAAAAAGTTCTGCCTATTCGAATAAAACGTCTCAGAAATGGTAAGTATGAGTTTTAATGGAACAAAACTGATTATTTATTATTTGTTTAGTTATGTTTGTGATGTCCTCGAAAATGAATCCTAAATAAACAGAAAAATATTATGAATCAATAAAGCTTAACAAATAATCAATCAATGGGTTCATAGGTATCAGATAGATATGATCACACTTTAGGGCGATTAGTTCACACTTTTTAATGGCAAAAAAGGAATCAGCATCGCAAAATTTACCAAACATGTGATTTTCAGCCAGATTCTGAAACATTTTAGGTTTTGTCCGACTTTTGTATGGAGGCCCGCCACTGTGCAGCGCGCAGCGATCAACGACGTAAACAAAGTTTGTAGCCTGCACGAGAAGATATCAAAATGCGAGGGGAAAATCACGAAAATAGATTCCTTCATAATTAGAACCGTTAGATATTCGGAGTGGGGCTCTATTTTTAGGACGATTCATATTCAATCCCGTGTGCGCGTGAGAATGAACTTTGGGGGGAAATAGTGCATTCCCTTATTGTGTGGCGCAGCTAATCAGATGTTTATGGTGCTCAAATCGGTGGGTCTTTGAATTAAGGCGTCGAAAGTATGATACCTTCTGAGGCAGGGACAGATGTTTATTGTATTATATTTATTCCATACGAAAGTTCAGCTCTCCAAAATATTAAAAATTGTGTAGGTTTTCATGCCTGCAAGCATCGTGATTACAGTGGGATTACAGACAAACAGACGTAACGCTTTCCCCTCAATCGTCGTACACGCATTTAACGTTCAATTTCAGTATGATTAATTTTATATACATTATATCGAACTTGTATGCAACATTGTTTGAGACTTAGCAAGCAAGCATTTTTCTGCGAATAGTTCGCCAGATCTCGTTAGCGATATATATAAAGATTTTCGCATATTTGTCTATGGTAGGATAATTGGTACAAAAAGCACTTGTTTTTAAAGCCATCGTTCAACACAACCGCATTCTTATTGAATTAATGAAGCACTGGCTTTTTCTACATCTTGTCCTTGGCATCCCAAGGATAATTTAACGCCAACCATCGACTTTGAAAGCGCTTCCACAGATGTTGTTTGATAACTTTCTAAGGCTGCATAAATTTAGCATTCGCATGTTCTGTGACAATGCAAGTTGACAGCTATCATCAGCCGAACAGAGAATTGAACCCACCACCTCCGACATGCCATGCAAGGCTACTGACACGCACATAGCACTATATCGATTTTTGCCTTAGATAAGATAAGAATCCTTCGTTTGGTATACATACAACGAAAATAAGATATTTAACATGTACATTCTCCATTCATCACAAGCCAATGTTCAAAGGAGTATGTCTATAGCGGGTCGCACCATAAAAGACGCTTCCGACTGGCAATCACAGAAAATACCGAAACGTGCATCTTAATTTTAAATTACGAAAATAAATATCCCAAGACTGACTTTTGCTCGAACATTCATCTTCCTCAAAAGTTTTCCCTTCCTTCTTCCCCTTCTTCTCGCGTGTGTAGTTTGTGCGCTCGTTTTCCGAACCAACGATGATACAACATTTTATGAGAACGGAACTGGTGGTGCTCAGCTGGGTTGTTTGCCCTGGTGTTGTTTTTGCCGAATGGCTGAGGGTGTTATCCAGATTTATAGCTGCAGTCATCAGATATCAGCTCTGGATCCCGTTCCCTGGGTCGGTTATCCGGGTTGATTCAAGTGAGGGTGTTTCAAATACGTGAACTCAAGTTAGACAAGCTAGAAGTAAATTATGTAGCACAATGTTTCACTTGTGCTTTAATTTGCGACACAAAGTTCACTTATCGCATGTGACAAAATTCTCTCGAAATCTTTTGGATTTGCTCATAACTTTATCCTAGCATTTCCCGCGAAGTTACGGAATGCACATTACGGAAAGTTGGCACCCAATTGCTAAGTCTGCTGAAAATTCGATTTTTCGATATGCTTCTTCCAGTGAAAACAAATTAAACAATCTTCTTGAAATGACAAAGTTATTTCGCTGAACTTCTGAACCGGCGGATTTGGCATGCTACGCTCTTAAAGCACGAATAGCTGATGACTTTTCATCAGCCGGACAACTGTTTCCATATATCTGACTGAAAGAATCAAACGGTGTTTGCAGATAAGCGTGTGAGTGCTTCGTTGAGAATACGTTGAGCCTTAACCCACACTTCAAAATGTGATGTATTTGACGATAGCGAAATTGTTCCGGGTAATTTGGTCGAATGCCGTTTGACCGAATACCGTTTTACCGAATACCGTATGACCGAATACTGTTTGACCGAATACCGTTTGGCCGAATGGGTTGTTGGCCAAATGTCGTTTGACGATTCTTAAACGAAGATTTATGCGACTTTATTTCTTCACATGAGTAAAGAGAAACCCTTTTATGGTGGTAAGCTCTAACCGGTATTATCCTCGGATTAAATCCCGATCAAGAATACTTGGCTGCTTTTATGTCGACATCAGAGTTAGTCAATGCAACTCTTAGCGAACTTTTTACAGATCAGAAACGGGACGGGATTCAAAGTTTATGACAAGCTGCGTTTACTGTGCAAAAAATAACTAGAACAACAAAATTCCAAAGAACTGCTCATGTTTGAAAGAAGGAAAAATCTTCTATCTTTTTAATTCTCACTTGTCTTAATGTTGTGACAAACTGCATTTATTGTGCAAAAAATCACTATAACAACAAAACTTGAAAGAACTGCTCATGTTAAAAAGGGTGGCTAAAAAAATACCAATGTAAAATTTCAGTTTTATACACTATACAATTTAACAAAAAATTCCATATTTATAAGGTCAAAAAACCAGAATTGTGGAAAGTAAAAAAAAAGTCCACGGTCGCAACATTCTGCTAAGCTTTGGATCTGGAATCTTAAAACTACAGTGAAGCAAGAGTTTTGAAACTTTCAGGAATGGAAAAATGTCTTTAGTACTCAGAGAATTTAATAAATGTCCCACTGTGTAGTCCTCAGATTTACCATTCAGCTCAAGGGGAAATCAACTCTGCACACTGTGCCGAAACACAGTATGACACACTTTTTTGCACGTTAAGGCACACGCTGATACGTATGACACGAAAAATAGTATATAAAACGGCAACACTGTTGAGCGCTGAAGTTTTTCTAATCGATTTACCCGTTGCTAAGGTTTGTTTACTGCAAATGAAAATTTCCGTCAATACTGATGCAATATTTGTAGCAACAGCTTGAGCGATGGTAGGTATTCTTAACATTGAATTGAGCAACGATAAGCACTTAATATTTGTTCCACAATATAAGGTGTCCTTCAGGAAAGTTTTCTGGACAGCATAAGCCATAGTTCATACATATACCAACAGAGATGAAGAAACAGCTGAGTACGCCGAGGATATATTTGAAAGAGCCGGAGGAGAAATAATTCTACGGGAATGTGGATCTGTGTGTGGCAACCACGTATTCAACATCGTAGGTGTCAATGGAAAGATCATAAAAAATAGGAAGTCCACTATGCTCTGGGTACTTTCTTCTGGCCGATTCAAAAGATCGAATGATTGTTTACGCCGCTTTCATCATATCTAGATAGAGCTGGAATTAGAGCGTAACAGCTTTTGTAAACAGTGACTTCTTTCTATGATTTCTAGAAAGTCAAGGCTCGCCAACGCAAATCAATATCACAATCGGGTAGGGGAATACTTCCCCTTCCCGACGGTTATGTTGGATTGCGTGGGCGTGCCTTGAATTCATAAACACCATAGAAAGAAGTCACTGTTTACAAAAGCTGTTATGCCCTAATTCCAGCTCTATCTAGATATACGAACCACGAAGATTTATTTTTGTCAAGCAACACCCAATGTAATCACATATATACTAAACATCATCATCATCAGCATTATCAACATGATTGATAATAGCAGAACCATCTTTTGAAGTCAGGGAGCAAAATAAGTGTTGATTTTTATCTATACTATTTAACACATGAATCTTGTTATATTTCTAACATGTACACTTTTTTTTCACATATTAATAGTAAAATGGGTGTCCTCCCTGCCTTGATCGCTCGTCTTCCATATCTTGGTTTGGGTTCGTCTTGGCTAGCCTGGTTAAGATCAGTTCTGTAGGCCATACTGATAACCCAAAAAATCTAGTTAAAAGCCTTATGATATTTTTTTCTAATTCTGTCTTTTCCGAGATGAACTCAAAGATTAAAATCGATGTTTATGATGATGTGGTGGTGCTTGAACTCCTTGCTGTAATCAAAATATATGTACTACTGTCATCGTGGTCAGTTCCTTCATGATACACCCGTTTGGCATCATTGAACCAAGCGCTCGTTTAACTTTTAATGTTAATGTAAATTAATGTAAATTAGTGTTCACATTTCCGTTTTAAATTTTTCAATAAACCATCCATGAGAGCTTGAAGTTGTAAACAAACAATCTCAAAAGTCATAACTGCAGGGTTACCAAACTCATGGTATACTGCGATTGACAAATTGATTGCGGCACTTCGGCACGTTCGGCACAACGCTTGGCACAGTTTGTGGCACAGATAAAGTACTCGGCACTGATTAGGATGGGCAGATTTGAGTAACCCTTGGTTGAGCTGGTGTTTTGTTTAGCCAGTGGAGCGTAGCGAAGCGTAGCGAAGCGTAGCGACGGGCAAGCGTCTTCTAGGAACTTCTAAAAGAAGCTACTAAAAGAACCTTCTAAAAAAGTTTCTGTTAGAAGCTGTTTGAGAAACAAGCTTATAAATGAAACTTCTAACAGAAACATTTAAAAGAAGCTTATAGAAGACGCTTTCCAGTCGCTGCGCTCATCTAACTAAAAAAACCCTCGGGCATATCGGAAAATTTGAGGGTTACACAGTTTATGGAACATTTCATCGATACTTTTTTTTTATTTGACTTTATTATACAGTATCATCCGACAAAATCATGGTCAGATTATCGGGCTTTGACTAGTTGGTCGGATAAGTAGGGGGATAGTGTAGTGAATTTCAGCTATGGTTCGTTTTTAGGGCTGCCATTTAGGGAAACAAATTGGAAATCTCTTTTCAAGTATTCGCATAAATGGCATTGGGCCAAACGACCCATTCGGCCAAACGGCATTCGGTCAAATGGCCAGACACCGGCTAAATATGAATAATGATCAAAACTATCTTTTGCCATAAGAAATCTTGTTGCGCATTGAATTATGGCTCCGCAAACAGGGCTGGTAGCGATCACTGCTGTCAGAAATATTGATTTCAGTGACCATGTTGAGTAAATAAGTGACCAAATAGTGACTTATAGTTATAAAAATAGTGACTAAACAGTGACCTAAGAGAATGCGCATCAAATAAATGTTTGATGTTTTAGACTTATTCAATTATTATCTCATAAGCAGTTATGTACGATATGACCCTTTATAACGAAAGATTCAATTGAAAGTTAATAACCAAACCCACAGTATTAGTCACGGTATCTACTAACTTAAAAAATTTAGAAAACCAGGAGTCCTTAGGATTTTTTTTTTGTTTGCTTAACATACCTGGAAGTCTCGAAGAATTTAAAAACAAAATCTTAATAAGGATATTTAAAAAAATAATGAATTTTTAAATACAACCATTTAATTTTTCTCGTTATTTTCATTCTCCCTTTGAACTTTAGAGATTAATAGTGGATTAATCTTCAGTAACAAATGAATTTATACATATATATTTTTTTTGTTTTGGAACATGCATATTTCTTTTAAAAAAAAATAATTTGAACTAGTTCTGGACTTAATTTTCAAGAATCTTGAGTCAAATTCCATGCAAAGTTTCCGACTCGTGGAATTTTATTATAATTTATAAGAACCTCATTCCAAGGGGGCTCTAGGAAACAAAATCAATCAGAAAAACAAAATGCAATCTGCTTTCGAGGTAGTTCTGAAGAATTTTAGATTTCATGTGAAGCCTTCGTTTTGAGTAGAATTACAAGAAACCCTGAACTGAGTTAAAAGTTAATTTTAATGAAAAATCTTAGGAATTTCTGAGGAACACAACTTTTGTGAACTTCACCGGAAAACTCCAAGGGCATTCTGAGGATAATTTCATAAAGTTTGTGGGAAAAAATGAATACGGAGCACAAGTCCTTGGCAATTTTTTGAAAATACTTAAAGGAGGATTACAATTATATCTGAGAATAGCTCCAGAACACCTTCAAAGGAATTCGGAAAATGAATTCAGGAGAGTTTGCAAAACTTATTATGAGAAGAAATCTAAGGAATTTCGGAGGAGAAATGCCAATGAATTGTTAGGAGACTTTCAATGTGAGTAGAATTCCAATGGATAGAGTGACATTGAAAAGGAAATCTGAAATGAATTCAATGAATACTCGGAAAATCTTTCCAAAGGATTTCTAATTGTGGAGAATTTCAAGGTAATTCCGAGGAAAACTAAAAGAAAACTTAATTCTGACGACAGCTTCATCGAGATTTTGAGGAAATCTCCGTTGAATATGGAACGGACTATTTTGAGTTCTTCAGAACCAATTGAAAGTTCTCAAAATTTTCCTGAAGTTAATAAAACTGCCTTAAAGTTTTGTAGTTTGATAAACTAGCCTGATGCTCGCAATTTCCTAAAGTTTCCTCAATTTTTCTTTAAAGATTCAACAATTCACTGAAGTTCTCTAAACGTCTTTAAAATTTATGTGACTTCTCTAGCGTTGACGGAACTGCTTTGAGGTTCTCTGTTCTTTTCTGAAATTATCTAAAACTCTAAAGTTTATGCAGTTCTCATGAAGCTTGTTGTTATTTAAATCACCCTAAAAATGTTTAAGCTTCAGTGAACTTCTGAACTTATGCGAAGACCTCAAATAACTTTTTAACGTCTCCGAAGTTATCTGAATATCTGGGAACTGCTTTAAATCCCCACTAATTTTCTGAAACTAATGGAACTGACCTCCCCCTGAAATTCCTCCAATTTTCGGAGCTTACTTAACTTCTTTTAAATCCTCTCGCATTTAGCTAATGTTCATAAAATTTCCTGAAGTTCGTGGATCTCATTTTAAGCTCCATAGATTTCTATGAAGTAATGTTTCAGTAGACCACTGTCCTTCTGTGAAGGTCCTTCCGAAGTTTTTTTTTTAAATTTTTGGAACTTTTGTGGTCCCGCAATTTTCATGGAATTAGTACGAAATAATAAATATAGTTCTATGATTTTCACTGAAGTTCTCAAGATTATTCTGAAGTTCATAAAACTTCCCTTAAATTATCGACATTAATTTAAAACATCTTCAATAGTCTAGACATTCATGGTGCCTAAACGATTTCTGAATTTCTTCAAAGTTCTCTAGACTGCCCTGAATTTATCAGTAGTTTTTAAGAACCCGCTACTTTACTGACATTAATTAATTTGCCTTAAAGTTTCGAAAATTGTCGTTAAGTATTATAACCATTATTAACACTCGCTAATTTTCCCTGAACTTATCTATGCTTACCTAAAGTTCTCTAAATTTGTATAATAATCCAGCAATTTTTTTGATAATATTCATAATTATCTGACGCTTCTGTCGTTTTCGGATCAATAACAGAATTCTTGGAATACCCTATAATTCCACGGAACTCCTTGTAAGTCGCTGCAAGTTTGCTTAAGTTAATGGAGCTTCATATCATTAAACTATCTAAAAATATCTAAATTTATTGCTCTGAAATTTCTTGAAGATATCGATGCTTGCTAAAAGTTCTCGCTTTTTTTATTAATGGAACAAGTAACTACCATTATTCAGTGATAACTGAGCTGCTATGGGAGTGCTATAAGGTGGAAAATCGTCAACAGCCGGTTTTGTAGTGACAGGTACTCTATTTTGTAATCTGTGAAAGAATGAGAGATTGAGCTCGTGAGAGAGAATTTTCTCTCTCAAATTTGAGATTTTTGGCTCTCTGGGGACTGGTAGTAAAATTGTATGGGGAAAAATAATTTTTATTTAATTGTAGCTTGTTTAACATTAATTTCCGGGAAAAAACTGAACGACAAAGTTGGTTGTCGTTAACTTTTTTCACCGAAACCTAGTTATTCCCACTTCTCTCAATTTATATATGAGGATTTTTATCACTTCCTACCAGCGGAACAGCGCCGTCTCTATGGAAAATGGCAGGACGATATGATTAATTGCTTCTGAATTCTGCCAGAAATTCCTTAACATTTTACACATAACTATTTTGAAACTATCCTCAGAATTCGGTTCCCTTGGAATTGTATTTGAATTTTTCCCTAGAATTTCCGGAATACCCTTGAAATTTTCCTCAGAATTCTCTTTGAATTTTTCCCTGACCAGTCTATTTAGTCATCCACTCGTTTTTAATCATATCACAGTCATACGCGGATGGCCCTAAATGGTAAATACAATCGAACAATCTATATCTGAAGCCCCACCCACCCAGTAGATGCATTCGGTAAGTTCCTCTCCGAACCGGATGCAAGGAATTTTCCTCCACTATTTAGGACTGCAGAAACACAATAACAGAATAAACTCCTGGCATCATGCAGCAACTAACAAGCTTTGGCAACTCCGGAGCAAGGCATCTTCGTCCAGGAACAATGAGCTTTAGCATATATCAAACGAGCGAGTTTCGCTTTTGATAAGGGAACTTTTAGGCAGCCAACGAGAAAAAACAACTCCGACAAACCTCATCTGGCAAAACCCGTTACCGACGACGACGACGACGACGACGACAAGCAATTGTTCAGTTTTATGCAACCCACCACCGACCAACCGACCGACAGACAGACAATGAAATGCATGCTTTCGTTCATGTACGGAGTACAAAAAGGTTCGCCTCATGAATGCATGATGCTCGTGCATGTGAATCCTTGCAGTTTCCTAATTAAATTTAAAACTCCGAAATTGCACCGGAAATTGCAATTGGAGCGTGAAAAACTGACCAGTCGGTACAGAGCAGCACAGCAGCTTGAGCTAACTGCAGTATTGGAACGTGGTTCAACCCGAAAAGGGTGGATTCGCATTTGGGTAAACACATGTGATCCGTTTTCGAGTCTGTTGGGAATTGTTCAATTTGTTTGCGACTGCCATCATCATTGTTTGACAATATTCACTCAGCCGGGGAATCCTAAAGCCGATTAGTGGTTCGTTGAACCCCAACTCGAACGGAGAATTGAACCCGGTTATGAACTGGTTGTCCCATTTTCACAGTTGTAAGTCTTCATCATTCCAGAAAAATGGGGAAAAGGAGGGTAATTCTAGACTTCGTTCGAAAAAGAATTCGAGTTAAATATAATAAGCATCTTCTGGTGACAACGAGGGTCATATATCTAGAAAATAAACGGAAATTTTTACCTTGTACCTACCGATCGAATTAGTTCATGCGTTTCGGTGGTGTTATCTTAATTTATTATTATTGCTGACCCGGTGGCGATGGAGAAGGTTGTACTCTGAGCGAAGCGAATTTAGCAACAACAGGTTCAATGTGTAGAGCTCCTGGAAGAAGGTTTAAGCTATTTGACCCCGCCTGCCACTAATCATCTAGCTGCGGGTGGGGTGCAGTCTATATAGCTTTTCTGAATTTGTACTTCTATGCTCATAAAACATGAACCAACGCGCTTTTGGCCTGGGTTTGGATATGGGTAGAAGCTGGCATTTATTATATGTGGCACAATTCGGTATAGAAAGGCTACAAATACGAATCATAGAAATATATCCAGTATCGGCCGAAGGCTCGTGAGTTGAAAGGATCATTAGACCGAATTGTAAGTGAGATATTGAATTGCGAAATTGTTAAAGAAATCTTGATTAAAACGAGATATTTGAAAAAATGTTGGAGATCTCGGAGCAAGAAAATGTTTGAACGGTCCGCAGTCTGTACTGTACTAACAGAAACCTTTAAAAAATGGGATTAAGAAAACTTCAACTCCCCTCATCCATTAATGTATGAGTTAGGTAGAGGAGTATGCATTTGCCTAGTACTGTCGCATTACGGGCCTTTGCTCAATTTCAACTTCTATTAAATTTTCACACTGCCGTACTCTAGCGGAACTATTTACCTATCATCTTCAGAAGTTTCTCTAGTTAATAAATTATTACACCAAAGATTCATGTTGATATAAGTATACACGCAAACCAAAAAAATATTACAATGAATGTTAGTTCCACTTCCTATCATCCTCTGTTCATGAACATCCCAGCGAATGTTAGAAGTTGACCTTGCAGGCGATGTAATGGTTTTTTGTCTTTTTTATTTCGTGTTCTATCTACGCTTTCGACTATACCAGTAAGCTTGTAGAACGACGCACATTGTAGGACATTGTAGAACGACGCACACACTTGCCTCGAATCTCTCCAGCAGAAAAAGCATACGAAGTCGAGTATGCGAGAAAATGAGCGCTTCATGTTTGCTTTTAGGCTCTCCATATTCAGAAGCATGTAGAGAGCAGTGGAGAAAGCACAGGTCTGATAATCGCAATGTTCGTGGTTCGAGTCCAGCCGGCAGTCTGATTTCAATTTTTTTTTTTTTTTTGATATAACTATTTACCTCACTAATACACTCTACATTTTTCGGTCTCCAATTTTCTTGCATTGGACCGCAGCTAGGTATGTCGCATTCTCGGTTCATGCGGTCTTCACTAACATCCTCTGATGATGAATACCACATAATTGTAAGAGAATCTTACATCCCCCGGTTGCGTGTAGCATTTCCAACCAACTCTGAAAATCGTAAACTTCACGTATGAAATAACAAAAATTACTTTGAATATTAGTTTAGGTTAAAACCTTTAATTTATACGATATTCTACAATATACTCGAAAAATAAGTAATCTTATTTCGTAATAAGCTAGAAATGATATAGCTCTTCAATCCAAAGTTTGTCAACTTAAATACAAGTTTCATAAGCTATTACTATCATTTCATTTTCATTTTGCAGCGTTTGGTGGGGCAATGGGAGCGCAAGTCAATCCAAAGCCGAGGATAAGGGAAGGGTAATGCCTGAATAGTCTATGCGGACCACTTGAACGCCATGGGAAAAGGAAGGGATTGAAGAGGTCGGTTATTGGGGGGTATTGAGGAAATGACACATAGTACTAGATTTGTGTTGCAAAATGTAAAGAAACCGAAAATCCATCTCCCACTGATTCCTCCTTTCACATATATACCAAATTGATATTTTAAAGCAATCAACAATATATGAAAAGGCTAGTTGCCTCCTTAAGCGGCCCTCTCCCCCCCCCCCCCACCCCCGCATCCTATCTCTTTTGTTAATCTACTTAATGTTATTAGGATGTCTAAATTTTCTTATTTAAGTTCGTTTGATGATTATGATATATCAATAGCCTAATTTGAAAAAAAAATTGAAATCTCTAATCTACCTAATCAATTATAATCCATGCTTTATTAAGTACCTGCACTGCATGTAATCAAAAATTTAACGTGTTTCAAGTTTTTTTTTACTTTGACCTATATTTATTATATATTAGTTCGTCCCAGGTGACACCTTCAAGTGACTAAAATGCTTCACTTTGAAGCCAGTTTCACAAAATTACGTATGGATATCTCACAATAGAAGCACGCCACAGTGGAAATTCCGATTCATAGTTCAAACACTTATCCCAAACCAAAATGAAGCATAAGATTAGTTACAATACCATGTACAAAAATGGTGTTTAACATTGTTCCCTGAGTAATGCTTCAATGAAAACAACAATGAAAGCTTGCCACGCAAGTAGAAGGAGCACTGTTGGGCACTTTCTGAAATAATTCAATAGAATAATTCCACTGCAAACCCAAATAAATCTATCTGAGTAAAAAATTTCATTTTCATTTCATTTTGCAGCGCAAGGTGGGGCAGTAAGAGCGCAAGTCAATCCAAGGCCGATAGTAAAGGAGGGGTAATAGCAAAATGATATGGAACGTGTAAGCTGGAAATAATTTTAAATTTGATGAGTTATTTAATTATACATCAATTCATTACTACTAGAGTGTTGCTTTGCTTTGAATCAAATTTAAGTTGCTTAAAACTGACGATACTTCTCTGAGCGTGCTCGCCGAGATTCTAAACACCGAATAAAAAAACATAATTTTTAAACCCTTGTATCCCAAAATTTAGGAAAAATTCTTAAAAGCTCATACAGCATCATAATAACCCGGAGTTGTTCAATTGAATATCCTACTACACAAAAATAAGATTAAATACAATTAGATTGGTCTCACCCGATATTCTTGAAATACTTGACGTTTTGAATGAAAAATTGCAATTTCCAGACTTCGTGTTGTTAGTTTTCTTGAAGGTCTTGTGCTTAATGCTTGATTTGTATTTTCGCATCGTATTTCTAAGAAGTGACTCTATAAATAGATAAAAACAAATAAAAACAACGCTTCCCGCCCACAAGCTGTAGACTTTCCGAACGTGCATACCCATAGAAATAAATCCAATTCAATAAAGGATTTATTTAAAAAAAAAGTTGATAGAAATAGAGATAGAAATTCTCACTCAGCTGGACGATAAGCATTTCCTCACTCAAGCTACTTTTCGGTGAGTAGTGAACCGTTCACATTTTCATCTCTCCTTTTTCAGCGATAATTCATTATCCTCTCTCATACATAATCCGAAAATATCTCTCTTCAAAAACCAACGAAAATACTTTTCCATCACCCATTTGACTCTGAAAACTACCAAGAGCGAAAAAAATACCACCCCAAATTGGTCGGTTCCAACCCAATGTGATGTAAGCAGTCGAGGCTTGGGAATTCACTGTCCCTTTTGTTCTTCCGCTGATTAAATGGTTGACGGAGTGTGACGTTATACTGTGCTATCGATTTAAACAGCGGCAGAACGAAAGGGGCAACGATTTCACATAGATACACCTGTTTGCATTTCATTGGTTTTAACCAGTCCGGCAGATTTTTTTTTTTATTTCCTTTTTATAGCATCTGTCAAATCATAAGGGTCATCCATAAATGACGATGCAATTTTCTTACCAATTTTAAAATTCACTGAAAAAGAAACGATTTATCTGCCGCTCATAACCGAAAAAAATAAATCGCTGTTGCTTTTCTCGCGAAAACTGCTGTGAGCGTATAATATTCTCTCGCTTCCCACATTCTCATCTATTTCTCCTAGCAGGTGAAAAATGACGTTTCTCTTCTCAAGTAGGCGAAAATTTCTATCTCTGAAAAAAACAGATGATTCATACTGTGACTACTGTGACTAAGTCCAGCATTCCTACTAAAATATCAAATGCTGTGCTTAATCATTTATTATCAGTACAGAGCAAAAACAATGTCTGGTGATGATTAATCTGTTAATATGCTTTTATAAGCGGGTTCAAATGCACTTTTGGTAACCATCAACGCTGATCTGGCAACACTAGTGTGCATCTTTCCAATGTGATAAAGATCGAGATCAGCCATGGGACCTGGTAGCCTAATTAAACTACCTCAAGGTTTTGCCAAAGCCCAGGGAAGTTTCATAAGTTATTACTATCGGGCCAAATCGTTATATGAGGGGAAGTTTCGAAAAAAAAAACGTTTTGATTTTTTCAAAAAACACATTTTTATTTTTCTATTAAAATTTTCGGGGTTGTAAATTTTCCCTTTACGGGAAGCGTTTTGGTTTTTCTAAAAAAAATTGAAAAATATATCATAAATCTAAGAAAATCGTTTTCTTCGTGCTGTGGTTGCGGGTAGTCACAGGTAGTCAAAGACTACTTAGTTCCGAACTGAAAAAGTTTACAAAATAGGTAGAATATAGCCATTCAATCGTGAAAAAAAAATATTTATACACGTTTAAATGAGAGAAAAACCTCACCAACAGAATGAACAAACTCCGGAGTGATTTAAGATTTGGGTGAAATTGCTTTTGTAAACAAGCACGTCAATCACCGATTTCTCATGAATAAAACCTCAATCTTGTAAACAAGCTATGCCCAATGATAGAGGAATAATTCCTTCACCTCATAGTATTATTAGTTTTCGAAATTGAGCTTTCATTCGTGAGAAAGCGGCGATTGAAGTGTTTGTTTACAAATGCAATTACGCCCAAATCTCAAATCACTCCGAATAATGAATAACACCGGTATAAAATGACTTTTATCTCTCCACAGTAGGCTTTTGAAAAAGTTTAATGAACAACACTTGAATGCAATGGAGGAATAGGTCAGTACATATTCTTGATAGCTCACATGGATAGGCGATGGTCTAATAACACACAAGTCACGAGTTCAATGCTGTGAATAAGAGTTTTTTTTATGTTTTCAATCAACTTATTTTGAATTCAAGTCACCTAATATTAATAAATAATCAATTGTTTTTAAAACACAAGTGCATCTCTTTTACATTTTATATTCGGAAATCATACAGATATTTTGAACATTTTAATCATTGGTTGATTGAGATGAGAATCCATTTTAGTGAAAGTGGTTTATTATGTTGATGAAACTATCCGTGGTTGGACCGCTGATACACATCACGTTTCGATCTTCTACACAAGCGAGCTCACGCGCTAGGAGGGCGGTTGCATTGATTGGACTTATTCTATAATTACAATTATCTTTTGGCTAACACGTCTTCTAGACAAGCGAGCTCGCGCACTAGGAGGGCGGCTGCATTGATTGGAAAATAATTACTAAAAATGTTGATACATAATAAATTAATATCCAGCACTATTATTCTGAATTTTCATTGATTGTTGTTGATTGAGTCGATCGAAAGCTTCATCTTAGTCAATGAATACCATAGGTTAGGATGATACGAAGCATAATATGATACGCCCATGATCTTGAATCCTGAGTTGCGTCGATCTTCTCCTGTATTCAATTCACAATAAATTTGTACAGAAAATTGAGAACAATACGCAGTTGACACATCACTAATTGTCACACAGTGGGGAAATAGCCCTATTGTTACGGTACGTTAGCAGCGTTAGAAGCCTTTTGTTGTGTATGGAGGTCTCCATACACAACAATAGGCTTCTAACGCTGCTAACGTGCCGCAACAATAGGGCAACAAGTAACTGGTAGCTCGCCCACGCATGCTAACACTACCATCAGATAGAGGAAATTCTTCTACCTGTTAGTGGTGTTAGTAAGCGTGTGCGAGCACCAGTTACACAAAATCGACGATCAAATGCATTGTTTACAAAAGCTGATAAGTCCATTTGAAAAAGTAATCGAGAATTGATGCAATATTTGCGTGGATAGAATTCTTGGACATTTGATCACCCAGAAATATTGAAAACTTTGAAGAGGACTTTATGAAGATATTTTATCATCTTTTGAATTATTGCTGACCCACCTGCTGTCTTCTTAGAATAATTGAGAAACATTATTTGAATTGTTGAATAGTTCAAGATCTTTAGAAAAGTATCACGTCAACATGCATACTTAAAAAAATTACAAGAGAACTTTATGGAGATCTTTGATGAAGGTATTTGGATTTGTTTTTTAAGATACTTGCTCTCGTTAGAGAATATTTGAGAGACGTGATTTTATTCCGAGAAGGCTACGATTTTTATTATTTGGCTCGGAGAAGTTCAGGGATTTTTAAAGAAGTTCGGAAAATTTCTTGAAACTTCGGAAATATTCATGAAACTTAAAATTCTAATTTCAGCAGTTTTGTCTTGCAATAAATAGCGATGAGGTGTTGGGTTATTTTTTTTTTTTTTTTTCATTGTTCTTAGTGTTTCTTGTTGCATTATTATTATTAGATGGAAAAATGCAGAAATCTTCATGTCCACGCTATCAATTGACAATTGAGGTGTTTTTACGAGTCTTTTCTTGGACTGAACTTTTGCTGATGTGAGTATGAATACGCGAAAATTGGAGATGCATATGATTCCCAAGCGTGATCGGTTTGTAGTTTTGTGCACATGTTTATTCTTTCAGCTCAATAAATGAATAATGAATGATATAACACTTATTATCGAAGATATGAAGTCTCAGACGAGTCGGCGTTGAAGTCAAGATGGCTAGCAAGCCTAATAGCAAATGACGGTGATCGTTCTTTAAAGAACTATTCCCATATGTTATTTGCCTAAACTGTCAAGAGGGGACCTTTCTTGGTATGCTTATCCTGGTATCCTGGACCCTGCCAATTTCACCAACGATTGTGGAAGCCTGTTAGCCAATTGAACTAGCGTTTGCAGCTGGATTGTTTATGGGGTTGATAAATAACTGCCGTCTTCGCAAGCCAATACCGTCAACAATAAAAAAAAAAAGCCAGCACCGTATATGTTCGGTCAAACGCAATAGTAGCGTAGACCAACGCCTGTAGTGCTTCCAAACTCTCGCCTACACTCACAAGATGATATAACGCACACTACTGCGCCACTGAAAAGGGTAATATATTAATTGTATGCTGAATGTTTCTTGTTTCCACGTAGTCCCTCCCCTCTGAATACTCAGTAATATTCTGGCCTTGTGACCAGGGGTTGAAACAGTTGACGTTTTTTACTGCACTCGCTTCGTTGTCGTGCGCGACAGTCTGTTTGTATTCGATCACTCATGATCTACCGTCGTCTCTCTCACACAACACGAGCGGTAGAATAACATTCGAGCTAAAAGAAAATTATGAAAATAGCTATCATATGACATGTGTGATTTCGTTGTAATTCCTCAATTTGGTGTAAATCAAACCATTTCTGATCAGAAATATTATTACTAGGACATCTTTGCTTGCTATTTTCAGAATTCACACAAGCACACCATCAGCAGCTCTTATTATGAGAAAAACTAAAATACATACATTCGTGACGGTCTTCGGCGACAGTGTCGTATGACAGAGCCTGTCATACGACATTTTAGTTTGGTACTGTACTATGATAGCTTATTTTGCAAGTGTCGGAGGCAAAGGCAGTCAATTATCACAGAAAATGTGTCGACTACCGTGACCGCTTACAAGACTGCTTGTGACATAGTTCAGGTTCAGGGCTTTCATGCTACAATGTAAGTTACCCAGCAGGACACAAGAACTGAAAAAAATCATAAGAATTTTGAGACTCGAACTTCGACTTTTCTAATCGCTAAGTCGCATTATTGCAGCGTGCCATATTCACCTGTAGTAAATCCTTGGCAAGTATGCAATACGATCAACAAACTTTTCAACGTCTATGATTGCTGAGTGTTCACGCAGTATTCACTCCATAGTAGCCATGGTTACAATACCAGACCATATTCTGTACTAGCTTGTGAAAAGAAAATGAATTGAGTCAAGGCTGCCAGTTAGGCGATGAAAACGATGATTTTGGGTGTAATTATTTTCGGTCCGATGATCGGATTTCTTCTTTATTTATCTCACTGAAGAGACATAAGATTCTCCGGAAAAACATGGCAACTGGTTCATTTGGAATCTGGTTTGGCGATGATCAAGTATCAAGGCGCTAACTTTTACAGTCGTAGAGATCGGAAAATTATAATCGAAAGATACCCGAAAATCTAGTACAAAGTCCAGTGGAATTTTTCTTATTCATAGTTCTCACAAAATACACAATAAATCCTTTGAAAATAAATTCCAAAATGTTGGTTTAGGATCTGACTAAGAGGTCAGAAAGTACCAAAGTGCTAACTTTAAACGTTTTAGAGAACGGAAGCCGAGAACCGAAAAACTCCCGAAAATCGGTTTTCGTGCTCCTGTGGAACCTTAGTATTAAAAATACTCTGCTCTTAAGTCGATTACCTTCGAACACTTGCGACCCCGATGAACAGGTTCGAGGATTTTTTTTAAATATTAAATTTGAAATAACTAACGTCTCTGAAATACATGATCAAGTGAAAATTGAAAAATCAGTAAATTTGACATGGCTTGCGCCCCTGGTAGATAAATAAACATGTTAAGGTGAAATATGATCAAAATGGTAAAATTTGAAATTACGTACACATTCAGGGAAATATTCAAAAATTTTAAATTTCCTGTGCCCCTGATAAACACGTTCTGAAATAAATAAAGAAAAGGTTATATTTGACACGGCTTGCCCTGAAAAGCATCTTTAGAATGATTAAAATCGTTTTATTTGAAAATGGTAGCGCTGAGGGAAACAATATTAAACCTGAAATGAATTGCGCACCTGGTAAACCTTTTCAGGTTAAAATTGATAAAAAAAAATCTTTGAATTTGAAGTTCGCTCCTGATATAAACGTTCAGGGAAAATTTAAAAATTGCTTAGTTCAAATTTGAAATGGTAAGCGCCCCTGATAAACATTTTCAAGGAAAAAATGATTAAAATCGTAAAATTTAGAGTCGCTAGCACCCTGATAAACGCGTTCTCGTAAACTTTAAAAAAAATGTTATATTTGAAATGGGTTGCACCCCCGGTAAACATGTTCAGGAAAAAAATAATCAAAATCGTAAAATTTTATGTGGCAACGCACTTGATATACACGTTTAAAGAAAATAAATGTTAAATTTAAATGGCTACTCATGTAACCATAAGCACGTTATTTCGCCTTTTTAGCTGCATACAACTGAACAACGGCTATACCACTGTTTGTAGGTTCTGATGAGGCCCATTTATAGCCAAAAAATGCAAAAGAGCGTGTCTATGGTTACTTAGGTAGCGCTTTTGGTAGGCAAGTTCAGAGAAACATTGAAAAAAAATGTTAAATTTTAAATGGCTTTCTCCCCTGGTAGATAAATTCAGGTAAAAATAGTAAAATAAGTTAAATTTGAAATGGCTTGCACCCCTGGTAAACATATCAAGGATTTTATCAATCAAAAATTATAAACTTGATCTACGGCTGAAATTCTCGATAATAAAGAAAACAAACAAAACTAACTGATAAATTTGAAGTGGCCTGTGCCCCTGATATACATGATCAGGGAAAACCTTGAAAAAATGTTAAATAGTACCACTGAACTGTTAAAACGTTCATCCGATTGAGGTTAACCACTATCGATGCAAATTTTTATTGGCGGACTTAGCGAAGAAATATAGAAATTTTGACATGATGATGTTTTCAAAATTATTTCATGGTGAAATTTGGAATCATATAAAAAAGCTCGAAATAACTTCGGATACTGAATCACTTGAGAATAGTTCGGAATCACTTAGAAAAGTACTGAATCGCTTCATTACAGTTTGGAATCACTTCGGAAAGTACTGAATCGCTTGAGAACATAATTGTATCATTTCGGAAAGCAGTTATTCACTTCAAAAAAGTTTGGAATCACTTCTAAAAGGCCTGAATCGCTTCATAAAAGATCGGAATCACTTTGGAAAGCACTGAATCACTTCAGAAAAGTATGAACTCACTTCAGAAAATGCTGAATCACTTCAGAAACGTTTTCAATCACTTCGAAAAATTCTGAATCACTGCGGAATGTATTAGAAATGTTCGGAATCACTTCTGAATATACTGAATCGATTGAGAATAGTTTGGAATCATTTGAGAAAGTACTAAATCACTTCAGAAATGTGAAGAGTCACATCACGAAGTATTGAATAACTTCAGGAAAGATCAAAAACACTTCAGAAACATTCGAAATCACTTTGGAAAATACTGAATCTTTCCTGAAAGCTTGTGATCACTTCCGTAAAAGAACTGAATCGTTTTGGGAAGAACAGTATCACTTCACAAAACCTCGGCAAGTATTATATCAATTCCTTCAAGTTTGCCATCACTTCCTCAAGAACTTAATCACTTTTTAATAACTGAATCACTTCAGAATAGTTTGGAATCTCTTCAGAAAAATCCGAATCACTTTGTGCAGCACAGAATCATTCATAAAAGTTGGAAATCTCTTCGGAAAGTACGGAAACACTTTTGAAAATCACGGAATCGGTATTGTAGTACTGAATTACTGCATAAAAGCTTAAACTCATTTTAGAAAGTGCACTTCGGTACTTACAGACATAAGTAAGCATGAGAAGGATTAACCGCTCGCGGTTGATACTCCGTTACTGCCAGGTCACCTTTATTACATAGAGAAGCAACAAACGATGCATGGGACTAGCATGCATCTGCAATGTGTAAAAACTGGTGATCTCATACTTTACAATAGGCAATAACACCACCGGCCAAGCTAAGGATGACTGTACTGAACCATTTCAGGAAAGCTTAGCCCGTACAGAATCACTTTGAACAGTACTGAACTTTGCAAAAGTTTTGAATCACTTCGGAAAAGATTGGAAATACTGTATCCGTGTATTCAGCTCACAAAATACTTAATAACTTCAGAAAAGCTTGAGTTCAGTTGTTATAATATTGAATCCCCCAAGGATAGACCCAAGCTTCCAAAAGTGTTACATTTTCTGGACTGATTAGACACTTTCGGCAGTAATGCCAAACAGTGGCTACTCCCACGAGCTCGTGGGAACGTTTAAAATAAGAAACTGATATAAACGGAAAAACCTGGCACTGAGTCAGTAATCGTATTGCCTATTAAGGTTTTCAACGGTAACATCACAAACATCTCTGAAGGTTATTTCAATGATTTTCGTAGTTTTTTTTTTCTCAGAACTTTGTTTTGCCCATGGAAAATTTCTAGAAATGAATCACGATTTTCCTGAAATTAGGAGAAAATCGAGTATGAGCTTGAGCTTGAGCTTGAGCTTGATTGACCGCCCACGGTTGCTACTCTGTTATTGCCAGATCAGCTGTAATTACACAGAGAACCAATAGACGATGCTTGGGACTAGCAATCATCCTCAATGTGTAAAAACTGGTGATCTTAAATTAGGCAATACCAGCGCTGGCCGCGCCCGAACACAGGTCAAGAAAGGAATGGGAAGGATTGTGTTGACATAACACTCGCTTTGATAGAAGCCGAGAACACCTCTGCACTTCCACGAGGAATCACTGGGATGTTGGATAAGAGGGTTGGGTTTGCAGCAGGGTTCGTTTTGGTAAACGATAAGCTGAATTGATGTCCTAACGATCATATAACGCGAAGGAGCTTGGGACTAAACCCACGGTCTTCTGCTCAGTAAGCAAAAACGTTTGCCACTAGGCAGACGAGCACCTTTTTAATCACCGAGTTGCTGTTATTACCATGTAAATAGTCATATTAACAAATAAAACGATTGACGAATCTTGAATGTGGATGGGCCTGAGATTAGACTTATGATGTTCTGCTCAGTAAGCAAAAACGGTTGCTCTAAGGCCACCGAGCCCCTCATATCACATAATACCGTTGATCAAATTTTTGTATCCATTCAAACCCGGAACCAACGACAACAACGAGTTTCGCAAAATACACGATACACAAGCGATTTTACCATAAATCTCTTTGATATGTAAGGACCTGGGACCACGTTTTTCTGCTCAGTAAGCAGGCCACTGTAACCGACGATCTTTCAAATCCGAAAACTAAAAACTACGAAAAAGTACTTAGGCCTTCATTAAGTTCCACTTTCACGCGACGTTCAATGTTTCAATTTGCTCTTTACGTATTGTTCAGGCTATAAATAGGCTCTTTTCAAAAGTTACGCGAGAAATACGCACAATCGTCGCCTACCTCGCAAAACTGGTTCCAAACGACAACAAAGGCATAAGCAACGATGGATTGTTGAACTTTGCTGGCTGGTGTAGTGCTGCTGAAAAAAGATAAGTCTATTATTTTGGTTAGTGATCGTTTGGATTTGGGTCACCCCACGTTGTGTTTAGGTTAGTATAAATAAATAATACTATTTAGTCATATAAATCACCACAGCTCATTATCTCCAGCGTTATCGGTTTTCGTTTCTGGATCTTTAGTTGCCTCTGTGATATACTTACTTGCGGCATACTATTTTGGGAGTGTATATGAGCGTGTACCATGTACGGTAGCTCATCTCTCATCGTGATGGTGGGACATAGTAGACAAATTAGAGAGAAAACAAGGAGGTATTAGTATTAGTTATATGTAAACAAACAAAACAAAAGAAGAGAAGAGGAAAGAAGAGCAGAAAAATAAAAAGGGGATAAAGTAGATAACAATGGAAAGAAACGTAGGCAGATTATTAGAAAAGGCATTATCCGAGACCTCAATCAAATGTCACTCCCGCCGAGATCTCAGCGAAACCATCCCTGCCGAGACCCGCACAGCCGAGCTCGGTAGAAAAAACTAAGTGTGTAGATAGATTAGTAGGAAAATAAATAAAACTACTTTATGACTCAAAGTGCAATGAATGAGCGTTAGTTTCGGGATCATTTCAGTGTTAGAGTTATGTTAGTTTTGATCCGTAATCAGCCCTGCTGACCCCTCCAACATTAGTTGCAGGCAGTGGTTGTTAGATAATGCGGCACTGTAACTACTACTATTTTAGAGGTATGATTCGTCAAGTTTATACAACTCAATGTTTCAATTGAGGCAAACTATCTATCTTACAATTACAAAAGCAAACCTAAACTTACAATTATATGCAAATGCAAAATGAAACTTGACAAATCATCGTCAATCCCCTTATTACAGGGCAGGGCCTGACGATTTGAATCTAATTTAATTTTGATCAGTGAACGGGCACCATATGGTACATTTTCTCAACATGAACCTATCATTTCCAGCCTATCTGAACTATTTAATAAATGGAAGCCATAACATGGGTTACGCTCCCCCTAAGCGGGCCCTCCGCATCCTGTCTCTGTCTTATCTCAAATACAAAATGCCAATGGTATGAATGTATCTATATATGTTGGTCAGGCTTTAGAATCGTCCAGTGGGCAGTGCGCTCTACACTCCAAGTTACCTTTTTTTTTCAAATTTACCGCAAATTTGATATTTTACCCATTGAGTGTTGATTAGTCACAATGAATCATTGTGACAGAAGTTGAGGTTACTAGTGTATTAAATAATCTAGGTCCTATTTAGGATTATATCTGAAAAATCCAAATCTGGCCAACGCCCACCCTAAACCTAAACCTGTTCTAATCCACCTGAAATGACTAACGAATGGAAGACTTTGACTACCCAGCCATGCAATAGTCTCATTCCGTGCCTTATGGCAACTTGATGGTTCTATTGCGCTCATCTTCTGGAACCACCCAGGGGAGACTTGGTCCTGTACCCAATGCTTAACTTATCTCCATTCCACTCAGCTACTCGCAATTTCTTGTGATATAGTGGGCGGAATATTATTATATGAGACAATTCAATGCAGACGTCTTTCCAAATTTGGCAGATCGACAGGTAATCGGTGAGTTACCACGATAGTTGCTATTCAACAACTCGACAACGTCCCATCGTCAACGCCTGCTATGAGAATTTCCCATTGCAGACGCCAACGAAATGACGTCATCGAGCTATCGATCAACTACCCTGGTTATCGCCTGGTACCTTATAGCACGATGCTAGGAGGCGAACCGGAAGAATCGGTGAGCTACCTCCCCCCTTAGGAGAAAATCGAGTATGATATGAGATAAATAAGAAAACAGAAATGATGGTGCTTGGAAAATTAGACGGAACATTCAGAAATTAAGAATAATTTCAAGAATGATAAAGGGACTTTGTAGATGTTCAACGAACTTAATGCCACTTTCGCCACCTGTAGAGTATGGTGCTGCTCATCGTGTTTTGCAAAGTACCATATCAACTAGACAATACACTATTTGAAACAACGTCATCAACGTCAGGGGCGGGCGCAGGGTGGGTTGGGTGCGACTACATAGCTCAAATTTAGGAACACAGCACTGTAATTCTATTCTTCCTTAGATTCTTGAAAAAGATACTTCGTAAAAACATTTGTTATATTTCCCTCACAACGGCAGAATTAGCCTAGAATTACCAAAATAGTATAGAAAAATGCCAAAAAGGTTTAATGACCCGCTGAAGTCAAAAAAAAATCTTTCCAAACTGGCTTTAAAATGTTGAAATGGCCTTAATATTTCCGAATTGACCTGAAAACACAAAAATAATCTTGAAATTAAATAGAACAGCCCTAAAAACGCCAACAGAAATTAATAAATTCATCGAAAAAATGTCGTTAAAGATTTGAGGTTACCAATATATTTAAGGAAGTAAGATTCCGTTAAGAGATTTAAACTAGCGGAAGAAATGTTCAACACTTTTGATCTATTTGTCTGAATTTCCGTGACCCATCGGTGGGTCGTGACCCATAGATTGAGAAACACTGCCGTAGACTTAACCACTGGGAATCACATAGAAGACTAACCCATTTTTCCTAGTTTCAAGATCATCCTCGGTGTATGCAACATTTCTCAATTTTGAAGTGAAATCTGAATTTTTGAGTTTCCAAATTTTCGGGATTGTTCCAAAGGCAGAATCCAAGAAAGAATTCAAAAAAATTTACAGGATAGCTTCAAAGGAATTCTGAAGAGAGTTCCAAGTGAATTCCTGGAAGCCAAAGGAATAGAATTTCGAGAATATATCCAAGGGGATTGCAAAGGGGTTGCAAGTAAGTTATGAAGAAAAATCGACCCCCTCAATCTTCACCCCAATAAAAAAAAAAACTTCAAAATACCAACAGCTGTTCTCACGTGGCATCATCAAGCTGATTACACCCAACCAAATCCGCTTCATGTGTAGAGCGTATAAATGTAAACTCTCACAACGCTACCGCTACATGGCTCCACCACTAGTATAGCACACTTTTCACAGATTTTCCGCCGAAAAATTCTTCTCGGCAGCGAAAATCCCCAATGTATGATAAAAATAAAACTCACCTACAAAAATAAACAAGTCTCAAACAAAAGTAATGGATAATGCTATTTTTAGCCGCCGAATATTCCAACTGCTTGCTCTTCTAAATAATATTTGCACTCATTTCACGTACGACGACGGCGTCTTCGGCGTTCGACACTTTTGCTCCTTTTTATCACACTCTCACGGGGTGTCGAATTCGACTTTACATAACATACACTTCACCGATTACCCCGAATTCCGTCGGAAAATTATTACTTGCTCGTGCAAAAGACACCTTTTCAATGGAAACGTGCCGTAAATCACACTTCTGTCCCGAAAAGGGGGCAAAAATATTCGCTTCGATATTTTTAAACTTTTCCGCTCACTCACTTTTGTCGAAATGAACACACGCGATTTGCGCCAAACTCCTAATCCAGGCTTGCTGTTTTATCTCTTCTCCTTCTTGTTTTTCTTTTTGATTGGAATTCGTCAGTTGATGACAAGCAGACTTCCGGAGTTTGACACACGCACCGTATTTTCCAAAGAAACGCAAACGAAAGAAAAAACTATAGCGAAATGAACGCGAAAAGTTGGGAAAATTGAAAACAACCGAACGAACAAAACGAAACGAAACGGAAAGGAAAAGAAATCGTGAGACCAAAAAACGAACGCGACTTGTTCACTTGGCGGAGTACAAAATAAAATTGAAGCGGAAAAGTATGAATTTTCCCGACCCTGGGTCGGTTGGTGCGTGATGCGTGTGTGTGTAAGTATCCATTTGGACGCTATAGAGAAGGTGGATACGCTCCAAGCGGGAAGACAGACGGACAGGCAGACAGGCCGACAGGCGGTTACCACAGCACCCGGTGAATGTGTGTGACGTTAGACTGGTCGGGGTCAGAAATATGATTGAAATAAAAAAAAATGTTCATTGAATTTCTATATAATAGATCGTAATTTTCAGAAACTAATTCGTTGTTCTACACTCATGGTTAATTTAATACATTTATTTTAAATCCCACAATCACCGGCATCTTTTCCCGTTTTAGTTATGTATTGTTTCGCCTTCGATTAAATCGTACAGAATACTCTACCTATTATTAATCCTATTTTTAATCTGACTTTAGGAAATCAAGATTATCAAGGAATGGCTTATATCGAAAGAACTTTTATTATTTTCTATACTGTCAATATCTGACACAATCTACGTGGTGATTTGGTCAATTTTTGCAGTTTTATTACTGAAATCAAGTCAGTTCATCAGTTTTATCACAAATTCACAAAAAATTAAAAGGACCTCCCAAATATATTGGCAGATTTGGAAAGTGCGTTGAATTTCCTACAAGAATTGTTCAAAAGTTTCTAATTTGAGTAGTTCAACAGGTTTTGGTGCGTAGCTGTTGAGTAGTTGTAGTGTAAGTAGAGCAAAACGTTGTAACGTTACGCAACTGTTAATAATCGCTCTTCAAATCGCTCTTGAAGCCGTTAATAACTCGCACTTCCCAAATCTTCACGGTTTGGTTAGATTTGGAGCTAATGAGTTTTGTTAGCTTGATATTTGTAGCTACGATATCACAGCTTGTCCTCCCTTAGCTCAGTCGGTAAAGGCGCAACTACAAAGCAAGACCATGCTGGAGGTGGCTGGGTTCAAATACCGGTACGGTCTAGGAATTTTTTGGGGTAGGAAAATTTCTCGACTTCCCTGGGCATAGAGTATGATTGAACTTTCCACACAAATTAACTGATGCAAAAATGGTACCGGCATCGAAAGCTTTCAATTAATAACTGTGAAAGTTCATCATCTAGGACATTGCGTGCTCTCAACTTTGTGTTCTAAATGCACTTCTACAGTTATTAACTGAGAGCTTTCCATGCCAATACCAATGCATGAATTTGTATATTGTGTGGCAAGCATAATGATACTCTATGCCCATGGAAGTCGAGAAAATTTCCAACCCGAAAGATTCCCTCGACCGCACCGGGAATCTAACCCACCACCTCCGGCTTGGTAATACCGTGCCTTTACTGAGTAGGCTATGGTCCCCTCTCACTAAGACATAGATGTTAAATAATCTCAAGAAAGAATCTGTATAATCCCAACCAGTGCTGATAAAATTCATTCCTTGTACACTCAACTTAGCTGAAAATGAAGACAACCTTAACGGATAGACCAACTACCTGCATGAATTTGAATTTTGGCATAAACACATTCTCTTCATCAAGGCAACCTCTGAGTATCGAAGTCAATATTTGTGTGAGTATCGAAGTCAATATTGTTCATTCGTGGCTGAAAGTTTATTATCGCCTGTGTTGTTGTCAATATCAATATTCATCTTCATCTTGATGGGGATAATTTTGAGGATCAAATGCAAAATGATTATTTTCATAATACACAAATCCAGCGCTGTAGAACGTGTTGTGTTGGTTTTTATACAGAGATTGATGAAAAATTATTGCCTCATGCTGAATTGATGATAATATCGAGGTTTTAGGCTCTGGAATCGACAATATTCAAAATAACATTTTGCCCAAAATTAATTTGATTATTTTGCTTTTGAGGATCGCTTCTGGTTTTGACAAATAAACGCGTATTCGTTGATGTACCATGAACTCAATTGTTCGTTTTGCTCGTACTTCACAGCGAAGATATTCAAAAAGAACGCAATTAATCATGTTATGTTGTTTTTGACATCATCCACATCCAGAGGGCCAGTCACTTTCGAATGTATGGGAATGGTAGGAAACCATTTGGAAATGCATGAAAATTTTCAGTTTTTATTCATTATCGTCTTTATGGGCAGTTTTAGGTGTACAAAAATTGCACGAGTACATTACTATGGTGATAAGGTAAACACTCGTTTATTTGTTTCCTTCTTCGAAAGCATGTTTAGTCACAAATCGTGGATTTTCTGATATTCTCCATACTGCAAAAATGATTTTCCTACCACTGAAGGTTCGACATCTCTCGGATCTTCAGTATAGGTGTCTTGCAGTGAAACTTTTCCAAGCTTTCGCCACCTACATTACGAAATGAGAACTACTAGAAGGAGGATAGTTTCCAAATTCTCCAATTAAAACAGACGATTTTTGGAGCAAATCAGTCCATAAAGAAAAACTCATAATTTCCCGTGGTAATTTCTGCTTGAATCGTGTAAGAAAACGTGTTTGCAAGCTAACTGTTATTATTTCGGTATGGATCGGAGATGTTTTCATGGAAAATTATGCATAACAAGTTTCAAATCATCTTTACTTTGAGTAATTGAGCAATTTACTTCTGTTTACATCATACGTACGATGCAGCATTGATGGAGCCGTGAAATGAAATGAATATATCTAATGAAAGTTCATCTGGAAAAGTCAAAAATGCACATCAGTCTGATCGTGAAAACATTTTCTTCTTCAATTCGAATGTTATATTAGAAGGATTTTACGCAGGCTTGATGAAAATTATGATTTAATGCAAATTTTCACGAATTTTATATGCAGTCTGTCAACATTATCATCATCATGCAGTGGCGACATCTGCGTCGAGCTTTTACGGCAATCTTCCAATAGCTACTACTCAAATCATATAATTAATTCATCTACATTGGGTTGAAGCGCTATTCCTTGCGCATGATGGTAAATGATAAAAACAGACACTGATCCCAGTAGAAATTTCAGATTATCTCAATAGAACGAAAACGAGAGCGTTGTATTAATATGCTCTAATTGTGTGATTTGGTCAAATGAATATAAGAATTTACTTTACTCACTCCGTAAGCTTGTTTAATTCATACGGCTTATTGACTGAAGAATTGATAATCTTGCTTAGAAAGTAGTACCTTTCCTATTGGAAGATGGCCGTAAAAGCTCAACGCAGATGTCGCCACTGCATGATGATGATAATGTTGACAGACTGCATATAAAATTCGTGAAAATTAGTGTGCCCAATGTAGATGAATTAATTATAATGATTTGAGTAGTAGCTATTGAAAGATTGCCGTAAAAGCTCAACGCAGATGTCGCCACTGCATGATGATGATAATGTTGACAGACTGCATATAAAATTCGTGAAAATTAGCGTTAAATCATAATTTTCATCAAGCCTGTGTAAAATCCTTACAATATAACATTCGAATCGAAGAAGAAAACGTTTTTACGATCAGACTGATGTGCATCTTTGACTTTTCCAGTTGAACTTTCATAAGATATATTCATTTAATTTCGTGGCTCCATCAATGCTGCATCGTAAATATGATGTACACAGAAGTAAATTGCACGTTTTCTTACACGATTCAAGCAAAAGTTTCCACGGAAAATTATTAGTTTTTCTTTATGGACCGATTTGCCCCAAAAATCGTCTGTTTTACTTGGGAAATTTGGAAACTATCCTCCTTCTAGTAGTTCTTCCTTCGAAATGTAGGTGGCGAAAGCTTGGAAAAGTTTCACTGCAAGACGCCAATTAAGCAGCATGATTTGAATACTACTCACCCATCAAAATTTGAAAAAAATATGTATGATGTATGATAAAATATTGTGATATTTTTCATGATTTATGATATTCTCGATAACACCAATACCATCACAGTAGAAAAGAAATACAAGTAAACGTTTGTAATTTTGCAAAATGATCATTTTTTAATCTGGTTGCTGCTACATTCTTAGAAAAGCTGAAATCTATGTAGGGTAGAGCGCTGCTTCGTCGTAATCGCCCATTTCCGTTCTATTGAGCAGAAAACAAGAATAATATCAAGAATTTCACCGTGCATAAATCAATAAATCAATAATTCGTTTGCTTTGATGCGTTAGCTCATAAGTTACAAAACAAAGCCTATTCGAGTGCATTGAATGAATATTTATACTTATTGTTATCAAAACAAAAGAAGCGCTTCTAGCAAATCCATTTGTTCTGCCTTCATTCGTAGAACGAAGAAAATCCTAGCAAAACCAATGGCGTTTAAATGCGATAGGATGGAATTGAAACTCGTAAAACGAATTTGGAATCAAGAAGCAGTGTTAGATTTCTAGCAATATCTCAACAATGAGTGATTGTTTATCAAATCCAAAGGTACTAATATAAAGGTAAATAAATTTTAAATCTATAGTAGAATCACTCCATTTTTGGGTTCATATCCGTTCGAAAAAGGGAGGTTAAAAGTGGTTTATGCTTAGTAGGTCAGATATTAGATCAAAAACTCTATACAATTAAAAATCAGACATGAAATTATTTACTTTGACTATATGTTTTTAGTATTACTTCTACGTGAAGTCAACGATTTACATAGTTGAAGATGCTAATTTCAAATAACAGACTGTAGTGGTAATTTTTACATGCATGCTTTCATCTACTCCATCTATCGTATAAAAATTACCACTACAGTCTGTTATTTGAAATTAGCATCTTCAACTATGTAAATCGTTAACTTCACGTAGAAGTAATACTAAAAACATATAGTCAAAGTACATAACTCTGGATGGGAGCATACCATCAATTACTGTCAATGGTCGAAAGGTACAGTAGCAACACCTACCCCACCCGTGTCCCCTCGAGATCGTCAAGTCGACGATGACAGGAGCACATATCGTGGTAGGGGTAAACAATAGTTGCAATTTCCAAACCTACGACTGGATGCCTTCCTTCAAATAACAACTGAAGTGCGGTAAAAAATCGGTAGAACTGTTTCAAACACACAGTTGGTACATGAGCGGGTCGGTTTTCATCTATTTTTGCCAGTGGTGGCGGGGGGGGGGGACACCCCTCACCATCCCTCTCCAAAGGGGGAGTTTGGTAAAGAGAGATGAAAAAACCGATTTGTACCTTCCTTAAAAGTTGTCCTAGCTCGCTTGTCTAATATCTATATACAATCTTCACACTGCCGTACTCTAACGGAACTATCAACTCTATGCTTTCATCTACTCCATCTATCGTATAAAAATTACCACTACAGTCTGTTATTTGAAATTAGCATCTTCAACTATGAAATTATTGTTCTATATTGTGTCTATTGCGTAGCCCTTAAATGTTGTACTTACGTAGCATAAACCAGATCTTATTAAAATTATTTGTTCGCCAAATAAATGCATTTTAAGATTGCACTCGTATACCTCACCGTGCAAAATGTTAAAACCATCATAATTTTGATAGTTTTTTCTATTCTCCACTGTGACCAACTTTGATTTGCTAATGCTTCATGGTAAAAAATATCCGCCCTTATCACTGTTTTGCGGGTTCCCTAATTCACTGCCAGAGGCTGCAACGATCGCTTAGTCTGACAGACATCACTAAATTTTGTCTTACCGATTCTACGATGTCGTAATCAAACTGTCGAGCTAGTGCGAACAAAGACCTATCGATTGGGAATGTTTTATATAGGTGAAATAGTCTGTGTGGTTGGCTATTGATCACAGATGGAAAGACATGTTGAAACCGATTTTAATACCTTAGTTAAGTAAATAACGAAGGTAATATGGAGGTAACCAGTGATGGATCGCACTTTCGGGACTTAGTCATTACGTTGTATTATAGAATGCTAACGTAAAATCCAGTCAAATCTTCAGTAGGGATATTAACAACATTGCTATTTTAAGATGGGTTAACTGAAAATTCATTCTATGTGGAAAATTAATGGAATGGAAATTACATTTAATTTGTTTCAGTTACACTACATAACCTTTCACAAAAAAAAAAAAACAAGAAAAACGGTGGAACCAAAACGCCGATCAGAATAGACAGGGATGGATCCAAAATACAAAACGCTCCAGTCTACTGCTCTATATACCGCGGGGAAATTTCCTACTATGCTCGAGTACTACAGGTACGAATAATCACCACCCCCATCATCACCAGTCCCCACGTCGTCGATCGAAAGGCAAAAGATTTTCCCTAATAGAACAACAACAGCAAAAGTAAACATACTTTAGTCGTTGATCCCTTTCGAGGGAAAACACGTTGCCCGAGCGCGTGTGTAAAGGTTTTTAAGGTGGCAGCATGTGTGCGTTTTTGAATATGTAGGGGAAATGGATGTAATGTCGACCTAAATGCCCCTAATTTGGGCCCATACATAAATTCAGCAATCGACTAAATTTTTAATAGCGACCGAAAATATGCATTAGTACCGTCCCAATGACGCGTTCATCTAGATAAAATTGATAAATAGCAGATTTTTAGCTATGGGCCCAATCTTAGATCCATAGGCCAACATTACACCCATTTCCCCTATTTAGATTCTTTTCGTGGTAGCATAAATCCACGCTTAGAAAATGCAGTGTATATTTGTAAGTTTATGTAAGTCTGGCTGTGTGCGGTTTGGGCATTGCATAGAGGGGGAAAATAGTGTGTAGTTCGTTACTGATGCGTTCATTCAAATAAGGGGAGTTCATCGTTTAGTCGAAGGGGAGATGGGAGTAGTGTATGCAAAACCGGTGCTGAAATTGGGTGACACTTGAGATACAGAAAGGTACCGTTGTTTGCGGATGGAATTTCTAGTCGGTATGTATTGTCGCGCTTATGTTAAATTCTCATTTGATGGCGGTCGAAACACGCCGCTCATAAGCGTGCTGCAACCCGCCCATTAGGAATATACACAGGTGTATAACTTAGATAGCATTTTATGGCAGCGGCTGGGGAGCGAATCATGGATAAACAGCCGTCGTGTGTTAAATCAATGGGCGCAGCCGTACGGCCATAAACAGAAAACAGATGGTAGGGGAAATGGCTCTAATGTTGGCCTATGGATCTAAGATTGGGCCCATCGCTAAAAATCTACTATTTATCAATTTTATTTAGATGAACGCGTCATTGGGACGGTACTAATGGATATTTTTGGTTGCTATTGAAAATTTAGTCGATTACTGAATTTATGTATAGGCCCAAATCAGGGACACTTAGGCCGACATTACATACATTCCCCCTATTATCCCATTTTGAGGAATTATTCACAATTCCTAGCTGCCTCATCTTTGGTAGTAAGAATACTGACCTTTATCTTTATTGCCAAAATTCTGAAATCAAGGAATCAAGAAAAAAATCAAGGGTTGTGTCCAAAGCACGACCGCATTATCGACGCAGAACTACGAGATCATTTTACTGTTCCATTCAATAATATATAAATGACAAAATAAACGGGCTAGAAATTTAATTGAAAAATCGAAACCCTTAATATTTTTCATGGATGTCCCTTGAAACTTTCATTAGAATTCACTTGAAATTATCATTCTAATTCCCTCAGAATTCAATACTCTCGGAATTTCTTTGAAGTTCTCATATTTTCGGAGATGAACCAGCCTGCAGCTGAAAATCTCTCAAACAAAGAAAAAAATCTCATAAGAACTCACTTTACCTTCTTCTTGGAATTTATTGAGAATATTCATTAGAAATTAACATAGGGGAAATGTAGGTAAAGTCGGCCTACATGTCCCTAATTTGGGCCCATCGCTAAAAGTCTGCTATTTATCAATTTTATCTAGATGAACGCATTATTGCGTCGTTACTAATGGATATTTTTGGTTGCTATTGAAAATTTAGTTGATTGCTGAATTTATGTATGGGCCCAAATTAGGGACACTTAGGCCGACATTATCTGCATTTCCCCTATGATCCTCTTTACAACCGTCATTAAAATTCAAACAGAACTACCTAATAACCCAAGTAACATTGCAAGTTTTATAGAAATTTTAAAGCATTCCACAAGTCCTTGGTCTTCAGAACCCTCATAAAACTAAAATTGTTACTGGGGAAATCTACTTTGAACTTAAACAATTGATTTGGCGTTGTAGTCAAAACTCCATAAAAATACTTTTAAAAACTTTATTGGAATTCGTATCTAGGTAACATACCTTATTATCCTACCTAGAATTAATCATTTTGTCAAGCCTCTGCATTCATGTTCCATCAGATGTTGTGTTGTTTGCGGTGACATCTATCGGAAACTAGACACAATCTATTTTCCTATAATTGTTCACAGAGGACACTGCATTTAGATTATTATTCGAAGTCCCTCCTTTTTACACATGCTGCACACAAAATAGCTCACCCCTCACAGAATTTCCCGCCGATTTTTATGTATGGGGCATCTTTTGCGCAGAATATGTAAAAAAGGAGGGACTTCAAATGTTAAAGCAAATGCATATATAGAGGTACCAGACATGTTTTGTAGTGTCAGGTACTCTATTTTGTAATATGTGAAAGGGAAATCACACATCGAGTATCAACAAAATACATGGCATGTTGAGAGATTGAGCTCGTGAGAGAGAATTTTCTCTCTCAAATTTGATTTTTTTTTTGGCTCTCTGGGAGCTGGTAGTAAAGCAGGTAAAACTGGATGGGGAAGAATGATTTTTAATTAATTGTAGCTTGTTTAACAATAATTTCTGGGAAAAAACTGAACGACAAAGTCCCTAATTAATTTCTTGTCTAATTTGTTGTCGTTCACTTTTTTTCACCTGAATATGCACCGAAAGCGAATTATTCCCACTTCTCTCAATTTCTATATGGGGATTTTTATCACTTCCTACCAGAGGAACAGCGCCATCTCTGTAGAAATGGTCGAACAAAATGATTAATTAATTATTTTGTTCGACCATTTTCCACAGAGATGGTGCTGTTCCGCTGGTAGGAAATGATAAAAATCCCCATATATAAATTGAGAGAATTGGGAATAATTCGCTTTCGGTGCATATTCAGATGAAAAAAAGTGAACGACAACCTAAAGAAATTAATTAGGGACTTTGTCGTTCAGTTTTTTCCCAGAAATTATTGTTAAACAAGCTACAATTAATTAAAAATCATTCTTCCCCATCCAGTTTTACCTGCTTTACTACCAGCTCCCAGAGAGCCAAAAAATTCAAATTTGAGAGAGAAAATTCTCTCTCACGAGCTCAATCTCTCAACATGCCATGTATTTTGTTGATACTCGATGTGTGATTTCCCTTTCACAGATTACAAAATAGAGTACCTGACACTACAAAACATGTCTGGTACCTCTATATATGCATTTGCTTTAACATTTGAAGTCCCTCCTTTTTTACATATTCTGCGCAAAAGATGCCCCATACATAAAAATCGGCGGGAAATTCTGTGAGGGGTGAGCTATTTTGTGTGCATAATGTGTAAAAAAGGAGAGACTTCGAATAATAATCTAAATGCATATATAGAGGTACCAGACATGTTTTGCACTGCAGTGTCCTCTGTGAACAATTATAGGAATACAGATTTGTGTAGTTTCCGATAGATGTCACCGCAAACAACAGCAGTGACATCTGATGGAACATGAATGCAGAGGCTTGACAAAATGATTAATTCATTCTAAAATTTCCTCTAGATTCCTTTGGAATTTTCATCAAAATTATCAAATAAGTTCTTCAAAGTGATTTTATCCGGGAAATCTAGTTGTTGAGAAGATTATTATTTTCCAAAAAGAGGGCAAAGTATATTTTTTCCCGTTTCATCATCCAAATTGACGGACTTATCCTGGTGATTTAGAATTTCCAGATTTTCCCGATTTCATGGTTCACTGGTCACCCTGTGTTGAGCATACAATAGGTCTTATCCATCTGAATAACATTACTAGAGATAGCAATCTCCTATCTAGTCGAAACACATAAAACGAAACTAACTCAGAGAGTGAGTAACTTTTGCTCATTCGTAAGGATCAGCGAATCCAAATACATAAAGCAACCAACGATACAGACAAAACGGTGGCTACGACTACCATGACAAACTCGCTCTGTAACATAGCTCGATCCGAGTGGTAGAAGGATAATGATATATTGCTTGCCTGCTTTGTTGCAATATACACGGATGAGGACATAGCTTGATATGAATCGAGAAAAGATATAACAAAAAAATTCCCATTAACACACGTGTATCATCTTCGGCTTTACTTCGTGAAGCAGCTTGCCAACAATTTGCTCGTTTCCTTCTACCGCCCCGAGTGAGTTGTGTCGCATGGGCTGCTTGTCATGAAAAAGAACGAAGAAGATTATATCATTATTGCTTTTCACTTCTGACATAGCGTTATTATTCGGTTCGTTGATCGCTTGTCATTTTGTCATTTGGAGATATTTTTGATTCCTTGGTAAGGATACATTTCTAAAAGCGTTGGTCACTCAGCGCATGAGTAATCTACGTAAAAGTGACTCACTATATGAATAAGATTCGTTTTCAGTGAATTAAGACTTTTTAAGCAAGCCTTTTGAATCAAATGTTACTAGCGCTGCATGGTGAGTGAATTCGATAGGTATTGTTCATGCGAATAACTTCACTGAATACTGAAACCTGAATACTGCTTTCTGGCCGTTAAGTTAAAACATGGAATTTGATGCAAATTGCACACTGAGCTTGACTATCCAATATCCAATTTCTAGCCGAGATGGCAAGCTAAATACATTGAAAACGAATATTACTCAGAGAATGAGTCTCTTTTACTGAATCGTATGGAGAAGTTTTTTAAATCGTAGGTTACTCATGCGTTGAATAACCTACGCTTTAAGAAAAAAAAATCATATGAATGAGTAAAAGTTTCTCACAACTGAGTAAAAGCTATTCACTCTCTGAGTTAGTTTCGCTTTCAGTGTACAACGCAACGAACACCCCTGTTTATCACTCAGAGATGCCATATTTACAGACATGTGTGTGAATTTACAGACTTTTATTTTTTTCACAGACAATTTTTTCGTTACAGACATTTACATACTTTTTAGTTTTTTCACAGATATTTACAGACTTTTGTAATCTAGGAAAAATTTTAAAATTTATTTGATTGCACTGTTTTATATCTTTAATCAAACTACACGTGCAATGCATTTTGCAACACGCATTAGAAATTCGAGCGTTTTCAAATCCACCACACGAACGAGCTGTCACTGTTACAGATGGTCATAGTTATAGACCTGTCAATGTGCTGCCATGTTGTAGCCAAAACGAACATATTCCATACGATTTGACGGTTTGTTTGGATACGTCAACTCAAGTTGGTCGGTCTATAACTTGACTGTCTATAGTCACTATCACTGAAAAACCCAAATGTGCGGAACCCAATGTGCTATCAGGATAAAATTAAATAGCGTCATATGGGAGAATAGTTTAAACAAAATGGAAATGGTTTCACTCAAATTGGTTCAGCCAACGTCGAGAAAAGTGAGTTAACTTTACTGACTTTTTTCAAAATTTGGCCATATCTCCGCAACCCGGTTCAGCTATAGTCGAGAAAAGTGAGTGAGAAATTTTGTTTACATTTCCAAATTTCACTTTTTCGATCATAAATACGCACTTTTTCTATAAATTTCAATTAATTTCGATATTTCTTCCTATCTAAATCGTTTCAGCAACCCTGATCCTGATTCATCAACACTTTTTGAGCACGAACTGTTTGAAATCGTATTAATAAGCTTATAAATTGCTCTTTTCATTTTCGATTTCTTCATATTTAGGTGGTGGAAAGTTGAATCTCTCATTAAAATGTGCTCGTTCCCCCGCTGTTGGCGTGCAAAAGGACCAATACTAAGTAACTAACGGATTTCAACATTACAAGGCATAGAGATCGACTCAAATTTAAATTTAAATTACTCAAACTCTAGAAAACATAGTTAACTTGTAAACTGAGTAAATTTTTTGAGCCTTTATAAATCTTTTCGAATATGAGAAAAATTAACGAAAAATTTACTCATTCTAGAAGTAAACTAATTTCATGTGTCCATCGAGATGTTTCTCATATTAGAAAACAAATTCCTGTTAAATCTCGAAAAGTTTTACTCAGTCTATGAGTTAACTACGTTTTGAAGAATATGAGTGAACTAATATCAACTTAGAGTCGACCTCATTTGTCTTGTAATCGTAATTTATCTTTTTATTAATTGCTTTTAACGATTCCCAACTCCAATTAGATTCAATTCGTTAAAAGCAGATGGTTTTTGCTCGAATATAATTTTTGCTGACATTTCAAATTTCACATCTATTCAACCTTCCCGTCACGCGCAAAACTTCTTCTAAATTTATGCAATGAATTGCAGACATTTCTGAAATTCACAGACATTTTTCGCAGACTTCTGAAAAAAATCTGGCATCCCTGTTATCACTCGGCAGCCAAACAATGACTGCGTTTCGCTTAGTTAAGCATTATTATTATTATTATCTCTATTTAGGAGATTTTCAGCCGCAGGCTGGTTCATCTCCGAGAGCTTAGTTAAGCATTTAAGATTATCATTCTATGTCCTTCCTTTTTCTGTACTTAGCTGATGTTGGTGAATGAATAGAAAAAAAATGCTACGATGTCTACGCTGCAACGAACAAGCTCGAGGTCGACCCGTCCAACGTGCCACCCTGAATGATTATGCGGTTTCGGCTTGTGTTGTTAAGGACCAACTTTCTGATGGCTGTGTTAGGGGTGAGCACCTTGCGGTCGAAGAAAATGTATGAAAACTTTGAATGTTTCCATATTTCTTAATGTGTAGCTATTTAAATATTTAACATTTATAATGTGAGACCACACAAATCTCATTAAACTGCCGAATCGATCGACACACAAATCAACAAAATCCATCCAAGTTATTAGCATTTAAAGTGTGACCAATTTTCGTTGCATTTCCCAGGATTGGCACCCTTCCCCAAAGACGTAGTCCTAAGTAAAAAAAAAGCACTTCAAAGGATTCAGAACTAAGTTCTGAAGATAATTTTGAAGTTGCTTCCCTGGTACAATACTACCGAGGTACATAGAATCTCGAATGTTGAGACTTTAGAAAAAATGTTCAACAAAATAATTTATAATTTCAGGCAAAAATCGTTGCATTCTTCAATTGCAACGATAAATTCCCTTTCTATCTAAAATAAGATTTAGTGTAAGTTTTTAGTTTTAAGATGTCAATTGACATGCAGGTATAGAAAACCTGCTTAAAAATACTGAATTGGCAAAGCAGGAACAATGTAAAACACTTAGATATATGTATCGTAACAATTAAAGCTAGTAAGTTACTGTAGTAGCTGGATTACCTAGGTTAAAATGAAATGTCATTTATTTTGAATTTAGAACAAATGAAGAATTTAAAAAAATGCAATGTTTCATGCAAATCGGAGAAGGTCGAGTTTTTCTGATTCGTCATTTGACATGTAACTGCTCCTATCTAGATGTCAGTGATGGGACATTAGGACGAAATCTTAACAGGAGTTCACTTTTCATTGTTTGGCTCCACAATTATTCAAGTTGAAAAAAATAATGAGCCACAAGAAAATAATGTAAACTCATTGCTACAATATGCTCCAAAAGATCCGTGATCCAAATCAAATATGGTTCCCAACAGTTTCTCTAATAATTCTGGAAAAAGAAACTATACAACACCATTTTTCCGACCGAACAATTCTCAGGCTTTCTATAGAATTTAAACAGTTTCCCGGTGCTGCCTCATTTCAGCTTAACATACTTCCTCGTTAATGTTGCTAGAAACTTTTCTCCAGTATCAGCACGAAAAGCCCCCAGCAAAGTTGCAAAGAAAATGTTCTTAATTTTATGTACTTTCTCGGAAGACTGCAACCAAAGAATCTGCTAAAAAAAACTTCGAAATAGTACAGAACGAAATAACCAGTTTGCGAACAGCTAGAAAAATCGCCCCGAAAATTCCCCAAGCTTGTGAAGCGAGCGAGAAAAATTGCTTCCCATTGTTCGGGAAATGTGGAACTTTGGGTCCCGGAGACATTGCTGCCTGCCAACGGCATCAGTCAGGGTGTTCTCCATTGTCGTTCGCTCTCGGGGAAGTCTATTTTGGGCAGTGTCCAATTTTCAAGCTTTTATAACTAAAGGAACACAAGCTGGCTGCCGGGGTGAACTTCGCTCTCGCTATCTCTCCTTGTGGCAGGATTATTTGCAGAACAGACATATTATATGGTGCTGAAATTGAATCTCCCAGGCCCTTGGCTGTTGGCTGCTGTAGCTGGCGACCTAGATCCAGTAGTGGAGCAGCGGAATCGCTTTTGGCATTCACGGTGGCAATGTGCGCTCCACCAGCCTATATCTCTTCCGTTCGTTCGTTCGTTCGTTCGTTCTGGCACAATAAGGCAGTGACGATGAGACACAACAAAGATCATAGGTTAAATCCATGTTGGGGCGTGGTCCTTCGAACGGTTTCTGGATCGGTTTTAAATTTGAAAGCTGGCGGCCAGCCTGTGGTGCGATGGCGACTGCAAATAATATCGGGAAATGGCCTGTTGGCTTTGGTGTACGGTTCAGCTCAGCTATGATGATGGCCCGAAGGGTCATGTGGTCTGGCCGCTTCAAGTCCAGCCTCCCCTTTCTGTCCGGAATTGATGGGGACATAATTTTCTGGAATGGAAGTCTCACATCTCTATGGTGTATCAGTGCCAGTGCCAGGCGGCCATCGAAATGAAATTTGCCGTATCAATGGACGTTCGATTATTGGATCGAAAATTTAATAAAGGTAATTCAAATGGATGATGGCATTTCTTTGTCGGCAAGTGTGCTTTATAATGTGTATTCAGATACTTTTGAATAAATCGAGGATGAGAATCATTTTCAACTTTATTATTAAAACGTTTCCATTCGCTCTACAATGAAGCCTGCATCTCGAACAATGAAGCCGACATCTTTTACAATCCATTAGTTGATATGGTGAACTCGAACTCCACCTAACACGACGTACTCTGCATTCAAAAGATTCACTCGATTGCACAATTGTATGGACAGGCATTATCTTTACTCCAACGTATCCGGTAATTAATGGTTCTTCACTTTCATACTCCATGCAGCAGAATTTCCATATGCAATTTACAAACCGGAAAGTTAATCGATCCCACCGGAAGCTGAATCAATGCAAATTGTGAATTTTATCATTGCAGTCGCAGCTTCCACGAACGAGGCAGAAATAATTCGGGGAATGTGTCCCAGGGGTCAGGTCAGAACTGAAGCCTATTAACTACTGTTGTTGTTGTTGAACTGGGTATTACGTGCGGCAGTCTGTAATAGTAATATAGATTATTTTATGTGTTTGCTCCGCTGCTTCCTATGTAGCCAGCTGTAGATTCGTTGGAAGTCGAATTGACCTTTCCTGTTGAGATGGATCAATGGTTGGTTATACATACGTGGACAGTCCTTTTAAAAGTTGTAGGTTGGACATGAACTTTACTGGTACTGACACATGACTGTTAGCATTGCAAAACAATTATGCACTGAAACTGCTGCAGAAAAATTAAGACAGTGTTTAATGTCGCTGTGAGTCAAGCAATTGGATAGCAGCAATCCTGGGAGTCAAAGGTTGAAACCATTTTTTTTCATTCAAATCTTATCCATCAATCACATCGAATGTTCTAATAAAGCTCTCCTCACCAATCCAAGCCTTTTTTTTTTTTCTTAAACCGGTTTACGCACAACCCAAGCTACAGTGTAAGTTTTATCAAGGTTTTAAAACATTCTACAAGCAGGGATACCGAAATGTCTCCACGTGTCTTCATCGATAATTTTCAAATTTCTAACCGGGGTGTTCAGATTAATAAAAGTTCGCGGATCCCGAAATCCTCTTCACAATCGTAATGGAATTTTTCATGGAACTTCTTAAATTTCTACTCTGAACTCACACAATTGTCTTCTACTTCTTCCTAAATCTCCGTTGGAAATTTGCTCTGAAGTGCCATTCTGAATTCGTCTCAAATTTCTTATGGAATTTTCATCAAAATTCTCTTAGAAGTTATTCAAAGTGATTTATCGAAAAAATTTAGTACAGTCCAGGATCAGATTTTTCGTAGAATTTCACGGGCTATTTCCGATGGTTTCGAATTTCCGTCTGTTTCCCACTTATCCCTTTTTTTTGCTCTTTATTTGTTCCAAATTGAAAATAAATTACATTGCATTTTAGCCTAGGTGCTCCAGTTACTACAGTAACTTACCAGCCTTAATTGTTATGATATATATCTAAGTGTTTTTACATTGTTCCTGCCTCGGCAATTCAGTATTTTAAACAGGTTTTCTGCATGTCAGTATAACAATTGACATCTTAAAACTAAAACTAAAACTAAATCTTATATAAGTATAAAGGGAATTAATCGTTGCAATTTTTGCCTGAAATTATTAATTATTTTGTTGGACATTTGTTCTAAAATCTCAACATTTTAAATTCTATGTACTTCGGTAGTACTGTACCAGAGAGTCAACTTTGAAATCATCATCAGAACTTTGTTCTGAATCCTTTGAAGTGCTTTTTTCCTGGTAGTGCAACCACTAGACCATAATGGCACAGCGTAAAGCATGGCCGGTCTAAAACTTGTTTAATTATCAGAAGTTTAATCTTCAGTTAAAGTTTGGATTTCCTGTTTATAAGAGGATATAAACATTTTATATATTTGTTACATTTGGCTTGAGTGCCCTCTATGTGATCTTTAAAAGTTGATTTTTGGTCAAATACCAATCCAAGATATTTCACTTGGTTTGACCAGGACATTGGAACTCCATTCACAGTGACTACTACTAGGTTTCAAAAAGGAAGCTCTAGGCTTATGTGGAAATATTATAAGTTGAGTTTTGTAAGTGTTGGGAAAAATCTTCCATTTTTGTAAATAAGAAGAGAAAATATATAAACTTCTCTGCAGTCTGCTGCAAATAACACGAAGACTTCTTCCTTTAGCGGAAATGCCTGTGTCATCAACGAACAAAGATTTGTGGCAACCCTGAGACAAATCAGGGAGGTCCGAAGTGAAAATGTTATACAATATAGGCCCAAGAATGCTACCCTGAGGAACTCCTGCTCTAACAGGTAGTCGATTAGATTTGGAATTTTGATAATTTACCTGCAGAGTTCTGTCAGTTAAATAATTTTGAACTAATTTCATAATATAAAGTGGAAAGTTAAACTTTTTCAATTTAGCAATCAAATCTTCATGACCATGGCCAAATCCAAAATGCTCATCGGCGAAAATTATGTTCGTATTGAAGTGAAGCATCATTCTATTCAAAATTATCTTTTCAAAAAGTTTACTTATTGTAGAAAGCAAACTTATTGGACGGTAGCTAGAAGCTTCAGCTGGATTTTTATCCGGCTTCAAAATTGGAACAACTTTTGCATTTTTCCATTTATCAGGAAAGTATGCCAAATGGAAACATCTGAAAAAATAATTTTACCGAGAAATACAAGATACTCTCTGGGAGGTTTTTGTTAAAGATATAGAAAATTCCATCATGACCTGGAGCATTCATATTATGAAACTTTTTAGTAAAATCTATAACTAATCGTCCAAATCAGTCCCCCAGAAATCATCAAAAATACTTTCTCGAGAGAAAATATTCAGATATTTCGGAGCAACCTGATTCTCAATAGGATTTAGTAAGACCCAAACTGAAATTATGGGAACTCTCGAATTGCTTAGCAAGCTTCTGAGCTTTTTCCAAATTTGTGATCAAAATTTTATCACCTTCTTTAAGCGCTGAAATAGGCTTTTGAGGTTTTATCAAAAATTTTGTGAGTTTCCAAAGGGGTTTGGAACTCGGGTCTAATTTAGAAACATTATTTTCAAAAGTTTTGTTCCTCAGGGTAGAGCATCGCTTTTTTATTTGTTTTGGAAAATCCCGCTTTCATGACAGGATCGCGTATTCTTTGATATTGCCTCCTACGGACATTTTTCAGACGGATCAAGAGCTGAAGATTGTCGTCTATTATAATTGAATCGAATTTAACCTCGCATTTTGGTACTGAGGCAGCTCTTGCTTCAACGATAGAAGTATTCAGAGATTCAAGAGCATAATTAATTTCATCTTTGGTTTGCAAAGGAATGTTTGGATCTAAGCTATATTCCATAAACCATAAAGGATCGATATTGCTGCCAATCAGCTCTATGGTAATTGAAAGTAGAGCTGTTGGGCCTAGAAATTATTTCTTGGGATATTTCAAAAGTTACTGGACGATGATCAGAACCGAAGTCAGCATGGGTAACCAATTGGCTACAAAGTTGACATGAATCAGTTAAGACCAAATCAATAGTTGAGAGATTTTAGCTTAAGGCTAAAAATCTCTTTAATAAAGCTTTAAAAAAAAAAAAGTTAAGAGATTTCTTGCAGAAGAAAAGCATGTTGGACTGTTTGAATATTGAATAGTGTAATAACCAGCAAAACAATCATCAAACAGAATATTACCATTGGAATTGCGTTGAGCATTATTCCTTGAACGGTGTTTTACATTAAAATCACCAATAATGAAGAATTAAGACCTATGACGGGTAAGTTTCTGAAGGTCACCCTTGAGAAAAAATTTTTGCTGACCTACGCATTGGAATGGCAAATAGGCAGCTATAAACGTAAGTTTTTCAAATTCAACAGAAACTACCAAAGTTTCAAGAACTTTGGTTTCAAATGAAGAAAGAATTTTTTGTTTGATACGTCTATGAACAATGATGGTAACACCACCACAGGCTCCATCAAGACGATCATTTCTATAAATGAAATAATTGCGTCCCTTTTAACCTTATGGCCAGGTTTAAGGAACGTTTCTGTTATAACGGCAATATGCACGTTATGAACTCTCAAAAAGTTAAATATCTCGTCTTCATTATCTTTAAAGAGATCAAGCATTCCAATTTAAAATATTTAATAATCGATTACTGAATCTCAAAATCATGACGATATTGTTCGCAAATTTTCATGTTTATTAGCAGCTTCGAATATACGACGGAGGCATGTGGGTTCTCAAACCTGGAGAACTTGAAGCGACTGCAGGACTGTTTGCAAGGCGACGCGCTCGAAGCAGTGAGGAGTCGGCTCGTTCTGCCGAATTCCGTTCCGAACGTGATTTGTGACCTACGGAATCTATTCGGAAGGCCGGAGAAGCTGCTGAAGTCGCTGCTGACGAAAGTGAGGAACGCTCCAGCGCCGAGAGCTGATCGACTGGAGATGTTCGTTAATTTTGGGATTACGGTGAAGCAGTTGTGCGACCATCTTGAGGCTGCGCGACTCAACGATCATCTTAATAACCCGATGCTAGTACAGGAGTTGGTCGACAACTTACCACCGAGTTACAAACTGGATTGGGTGCGGTACAAGCGAGGAAAGGAAGATAGTCCGCTGAGGATGTTCACGGATTTCATGACTGAAATAGTATCCGACGTGTCCGAGGTGACGGAGTTTTCTACGCTGTCGGTGAACGAGCGAGCGTCGCATGGGCGAGAGAATCCTAGAAAGAAGGAGTTTGTGCATGTGCACGACTCTGAGCAGAAGCAGAGCGAAGAACTACGCAGAGAGGTGGTCAGCCGTCCTTGTTGGATTTGTAGGCGGACGGATCACATGATCAAGAGCTGCGGTGAGTTCAAGCGGATGAATATTGCAGAACGGCTAAAAGAAGTGGAGAAGCAGAAACTCTGCGGAGTCTGCCTCAACAAACACGGTGGAAATCGATGCTTCTCAAAGATCCGATGTATGGTGCGGAATTGCCAAGGCAACCACCATTCTCTTTTGCATCGGGTTGAAGAATCGGTGCAATTGCAGAGAGCAAAATCAGATTGCACGGTGATTTTCCGGATGATGCCGGTGACACTTCATGTTGGTAAGCGGCAGTACGACACCGTCGCCTTCCTGGACGAAGGATCGTCTGCTACGTTGGTGGATGATGGGGTGGCCAAACGGCTGGAGGCAGAAGGGACTCTCGAGCCGCTGATAGTCACGTGGACCGGAAACATCAACCGGTATGAGAACGATTCCCGTAGTGTTGAAATGATGATGTCGGCGAAGAGATCTAAGGAAAAATTTCCGCTATTCAACACACGAACGGTGTCCGAGTTGCAGCTACCGCAACAGGAAGTACGGTATCATGACGTGGTGAACCGGTATTCGCATCTTACTGGAGTGCCGGTGAAGGATTTTCCGTCCGGACTGCCGACGATTCTGGTCGGTTTGGACAACCTCCATCTTTTCGCGCCGTTGGAGTCACGGGTTGGGAAACCGAACGAACCCATCGCCGTGCGGTCGAAAATGGGATGGACAATCTATGGTTCCGAGAAGCTGAAGCCTAGCGTGAAGACTTACCTGAACCTCCATTCTGTCACACCGGTAAGCAATCAAGAGCTCCATGATTTGATGCGGGAGCAGTACGTGTTGGATGAGAAGGCGATTACATCGTTTGCCGTACCAGAACCGGCGGAGGAGAAGCGGGCTCGAGAGATTCTCGAAACAACAACGAAACGAATTGGCGATCGTTTCGAGACGGGTCTGCTGTGGCGAGAAGACGTGCGGTGGTTTCCTGACAGCTATCCGATGGCCATGCGAAGAATGAAAGCACTTGAACGAAATCTAGAGAAGGATCCAGCGTTGAAACGAAATGTGTGCCAACAAATTAAGGACTATCAGCTCAAGAGATACGCACATAAGATCAGCGTAGCAGAACTTGAAACACCAAGCTGGGCGGTTTGGTATCTGCCAGTAAATGTGGTGCGAAACCCAAAGAAACCCGAAAAGGTTCGCCTGGTGTGGGACGCTGCAGCATCGGTTGGAGGAGTCTCGTTGAACTCGCAGTTGTTAAAGGGGCCGGATATGTTAGTTCCTCTTCCGAAAGTTGTCAGCTGCTTTCAGGAGGGTCCGGTTGCATTTGGAGGAGACATCCAAGAAATGTATCACCAAATGAAAATCCGAGCTGAGGACAAGCAAGCGCTCCGATTTTTGTTCGGAACAGACCCAACAGGGGCACCGCAAGTGTATGTGATGGACGTGGCCACTTTTGGCGCTGCATGCTCGCCTGCTTCAGCGCAATTTGTAAAGAATCTGAACGCGGAACAATTTGCGGAAGAATTCCCTGAGGCAGCAGCAGCGATTATAAAGAAGCACTATGTGGACGATTACTACGACAGTGTGGACACCGTCGAGGAAGCGATCCAAAGAGCCAAGGAGGTGAAACACATTCACTCGAAAGGAGGATTCCACATACGTAACTGGATGTCGAACTCGGAGAAGTTTCTAGAGGAGGTTGGGGAGCGCACCGCTAACGCAGCAATTCACTTGACCCGGGATAAAGACACGGAATACGAGCGTGTACTGGGGATCGTGTGGAATATGATCGAAGACGTCTTCTGTTTCGCAAAAGCTTCAAAATTAGAGCAGCTGAAAGTCCTCCGAGGAGAAGAACGTCCGACGAAGCGAATAGTACTCAGTATCGTGATGGCGCAGTTTGATCCGGTGGGTTTCCTCGCACCAGTCACCATTCTGGGAAAAATGTTAGTACAAGACCTGTGGCGGATTGGTTGCCAGTGGGATGACATCGTGGACGACGCATCGTTCAAGAAGTGGAAACGGTGGACGAACATCCTGATGGACACTCAAGCCTTCAAACTACCACGCAGCTACTTCGGCAGTGCGCGATCAGATGAGATCGATGACGTGCAGCTGCATATCTTTGCGGATGCGAGCGAGACGGCCTACGGATTCGTGGCGTTTTTCCGAGCCGTTGTACGAGGAGATGCAATGGTGATGTGCGCAATGGTGATGAGTCGTGCGCAATGGTGATGAGTCGAGCGAAGGTAACACCATTGAAACAGCTTTCGATTCCGCGTTTGGAGCTTATGGCAGCGGTACTCGGTGTACGACTATCACAGACAGTGCGCGAAAACCATACCTTCTCCATTAGTCGAGTGGTCTTCTGGGTAGATGCGGAGGTGGTGCTATCGTGGATTCGATCCGATCAGCGCCGCTACAAGCAGTTTGTCGGTTTCCGTATCGGAGAGATCCTGAGTTCGACGAGGATTGCAGACTGGCGGTGGGTACCGACGAGATTGAACGTGGCAGACCAGCTAACGAAGTGGGGCAAGGATCCGGAAATACATCCGAACAGCTCGTGGATAAAAGGACCGCAGTTTCTGTACAGCCGTGAGGAAGGGTGGCCGAAGAAGATTCTACCGCCGGCGAACACGACGGAGGAACTCCGGGTTCATCTCCTACTGCACGATGTGAAGGTGCCAGCGAATTTGGTAGATGCAGACGGCTTCTCGAAGTGGACGGTGTTGGTTCAGACGATGGCGTGTGTATTTCGTTTCGTGTCGAACTGCAGGCAAAAGTTCAAAGGGCTGCCGATCGAGACATTCCGGGCGACGAGCGAGCAGATGAAGGTGCAAAAGTCAACCACGGTCGCGAATATTCGCATACCGTTACAGCAGAACGAATACGAACAAGCAGAGCGGTGCCTCCTAATATCGGCGCAGTCGGAGAGTTTCATCGATGAATTGAAGGTGCTGTCGAGAAACAAGGAGCGTTCGGTGAATCAGTGGCTGCCAATCGAGAAGTCAAGTCCTCTGTATAAGCTGACTCCCATGGTCGATAAAGATGGACTGATTCGAATGGAGGGTCGAGTGGAACGAGCAGAATTTTTACCGTTCGATCTGCGATTTCCAGTGATTCTGCCGAATGACCATCGGATTACGAGATTGATAGTCCAGCACTACCACGAGAAGAGTGGCCACGGGTACCGCCAGGTGGTGAAGAACGAACTGAGGCAGCTGTACTATATTCCACACATAGATGCAGTTGTCCGGAAGGTGTCAGCGTCCTGCGTGTGGTGTAAGGTGAATCGGTGTCGTCCTGAAGTTCCAAGGATGGCCCCGCTGCCAGTACAGCGAGTCACACCGAATCTTCGAGCCTTTAGCTACGTCGGTGTCGATTACCTGGGACCATTTGATGTGACCATAGGACGCAGAACGGAGAAGAGGTGGATTGCGCTGTTTACGTGCATGGTAACACGTGCCGTGCATTTGGAGGTGGCACACGGACTGACCACTCAGTCGTGTTTGACGGCGATATACCGGTTTATGGGTCGCCGGGGCTGGCCGATTGAATTCTTTTCGGACAACGGGACGAACTTGCGAGGAGCCAGTAAGCAAGTGGTGGAGGCTGTGCACGGCATTACAGACGACTGTGCAGACCAGTTAACAAACGCGAGAACAAAGTGGACGTTTAATCCTCCCGCTGCACCCCACATGGGAGGTGTTTGGGAGCGCCTGGTCCGCTCTGTGAAGGAAGCGCTGACAGCACTCGACGATGGAAGGCGACTAACGGACGAGATCTTGCAGACAGCAATCGTTGAAGCGGAGGACATCATCAATTCCCGTCCGCTCACCTACGTGAGGCAGCAGTCCAACGAAGTAGAAGCGCTCACCCCAAATCACTTCTTGAGTGAGCGTCACCAAACCAACCAAGTGGCACTCTTCCACCTCCCCATCCTGCCGTGGCCCTTCGAGATGCGTTCCAGCGTTCGCAGCAATTGGCCAGCGTGATGTGGGAGCGGTGGATTAAGGAGTACGTGCCGTCGTTGAACCAGAGGACGAAGTGGTTCGGTGAGACACTACCATTGCGAGCAGGAGACCTGGTGTACGTCGTAGAGGGAGCAAATAGAAAGTGTTGGATCCGCGGAGTGGTGGAAGAGCCCATCGTATCCGGTGACGGTAGGATCCGTCAAGCGTGTGTGCGTACCAGCACCGGACGATACAAGCGAGCGACAGCGAAACTGGCCGTGATGGAGTTGGTTGAGGGTAACTCTGAGCCGGACGTGACCCCTCGGACAGAGTTACGGGCCGGGGAATGTTCTGGCAACACGGACCGTTCCGCCTCGCGATCGGCCGATGAGGCTAGAAGCAGTTTGGCCGATGAGGCGTGACAAGGTGACAGGTGAAGTAGAAATGACAGGTGAGAAAGAGATAGAAAAAAATAGTTAGAAGTTGATCGGACAGAAGTCGTGCAGAGGAGAAGTAAACAAATAGAAAAGAAAGGTTGAAGTTTAGTTGAAAAGTAGATTGAGATTTATAGCGTGTTTGTTAGAAAAGGAGTGAAATTTCGGTGCGTTTTTCTGAGAAGGTAAAATAATTAAACGACCGCAGTTTAATACACCAGGTTAGTTCAACATACAAAAATTGAAATACATTCAGAACAAAGAATTAAATTACATTTTTTTACGACACAAAGAGGAGGTTAGTCGATGATAGACGGATCGACAAGATAGATTGGCAGACAGGCATAGTATCATAAGCGAGATTGGAAAGACAAGGAAAGTTTAGAGGAGGAAAACAAACTAAAATTGTGAGTAATACTAACACTAAAACTCATGAAAATACTGTACTAACTCCAAATGAATTTCTCATAAAATTGCAGTTTGATCTAACTGCAAGAAAAGGTTGATTCAAGAACGGTTTGTTTTATTCGATCTGAACAAACGGATTCAGAAAAGTTATAAGAGGTTTGCTTTACGTCAGCTACCATGGAATGATCCAGTCATGCTTCCTAGCTATCCAGACTGATGCATGCTGATTGATTGGAATCTCTCTCAGCAAGGCGTATCAAATTGGAACGACTGTCCATAGTCAACCTAATAACCGGCAATGTGGATTGTCCCAAACTCCTGGAACGGATTCCATGGAACATTTCTCCTCGTAGATTTCGTAACTCCCCGTTGCTGTCAATTCCATTCCACAGAACTAATTGGATTCAATAACCGTTTTAATTTCTGTTTGCGTTCAATAATGTTTGTAACGAATTTGTTTTACTACGTCCAAAAATGTGTTTAGTAATAGAATAGCTTAAACATGTTTTAGTTTTAAGTACTCAATAAGTCTGCACAACGTAGTGCACATTGACATGGCTTCCGAACCGAGAGTACCCGACGATGAAACTTTCGAAACAGTCATCCTAGAAACCAAGAGTATGGTCAATAGGCTGGTTCAATATATCGAGTTGACTCCACCCCACTCAATCGATTTCAAATCAGGTCCTCATCGTTCTCCCACAATTTGAGCTACAGTTTCTACAGAAGCAGGGCTGAGATGGAGTGTATTGGAGACATCGAAGAGGACTTATGTGTACACAGCAAAGGACAACCAGGCCATAGCGTAATTATCATTATGATTCTACGATACAGATGTCCCTTTTGTATGAAAAACTACAAGGGACACCCCTATGGGGTTGTACGCAATGGTGACGTAGGACTACGTGGTCTTATATAATAATTCTTATTTGTTAATTGCAGCAGCAGCTTGTGTTTTGTGTAGGAATAGGAATTTGAGCGAGGTTCTCTCTGTTTATACTCTTTAGTATGACGCGCTTGACATAGATGACCCATAGCGACTCACGAAGAGCTACTGATTCCGATCAATAGCGGTGCGACTTTTTCCTCCTTCTATGGATGCTCATGTGGGCTGCAGCTTGCTGTTTGCAGGCAGCCTTTCGTTGTATACTCGAGAACACCACCCCTCACCACGCGGTGATTGACCAAAAACCGTTTGGTGAGACATGATGGAATTCAACTTTGAAATCTGTGTTAGGGAAATCGCTTTTCGCAGGCAATCGGTGATAATTTTAATTATCAATGCAACAGTTGCACATTCGTGCAGTTTTCAATAGTGACATTTTTAAAAATGATTAAGTCTTAAAATTAACAGATGCATAGCAATATATCTGATCGATTGGTGATAAAATTATTGAAATTGATCCAGGGGCAGCTGAGTTAGTAACGTTCAAAATCTTTCATAATTTTGTTACATGTGCCATTTTCGGTTTTGACAAAGTGTATCCCCATATAGAAATCACAGACGTAGTCCTACATCAAAACCGAGTATCAAAGATCTTTCCACGTCCACAGAAACCATCACGTCAGCGTGTCAATTTACCTCGGTCTCCCTCAATCGATCATCTCATTTACGGAAACTCCGATATTTGCAACCGTTTCCATTGTGAATCAAAACTCAACCTATTTGTTTTTTCAATCTTTTGCAGATCAATGCTATTATTTTAGAGTACTGAAAAATATATGCAACATTTCGGAGACGAACCAGCGTTCAGCCTGAAAGTCTCCTTAATAAAGATAACTAACTAACTATATGCAACATGACATTTGAAAAAATACATGATTTTCTGAATGAATTTTATAAAAAAAAATACGCTAGTGAGCGCAAAATGTAAAAAAAAAAAATTTTCTCTGTTCGGGACCTAACACCACTGCGACCAGTAATTTGATCTATTATAGTATTTCCCGTGTCCTTAGTTTAGTGCATGTTGCATTACTTCATCACTATTGAGAAATGATGAAGTATTCGATTTTTTTTTTACAGTTGTCATTCTTGCATTTTTCTCAAGGATCCGACTCTAATTGAAAGGTCCCGCTATTTATACCCTTCGGAGTGTTGAAACACCCTCCAAAGGCACGCCCCTTTGTCAGTCAAAATTGGATTCCTTAGCAACAAAATTAAGGAATGACACCGATAATGACCATGCATCAGAACCCTAGTCTTAAGCACTTCAAACTAGGGAACAACGAATAGAAGATTAGGAATCACATAGATGAAGACTAACTAACTCATTTTTTTCCTTATTTCAAGATCATCCTCGGTAGACAAAGCCGAGTCTTGTCACTATCAAACAAGGCATAAAAAGTAACAGGACTAAGATGTGTTCCTTTGATTACTGTAAAATCCTGTTCTTCTAGTTTGAAGTAGTCAGGACTAGGAATCGGTGGTAGATCTTACATCCCGTAACGTACCACGAAAAGGTGATCTACCTACGTTACGGGGGGTAATTGTGTTTCTTGTGTGTTTTAGGGTGTCGGAAAGTGTTTATGGGTGTTTCTGCATGTCGACCTAGCTGTCAAAACTTTATTGAAAATTAATGCTTACTGGCTAGCATTACATCCACTTTTGTTTATAATCAGAATTCTTTTTTTTTGCTCTCCAAAAATTTACCAATTTAATCATGCACAGTGAAAGCACGGAATTCCAGAAATAATGCACACGTCTATGTAAACAACTTACAGGAATTCAAATTCGCATCCCTGATCGTCATCTGCAACACCTATCTAAAAGAATGTGCTGTGTATGTATATCTGGAGTTCCACTCCGATCTCAAAAAGTACTCCCTCAGCCGTCGTATTCTTATGTCATGATGCTTGACATCCTGGCTCAAACCAGTAAAGTCCTCTCGAATCCATCCCAACCGAATTCCAATCGCAATCAAGCCCAGATAACCAAACCGAGCACGCCCCTTTCTAAACAATCTCTGGATCTAAATTTCGCAAAAAAAACGAACCTATTTGTAAGCGGCAGATAGTAGGATGGATCTCTCTTATTTGGTATTGTGAATATGAAATCCACGATGAAAGCGCATCAACCACATTAGAAAGAAATATCTGTCTTCAGCTATCGATCAATAATTGATATGATAATTATTATCCGCTTCATTCATATACAGTTACAGATATTCTAGCTTGTTAGAGGTTGAAATTGTCTGTTTTTCAATGTTGAGCTTGATGTTGAATCTTTTTTCCTAATTGCAGGGGTGAGGGCTACTTCGGTGTCCCGATCAGTTTTTTTTTGTGGAACCCTACCGATTTCTGAAGGTCCCTCCTTCAGAAAAAAAAATCAACTAAAACAAAAAAGGGCATCAAATGAATGGCAGTGCTGCCAGAAAAGACTGAAAAATTGGTTCTCATGGTGGTTGAAGGGTGTTTGAGTGTGTCGAAGAGTGTCGAAAAGTGTTTTTGATGTGTTTAACACAAGGTGGCAAAGTGGCTTACCCTCTGAATAGAACACACCATTTTCCACTCGGTATCTGCAAACTTCTAATGAACTAGACAGATGCGCCAGATATGCTTAAAACATAGACGCCTAATATATAAAAAAAAAAATCAAAAATGTCATATTTTAATGAATAGTTATTTTGGAGTTCTTGTACCAAAAAATATAGATTTAGGTCCGTTGTGCACTTACGCTCTGAAAACTTTTAAAATAATAGGTTTGGATATTAATTTCATTGCTTTAGAAAATGCATCAGAAAAATAAAAAAAACACTTTTCTTTAATTTGTTTTCAGAAAATGTTACATTGCGTTGAACTTTGTTTTAGATAGTCTATCTTATGTAAAAATGCTGTGGGACACGATGGTGCAATCAAACCAAATATTTAGATGCATCAACTTAAAAAAATCACGTTTAAAATTTTTAGTCGCTAAATAATATTTTAATTTGGCAACACTGTTCTTGGTAATGTAATCGATTTTTTTTCTTTAAATATTATTTCACACAATAAGTCATGAGAATGAATCCACTTATTAAGAGGAAATCGAAAAAAAAATAAAAAAAATAAAGTTTTACCCTCATAATTTATGACTTTCATTCATTCATTCAAAATGCAATATCTCAGGAACTACGCAAATTACTTTTTGTCGTTAAGTGTTTCTTATGTAAAAAAGGATGAAGAACACGATGGTGTCCTTAAAATGAAAATTAAACGACACGTATTATGAGAAAACTGCATTTAAAGTGTTCAAACAAAAATAAAAAATATTTGGCAACACTGTACAGAAACAAAAGTTACAGATTTAGATTTCTTGTCTAATTTTCATATTAAAACAAAACCTACTGCAATTTGTAGCTTTATTTGTTCCGGAGATATGAACACAAGAAGGTAGTGCTTTCTAAAGAATCACGAAAAATGGAAGTACATTCGTACCCGTAGGTACAAATATCTCCCCTGCTTCAAATGTTTCATCTGTACCTACTCCCCTCGCTGCTAACAATGTTCAGCGAGTTAATGGAGCTACCTATGCTGCTATTGCAGCGGGTAGAAATCAAAATACTAACCAACGTTCTAACGGAAATTTTGACAATTTTGACTTAGGAAGCATTACTGCCCCCAAAATGGAATTTTTACAGAATTCATTAATTGACATGATTTCTGATATGCTTAAATCTAACTCCATGTTTGATGCTATTCAAACTGGAGTAAAATTTGCAAATAATATTGTCATGACTTTAAAATTCAGTAATGGATTTTAAAGCATTAAATATTGTAAATTGGAATGCTCGATCTCTTAAAGATAATGAAGACGAGCTATTTAATTTTTTGAGAGTTCATAACGTGCATATTGCCGTTATAACTGAAACGTTCCTTAAACCTGACCATAAGGTTAAGAAGGACGCAAATTACTTGATTTATAGAAATGATCGTCTTGATGGACCCTGTGGTGGCGTTGCCATCATTATTCATAGACGAATCAAACATAAAATTCTTTCTTCATTTGAAACCAAAGTTTTTGAAACTTTGGGAGTTTCTGTTGAAACAAAATTTGGACAACTTACGTTTATAGCTGCCTATTTGCCATTCCAATGCGTAGGCCAGCAAAAGAATTTTCTCAAGGGTGACCTCCAGAAACTTACCCGTCATAGGTCTAAATTCTTCATTATTGGTGATTTTAATGCAAAACACCGCTCATGGAATAATGCTCAAAGCAATTCCAATGGTAATATTCTGTTTGATGATTGTTCTGCAGGTTATTACACTATTCAATATCCAAACAGCCCAACATGCTTTTCTTCTGCAAGAAATCCCTCCACTATTGATTTGGTCTTAACTGATTCATGTCAACTTTGTAGCCAATTGGTTACCCATGCTGACTTCGGTTCTGATCACCTTCCAGTAACTTTTGAAATATCCCAAGAAATAATTTGTAATCCCAACAGCTCTACTTTCAATTACCATAGAGCTGATTGGGAGCAGTATCGAACATTTATGGAATATAACTTCGATCCAAACATTCCTTTGCAAACCAAAGATGAAATTAATTATGCTCTTGAATCTCTGACTACTTCTATAGTTGAAGCAAGAGCTGCCTCAGTACCAAAATGCGAGGTTAAATTCGATTCAATTATAATAGACGATGATCTTCAGCTCTTGATCCGTCTTAAAAATGTCCGTAGGAGACAATATCAAAGAACACGCGATCCTGCCATGAAAGTTATCTGGCGGGATTTGCAAAAACAAATTAAAAAGCGATTCTCTGCCCTGAGGAACAAAACTTTTGAAAATAATATTTCTAAATTAGACCCGAGTTCCAAACCCTTTTGGAAACTCACAAAAATTTTGAAAAAACCTCAAAAGCCTATTCCAGCGCTTAAAGAAGGTGGTAAAATTTTGATCACAAATTTGGAAAAAGCTCAGAAACTTGCTAAGCAATTCGAGAGTTCCCATAATTTCAGTTTGGGTCTTACTAGTCCTATTGAGAATCAGGTTGCTCGGGATTTTCTGAATATTTTCTCTCGGGAAAATATTTTTGATGATTCCTGGGGGACTGATTTGGACGAAGTAAGGTCTATAACTAAAAAGTTTCAAAATATGAAAGCTCCAGGTGATGATGGAATTTTCTATATCCTCATAAAAAAACTCCCAGAGAGTACCTTGTCTTTCTTGGTAAAATTATTTAACAGATGTTTCCATTTGGCATACTTTCCTGATAAATGGAAAAATGCAAAAGTTGTTCCAATTTTGAAGCCGGATAAAAATCCAGCTGAAGCTTCTAGCTACCGTCCAATAAGTTTGCTTTCTTCAATAAGTAAACTTTTTGAAAAGATAATTTTGAATAGAATGATGCTTCACATCAATACGAACTCAATTTTTGCAGATGAGCAGTTTGGATTTCGCCATGGGCATTCAACTACTCATCAACTCTTAAGAGTTAACATTTTAATTCGTTCAAACAAATCTGAAGGCCACTCAACTGGAGTTGCTCTTCTAGACATAGAAAAAGCATTCGACAGTGTTTGGCATGAAGGTTTGATTGCTAAATTGAAAAAGTTTAATTTTCCACTTTACATTATGAAATTAGTTCAAAATTATTTAACTGACAGAACTCTGCAGGTAAATTATCAAAATTCCAAATCTAATCGACTACCTGTTAGAGCAGGAGTTCCTCAGGGTAGCATTCTTGGGCCTATATTGTATAACATTTTCACTTCGGACCTCCCTGATTTGCCTCAGGGTTGCCACAAATCTTTGTTCGCTGATGACACAGGCATTTCCGCTAAAGGAAGAAGTCTTCGTGTTATTTGCAGCAGACTGCAGAAAAGTTTAGATATTTTCTCTTCTTATTTACAAAAATGGAAGATTTCTCCCAACGCTTCCAAAACTCAACTTATAATATTTCCACATAAGCCTAGAGCTTCGTTTTTGAAACCTAGTAGTAGTCACATAGTCACTATGAACGGAGTTCCAATTTCCTGGTCAAACCAAGTGAAATATCTTGGATTAATACTTGACCAAAAATTAACTTTTAAAGATCACATTGAGGGCATTCAAGCCAAATGTAACAAATATATTAAATGTTTGTATCCTCTTATAAACAGGAAATCCAAACTTTGCCTGACGAATAAACTTCTAATATTTAAACAAGTTTTTAGACCGGCCATGCTTTACGCTGTGCCAATATGGTCTAGTTGCTGCACTACCAGGAAAAAAGCACTTCAAAGGATTCAGAACAAAATTCTGAAAATGATTTTAAAGTTGCCTCCCTGGTACAGTACAACCGAAGTACATAGAATTTCGAATGTTGAGACTTTAGAACAAATGTCCAACAAAATAATTAATAATTTCAGGCGAAAATCGTTGCAATCCTCAATTGCAACGATTAATTCCCTTTATACTTAGATAAGATTTAGTTTAAGTTTTTAGTTTTAAGATATCAATTGTTATACTGACATGCAGGTTAAAAAACCTGTTTAAAATACTGAATTGCCAAGACATGAACAATGTAAAAAACACTTAGATATATATCATAACAATTAAGGCTGGTACGTTACTGCAGTAACTGGAGCACCTAGGTTAAAATGAAATGTAATTTATTTTGAATTTGGAACAAATAAAGAGTTAAAAAAAAAAAAAAAAAAAAAACGAAACATGGAAAATGCGCCCCAGCCTAAAACTTTGGATTTTTAAAATTTGAACTTAAATGAACATTCCCTACAAATTTGGTCCAAATCGGAAGAGGTCAATTTCATGTGCTGTGTACACTTGGCGCGGAATGCATTAGACATTTTAAGAAATTGCTTGGTGTTTTTCTTGCCTGCTGCCCTCTGTCGCCATATTGTCATTATGAAAATGCCATTAGCCTTGGAATAAAATCCAAGAAATTTCAATAAAATAATGGCTAAATTAGAGATCCGAAATGGTTTCCAGTGTGCATTGGTATGCATTTATTTATTGAGATCTATTTTCTGTAAAATTAAGATGATTCCATAAAATTCATTTGATTTCTGAAACAATCTTTTTTGTTAACTTGAATTATTTTGGAGGCGCATTTATTTAACGCTCATATTATCCCAATATATACGATAAAATTTCAAGCGCATATGTTTTGGAACTTCTAAAAAGCCATATATTTTCTTCAAGATTTTCACTAATGTCGCCATGAAACAAAATTGATTGCATGGTGATCTTGACACCAACACTCAAACCTATTTTTACAGCTAAAGATTTCCATATGGAAAAAGTTTCAGCAGAATAGAACAACAACAAGCTAATTTATGGAGGTTGCTTTGAAGCAATAAAAATTAAATTGGATTTATAACTGATTTTCACCAAAGCGTAATAAAACTGCTTGAATGCAATATTACTCTTAAAGTGGCTATGAGGACCTTTTGTAGAGTATGGGGCTTTCTTACAAAAGGTTTTAAGGCAGCTTTATTGTGATTCTCAAACATGCTTTATAAATCTTATCAAGAGTGGTCCACTAAGCTGGAAGACGATCAAAAGTTTGTGCTGGAACTATTAATTTTATTGACGGTTTTATAAAATTGATCTCAAAAACCACTAATAGAGTACAATAAAACAAGAAATGCTACTTGGGTAAGGTGCGCCCATTAGATTAGTTCTTTCGATCTGTAAGGACTGTTCATTAATGAAAGTACACCTGTTTCTCAAAGGAAAATATTTATTTTCGAACAAATTTATAAGTTTACTTTATGTAAATGAGAAACAAAATACATATGACCGATTTCACGTGAGTTTGAATGTTTACTTCTCATTTCTGAAGATACCGCCCATTAGATTCTGCACAACTTTTCGTTGTGCTTCAGACAAAATTTTCTTGAAGCAGTCAACAGCGCTTGCTTCTTTTCCATCTTTCTTAAGATGCCGTTTAATTATTGCCCAGTATCTTTCGATAGGACGCAGTTCAGGGCAGTTTGGGGGATTTTGGAATTTTTCGCAATATCGATGTTTACCTTCTTGAGCACCTCCAACGTAGCAGATGCATAGTGAGCAGATGCCAGATACGGCAAAAACAATGGATGATCCTTATGCTTTCAGTAGATGGGTAGAAGTCGTTTTTTGATGCATTCTTTTCTGTAATTTTCACTATTGATTGTGCCCGTTGTGAAATATGAAGAACTCTTCAAGCCACAGGAGCACATGGCTTGCCATACCAAAACCTTTTTTTTCTAAATTGTTCGGTTTGGATGTATCGCACATCATCAGGTACATCTGTTCTCTGCTCAGCGTTGAAAAATTGCGGCCCGAGAAGTGTACTGGTATCCAATTTGACGTACGTTGAAACAAAAGGAATTGCTACTCCCCTCTGACCTGCGGTCAAACACCACAGCTATCTCTCTCAGGGCAAACTAGGGCAAAAAAACGATATATCGGCACTTACCTTATCCACATAGACCTCACAGTATTCGGGTTCTTAACGATAAGCGAAACAAATGATTTACGAGTTCATGAATGTATTAAGGAAAAAAAACGTGGTGGAATTCAACTATTCATTATTTGTATAATTTCACATACTATTACGATGTGCGCAAATACATTTTCGTTGGCTAGCATTCGTTGCGGCCGTCGGACGGGTGGGCGCCTTGAAGATCTCGGTCGGACTGATGGACCGTGCGTTAGACATGGGTGGACATACCTTAGCGTGTGACTCGCCGGTCACGATGGTGGTGGTACAGCTGCTTCGAACTTGATCTCGTGGTTACGGTGGTAGTGAGCGATGAACTTACGAGTACGGTTCGCCGATCGCACCTGTACTGGTGAGCGGTCTCGTGAACGCTGGGGTGGTGGTGGCTTCGGGGCGGATCCGGGGGGGGAATTGCCGGTGGTGGAGAGCACTGGAACGTCTGGACTTTATCACTCTTCGTCGATGATAGCACGTCCGACGAGGTATCGTCACCCCCGTGGGATGATCTACAGGGTAGCGGGACCGTATGTTGACGGACGGTCGTGGCGGACTCAAGCGGACACTAGTTTTTTGTATCACTGGTGCACAAGGAGTGGGTTTTTACGAGGGGAAGTCGCACAAAAACTGAACCGGGCATGCGTCACGCTACCGGACCTCTAACGGTACCAGACAATCACTGCCGGTCCAAGTAGCCGCGCTTTTGGTCCAAAGGACACCACTCCGCGATCTTCCACCTCACCAATTCGCTATCAGCGGATTCTGATACACTTCACTTATTTTCGCCCGATTGTAACTTATCGGTTTATAAAAATACTTTTAATAAACCTCGCTCGAGTTTAACCGCGTACCCGTCACACTAGTGTCTTTTCTATGTTTTGGTAGTTCCCAAAAAGTGGCCTCCCCACATGTGTCCCACTCCTTTTATATCCGCGACTCTCCCACTCACATCCAGCCAATCTCTCTCACCATACAACGCATCTAGTCCATTTCCTCCAAATCGTGTATTCAGCAAACGCACGGTCTCGTTGGTAGCGATCAACCTCGTACGTATTCAGCGGTGAATTTCGTAGTGACGGTTATTCTACCCTAGCTAGTTTCTTTTCTTGAGAGTGATTTTTGTATGGCGCGTTAGGATTAGTTGTTTTCCTAGCTATAAGAAACAGAAATTAAAAGTAAATTTACTTGTGGCATCCACCGCCATCTTTTATCACCAATTATTTTAATTTCTGTTGGGGTTTTTAGTAGTAAAATAAATCTGTGTATATAATTCAAATAGTTTAATAATTCAGTTTGCACATTAAATGTTTTTTTCTAATTCCTAATTAAATAATCACTCTCACTTCCATGATCGATTGTGCAAACGGTTACAGTCATCAGGACCCGATAATCCAGCCGTGATACATCACTAGCATTGGAAACGCGTCCTGTTGTCGGTCGGCGACAACATTCGCCTGTATTGTACAATCGACCATGGGATTCCATTGGAATGGTTGCATGAAAGGAGAAAAGGAGCGAAACAAAACATGTTTCTTTTTTTTTATGTCTTCGGGTCTATCTGGAAAGGATTAGAACCCGTTGGTTACAACGTCTCGTCGTCCATCAAAATGCACCGGTTCGGCTTTTGAAGGAGAACGTCATCCAAGTTCCGTGACCGTATTTTCGAAGAAGCTTTCTGTGAATCCGTCCTTTTGGGTGCTTTTTGCCAACTTGCAGGTTCTGATATTGTTACGTTTTTTGATATTCTGCACAGTTCCGACGCTAATGTCCAATTTTTTGACAATTTCACGGACGGAACACGGTCCGATGCCCCCTTTTTGCGCCCAGATTTCGATAAATCTTCAAGAGAACACGTTTCTCTAAACTTCTTAACAATCTTGAACACTGTAGATTTACTGCACTTCACGCTTTTTGCCAATTCTCGAAACGACAACTTTTCGGAAAACCATTTGTGCAGAATTAATCTGTGAGTTGATAAGCTGATCCGACCCATCTTTCTAAATTTCTCACTTTTTGTTGTGGTGTGTTGCCAAAATATGCAATGTTTTTACACACTGAGCGAAAATTCACAATTTTTCTTTACGTTAAACCATTGATAAACAGGTGTCCACGTTTTTTAATGAACAGTTCTTATTGAGGTCCCTAACAACTGTGCCAGATTTGAATAAATTTGGTTATGATCTACATTTGTGGGAGATCTTAACATTTTTCCTTTTTTTTCCTTGATTTGTGTTCCGTCGATCTTGTTTTCCGTGCTGATCACCAATGCTACCGACACCAGGGAGGCAGCTCCCATATCTGGACCCTACCTATCGACCCATCAACATCTTAACATTTGTATGGAACATATATGGAAATCGGAACGAAATTATTCACATGCTTGTCAAAAATTCAAATTTGTAAAAATTCGGATCAAACCTAAGATTTAGATTGCAAAACTATGCAGAACAACTTTGTTGAAGATCGCAAATTTGATTAGACATTTGTGCAGAATGTTATTAACTTTTAACTTAGGGCCAATTGCGCCGCGCATACTTACTAGCTCATACACAGGCCTGTGGGTATGCGTGGTGCAGTAAGAAAAAACTACAAGGGACAGCCCTATGGGGTTGTACGCAATGATAACATAGAACTACGTGGTCTTATATAATAAATCTTATTTGTTAATTAATCATTTTGGTCGACCATTTTCCACAGAGATGGCGCTGTTCCACTGGTAGGAAGTGATAAAAATCCCCATATAGAAATTGAGAGAAGTGAGAATAATTCGCTATCGGTGCATATTCAGGTCAAAAAAAGTGAACAACAACCTAAAGAAATTAGTCAGGGGCTTTGTCGTTCAGTTTTTCCTCCGGAAATTAATGCTAAACAAGCTACAATTAAGTAAAAATGATTTTCCCCTTACAATTTTACCGCTTGACTACCAGTCCCCAGAGAGCCAAAAAAAATCAAATTTGAGTGAGAAAATTTGCTCTCACGACCTCAATCTCTCAACATGCCCTGTATTTTGTTAACACTCGATTTGTGATTTCCCTTTCACAGATTACAAAATAGAGTATCTGTCACTACAAAACATGTCTGGTACCTCTATATATGCATTTCTGCACAAAAGATACTTTCTGTCCCGTCCCATACATAAAAATCGATGGGAAATTCGGTGAGGGGTGAGCTATTTTGTGTGCAGAATGTGTAAAAAAGGAGGGACTTCGAATAATAATCTAAATGCATATATAGAGGTACCAGACATGTTTTGTACTGCAGAGTCCTCTGTGAACAATTATAGGAAAACAGATTGTTTGTAGTTTCCGATAGATGTCACCGCAAACAACAGCAGTGACATCTGATGGAACATGAATGCAGAAGCTTGACAAAATGATTAATTGCAGCAGGAGCTTGTGTGTTGTGTAATGATAGGAATTTGAGCGGAGTTCTCTCTGTTTATACTCTTTAGTATGACGCATTTATCATAGATGGCCCACAGCAACTCACGAAGAGCTACTGATTCCGATTAATATCGGTGCGCCTTCTTCCTCCTTCTATGGATGCTTATGTGGACTGCAGCTCGCTGTTTGCAGGCAGCATTTCGTTATATACTGGAGAACACCACCCCTCACCACGCGGTGATTGCATAAACACCGTTCGGTGAGACCGGATGGAATTCAACTTTGAAATCTGTGTTAGGGAAATCGCTTTTCGCAGGCAATCGGTGATAATTTTAATTATCATAGCAACAGTTGCACATTCGTGCAATTTTCAATAGTGACATTTTGAAAATGATAAAGCCTTAAAATTAACAGATGCGTAGCAATATATCTGAACGATTGGTGATAAAATTATTGAAATTGGTCCAGGGGCAGGTGAGTTATTAACGTTCAAAATCTTTCATAATTTTGTTACATGTGCTATTTTTGGTTTTGACAAAGTGTAACCCCATATAGAAATCACAGACGTAGTCCTACGTCGAAAGTAAATGGTTGATAAGTTTTTGTACAGTAGTTCAATCAAATTCCGGTCTTGAACAATGTTATTCTGCAATAGCAATTCGTGCAATTTTCAATAGTGACATTTTGAAAAATGATAAATCATAATTTTAACAAATTCGTAGAAAAAATTCCTCACGATTGGCATATTGAGAATTAAAATCCATCATCTCTGGATCAAAATCAGACCGCTTTCATGCCGCGACCGACTTTGTTTTTGGATATCGCACCCCCAATGTTGCTTTAAAGTTCATATTATGTTAGATTTAAACATATCTAGATAGAGCTGGAATAAGGGCGTAACAGTTTTTGTAAACAATGACTTCTCTCGATGATTGTTAGGAATTTAAGGCACGCCCACGCAAACCATTATTACCGTCGGGTAGAGGAAGTCTTATCCTACCTGATGGTGATGTTGATTTGCGTGGGCGAGCCGTGACTTTCAAGACATCATCGAATCATTGTTTACAAAAGCTGTTACGCCCTAATTCCAGCTCTATCTTGGATATGGGAACTGACATCCGATTGTTGACCTTGACAAATGTTCAAACACAGCTTGAAATTTGTGTTAGGAAAGTCGCTTTTCGCAGGCAATTGGTGTTAATTTTAATTACCAATGCAACAGTTGCACATTCGTGCAATTTTCAATAGTGACATTTTGAAAATGATAAAGCCTTAAAATTAACAGATGCGTAGCAATATATCTGAACGATTGGTGATAAAATTATTGAAATTGGTCCAGGGGCAGGTGAGTTATTAACGTTCAAAATCTTTCATAATTTTGTTACATGTGCTATTTTTGGTTTTGACAAAGTGTAACCCCATATAGAAATCACAGACGTAGTCCTACGTCAAAAGTAAATGGTTGATAAGTTTTTGTACAGTAGTTCAATCAAATTCCGGTCTTGAACAATGTTATTCTGCATAGCTTTCCCAATTGAAATCTCAAGTGTGATCAATATTGAGCAGTTTTTGAATATTGAAAAGCAAAAAAAAATGTTGTATTTGTTTAAATAAAATATATTATTTGATTCAAATACAAATATATTAAATATATTTCAATATACTTCGGAGATATTTTGAGGAATTAAAGTCTATTTGATGTACATTTTGAATAATTAATGGCATTTTGCATTAATCACGACATGACATTCATGGCATTTTGTAGAATATGCATTCAGAATATCATATATATTTTTCAGTACTCTAAAAATAATAGCATTGATCTGGGGAAGATTGTATTTCAGGTATGATGAATTTCAGGCAAATTTTATAAAACTTCGTATACCTCAGTTTTTTGAAGATTTCATTCCTGGCCCACAGTGCAATGTGGTCTTGAGTACTCCTTATAACTACCATTGAACTTATATTCGAACTTTCATATGATGGGTTCGACACGTTCAGGTCGGTTATAGGCGCATGACCCGGAACTAAATTTATCACGTAACACATAATTACATAAGAAATTGGGATGGGACAGGTCTAGTCACGTAAAGCATAATTACATTCCAATGCTGACTATCATGTAAGCATGGATTTAATCATTGTCAATATTGATAAATGGTATGTTTAATAGTGTACTTACAATTTTTTTTCCAAATCCTGAAATCACTACCCCGTTCCCAGTTCATAGCTGATGCTATGAAAATCACGGGATTACATTAACGACCCGAACATGATTTATGATGACACAAAGGTATCATCTATGCAGCCCATCCTCCGTTTGCATAGGCTCCGAAACATAGAACACTGATACCATCACCACCACCACCACAGCGCCGACACTATCATTAACAGTAGGAGCGAACGAACAGCTAAAAAAGTCCATTTTATAGCATCAGTGACAATAATGGGACCAGAAATAGCTTTCCCAATAAATGTTCAACCGGCTCACGTTACCATTAAATATCAATTTTGGAAAGCAGCCAACACAGCATCCGTCCCCGATCCGGTGGTGGCTTGGGTCGCGACCATGGAAGGTGGGAAAGGTGACAACAGCCGTAATGAAAAAATAAATAATAAACTAGAACCAGCCTCAGCTCATCATCAGCAGGAGAGTGTACATTTCCGATACAGACCGGAACCGGTAGGAGTGCCTGCACCGAGGGCAATCTGTTGATGATGTACAGCATTTGCATATACCGAAGAGACACGCTTAATGCTGATTGAATCCGGCTTCGGCAACCAACCGACCGAACTGGGCTGGACCATCAGGTGAGTTCATCAAGTGCATTTCGAAATTCGATACCGGAGATGTGGAACGTTGCAAGCAAGCGAGTAGTTGCTGAATTATTCCTAATTATTGATGAATCTGCTGAAAGCGCATTTCAAACTAAATTGTTTTCTTCGGTCGCAGTCCATTATTGCATGGCATTTCGAAATGAGGACGGTCCCGGACGCTTTCCTCGGAAATGATGCAGTGGTTTAATTGAATTGAAGTGTGTCCGGCAATAGCACATTAAGTAAAGGCCATTTTTATGCTGCAGAAAACCGAAACCCATAGTTGCCGCCTTCGGTGAAGTTTTCGCGGCCAAGAATTACCCGGCCTATATTGATTCTACATGCACAGTTTGCCAAACAAAACGGACCAACTAACAGAAGGATGGAAAATTTAGTGAAGGATAAGAGCTCGTCCTCTATCCACGAAATGTTATATTTTCCGTCTGATTTTCAAATGCTTCCAGACTAGCTCACACGTGAACAATAAAATGCTTTATTACCCTTTTGCAGATTATCTTTTAACGGGCAGAATGGAATCAAAACAAAACTGCTAGAAAGCGTATCGAACGAAAGTGGCCACGAAAAACGAGATTGCCATTTTATCTGATAGGGATAAGCTTTTGTAATCAAATCTTATCTGTATCCTTCTCTCCACTGCAACATTCCTCCAGTTATAACTACCTAAAATCATGGCACTAAAAAATCCTTCGCACATGCTCTCTCACTTCAACATGAAAGATTTCATACACGGAAGAGGGAAGAGTAAAAAGAAAATCCTCATCATTCCACTCAAGATGACAAGGAGACGATGCACAGAAAAGACGAGCTTATAAAAATGTCAATCCTTCTTCTTCCGCTTTCAACGAAATTCATTCATCTTACTCAAGCTCCCGTTACTTGCCTCGTCCTTTAGGTTACGATTTACGCTTTTCTGGGATTCCGACGGTTTCCCAAACCACCCAACCGTTTCGAACCTTGTGGAACGACGGGTGTGGAAAACATGACAAATCTGAAGCTGAGAGTGTCTTCGTCGGTAGTAGGCGAGGCGCCGATCGAGCAGGGAAAATAATCGTCGATAGCAGGTGTGCCCCACATGGGCGGCAAATGGAAGCAGATCGGAAGACCAGAGGAAAAAGCAAAACTTATGGCCAGGTAACAGAACAGAATACGAACACGAGTCGGTCACCCGCGGTGAGCCATCACTCTGTCACTCTGTCACAATGGAGCGGATGCTGGAAGCTCACTGATTTTCTGACATGTTTACTACTTCCAAAGAAAAATTGAAGCCATTGAAAATTTGTTGTAACAACATGAGGCCGTAAGGAAGGACACGAATGAGTCTATGTTATTGAGCATCCAAATCCGACTGACGGCATTATTGGCAGGGAACTTCTTCTCTTATTCTTCACATTTCAAGCTTATTGCTTATCGCATATTAGCTTATTGCGTGCTGTCTGTACCATTTTTGTATTAGTCGTATTAGTTAGTTAGTATTAGTGTTCATACCCTGCCCTTTGGTTCAGTGAGCGTTAGGGGGCGCGTTCTGCCAGGTTAGACGAGGCAGGTTTCATGTGTGAGTAAGTGATGCCACTGGGTCATTCTTATGTGCAATTCACTTTAAAACGCGTGTTTCATATTAAATGAAATTTTCACCGCATGTAGTTCCAAAGAGCCTAAATGAAATGTGGAGCTTGCGAAGATCACTTGAAGATACGATAAGATGGAACATTAACATATTGAAAAATATGTTAATTATTACCAAAAAGGTGAGTGATGAATTGAATTATTTTTTCAATCGTTTTAAATTTAAATGTTCCCTCATTTCACATCCGTTGAACCATTCTGAACGGCCATCCCGTTGTGGTAATATCCCAGCATTGCTAATAAAGGGCGAACACGAAATTATTGCGACACCGAAAATGTCATGCCAATTTTCTTATAATGTTTAGAATCAAACCAAAATTTTAGAGTAGTTTTATACATATATTTACCTCAAAAATCAAAAGAAAAGTTCATCGATGGAGCCTTGAGTGTAAAATTGAACGCATTTTCGCTTGATGCCCTCCATCAAAGTCTTTACAGTGTCATCCGGTACCAGTTTCTCAGTTTTTTTTTCATTTTCTTAACATGTCCTTCTCGTCTTTGACTGTCTTCTTGTTCTTCCGAAGTTCCCGCTTCATTATTGCCCAGTACTGCTCCACCGGGCGCAGCTCCGGACAGTTTGGCGGATTCATGTCCTTTGGAACAAAATGGACAGAATTGGCCTCATACCACTCCAGGACACCTTTAGAATAGTGGCATGATGCCAAATCTGGCCAAAATAGCGGAGCTTCGTCGTGCTGCTGCAAGAACGGCAAAAGGCGCTTCTCGAGGCACTCAGATTTGTAGATCTCGCCATTTACTGTGCCCTTTGTCACGAAAGGCTCACTCCTCAGTCCGCAAGAGCAGATGGCCTGCCAAATGAGATATTTGGAGGCGAACTTCGAAATTTTCTTCTTCTTAAATTTGTCGTCCACATCGAACTTGCTCTTGCCGGTGAAAAACTCCTACCCCGGAATTTGCTTAAAATCGGCTTTTATATACGTTTCGTCGTCCATCACACAGCAGCCATATTTTGTCAGCATCTTCTCGTAGAGCTTCCGTGCCCGAGTTTTAGCCGTCGATTGTTGCCGCTCATCGCGGTTTGGGAAGTTCTGTACCTTGTATGTATGTAGTCCAGTTCTCTTCTTTGCATTCTGGACGTAGCTCTGCGACATGCCGATCTTTTTAGCCAAATCACGGCTTGAGACGTTGGGATTTGCTTTAATCATCCGCTTCACCTTTCCCTCCGTCTTTTTGTTCGCCATCCCGGTTTTCTTCCAGCTCCTTTGCCGTGGTCCAACGTCAACCGCTCCTGGAACCGCTTCAACACTCTGGAGACGGTTGAATGGTGAATGTTCAACATTTTTCCCAACTGCCGGTGCGACAGGTCAGGAAATTCCAGGTGTTTGGAAAGAATTTGTTCTCTCAATTCGCGTTGGTTCACCTCCATTTTCGTTGAATCGAAAAACACGACTTCGAGTTTAACAGCATGTACACAATACACATCAATGAGAAAGTAGGCAAAATTTGGTTGATTTTTACCCAATGGTAAAAAAGTTATGCCCTGTTGAATATGTCGCAATAATTTCGTGTTCGCCCTTTACATAATGTATATATCTATATCTTTTCTGGTGCCATCGAGTCAACAAAGTAAAAGTGAAAGAAGAGTTGCAAAATGGAGCACATGCGATACGACAATGAAGTGATGCTCGTTAAGAAAATACCCGGAGATGGGCACTATTTTCCACACTGGTGTTACTGTTTCATAAGACGCAACTAGGAACTCAAGTTCATCATAGATAATGTACTTAGGTCTAAACGTCGTGGAACACATCAGAAATAACATGGGAAACTTTCGGGAGACTAATAGCAACCGGTGGAAACTAATGATTTTAAATTGGCTCGCTACTTGACTAGCCTATTGGTCCTAAGCAAATCGATTAACGTACCCCATTCTAGTCGAAATTCTAGTACTACACTATGTTTGTTTTGATTCTATGAGAGTTTGACAGATAAAATGAGGGGTTCGTATGTTTCGAGGGGTGCATCGATTAGCTTGGGGCCGAAGAGAGCACCAGAGCTGAACCAAAAAGTTGAGCACGTTTCTTCGGGACCTACTAGTCTTAGAGTTACCTCTATGGTAGAATATATATAGAAGGGATTATTGAGTTCTGGAGGATATCGAGTTAGGGAAGTAAATTGGGAGAATTTGTATGGGAAGAATGGTCCAAGTAGCCTGGATTTCCATCGAGTTAGGGAGAAATCGAGTAAAGGATATTAAACAGTATATCCAGAGGATTGTATTGAGATGTTTGATTACTGATTTTGACTTTACTGATTAGGACAATTTATGATCTTTAGAATAAAACCTGATAAATCAGAAATCTACAAGGATTCCTGACTGTATCTGCAAAATACTATCTGCTGCTTCTGATGCTGCTGCTACTTCCAACATCATAATGCAGATTTCACGCACACCTGTACCAGACAACCCGTATAAATGGAGTGCCTTTAATGTGGCATTTCTCTCAATCAGGATTTTTACCCATCCTGATGGCAGCCACTATCATCGCCACCGTCGCACACATGACTAGCCTGGACCACTTTCCAATATAGGTAACACATAGCCAGGCCAAATGGTTGAACTTTTCCAGTGACGCAGCAAAAACTTTCTAATGGCAAGCAGATTTTTGCCTCGTTATACAAACGGAACCACCGTCCATTAGTGCTGTGTGCGCTTCACATATCAAAAGCAGCCTTGAAAAAAAACGCTCAATCCGTGTGAGGAAGCCGATAGGGAAAAAGTGGCAGCATTAAGCCTGGAGGATTAATTTAAATTTATTCAGTATTAACAAGAGGCACGGAAGCAGATAAAAAAGGACTACTAAAGACGTGGGAGAGAAGAAGCAAGAACTTCCTCTCCGCACGGCGGTGGTTCGTAGTAGCGGGCTCCCAGTGTAGGTCGAAAGGCTGACGATAATGGGTAGCGATGGGGAAAAAAAGGCGAGCAAAACGAATCGTGCTGCTTTATTCCAGTTTACCGAATGGAAGTCTTTGTCTACTGTTCCAGAAGATTACGAATTTAAGGTGTTTCGCTGTGAGATCCTTATTCTCGTAACCACTTCGAAACTTTGACTGCACAAATATCAGCTTCTACGCTAAGTACCAACATACATAAAGTAGCAATTTCAGGTGAAATGGGGCATTATTTTCCGAGATGTGTGTAATTGAAAATTCGAAGTGGAAGTGAATGCATAGCCTACGTGGTGGCCGTTTGTGGACTCTACAAAGAATCACCTTAAGCAAAAGTGGTAGGAACCACTGACAGAACTTTCTCAAAATGGTTGGTAGAGTTGTATTTAACAAAAAGTTAGGATAGTAATTCCTATACGATTATCATCAATGATGTGCAAATACAATATTTAAACCAGGGATTTAAATATTTAAATTCCCCATTTTTCCGGTTGTACACGATAGTTTTCCCGGTTTGATAAAAATAGCAAGATCTGATAAAAAAAATCCTGCTTCTTCAAACTAACCATTACAATTTCTGCAGACCTGAATATTCTGGGTTTTCATAAGAAAAAAAAAACGTAAGGGAAATGTATATAATGTCGGCCTAAATGCCCTTAATTTGGGCCCATACATAAATTCAGTAATCGACTTAATTTTCAATAGCGACCAACAATATCCATTAGTACCATCCCAATGACGCGTTCATCTAGATAAAATTGATAAATAGCTGATTTTTAGCGATGGGCCCAATGACCAACATTAGAGCCATTTCCCCTAAATACAAAACAATGCTGGGATTGGGAGGGACCATCAGGGCACCCGACTGAAGCGATTTGGACGGAGAGAGTGGAAGTGCCAACTCCCTGTTGATAGCATTTTGTGGATAAAGGGCGGGCTCATCTCCCCACTCATTGGGGCATCTTCCTGTTTGGGGGCTCGTCTTTATGACCGATTGTGCGATCATATGTTGCTGGAAGGAGATTCTTTACTGCCCCGTAGATGCGTATAGGCGACTTTGCCTATCGATCCACCCAATCCGTGTTTAGTCCTTCATACAGCGACATGTTAAGGACGATCAGAGGTTATTAAGCTTGATCAAGACAAACAGAAAAGAGAGCCCACTGCTATCGAAGTTAGTTTCCGTCACGCGATTTTCACGACTGAAAGTTCAAATCCACGAAAATTGCGAAATCCGTGAAATTCGTGAAATCCACGCCTGTTGTAACAGCCGTGTAAATACCAATATTAACAAAGTTACAAATAACAAATGTTTGTGAAAAATCGAAATCACCCAATTAATAATTAATATTAGTGCTAGTATTAGACACAAGCAACTACTTTGTCAAATAAGTGGCCCTTCCCGCCTAAAACGGGCCTCATCAGAACATACAAAACGGTTGTTCAGCTGTACATATCTAAAAACGCCAAATAAATTGCCAATGGTTACTTTGGGTATTAGTAAGTGATCAACGTTCTCAAATGCATTGTCGATACTATTTGACATTTGTCAATTTTAATAGATCAGAAGGATTCGTAATGGAAAATTTAGGGAACTTTTACCATTTAAAAATGTCAACGGCAAATAGTAATAGTACTTTTCTATTTGGAAACAGTGTCAGAGCACGAAATAAATCCTTAGTAATTCAAGCGCTTTCTCTACATTCAAGATGGAGATTAATTATTTTACTGTCAATCTAGTTTCTAGAGGCATCAGAACGGTTGCCAAATATATAAGATACATGTCAAATAATTAGCTCTGGACACCAGGTAAACCAGATTTGAACATCCCGGTAAATTTACCCCACTGTGCAGAAGCGATTGAGACGTCACCGCGCCCCATTTGGATCGATTCCTGTTGTCAAAAATCACGCAAAAACACCGGCAATTGAATGGAAACCGAAATGTGATTGGCAAATGAGATTACCCTACTTCTCACTACAACGCAACGATCGGTGGAGTTCATTTGACTTTTTTGGTTTGAGCGCATGAAAGGAAATATCGCGCTTTTCATCCGTTTTCACCGACAACGGACGAAATTGGTAACGAGAATCGAGAATTATAATTAAGGCTTTGGATGCTGTTTTCCGACGTGGATCGATGCATGAATTCTGTGGGTGTGAACAATGACTGCCAAAACAGTTTGACGAATAAGGAATTATGTAAGGCTTTAAAACTGTACTTACGACTCCACCTATCCCGCGATTTAGAGATTTTCCCAGTGGAAGATCGATTCTATTCCTGTTAGGGAGTGGTTCTGGAGACACTCTAGCTCGCCGTCGCAGCTGAAAGAAGGGCGTTAAATTGAACCAATCGACTAAGGGAACGCAATATCCCAGTGTCGTAACAGGAGAATAGGTCGTTTTACGCTTGTGTGCCTTCTGCAGTGGCCAGGCCCAGACAAACACACTTATCTCCGCCTCACTTCTTTTTCACACCTTGCTCCACTCCAATCGGAACCACTTTTCACCTCAACGATAGTAACACTCACTTTGAGCAGTAATCACTTGGACGCGGCGCTTTTCACGGCACCAACTTTTCGCACCAAAATAACGACAAACACCAGCTTTCTTTCCCTGCTTTGGAACCACCTTCTTGCCCTAATTTTCTTTTATTTTCCTCAAAAAATGATTACAGAGAACACACTTGGAGACTTGAGACCGATATTACAAAAATACACAACTTGATTCCATTGAGTGCGGCAACTAAATGACGACCGGACCACGGCCCGAGAGCGAGAGACTTTTTTCTGTCCACCCCCCCCAGTCCCAAAACCCCCAACCCCTTTCGTCAGTGGGACCCCCTCATCCAGTTCATCATGAAGCAAGCATATTCGCGACCCGATCCGACGAAAGGACCTCCTAGCTCATCCCACTCTTCACTCCGCTGAGCGAACTCAACTCAGCATCTCCCATACGGAGAGCTAGGAGCGTCCAACGGAGGAGGAGATATCTTCATCTCAGTTGCTCCGGATAAATCATGTGTGATGGTGTCGTCGTTGGCGGGTTGTCCCAGGCTGCTGCCAGACACGCCAGAACCGGTATGGGTGTGAGTTCCTTGGGGTGGGTCATTGCGAGCATGAGTGAACCGCGCCCGACGGCGTTCAGTGGTGTTTGGGAAAAGGGAGCGTCGCGTTAACGGTCGACAGTGCTACCAAAAGTTCGGTGTCTAGTTTTTTTCAGACCGGTGATGGCCTATGGTTAGCCCAATATCGCTGACAAAATAGTACATTCAATGCAGGCACAATTTGCATGTTGATTGACAACACTGAAGGACAACAATCATCCTTCGGGAAAGGGTGAGTTCTCAACCATTGACCCACAATAAATCATACCCATGCCTTCGCACATTGGAGCTCGCTGTCTGTGGTAGCGCGGAGGTACCACGTGGTCGCGACGGGTTCTGATACTACAAACCCCACCAACCACTACCAGCAAACCAACCGCAGTGAGCGAGTAGGAGAACAACACAACAACAAGGACTCTTTCCCGGAAATCGCGTCGCATGCCACGAAGAGTGAGAATGAATTCGCCGAGTAGGGTAGGTATTTGTATGGAAAGAATTTGTACTACATTTCCAGTCGACCTATGCTAGGAAAACAAAAACAAAAACTGAGTACTGGGTGCAGACTGATGAGTGCCCATACCACTGTAGTTCGGATTTGCCCGAGAAAAGGCGCAATCATGAGAGCATGCGTAGCGACAACGGCGGCAGCAGCAGCATCCCAGCCTTCTAAATAGATCCTGACAAGATCAAGAACCAGGAGGTGCAGACACACACATACACACGCTACAATGCTTCTAAAATGTTCGGAATGGAACTCTAAGCAATTGTTTCAAATCCATCGAAAGTCTATAATGTTTCCACAATCCAATAACAAACAACTCAAACTACCCTGAATGACATGAGAACACCTTCATGTCCAGTTTATAATTTTCCCATCTATCTGGATGGTGCTGCTCTTGTTAGTGTTGACACATAATTGCAACGAAAAGTGGCGCATTTGAAGGCATCTGAACAGAAGATGTGGGGATTTTCCAGCTTCACTTGATGTGATGTTGATGTCGAGTAGATAGTGATGGTGGTGGTGCTGGTGGTTGAGATGGCGGTCACTTGACCGAGTTTTCAAACAACTAGCTGCCAAGCCATGCCTATATAGGTATGTCGTTGTATGCACACTGGAAAACCGCGAAAACGCCCTTTAGCTGTGTATGGCAACAAGCTCCAGATAATTGGGTCCCGGAGGCAATTGTGCATACATGCAGGCGCACCGACGACCCACAATAGTAAGTGCAAGTTGTAAACATGTTTAGCTACTTGAAAAAGAAGCTGCTAGGAGAGTGTAGGTACATACATCGGGCGTAGGAAAATGAGGATGGATTACTTGCAGTGTAGAAACTATCGATGTTTCAATTAGAAAACTAGGGCAGATAGCTGCAGCCTTTGTTCATTCAAATATGCCCATTGTCCATAGTCAGATATTCAGGCAATAATATATTCGCTGTCTGCATAATGCTAAGTTCGCATTATGGAGTTAGAATATGTGACAAGGGTGTTATAATAACTATCGGCATGTAAAAAGTCACCAAGATAGCCTTTTAACATGTTATAACCCCGTAGTGCGAACATAACAGTGCTCAGGAGTTGAAAACCTCTTGAATTAATCATTTTGTTCGAATATTTTCCACAGCGATGGCGCTGTTCCGCTGGTAGGAAGTGATAAAAATCCCCATATGGAAATTGAGAGAAGTGGGAATAATTGATCATTTTGTCATGCTTCTGCATTCAAGTTCCATTAGATGTCACAGCTGTTGTTTGCAGTGACATCTATCGGAAACTAGACACAATCTGTTTTCATATAATTGTTCACAGACGACACTGCAGTGCAAAACATATATGGTACCTCTATATATGCATTTAGATTATTATTTTTTTTGCCATTTAAATGATCTTTATTTCTTGTGATTGTGTGGTTTACATGTATGAATTTTTTAAGTGACACAGATGCGTCTTTTCAACTTTAGTACATTTGAGATTTTAATTATTATTTACAGTTCCTAGTCCTATCAGGCCTGTTTTTAAAGTATGACCACCTTGGTGGGATTGGTTTGATTTGAATTGGAAAAAGGAGACTACTTATAATTACTATTTACAACTACAACTAACCTACAACTACTATGTACACCTAACCTACTATATACAAATTGCTTATCAAAGCATGTTCTGATAAATTACATTTTTGTGCAAATTTAGTCTTAATTTCGGTAATTTTGGAATCTATTTTGGCAATGCCTGCCTCTTCGTGTAAATTTGTTATCCTAGTGTCGAAAGGACGATCAAGAACCATCCTCAGCACTCTATTCTGAGCGACCTGAATTTTGTTCCTGTGAGTCTGTGCACATGATTCCCACACCGGAGCTGCGTAGAGGATCGCAGGTGCTATGATTTGTTTGTAGACGGCCAGTTTGTTCACCCTTGAGAGGCGGGATCTGCGGCAAATCAGCGGATACAGACACCTAACCAAGGCGGAACACTTGACTACGGTTTTCTCCACATGCGAGCGGTATAGGAGCTTTTCGTCAAACAACACCCCGAGATAGGTTACTTCGGCGGACCACTCAACCCTTGTGCCATCCATGATTACAGTACAAGAGGGAGTCGGTTTTAGTTTCGGTGATTGCCGATGGAGGAACATGATTGTTTGTGTTTTGGAAGCATTGATTTTGATTTTCCACGTGGTGGCATAATCAGCAAAGGCGTTAAGGCATCGTTGAAGTTTGTTCGTTATTTCGCGAGGCATCCTTCCTTTGACGGCTATTGCGGTATCATCTGCGAACAGGAAAAACACGCAACCGTCTCCAAGGGGAGGAATGTCGGAAGTGTAAATGCTGTAAAGCAAGGGGCCCAGCAGACTGCCTTGCGGGACTCCTGCTGGGATGGAAAACGTGTCTGAAAGACAACCATTCAACGATACCTTAAACGACCTTTGCTGGAGGTAGCTACGGGTGATTTTAACCAGATGTAATGGAAAGTTGAAGTTACAGAGCTTGTATACAAGCCCATTGTGCCAGACATTATCAAACGCTTTCTCAACGTCTAACAATGCCATGGCTGTGGACTTGGATACAGCTTTGTTACTTCGGATGTTATTCATCACCCGCACTAGCTGGTGATTGGTGGAGTGCCCCTTTCTGAACCCAAACTGTTCCGGAAGGAGAATGTTATTTTCCTCGACAAACTTGAGCAAACGATTGAGAATGAGTTTCTCGAACAATTTGCTCAGCGCTGAAAGGAGGCTGATTGGTCTGTAGCTTGAAGCTAGCGTTGGGTCCTTCCCGGGTTTGCGGATAGGTATGATTTTCGCTGTCTTCCAGATGCTTGGAAAGTAGTGCAGTTCCAAGCATCTGTTGAAGACAGCAGCCAGCAGAGAGTGAACCTTCATGCTGAGATTTTTCAACACTAGGTTGAATATTCCGTCAAACCCGGGGGCCTTCATGTTTTTGGTACGTTTCAGCGCTGAGCAAATCTGTTCCACTGTGATTCTATCCTCCGGAGGGCTGGCACAAGGGGAGGAATCAAGGTTGAGTACGCATTGCTCAACCTGAACTTCGAGCGGACTTTGGATGTTGGAGCCAAGCAAGTGCGATTTGGCAATATGCTCACCAATCGCATTTGCTTTCTCCTGAGGGGTGATTATGAGCCGATCGTCATCATTTTCATCTTTTATGGCGGTAAGCTCCAACTCGGATTAACTTTTAATACCGTCCCTGTTTGTATGATCTGAAAAATGTTTGCTCAGAATTATGTTGATTAACTCTGATGTCGACATCAAACCAGCCGGACATTCTTGATCGGGATTTAATCCGAGGATAATACCGGTTGGAGCTTACCACCATTAGTGGCGGAATGGGTTTAGGGTGCGTCTTTAAGACCTTGGCAACTTTCCAGAATGGTCTGGAGCGGTCGTCCAGATTCTGGACAAGCCACCCGAAACTTTCGTTCCGGAGTGAGACCATTCTGGAAGCAATCTCCTTGTTCAGATCGGCCATTTCACGTTTCCTCGCTTGATCTCCAGTCCTCTGAAACTGGCGTCTACGAACATTTCTCAGGCGAATTAAGAGTTGGGTGTGGGAATCAATAGCAATAAACTTACCCCTCACAGGAACTCGTCGGACGCACGCCTCGTCAGCCGCGGTTATGGCTTGGTGGAGTCCCTCCAACGCTCGGTCGATGTCCTCCACGGAGTCAAGCGGCGGTTGTCGATGATGTGCCTGTCTACCACGCGTCCAAACTGGGCCCAGTTTACGCGTTGATAGTCCTTGCGCATGCTTGAAGCAGGAGCCACGTTGCAGCCCAGCTCAGACATCACCGGTTGGTGGTCGGAGCTGAGTTCGTTCAAGGCTACCGGCTTGGACAAGCCGATATTTGTCAGGAACAGGTCTAGCGTCGATGGGTTGCCCGCCGGTGAGATAAATGTTGGCTCATCCGAAAACCAAACGGAGTACAGCCCATGCTGTGAGTGGTCGAACAGCAGACGACCGTTCTGGTTCTGCCTGTAGTTAAGCCAGGCCTCATGGCGAGCTTTTAGATCTCCTCCTACTACGAAGCGGGAACCGTTACGGGTGATGGTGGAAAGGTCCTTCTTGAATTTAGCCGCTAGTCCACTGCTGGCGGCACACTGTCGAGGGCAGTAGACGGCGATGAACTGGACGTATCCAGTCGACGACTCCACCTCCACACCAAGGGCCTCGATGATAGTGGTGCGGATATGGGACAGAGTGTGGTATTTTATTCCTTTCTTGACGACGACCGCAACACCACCCCCCCTGGAGCTGGTGCGATCAAGCCGGATAATGTTGTGGTCAGGCAACCAGAAGCTGTCGCCGGACTTTAGATGGGTCTCGGTTAGAAGGCCCACGTCGATGCTGTGCTTGCGGAGGAAGTCGGCAAGCTCAATCTCTTTTGCTCTTACAGCAGCATTCCAGGTGACGATACTTAGCGGTTTAGACGCCATACTGGATGATGAACTTACCGAGCACTTGGATCTGTTCGGGCTTATTGCGGCACTTACGAAGAGCACCGGACATGTTGACAAAGATTTCCATCAGTTCATCCGCTGAGAACAGATCGGGGTTGCTGTTTTGCGCTGTTGGTTGACTCCAGAATCCAGGGGGGGATGGAGAGCTTTGGCCAGCAGAATCACCGGAAGTTGCTTGAGCGGAATGCACCCGCGAATTCACTTGCCTTTGCTGAGGAGCACGAAGGGGCGGGAACTCCTCCGTCCGAAATGCCGGGACTTTGTCCTTCTTGCGGCCTGGTTGGTTGTTGAAGTCCTCGCGTTTGGAGCACTGTTTGTCGGAACCTTGATGAGCACCACCACAGTTGGCGCATTTTAACGCCACGGCTCCATCCACAGGGCAGTTGGAAGTGGCGTGTTCTTCAGCACAGTTGCTACAGCGTGGCTTGATGTTGCAGTTGCGAGTGCCGTGTCCAAAGTTCAGACATCGTTGGCACTGGGTCACATCGCGATGGCCTCCACGGTATGGCTCCCATCGTACGATTATGGAGTAGATTGAGCGGATAGCCTGCAGCGCATTCAGCGTCACCGTTCCCTTCTGGAAGTGCACCAGGAAAAGATAATCCGGGTACGTCTTCACGTTTTCGTCTCGCCTCGTCATCCGAAAGACAGCGATTGGGGCCAGCTTGTACCGGTCCTTGAGTTCTTCTTCGATCGCCTTGGGATCAACATCCGGTAGACCCCTGATGACTACTTTGAATGGCTTTTCACCGGGGATGTCGTGCGTGAAGTATTCCGCATTGGAATTCTTCAGGAATTTGACTGCGATTTCGTATTCCGCTTTCGTCCGGAGCATCACCTTAGTGCCGATCCTGCTGATTTTGTACTCAGCTGCGGTGCCCAGCGATGCGAAATCGCCAATGAGCGTCTTGACTGGCACTACCGTCACCACCAGTGGAGGAAGCTTGACTTTCGCCGCACTCGGGCCGGCAGAATTCTCGGTTTCGACGGCGTCGCCGAAATCACCGATGTCGCTGGCGTTCGTCGCGGTAACATCGTCGCGTCCGCTCGTGCCGCCATCGGACTGTCCTTGGTTCTTCTTCCTGTTTTTCGTCCGCTTCACCGGGACTGGGTTGGTATTTCCAACATCGGTGGGCAGAGTAGCGTACCTATTTGAGGTAGGTACCGAGCTACCCTCACCACTATTCTTCTTCTCCGCTTGGTCACGAAGTCGGCTCCGAGAGCGCTGTCTTCCCATCACGCGATGCGGCCGACACTACTGACGACGCGACGTGCAGTATATCTGCGAGCGTTTGTAACAAACTATAGATTTATCGAACAACTCGACAAAGCGAGCAAAGACCGAACTGAACTGCTTGACGTTCAAGCAGAGAATCATTTAGATTATTATCCGAAGTCCCTCCTTTTTTACACATTCTGCACACAAAATAGCTCACCCCTCACAGAATTTCCCGCCGATTTTTATGTATGGGGCGGGGCATAAAGTATCTTTTGCGCAGAATATGTAAAAAAGGAGGGACTTCAAATGTTAAAGTAAATGCATATATAGAGGTACCAGACATGTTTTGTACTGTCAGGTACTCTATTTTGTAATCTGTGAAAGGGAAATCGCAAATCGAGTGTCAACAAAATACATGGCATGTTAAGAAATTGAGATCGTGAGAGCAAATTTTCTTTCTCAAATTTGAATTTTTGGCTCTCTGGGGACTGGTAGTAAAGCAGCTAAAACTGTATGGGGAAAAATCATTTTAATTTAATTGTAGCTTGTTTAACAATAATTTCAAGGAAAAAACTGAACGACAAAGTCCCTGATTAATTTCATTAGGTTGTCGTTCACTTTTTTTTTTTTTTTGACCTGAATATGCACCGAAAGCGAATTATTCCCACTTCTCTCAATTTCTATATGGAGATTTTTATCATTTACTACCAGCGGAACAGCGCCATCTCTGTGGAAAATGGTCGAACAAAATGATTAATTTGCTTTCGGTGCATATTCAGGTCAAAAAAAGTGAACGACAACCTAAATAAATTAGTCAGGGGCTTTGTCTTTCAGTTTTTTCCCGGAAATTAATGCTAAACAAGCGACAATTAAATAAAAATGATTTTTCCCCATACAATTTTACCTGCTTTACTACCAGTCCCCAGAGAGCCAAAAAATTCAAATTTGAGAGAGAAATTCTCTCTCACGAGCTCAATTTCTCAACATGCCATGTATTTTGTTGACACTCGATTTGTGATTTCCCTTTCACAGATTACAAAATAGAGTACCTGAAACCTGACACTACAAAACATGTCTGGTACCTCTATATATGCATTTGCTTTAACATTTGAAGTCCCTCCTTTTTTACATATTCTGCGCAAAAGATACTTTATGCCCCGCCACATACATAAAATTCTGCGGGAAATTCTGTGAGGGGTGAGCAATTTTGTGTGCAGAATGTGTCAAAAAGGAGGGACTTCGAATAATAATCTAAATGCATATATAGAGGTACCAGACAGGTTTTGCACTGCAGTGTCCTCTGTGAACAATTATAAGAAAACAGATTGTGTCTAGTTTCCGATAGATGTCACCGCAAACAACAGCTGTGACATCTGATGGAACATGTATGCAGAAACTTGACAAAATGATCAATTCTATATGGGGTGAAGACGGGGTAGCACGGTCACCCTAAGCCTAAAGTACAATTTAATGAAATCTATTACATGGGCATAGTAATAGGAAGGCAGGGAGAGCCACTGCCACCTAACTAAGCTAACATTTTTTTCTAAATAATGTCAAGATTCTTGAAAAATGTTCAAGCTTCAACTCCAAATTTAAAAAAAAAATCCTTGTATATAAAAAAAATGATTTCAATGGAAGGAATTTCGGTATCGCGGACATAGAACAAATGAATATTCAAAATCTGACAAAATCTTAATGATTCTGGGACTTATTGTACATTTCAAGATTACAAGACTTGGTTTTCAAACAGACATTTTCAGATTGTACGTCATTTTCCTTAAAACCGTTTCCCGGAATACTTTATGTTTTGAGCATGAGCATGAGCATGATTGACCGCCCGCGGATGCTGCTCTGTTATTGCCAGATCGGCTTTTAGTACACAGAGAACCAATAGACGTTGCTTGGGACTATTACTACACTCAACTGGTGATATCAAACTAGGCAATACCAGCGCCGGCCGCGCCCAAACACAGGTCAAGAAAGGATTGGGTAGGAATATGTTGATGTGACACTCGCTTTGATGGAAGCAGCGTTGCCAGATATACCGATTTATCTGTATTTATACCGATTTCCGATCTAGATACCGATATACAGAGATAAGGTTCCTCAGAATACCGATTTTGGAGGTTTTAACCGATTTGTACCGATTTTTTAAATAATCAAAATGATTATTGCCTGCCCGCGCTCGAATTTCGGAGAAAATAATGGTGAGAGACTTGTATATTTTTGAATATCTTTAATTGTTTGAGTACACAAAAAATCATCTTTAAAAATGTCTTATGGATACTCTTTCGATTAATGTTTCAATGTCCTCACCGTTTTAGGCTACCCATGAATCGATAAACAGTCGATGGCTCTTTCTGGTAACTCCGGGGGAATCGGGAAATACTTTTTAAACATTATTAAACTTCCTGAATTATCTTCCAACTTTCCCCTGGAATTTTCTTCCACCTTACATCGTAAATTATTTTTCGATTCCTCTCGGAAACTTATTTCGACTTCTCTTGGAAGCTTCTTCAGCCTTCACTCGGATGTTTCTTCCATCTTCTCCGCCAGTTTTTTTTTTTTTCAACTTTCCCGAAAGCTCAGGAATGCTTCCAGATTTTGATTGCGGATCCACATAGCTGCAGGAACTTTTAAGAAGTTCTGAAACTTCAGGAAAGTCCAGACTTTTGAGTAAGTTTCGATAAATTAAAGAATGTTCCAATAACTTCTTTTAAAATTCTAAAACCCGAAAATTTTAGGAAAATCCAGTGAACTCCAGTGAACTTAAGAAAAAAAATAATAAATATTTTGGATACTTCACAAGTCCAAAGAACTTCTGGAAAATTTAATGGTTTTCAGGACAGTTCCATTAGTTTCAGGAGAATTGAGAGAACTTTAGGAAGCTGCGAGAACATCAGGACAGATCAATAAATTTCAAGAAAATCGCTGAAATTTTAAAGGAGTTCCGAGAAACTTCAGCAATGGTTCGAGGGGCTCATGCAAATTTAAGAAACGTAAGGGAAGTTACACGAACATTAGCACATTGTGAGAACGTTTTATGGGAAAGTTCCGTGCTTATTAATGGCAGTGTGGATAACTTTTAAAAAATAGAAAATCGGGAAGATCAGAGAACTTCAATGCTGATGTAACAATAAATTAAAGAAAATTGTGCGCTTAGGAAATTTCGCAATCTTCCTATTAACTTAATCAGTCCTACTAATTTAAGGGAAATTACAAGAACTTTTAAGGAATTCCGTGGAAATATGGAATATTCCTAAGTACATTTCAGGAATGTTCCAAAAATTTCAGGGGCTTTACTTTGCGGGGTCTTCTGGGCTGTTTTATGATCATTTAGAAAATTTTCTGGACCATTAGAACATTCATTAAAGCTTTTTCTTCCGGAATTATGTCCTTTTTTTTTTTTAGCTCTTTATTTGTTCCAAATTCAAAATAAATTACATTTCATTTTTAACCTAGGTGCTCCAGTTACTACAGTAAGTAACTTACCAGCCTTAATTGTTATGATATATATCTAAGTGTGTTTACATTGTTCCTGTCTTGGCAATTCAGTATTTTAAACAGGTTTTTTAAACCTGCATGTCAGTATAACAATTGATAGCTTAAAACTAAATAACTAAAACTAAATCTTATCTAAGTATAAAGGGAATTCATCGTTGCAATTGAGGATTGTAACGATTTTTGCCGGAAATTATTAATTATTTTGTTGGACATTTGTGCTAAAGTCTCAACATTCGAAATTCTATGTACTTCGGTAGTACTGTACCAGGGAGGCAACTTCAAAATCATCTTCAGAATTTTGTTCTGAATCCTTTGAAGTGCTTTTTTCCTGGTAGTGCAACAACAAGACCATATTGGCACAGCGTAAAGCATGGCCGGTCTAAAAACTTGTTTAAATATTAGAAGTTTATTCGTCAGGCAAAGTTTGGATTTCCTGTTTATAAGAGGATACAAACATTTTATATATTTGTTACATTTGGCTTGAATGCCCTCAATGTGATCTTTAAAAGTTAATTTATGGTCAAGTATTAATCCAAGATATTTCACTTGGTTTGACCAGGAAATTGGAACTCCGTTCATAGTGACTATGTGACTACTACTAGGTTTCAAAGAGGAAGCTCTAGGCTTATGTGGAAATATTATATGTTGAGTTTTGGAAGCGTTGGGAGAAATCTTCCATTTTTGTAAATAAGAAGAGAAAATATCTAAACTTTTCTGAAGTCTGCTGCAAATAACACGAAGACTTCTTCCTTTAGCGGAAATGCCTGTGTCATCAGCGAACAAAGATATGTGGCAACCCTGAGGCAAATCAGGGAGGTCCGAAGTGAAAATGTTATACAATATAGGCCCAAGAATGCTACCCTGAGGAACTCCTGCTCTAACAGGTAGTCGATTAGATTTGGAATTTTGATAATTTACCTGCAGAGTTCTGTCAGTTAAATAATTTTGAACTAATTTCATAATGTAAAGTGGAAAATTAAACTTTTTCAATTTAGCAATCAAACCTTCATGCCAAACACTGTCGAATGCTTTTTCTATGTCTAGAAGAGCAACTCCAGTTGAGTGGCCTTCAGATTTGTTTGAACGAATTAAATTGGTAACTCTCAAGAGTTGATGAGTAGTTGAATGCCCATGGCGAAATCCAAACTGCTCATCTGCAAAAATTGAGTTCGTATTGATGTGAAGCATCATTCTATTCAAAATTATTTTTTCAAAAAGTTTACTTATTGAAGAAAGCAAACTTATTGGACGGTAGCTAGAAGCTTCAGCTGGATTTTTTATCCGGCTTCAAAATTGGAACAACTTTTGCATTTTTCCATTTATCAGGAAAGTATGCCAAATGGAAACATCTGTTAAATAATTTTACCAGGAAAGACAAGGTACTCTCTGGGAGTTTTTTGATGAGGATATAGAAAATTCCATCATCACCTGGAGCTTTCATATTTTGATTTTTTTTAGTTATAGACCTTACTTCGTCCAAATCAGTCCCCCAGGAATCATCAAAAATATTTTCCCGAGAGAAAATATTCAGAAAATCCCGAGCAACCTGATGCTCAATAGGACTAGTAAGACCCAAACTGAAATTATGGGAACTCTCGAATTGCTTAGCAAGTTTCTGAGCTTTTTCCAAATTTGTGATCAAAATTTTACCACCTTCTTTAAGCGCTGGAATAGGCTTTTGAGGTTTTTTCAAAATGTTTGTGAGTTTCCAAAAGGGTTTGGAACTCGGGTCTAATTTAGAAATATTATTTTCAAAAGTTTTGTTCCTCAGGGCAGAGAATCGCTTATTAATTTGTTTTTGCAAATCCCGCCAGATAACCTTCATGGCAGGATCGCGTGTTCTTTGATATTGTCTCCTACGGACATTTTTAAGACGGATCAAGAGCTGAAGATCATCGTCTATTATAATTGAATCGAATTTAACCTCGCATTTTGGTACTGAGGCAGCTCTTGCTTCAACTATAGAAGTAGTCAGAGATTCAAGAGCATAATTAATTTCATCTTTGGTTTGCAAAGGAATGTTTGGATCGAAGTTATATTCCATAAATGTTCGATATTGCTCCCAATCAGCCCTATGGTAATTGAAAGTAGAGCTGTTGGGATTACAAATTATTTCTTGGGATATTTCAAAAGTTACTGGAAGGTGATCAGAACCGAAGTCAGCATGGGTAACCAATTGGCTACAAAGTTGACATGAATCAGTTAAGACCAAATCAATAGTGGAGGGATTTCTTGCAGAAGAAAAGCATGTTGGGCTGTTTGGATATTGAATAGTGTAATAACCTGCAGAACAATCATCAAACAGAATATTACCATTGGAATTGCTTTGAGCATTATTCCATGAGCGGTGTTTTGCATTAAAATCCCCAATAATGAAGAATTTAGACCTATGACGGGTAAGTTTTTGGAGGTCACCCTTGAGAAAATTCTTTTGCTGGCCTACGCATTGGAATGGCAAATAGGCAGCTATAAACGCAAGTTGTCCCAATTTTGTTTCAACAGAAACTCCCAAAGTTTCAAAAACTTTGGTTTCAAATGAAGAAAGAATTTTATGTTTGATTCGTCTATGAATAATGATGGCAACGCCACCACAGGGTCCATCAAGACGATCATTTCTATAAATCAAGTAATTTGCGTCCTTCTTAACCTTATGGGCAGGTTTAAGGAACGTTTCAGTTATAACGGCAATATGCACGTTATGAACTCTCAAAAAGTTAAATAGCTCGTCTTCATTATCTTTAAGAGATCGAGCATTCCAATTTACAATATTTAATGCTTTTTTGCTGAATTTTAAAGTCATGACAATATTATTTGCAAATTTTACTCCAGTTTGAATAGCATCAAACATGGAGTTAGATTTAAGCATATCAGAAATCATGTCAATTAATGAATTCTGTAAAAATTCCATTTTGGGGGCAGTAATGCTTCCTAAGTCAAAATTGTCAAAATTTCCGTTAGAACGTTGGTTAGTATTTTGATTTCTACCCGCTGCAATAGCAGCATAGGTAGCTCCATTAACTCGCTGAACATTGTTAGCAGCGAGGGGAGTAGGTACAGATGAAACATTTGAAGCAGGGGAGATATTTGTACCTACAGGTACGAATGTAGAATTTGTTCCTCGCTGACCGTTGTTAACAGCAGAGGAATTTGTACCTGGTCGGAAACGTGTAGCGTTTCCTACCTGACGGTTAGAACGAGATTGTAGGATCGCTTTGCGAGTCTTACATTCCCAAAAATTGGATTTGTGGTTTTCACCACAATTTGAACATTTAAATTTCTTAGGATCTTCCTTCACAGGACAGTCGTCCTTTGCGTGAGAGGAATCACCACAATTCATGCATTTAGCTGGCATGTAGCAATTTTTAGTTCCGTGACCCCATCCCTGGCACTTACGGCACTGGGTGAGGTTTTGGAAATTTCCTCCAGTCTTCCTGAAGTGTTCCCACTTCACTCGGACATGGAGCATAAGGCTAGCTTTTTCTAAGGCCTTAAGGTTGTTTAGTTCACTAGACTTGAAGTGAACTAAATAAAAATCATTAGAAATCCCGTTGCGCGAATCGACAGGACGGGATTTCATTTTCATTTTGATTACTTGGAGTGGCACAACTCCAAGTAATTTTGCCAGCTCATCTATGATCTGATCCAGGGATTCACCACTGGGCAGTCCTTTCATGACAACCTTGAACACACGTTCAGTTTTGGTGTCGTAAGTAAAAAATTTGTGCTTCTTCTCAGTAAGATACTTGAGAAGACATTTAAATCCGTCCAAGGTTTCAGCCAATACACGACATTCACCCCGACGCACACTGGGGCAGATCAGTGATTTTCTCGGAAAAAATTAATAACTTTTGAACAAAGCATCCAATCAGAATACTGTCTTCGGTAAAGTTGTTTGTATTAGTTAAGCGCTTCTTCTGAATAAATTAATTAGTTCGCAACTTGGTCGTAGAGATGGCGCGCGAATCTAAGTTTTGTATAAAGCATCCTAGACGTATGGTGTTTTCAACAAAGTTTTTTATCTTTTAAAATGAAGGAAAGTTGCAGAAGACATAAAACTTCCATAACCTTTAGTTTCGGAGATATAGGGTGTATTCAAAAATATGATGCCAAAATTCTTATTTGTAATTTTTTTGTATATTTTCATATGTTTGCTCTGGTTTCTGCATTTATTCCAACGAAAACAAACTAGGTGCAAATTTTCATTGCACCATTTGTGGAATTTATAGTGGTTTTAGTGAAATATTCCCGAAAAACATGATATTTTGCCTCTATTTTAGGTGGGTGGGATTCTCGTAAGGGCAGCTAAGGGCAGCTGGACTTTGTCTCTTTTGCTAGCTCATGTCATTGTCTAACATATACCAGAAAACTGAAGACATGATATTCGATGATTTTTTTAATTTCACCTTTTGTAAACCTTTACAAGTATCTCTACTAATAAGGAAACCTGTCAGTTATGTATAATTTTTATTCGTTAAACTTTTTAAATTGCAGAAGCAGTAATGGTTTAAAGATTAAACTATCTCTTAAGTCACTATTTGTCAAATGAATCCGGTGGTTGTAATAATGCCAATACCTCGCTATTTTTTTTATTAATTGGGCTGAATTTTTCTTTGGTCTTTTTCGCAGACTTGTAATTAATGGATCTGGTTGTAAAAATAGTTTGATGTGCTTGTGTGATCTATTATCTTTACTAAAATTAATTTTGAGACACCACTAAACGAAATGCATGTTGAGTATATGGCATAGAATAAACAACTGTTGAAAATTTACATTGAAGGTGAATCCATTATAGCAACTTTGTGGATTATTGCTCAACACCAAAAATTGATCACTGAACTGAGACGAGAAAAAAATTCACGCTTATGAATACCAACTACTGAAACATTGACGTACATTAATAATTCTCGATTACTTTTTCGAAGAGATGTATCAGCTTTGTAAACAATGCATTTGATCGTCGGTTTGGCGTAACTGGTAGCTCGCTCACGTATACTAACACTACCATCAGATAGGAGAAATTTTCTGATAGTATGCGTGGATGAGCTACCAGTTACACCAAACCGACGATCAAATTCATTGTTTACTAAAGCTGATACGTCTCTTCGAAAAAGTAATCGATAATTGTACGTTGTACACGATCACGTTGGCACGGCAACACACAGCTTGTACGATGATGTCACATATACAACTTTACCTGGGTAATGCAGCTGATTGAGCTGACGTATACATGGTGGAAAGGGACGGATAATCGTGTAGTAAGATGATAGCATCAAAAACATGGCCGCCAGCCAGGCCCCTGGTTCGCTGGCAGCTCATAATAAGTAAACAATCTCAAAATTCAGCACAGCATTTGAAAATGGTGACATGTCAAAAATTTATATAATGTTTTTCATTATGTGAAACAGTTCATTTCAATGTAAAGGATGTTTTTATCGGTATATATAAAGTGAAATTAAAAAAAATCATCGAATATCATGTCTTCAGTTTTCTGGTATATGTTAGACAATGACATGAGCTAGCAAAAGAGACAAAGTCCAGCTGCCCTTAGCTGCCCTTTCGAGAATCCCACCCACCTAAAATAGAGGCAAAATATCATGTTTTTCGAGAATATTTCACTAAAACCACTATAAATTCCACAAACAGTTCAATGAAAATTCGCACCTAGTTTGTTTTCGTTGGAATAAATGCAGAAACCAGAGCAAACATATGAAAATATACAAAAAAGTCAACAAATAAGAATTTTGACATCATATTTTTCAATATACCCTATATCTCCGAAACTAAAGGTTATGGAAGTTTTATGTCTTCTGCAACTTTCCTTCATTTTGATAGATAAAAAACTTTGTTGAAAACACCATACGTCTAGGATGCTTTATTCAAAAGTTAGATTCGCGCGCCATCTCTACGACCAAGTTGCGAACTAATTAATTTATTCAGAAGAAGCGCTTAACTAATACAAACAACTTTACCGAAGACAGTATTCTGATTGGATGCTTTGTTCAAAAGTTATTAATTTTTTCCGAGAAAATCACTGATCTGCCCCAGTGTGCGACGTCCAATTTGTAGTGAAAACTTAACTTTCACGAAATTCAAAAGTTCCATGCGAAGAGCATGGAAATCGGTAGTGGTAATTACAATAGGGGGAATCTTTTCCTTCTTGGCATTAAGCCGGGAAAGTTTACTAGAATTTTTCTTGGATGATGGATCATTCTCATCATCCGTGAGCAAATCAAATTGATTTCTCAAATTAATTTCATCAGAAGGGGGGTCAAGAGTTTGCCCCTTTCTTTTGCGTTTAGGCGCCATGGCGGCAGTAAATTTTTATCCAAATCGACTTCCAAGCAGATTACTATAAGAATCTGAAGGATCGAAGAGGAATTTTCCAAATCGATATCCAAGAAGGATTACCTCGGGTAGGGTCCAAACAAGGATCCAAGAGGAATAAGAGTTGAACAAGGTAGAAAATTTTTACAGGTTGAGCACTGAAAAGTGCTGTTTAAATTTGTTGTAGCTTTAGGTAGTAGTAACACTTCCTTCAGCAAAAAGCAAATAGATCCGCACGGCAAGAGAGCACGATGCGGACTGGGCATTAAAATCTCTGGTCACGTCTTCCTTCGGCGACGCGACGATTTTACCATTATGGTAACCAGCGTTTCCAGGTCATTTTCAGAATAATCTGGACCAGTCAAAATATAAAATCTGGGTAAATCTGGAATGCTCCAAAAAATCCTGTTTTTAACATAATGCTATTGAAATCAAAGTTATGTGCCGTCTCCCGTAAAAATCGATCAGTATGATCATCTGGAATTTATTCAAAGTATACAAGAATGTTTGTGAATTCCATGTTTAAAAAAATATATAAAGCAAATCATTCAAAAATATTGACACAGTGTACCCAAAAAGTTTAAATATCCATTACGCAGCATTTCAAAATATGTTTAGGATTCTGAAGCAGCAAAGATTCAAGCAACTGGGATGGGATGATTTTTTAAAACTAATAGTCGATTTAGTCCTTAATATTTGATGCAGTACCAGAATATGTCTTAAAATGTTATTAGTTTTAAATAATTGTAATATTACTCTGCGGTTAATCAGACTTCAAATTTAATTCATGACATCATACAACTCACAACACTCGGTAGACCGGTAGACTCGGTATTTTAAACTAAAATTCTCCTGGCTGAAGTGAGAATCAAAGCCTAACATCGTTGTACTCACACACAGTTTACCTAAACTAAGGGTTACTCCACATGACCATTACAAATAATTTTATGTAAAACTAAAATGAAAGTCTGTAAGCGTAATTTTTGAAGTATCAGGATATAAAAATTTGAAAATCGAAATGATTCTAAATTCTGGAATTTATATTTTTCCTGGGTCCCAGATCATGAAATTCTTTGGTAGTCTGAATTTACTTCATTTACAGAGTTCAATTTGAATCATCCTAGAATTTCATCACACTTCTATTGTGGATTCCCCTAAACTAATATTGATAATATCCAAACTTTTTCAGTAACATTCTAAGAGTGCTTAGCATTATCTCTTGTAATCTCTTATAAATCGCTCTCTGAATCCACAATTCCCTCAAACGGGTAATAATTTCCAAGAATTGGCATAATTTTGTCTCATTTTTTATCTATGAAATTCCCTTAGAAATCGTTAGTTTCCACCGGTTGATTTTACCAGCGTACAAATATTGCACATCTTTTAAGCTGTTTAGACCGAACACTATTGCATTTTAAAACAACTGTTTTCTCCTTCAAATTTCACGGGACCGTCCCACTTATGCGTCAAACTACCGCATCAAAACCAAAAACGACCCGCCGTGACCACGATGAAAACAAATCTCGATTACTCCCCCAAAAGGACGCAGTCGCTCCCGCAAACAATGCATCCGATCCCCAATCCGGCATCCCGCCCACGCATGCCAACACCACTATCAGATAGGGGAAATTTTCCCCTAGCTAATAATGGCGCCATCACCAGCCACACCAAATCGATCAACAACGCACTGCCCACAAAAGCAGACACGTCCCCTCGAAAATGCAATCGAGAAATGTATAAGAACAATCTACAACTGGAACGTACTCACCAAATCAAAATATCCGGGAGCGCATTCCCGATGCTTCCACGTATATTTTCCTCCAGTTATTTTCAAACAATTACTCCTTCAGCGATTCCAAATATAGTTCCCTATGCTTTGATTAGAGGGCGTACAGGGCGTCGTAGTGCCAATTTGGTCGTGGCAGATTTCGAGTATGAGAGAATGATTGCAATTAGATCAAAAGTACCTGAGAAAAATGCAAGTACTTTCGCGGATTACCCGAAGTTGCGATAGTGAAGATATGATCACAGACGAGCAGTTATAACACTCTTGAAATGTTGATCGATCTCACTTTTAACGGTAATTTTAAATGTTTCTTAGTTGATAGTACCGCCGCTAGTGGCGCGCATAATCAATTCCATAGTGTTTCAATAAGAAATGTTCACTGCAGATGCCGAAAACAACAGTTTAGCGATTGCTCAAAACCTAAAAGAAAACCCTGTGTGTGGAAAGGAATCAGCGGACCTATGAAAAAAAAAACCGGAACCAGGGATCGTTAGCTGCGCAGCAAGGTGTTGAGGTGCGTTAAAGCCAACCCCGGTCTTTCGATTCGAGATATGGCCAGAAGGTACAACTCCAACTTTTAAACGGTTCGGAACATCCTTGCCAGGGAAGGATACAAGTCGTACAAAGCCAGCAGAATTCGGTGGTCAAAAAGTGTGCAAGGCTCTTGTACGACAGTGTTTTGACGAAACACAAGGGCTGCACTTTGATCGATGATGAAACATACGTCAAACTCAATTTGAGGCAGCTTCCCAGTCAAAAGTTTTACATCGCGACTGGACGTGGGGATGTGCTGGGAAGATTGAAGTTCGTGTTTGCCGACAAGTTCACGAAGAAGGCCATGATTTGGCAAGCGATTTGCAGTTGTGGCCTGAAAACGGAACCATTCGTCACATCCTCGACGATGACATCCCAAGTTTACATCGAAGATTGCCTGAAAAAGCGGGTATTGCCGTTCATCCGCAAGCATAGGGACACAGTCATCTTTTGGTCCGATTTGGCCAGCTGCCACTACTCCAAGGTGGTTCTGGAGTGGTATACTGCCAACAACATCAATTTAGTCCCTAATCCTCCGAATTGCCCGGAATTTCGACCAATCCAAAACTACTGGGCAATTTCAAAGCAGCGACTTCGTCGAAGTGGCGGGGTAGTTAAGGACATCCAGCAAATGCGGGCAAAACGGAAGAAATGCGCTGATTCCGTGTCCGTTTCCACTGTGCGGGCGCTGATGGGCTCCATCAAGAGGAAGATTCGAGATTTCGTGCGAACTGGAGAAATCTAACCATTCAATGCTGTAACTTTGAAGGGTTAATAAAAGGTACTGTAAAGCAATAATTAATGCACTTTTTAAACTTATTGAATCATGAATTAAAGGTTTTTTGGTGCGTACCAATTCACTTTTAGTCAGCCTTTATTGAGAATTTAGAAAATTTCCAAGATTGTGAGGCTTTGACATTTTTTTAGAGTCTTAGAGAAACGTTTTTTTTTTAAATTGAAACAAATTATTAAAAAAATCTCTATGATCCTAGATTTAAAGAAAAACAACAAACACGGAAATTTTTTGAAAAATCTGGACTAAGAAGGAACTTAAAATGCAAATGTAAATAATATAATCATAAATAAATTGAAAAACATGACTTGATGTTTTACAATTTCATTTTATAATTAGTTGAAAATAATACAATTCTCATATGATTTTATGTTTGGTTTTCGCAAATCGATCTAAAATGATTCATTATTTGGTCATTTGGTTTATTCATACTCCAACAGGTGATAAGTCGAAAGACGATCATCTCAAAATCATCTGATAATAGTTATAGGGCTTGAGTGAGGCAATAATCATTCGATGCCAGGATGATGTTTTGGTTCAGTCGCGAGAAATGGACCAATAAGAGGATGACCTGCCACTGCTAAAATTTCCAAACACGAAATCAAAGATCATAAGTTATAATGTTATTATGTAGTCTACGTGTTTGATTGACGAATAAATAAATAAAGAAAAATAAATTAATAAATTAAGGCATAATTACTTTTGTAAACAAAAACGATAATCGCCGTTTTCTCGCGAATGTAAACCCAATCACAAAAACTAACAGCACGATCAGGTAGAGTAATTATTCTTCTTTCATTTGGTATAGTTTGTACGCGAGATTGAGCTTTTATTGACGAGAAATCGGCGATCGACATGTTTTGATTGAACAAGAAATTACGCCCAAATCTCAAAGTTCTCCGGATTTGTAAATCAAATGTTGCCGGATTTTTCATCAAAGAGAGTGATTTCGACCCAATGAGATGTAAACAGGAGAGGCTCATCATCATCATCATCATCATCAAGCTCCGTCATCCATTCAAACAGCGAAGGAACAAAAGAGATGACAAATTTTTCGTTGATTTCCACCCTAATTAGACGAATCCGAAGAATTTAGCCGGATTTTTCGTTATGAAATCCACGATAATTAATTTAGCTATTAAATTCATTGCTGTACAGTATTTTGAATATCACATTAGTTGATGAAATGATGGTACTCGCTATTGTCATCGAACACGATCATGCCTCATCGGCCAAAAAACATATGACCTCATTAACACCTATTGTAAGAAAAGGGATAACATTCTTCTTTTCATCTAAACTCATCACCATCATTATCTTCTGAGCTTTTAAATTATCTATCGATGCTTCCTTTCCGAGAATCCGGAAAATGTCCCCACCTACCGGAAACATATTATACCCCAACAACATTCCGCGTAGGGCGTCACTCGCAAAACCTAGACGGAACAACATCTGATAACAAAACACAGCCGACCCCAGCTAGCCAGACATTAATTCATTGAGAAAATTCCGGCACATCATCAGCACACATCCACCCACATGCTGAGCGGATCTCTCTCAGAAGCACGAACATTTTCCGAGTGGGCCCCAAGGACCACACCAATCTGTCGCTCATCCCTTCTCCGATCCAGGACAAAGAAACCGATTGCCGATGTTCCGAATTGGGCCAACCGACAGAACCCGTTTTCCACCCACAAATGTGAGCACGGAATCGTCGTCGTGAGTGCCAGAGAGAACTTGAATGAAAATTCTGCACATTTTTACCCGGCTATACCTACGAGGATCAGACTCAGACGGCTTGTCTCGAATTGTTGTTTCGACACCTCCGTACGTACCCTAAGCAATTTATGTCAGCCTCACACATACACGGCACCGACAGGCAGTTGGTTCTCTCGGCTGGGAGCCCCGGAGCAGCAATTAACCTCAAATTGTTGTTTTGTTGCTACACATTGCTCCCACTCACGCCCACCCTCAAGGATTGATTGACAGTGCAAAGGATCCAAGTCAGATGATTAATTAGAATTGTTTATCGTGGTATAATGGAGATTTGACCTATTAACTTTACTATTGGATGGCACCGTAGCATACATTTTTTTTTCAATTCATTCAATATTAAAAAAAAAATGATTAAGTAATTCTTCAGGACTGGTGGGAAACAAAGTAAAGCTATAAAATCTTAGAACTTTATAACTTAATAAACAGTCGATTTCAAAGGACTGGACTTATGGTTCACTTAAAAACATTCGATGACTGAAACAAATAGACAATCTAACTCACCGGTATCTGCTACGTCCATTAACATAGGGTCACATAGTCGGATACATTCCAAATAAATTCACTTATTATTCACGTACACAATTCAACCTTCGAAAATGAACATTGCATCATAAAAATCACTTTAAAAAAAACACGCACGATTACGAATTAGTAACGATTCACAAATTAAGCTATTCAAACGACTAACATTGAATTTACTTGCCAGATTGTCCTGGCAATCGAGGGGAATCAATTGAATGACGAACTAACTGCTGCGTTGTTTACAGATAAAAATACCGTTACATCGGTACCTACACAAACCCACACGACCCATCCTGTTGTAGCATACAGTAATCCCTCGATTTAAGCGGTGGGTGGTACCGAACACCCACGGCTGTTTCTCGCCGCCAATTACACCGTTTGTTCGAATGTGATTAGCGTCAACCATAAACTGGTTATCTACAGAAAATCAGCTCAGTTGGTTTGGTTGAAGGATAGCCGAGAAATAGTGGTGGCTGGACGGTACCACCCACCGCATATATGGAGCGATTACTGTACATGCACCCTCTGCAACGAAAGGAAAGTACCGTTATTCGATTGCGGAGCTTTGCTGTGTTGCAAGAAAAGCTGCTGCACATGTTGCGCGTCGAAATGGAAGCTCGTCTCATCGGTAGGACGAGGGGCTGCCAGATTAGTTACAAAATCAATTTTGATTATGCTTTCTGCAACATTGGAATTCGTTAAATTACGTTAATTTTTGGAAGATTTTAATGAAACTCTGTTGCAACTGAAACATTTGAAATAGTATTCTTCTTCTTCTGCTGTGACTTTGACGCTCTTACACGAGTTGACACTTGCTCTCAACGAAATGTTCTTCAAGGACTTATTAACGTTATTAATTGGGTTCAGAACCCCAAGCCATCAATACTTCCTGGTCGATTCATGGTTGAAATGTCTGGTTCTCGACAATGCGATCGTTAATAGTTATGATTCAGCCACAATTCGAAAGTTATGGTTATCTACTTCATTTGGAACATGTAGAAACCCGATTGGACCTGTTATTGGACAACCGAAACGGAAAAAAAACAAAAGTCCCGAGCAAAATGCTTGTCGATTTATGTTGACATGAATTGTTCTCAGCAATTTGGTTAACAAATTTAGAGAATGAGCCACTATTTGAAAGGTATGGCTATCTACTTTCGAACGAAACAGATAAGAAACCGATTTGACCTATGGTTGGTCAGTTGGCACGCAAAAACCCGTAAGAGGTGGCTCTGCGGAAATTCAGATATACCGGGAAAATGGTCAATTCCTGAAAGTAGATCTAGAGACCCGCGATTTGTTTTGTAAATTTCATACAATCATGAGCATAAAGAAAATATGCCAGAAATCGGTCCACTGGATATCCGGAATCACCGGGAATATGGTCGATTCCTGAAAATAGACCTAGAGATTCACGATTTTTTTCTAAATCGTACACCACCATGGAGCATAGAGGAAATATGCCATCCCCAAAAAACCATTCAGAGTCACAAATAAGCATATATATTGTGTAAATGCTGTATAACAGTGTACAATGCTGAATAAAACGGGTTGTCGGTTTATTTGTGCTGAAAAAAGCTCACTGAGATCGATAGATGCACTTTTGTTCCGCTGTTTGCTCTGATCTGAATAATTTACTTATTAAAAGCTTTATAAACGTTCAATGTCATTCCTCGCCGATAGCTTGAAGTAGCCGGACGTAGTTTGTTCGTGTCTCCGTTGCGGGTATTGGTTTCGTAGCCGGTGGAGTTTTTTTTCCCACCATAGTGGTTTTTTGACGTAGAACCAACCGGTGAACACTCGTGTTTGTTTCAGTTACCATGGAGACGTAATTTGTGATTAGTCCCGGTCCCTTTCAAATTGTATCATTATTTATGAACGGCCTTATATTTGAAATGACGTTTCACATTCATCAAGTGATGTCCGATTTTCAATCGAATAATCGTTTAATCGATTAACGAACCGAAAAGTAAACTATTTATAATCGGTTAGATCATGCCGATATAAGCAATAACATCTCCACAGGATCATCACCGATCGTTTCAAACAAGTGCTGAACTCTTATTGGTGGAAAAATGGCAGCACAGCGAACAAAAAATAATCGATTAGTTGTTAATCGAGTAATTAAAAAATTGGACATCTCTGATGTTGGTGTGATTGTTTTGATAAAAATGAGCGCAAAATTTCATCTCTTCCGAGGGGGCAGCAAAACCACAAAATTACCTTGAATACGGGGGGTTCTCATTGGATGAAAGGGACCGTGAAAGAAGACACTAAAATAGAAAGTTTTTCTTCCGACAGTTTCATCTTAGTATTCATCTTTGGTAGAACTACGTCTTTGTCGACTATACTGGGGTGTAAATCAAAAATATGTGTGGTGAAATAGTGTTAGGTTTTGAACGGTTGTAACTTTGTCATTTATAGATGAAATTAAAATCCAAATACGCCAATCGATAGGATATTACATTACAAATCTGCTAAAATACATTATTTCCCAATTCTCCATAAAAAATCTTTTGAAAAATGTGCAAATAATAATGTTATCACTGTTTTCATGAAATAAACGTTTTCCCCAAACCCAGTCGTCATAATCGAGTACCATTTGGTTGCAAATCGTTCTGGTTGTACCTAACAAGATATAAAACAGCACTACTGTCGTGCCTCTGCTCATTAGTAGTATTAAGTAGTTTCTCTTCAAATTCTAAAAACAAAACAAACCAATCCCACCAAGGTGGTCGACCGTGTACTAAGTCTAGGACTAATTCTGTAAAACAAATTTTGAATTTTGCCCATACCTAAAGATGAAGAAAGCAATTAAATCACTTAGTAAAAATTTATATGGTAATCGTCCAAGTTAAACTAAAATAAAGATCATTTAAACTAAAACTGCCTCTGCTCATAAGACGTTGACCGGTTTCTGCATTCTATCGAGGAGGCGATATCCTGGGCCAGGGAACAACACGTGCCAGTATCCAGACAATTGAACAATACTCTGAACCTTGACCGATGTACCAAAGACCTTATAAGACTCGGTAAAACCATCCGAAGGCAGTACACACTTAATCTAGCTCGGTAAAATCTCCAACAGCCGATTACCTTGGCAGTAACTTTTGCTGATATCTCTGCAAAATATCTGTTTATTAGCTGATATCTCAGCAAAATTTTAGCTGAGTCTCGGCAATTGTTTTACTCAATCTAAATAAATAAATAAATATATTTATATAAATAAATAAATTGCAGAAATACTCGGTTGTTGGATTCTCGGCGAAAAAGTTTAAGTGTGTACCAACGCTCTGGTCTGCCTGTCCTTAAGACCCACTGTAATCGCCGAACAAAAACCATCCAAGCCAGGATGGTGGACTTCAGAAATCAGGACTTTGCTAACAGGATTCGCTCTCTCCCAGATTGTGCAAAGCCCTTTTGGAAACTAACCAAAATTCTTAAGAATAAGCCAAGACTTATTCCACCACTGGTTCATCTGATAACTCCTGAAGAGAAGGCTGCCGCGATAGGTCAAGACTTCGTCAGCTCTGGAAACTGTTCGAAAGAGCAGTCTACCACCAGCTCCTAACATCTGCCGAAGAAAACAACTTGTTACTCGAGGAACAGTTTGGTTTTCGGAAAGGTCGTTCGACCGTCCACCAGCTGACTCGAGCAACAAACATTCTCAGACGGAACAAGTATGTTTCGAAAACATCTGCCATGGCGTTGTTGGACGTTGAAAAAGCGTTCGACAATGTCTGGCATGATGGCTTGGTGTTCAAATTGCAGCACTATGGTCTTCCAATCTTCCTAGTGAAGATAATTAACAACTACCTATCGAACAGGACGTTCCGAGTCTCTCCTCTGAATGGCATCACATCGGATGCTTTCAACATCGGTGCTGGGGTTCCACAAGGTAGCATCCTTGGCCCCATTCTATTCAACCTGTTCACCTCCAATATGCCGGCTCTCCCTGATGGTGGATCGTTGTCTCTGTTCGCAGATGACACATCCATCTTCTACAAGGGTATGGTCATCGGAGCTTTGACTGCCAAACTTCAGAGAGGCCTGGACGTCCTGTCTGAATATTTCAACAGCTAGAAGATTTGTATCAACGCGACAAAGATTCAGGTCATCATCTTTCCACACTCCAGACTTGTTCCGTGGGTGAATAATAAGATCTGCCTAAATGACACAGTGGTGGAAGGGTTGAAAGAGGTAGTTTACCTCGGTTTAACACTAGACAGCTAGCTGATTTTCAGGGAGCACATTGACAAAACCAAAACCAAGTGTAACATCTTGATAAGATCACTGTATCCACTCATCAACAGGAGGTCTACTCTATCTCTGAAAAATAAGCTTGCTGTTTACAAACACATCATCCTTCCCCTAATAGAATGCGGGATGCCAATCTGGGAGAACTGCGCGAATGCCATCACCTTAAACTCCAAAGGATCCAGAACAAGATCCTTAGGATGGTCCTAAACAGCCCCCCGTGGACTAGAAATTCTGAGATCCACCTCGTGGCTGGAATTCAGAGTCTGATGATTTCAGACCAGGGCATCTGATCGTTCCTTTTTTCTAGCGAACGGCAGCAGCAGTATGAATTCAATTTCACCACTCCCTTATGTGCGGTACTTTGTATACCATTCAATACCCCCACACTACTCTTTGCATTCATACATACCGATGCACAGTAAAGCGAATAGATACCAAAAAGCATTCCCACTTTCTCTTCTTCAAAATCCTCTCCCGTACAGTCGCTCCCTTTCGCTCTGGTTTCATTCCCATTTTGATTTCATTCGGGTTCCTTTTTTCGTTTTGGGTTGGGAATGTCCGAAAAAACAGCCAATGAACGGCATTCATCGAGCAAAGTGGTTGGTGTGTTTGATGCTAAAAAATAATATGTTGGTTTGAAAGAACAATGTTTGGTTTTTGAATAACAACATTCAAGAATCAATATGATTTTTTTTATCAGAATGAGAGTATTTGAATGAATCTATAGTGCCTTTTCATATAGGATTGTTTAAAATATTTTTTTTTATTAAATTGTCAACCTATTAACTTCTACCTTTTAGAAATTCATCATAAATACATTTGCACGGATTTCAGACCTTGCACTTAGCATGTCACGTTTACTGAGCCAGCTGTTCAACAGGATGAACTGGAAAGTTTTTTAGCGGACATGTTTGGAGGCTGTCTAGCAGGTTCAAGCGGAGACCCGAAATGTATCCCAAACAAAACGCTTCCAGAACAGTTAAGTGTGTTGGATGTTGGATTGCGACAACCACACCATGTCAACGTTTGGGAGTACTGGGTACAGAAGAAAATCATGCAAAAGGATCTCTTTGAAGCAGCTGCTGTAATTTACGGCGTCCCATCGACGCAAGTATCAGTGGAACGTGCTTTCAGTGCTCTGGTGTTACCGATTTTAGATCAGCGCACATCCTTGGGTGAAAACACCCTAGAAGATTTGCTCACCATCAAAATAAACCAACCAGTTCTTGACAAGATATTGTTGAACTCAAATAATAGAAGTAATTGAAGGGTGATGATTTAATGAACGTCAAGGCAACATGCAATCATTTTTTAACAAGCAGAGAAATAAAAACCTAAGTCTACTCTACTTAGGTTTTTATTTCTCTGCTTGTTAAAAATGATTGCACGTTGCCTTGAAGTTCATTAATTCATCACCCTTCCATTACTTCTATTATTTGAGTTCAATAAGCAGTAGAGTAGATGTTTGGGGCCTCCCGGTAAAGGAGCAGCTACAAAGCAAGATCATGCTGGAGGTGGCTGGGTTTGATTCCCGGTCCGGTCTAAAGGGTGTCCACGATGAAATTGCCACACACAAAATTGATTCGCAAAATTCGAGTTTTCATCCGATTGCCATCAAATTTTCAGGGATTGAGAAATAACTATTAAACTTCATTTTACCATTTTACTCGTATTTTATTTACAGTCCATACGCAAATGCCCGCACCTTGGCCTTAACCCCGGCCATAAGATTCTGCACAACCTGTGAATCAACCGTTTTTTGCATGTAAACCCATAATTTCTTCAGTTCCTCGACTGTCTTCACTACCTTAGGTCGTTTAAGAAGGTGCTGCTTCATAATCGCCCAGTACTTCTCGATGGGGCGGAGCTCCGGAGTGTTGGGAGGGTTGAACATTTTCGGCACGAAATTGACCTTATTGTCCGCATACCACTTCAGCACGTCCTTGGAGTAGTGGCATGAGGCCAAATCCGGCCAGAAGATTGTTGGGACGTTGTGGGCCTTCAGGAGAGGAAGCAGCCGCTTCTGGAGGCACTCTTTTATGTACACCTGTCCGTTCATCGTGTCCTGGGTCACGAAAGGTGCACTCCGCTTCCCGCACGTGCAGATGGCTTGCCAAACCAGGAATTTCTTCGCAAATTTGGACATCTTCTGAGTGCGGACATGCTCCGGAACGCTGAACTTATCCTTGGCCGTGAAAAACAGGTTGCCGGGGATCTGTTTGAAGTCGGCCTTCACATATGTTTCGTCGTCCATGATGCAGCATTCAACTTTCGTCAGCATGTTGAGCATGCTTCTCGTCGCGATTAGGGGCCTTTTGTACCTTGAACGTTCGAAGCCCAGCCTTAGTTTTGGCCTTGTGGACAAAACTTCGGCTTAGGTGCAGCTTCTTAGCCACATCCCTAACGGAGGCGTTCGGATTTCGGTTGAAGGCCCCAACTACGCGGTTGTGATTTTTGGTATTGTCCGGAATACTTTTTCCTTCACTTCTGGGCTTCCGATCGGTGGTCAACCGTTCCTCGAACCGCTTAATCACTCGCGACACCGTGGAATTCGCGATTCCCAACGTTTTAGCGATGGAACGATGCGAGAGATCCTTGTTCTCGTGATGAATGCGCAAGATTTTATCACGCACGAGCTGTTCTTTCGACTCCATTTCCGCGAGTTTTGATCACAGGACTTTAAAACTTGCAGGATGTAAATAATGCACTATGAACTAAATCCACCCAAATTTTCATTAAATTCTACCCAACGGTTAAAAAGTTAGAGCAATTTCATAGTGTGGCAATTTCATCGTGGACACCCTTTAGGAATTTTTCGGGTTGGAAAATTTCTCGACTTCCCTGGGCATAGAGTATGATTGGACTTGCCACACAATTATACTACTGCAAAAATGGTACAGGCATCGGAAGCGCTCAATTCATAACTGTGGAAGTGCATCTAGAACACTAAGTTGAGAGCACGCAATAAGCTAATATGCGATAAGCAATAAGCTTGAAAGGCGAAGAAGAAGAAGAGTAGATGTTTGTATATTTTTTGACTTATTAATGTCATGCCGAGTTCTTATATATCATCATCGTATGACATTTGACGAGTTTAGTCACGTTAGCTCCGTAAATATTAATATTTTCATAGATTTCTTGAGTTCTAAAATGGTATCAAACATCCATTTCCGACTTCTACAAGTTACGCTGTTTCCGGAAAATCCATATTGTATGGTATTTGCAGATTCATAGTGTTCTTGTACATCGGAAGTCGTTATCTTGTATTCCAAAATGGCGTCGAAGATCCATTTCTGGCATCTACATTCTGCACCGGTTCCGAAAATATCCATATTGTATGGTATTTGACGAGTATTCACAGTGTTCTAGCATATCGGAGGTCACCATCTTGGATTTCAAAATGGCATCGAACATCCATTTCTGGCATCTACATTCCACACCGGTTCCAGAAATATCCATATTGTAAGGTTTTTGACGAGTATTTATAGTATTCTAGCATACCTGAAGTCGCCATCTTGGATTCCAAAATGGCGTCAAACACCCATTTCTGGCATCTACATTCCGCACCGGTTCCGGAAATATCCATATTGTATGGTATTTATCCAGTATTCATAGTATTCTAGAATATCGGAAGTCGCCATTTTGGATTCCAAAATGGCGTCGAACATACATTTCTGGCATCTACATTCCGCACCGGTTCCGGAAATACCCATATTGTGTGACGAGTTTTCACAGCAAACATAGGTCGCCATATTGGATTCCAAAATGGCGTCAAACTTTCATTTCCTGCATCTACATGTCACACCGGTTCCAAAAATACTCATATTGTGTGGTATTTGACAAGTTTAATTGTTTGCCTAATCGTGAGGGAGTCCTTTATTTACGCGAAATCCGCGTCGCGGATCGCTGTTTTCCAACGCTTAACCCGCTTAATATGACTGCCGATATATAAAAAAAGATATCATCGAGATGAATTGTATCATACGTATATATTCCAAGCGCTGCTATCTCACACTGGAAAGGAATATAATGTGTGTGCGAAATGCTTCCGTGCGGTAGCCGATAGGTAATCCGTCTGAATTTACAGCTCCCGCAGTAGGCAATCAACTTGACCAGAGCAGAAGGAATGAATTTAAAAATCGGCATCTGCAAAGCAACTGCACAAAGCACAATGCAGCGTAGAAAGGAAATCTGACTGTTTTTAGATCCCATTCAGTGCGACTGTTTTTTCATCAGGTTCAGTGAATGCCGATCACTGCGAATGATGAATGCGGAAAATGTACAAGTTCATGCAGTCACAGGCAGAATGCGTTCCCTCTTCAAGCCCTGATTCAGACATTAGAAGAACGGAAAGTATTCATCCTGGAAAGGTTCAGAGACACCTGTCTGAGATCAAATCATCAGATCATACGTGATCTAGCACGTTAGGTTTAGTTTTACTCGTAGTTAGGTAGGTTATCACTTTTTTCAATTCAAACAAAACACACCCTTAAAGGGGTATTCTGTAAACTAGTTGAAAAACGCAAATATTAAATTAGAATATGAAATTAAACAAAGATGAAGAGCCAGGTAGGCTAATCAATTAAAATGTTAAATCAATGTACTATCATAATCAACAGAAATAAACATAATTTTACTACTACTAACTGCTTCTGCTCATTACCGCTTCGAATGGCGTGGCACTGGATCCTGCAGTAAGCAGGAGGAAGTCAGCGGTTAAAGGTGTGATCACCTTGACAACCAGCGATGGGGTTGAAGGAGACTTGGGTCACGTTTAACTAAGGGGCTGTTCATTAACTACGTAGACAGTTTAGAGGGGGGGGGGGGTTGGCAATTATCCACGGCCCATACAAATTTAAAAAATGTATGGACAATTGTCTACGTAGCGAGAGGTAGGGGGGGGGGCAATAATCCTTAAAAACTGTCTTCGCAGTTAATGAATTGCCCCTAATGCGAAACGCGGAAAATATATTTTTGCGAAACGAAAAATTTAAGATAAAGTATAATAGTCAAAAATGCATGGCGGAGACGAACCAGCCCAGGGCTGAAAGTCTCCTTAATTAAGATGTAAAAAAAATGCAAGGCATACATCAATTTGCCGTAGTTCTACATCATACTGCGGTCGTGTTCAGGACAAAACCCCTTTAATTTTTTATATCGCGCGTTTTTCCTACCGTGAACGAAGTTCAGTGCCCAAGGCAACCGCAGTTAGCAGAGGAAGTAGCCACCTTTATGTCGTTTTCGTTTTTGCGGTGTAGCTACACCGGTGCTACACTGCCGTACACCGAAATATTTTAGGGTGTAGATATAGGATGCACCTTTGTTTACAAACAAATAATGTTGAGCTGTCAAAGACTCGCGCTTATTCCTGCTTACACTACACCAGTGCTACACCGCAAAAACGAAAACGACATTAGCGACGCTATAGGTGGACTATTATCTCACCGTCATCATCTCATCACCACTCCGAAGCACCAAGCAACAAAAACAAAGGAGCAAACGGAGTGGCTGCACCAGCTCACACAGCCCGCACCGGCCGGTGTTAAGTAAGTATACAATAATCTTGTCTAGCCCATTGCCGCGCTTTTGTTATTAAATTTTGCGCGTGGCTTTGCCCTCTCCCCTGATAGGGTTGTGAGGGCTATAGTGGTGCAACTTCTTGCAACTAATAAAAAGTTTTTTTTTGTTTTATTTCTTTATAATTTTTTTATTGTTTTGTTTGGTTGTTCATACACTGGGCAACAAAATATTAATAACTAGTAGTTAAGTAGATTAATTGGTGAAGGTTTTTTTTTAAGATTTTTTTTCCTTTTTAAGCGGCTGTGCACCGCTTTTGCGCAACAGTTATGGTATTTTCGGATGCCTACGTTGCGCGAACTAGATACTATCAACCGTCTTCGAAAGGACCATGGGTTGTCTTTTTTCGGCCTAAAAAGATTCAATAAACTGCGTGTAGAAGCACCGACTTATGATGTGGCAAATAAAATTGCTGAACATGAGCTGTTTAGTGTTGAGTACAACATCTACATCGCTTCTCGAGATGTGGAGATAGAAGATGTGGTCTCCGACGCGAGTCTGAGTATCGAGGACTTAAAACGAGCATCGGGTTGCTTCAAAAACTCGAAAATCGGAGAGCAGGTACAGATACTGGATGTCAGGCAACTGCATTCAGTATCTTTGCAAGATGGCAAGAAAGTTTATCAGCATTCAGACTCGTTTCGGGTGACTTTCGCTGGTTCACCCAACTAACATTTTCAGCTTTGTAAGCAAACTTTTCCAGCGTTGTGCTGTAAAGTAGCTGAAAAGAAGCTGCAGATACAGCTACAAGCAAAAGCTGGCAAAATAGTTTTGGAGAGCGTTTACTCAACTTTCTCACAACCATTATTCAATTTGTCAGTCGCACTGAATAACATCAGCCAATAAACGCTAATGTCACTTCTATACACACACTAATCAACTTTCCACTTGTAGCTGCAAAACAAAGCTAACAAAGTGAATATATTACTCATTTGATGGCTTCTACACAACCAACCACTCTTGCTGAATAACATAAACATCAAAAGTGCTTTTTCAACAACTAAACAACCTGTACTCAGCTGATAAACTGTGTTAGAGCAGCTTCGGAAGCATTTTCACAGTCAACAAGGTTTATTTTTAGACGTGTGCAGTTTTACAGCTTTTACTCTGCTCTTTTATAACTAGATAGTGATTCATGTGCACTATCATAAAGCCTCTACTCAGCGATTTTGTTGTAGAAGGGAATGTTGATTTGTTTACATAAGTTCAAAGTGTTGGCGTAGCACAGTTGGTAGTGTCAAGGTTTGCCAATGAGGTCGTCTCGAGTTCGATTCCAGGTTCCGGTGCAGGATAAATAATTTGGTCATGACTTGTAACTAATTTCGATTAATTTGATTCACAGCAAAATAAACTTAATAAATTCCTTCATAAAAAGCGTAAACAGTATTTAACCCGGCTTCAAGAGAAAGCTGTGTAGTGATTATTAGATAACCGGGAAAAAGGTTGAATAAGCGCCTTTAAAGTTCACACACAACTAAACAGCAGGATAACAGCTGTATAGAAACGTTAATGGATATGCAATAAGAGCTTCTTTCGACCGTTCCAACAGCCATAAGTAGTTGACTAAGTTCGCCAGATTTGCTTGTATAGAGGTTGAGTAAAGGTTTCCTCATATCGTATAACGTTTGAATAAAGCTTGAGACTGTATAAATGAAGTGAGTAAAGCGTTTACATTGTGAAAATTGTTAGTTGGGCAGTTCTCCCAAACTTTGTTAAAGTTGATGGTGCTTTTTTTCCGGTGCGGTTGTTTGTACAGAGGGTATATAATTGTACCAACTGCAAAAGGCTGGGACACCCGGCCAGCCATTGCGGCAACAAAACTCGTTGTGGCAAATTTGGTGAAAACCACAAAGAGGATTCTTGCCACAAAGAATCAGTAAAATGCGCATATTGTGGCGAGAATCCTCACCCCTTGCAGGAGTGCCCGATGTACAAACAGCACTCCGATAAAGTGCAGCGTTCAATCTCAAGCAGTCATATGCACAAATGGTGAAGGCTACATCAGCCATCCAAGATGAAAATCAATTTGCGATTTTGTCAGCTGAAGAATCGGACTCTGACTCATCCGATGAGGGTGACTCTACGGTGGTACACGCACCTTTGAAAACGAACGGATCCTCAAAACGAAAATGCTCCTCCCCGAAAGTGCGCCGTAAGAAAACTAAAGTCACTCCCAGAGGATTGCAAAATTCCCAGGGTTATGGGGATGAAAAAATTAAATCGAAGGCTCCTACTGCTCCACTTCCTGGCTGCAGTAAGGATTTTCCGCCATTACCCAACAAAGAAAAGAAAAACAAAAAAGCTGCTCCTCAAACTTCTCAAAAGAAATCCAAGTCCGAACGCGGTTTGCTAGCTTTTTCGGACATTGTGGAATTCATATTAAATATGTTCAACATACAAGACCCTCTTAGAAGCTTAGTTTCTGCCTTGCTTCCAACACTAGAATCATATCTTAAGCAATTGACTGTTTCATGGCCCCTCCTTGCATCAATCATATCTTTCGATGGATAATTCGTCGAACGAGGTTGAAGATATGATCACTGTGCTACAGTGGAACTGCCGTAGTCTAGTGCCTAAGCTAGACTCGTTCAAATTTTTACTTCAGAATTCTGATTGTGATATATTTGCTCTCTGTGAAACATGGCTTTCTTCCGATAAAGAACTCAACTTCCACGATTTTAACATTATACGCCTGGATAGAAACGATTGTTATGGAGGAGTACTTTTAGGGATCAAAAAGTGCTACCCTTTCTACAAAATTTTCCTTCCTCCTCTATCAGGCGTCGAAATCGTCGCTTGCCAAATAAATGTGAAGAACAAAGACCTTTGCATAGCTTCAGTTTATGTTCCACCAAGAACCTCCATTAGCCGTAGTCAACTCTGGAATCTAGTTTCGATTCTTCCATCCCCAGTATTAATTCTGGGTGATATGAACTCCCATGGTACTGCGTGGGGCGATCTATATGATGACAATAGAGCGGCTATTTTTTTACGATTTATGTGACGATTTCAACTTGACTATTTTGAACACTGGTGAAGCGACACGTATAGCAAAACCTCCGGCTCGAAAAAGCCGACTCAACCTATCTTTGTGTTCAAGATCGCTATCATTGGATTGTCTGTGGAAGGTTATCAATGATCCCCATGGTAGTGATCATTTGCGAATCATCATTTCAATAAAGTGTGGCCCTCACTCTGCAGAACCATCTCGGGTTCCATTTGATCTTACAAGGAACATAGATTGGCATAAATATGCAACGGCGGTGACAATCGGTTCCGAATCAATAGATACGCTTCCACCATTGGAAGAATATCGATTCCTCGCCGATTTGATTTACAAAAGCTCACTGGAAGCACAAAAAAGAAAGTTCCAAGTGCGCCCTTCAAAAGGAGACCAGCAACACCTGGATGGGACGAAGAATGCACAAAATTGTATGTAGAAAAATCTGATGCTTTCAAAGCTTTTCGTAGACACAAAACCTCCACATATTTCGAGGAATATTCAAAGCTTGAGACAAAGCTGAAACAATTAGTCAAAGAAAAGAAACGCGGTTATTGGCGCAATTTCGTCGAGGGACTCTCACGAGAAACCTCAATGAACACCTTGTGGAGGGTGGCTCGCAACATGCGTAACCGCTCATCTTTCAATGAGAGTGAAGAATACTCCAACCGATGGATATTCGATTTCGCTAAAAAGGTCTGTCCGGACTCAGTTCCAGCACAAAATATTCTTCGAGAAGCGTCTCTGAGCGGCAGCTCACTGGATAGACCATTCACAATGCTGGAATTCTCTATGGCTCTTCTTTCATCGAACAACTCCTCACCGGGAAGCGATATGATTAAATTCAATCTTCTGAAAAAACTCCCAGATATTGCTAAAAGACGCTTGCTAGACATATTCAATTCTTTACTAGAAAACAACATTGTACCGCCTGAATGGAGACAGGTCAAAGTAATATCCATTCGAAAACCTGGCAAACCAGCGTCTGACCATTAATCATACCGTCCGATTGCGATACTTTCGTGCATTAGGAAATTGTTGGAGAAAATGATCCTTCGGAGACTCGATCAGTGGGTCGAAACAAATAACTTGCTATCAAATACACAGTTTGGGTTCCGCAAGAGCAAAGAAACAAACGATTGCTTAGCGCTGCTTTCCACAGATATTCAACTGGCCTTTGCGCACAAGGAGCAATTGGCTTCAGTATTCTTGGGGGCTTTTGATTCAGTTTCCATTGAAATTCTGTCAGACAATCTGCACAGATGTGGACTTTCCGGAATTTTAAATAATTTCTTGTACAATTTGTTGTCAGAAAAGCAAATGAACTTTTCCCTTGGACAACTGACAACTTCCAGAATTAGCTACATGGGCCTGCCCCAAGGCTCATGTCTCAGCCCTCTTCTTTATAACTTTTACGTCAAAGATATCGACAACTGTTTGGCAGAACAATGCACGCTAAGACAACTTGCAGATGACGGTGTGGTTTCCGTAAGAGGTCCACATGCCGTGGACTTGCAAGGACCATTGCAAAATTCCTTAGATAACTTGTCTTCTTGGGCTAGGAATCTAGGGATCGAATTCTCGCCGCAGAAAACTGTACTGGTAGTGTTTACTCGAAAGCGGTACCCAGCCCAAATGCAACTTAATCTTTTGGGCAGAAACATTACTCAATCATTGTCTTTCAAGTACCTTGGGGTCTGGTTTGATTCAAAGTGCACTTGAAATACCCATATTACGTATTTGAAGCAAAAATGTCAACAGAGGATCAACTTTCTCCTTTCAATTTGCGGCACATGGTGGGGTGCTCATCCGGGAGACCTCATAACGCTTTATAAAACAACAATTCTCTCTGTTCTAGAGTACGGCTCTTTCTGCTTTCTTTCGGCAAGAAAATGTCACCTAATAAAATTGGAACGAATTCAATATCGTTGTCTGCGTATTGCTCTCGGCTGTATGCACTCAACGCATAACATGAGTCTCGAGGTTCTGGCAGGAGTAACACCCCTCCAGAACTGTTTCTGAGAGCTCTCTCTCAGAATACTAATCAAATGCGGAGTGACAGTTATAATTGAAAATTTTGAAGAAATTCTTGGGCTGAACACACAATCTCGATTTATGAGAATCTACCACCACTACATATCGTCAGATATGTGTCTTCCGTGTTACACTCCAGACCGTGCTCACTTCACCAATCGCAGTTCCTCAATTGAATATGATCTGACCATGAAACAAGCAACTCATGGGATTCCCGATCAACTTCGACCTATTTACATAGTTGAAGATGCTAATTTCAAATAACAGACTGTAGTGGTAATTTTTATACGATAGATGGAGTAGATGAAAGCATAGAGTTGATAGTTCCGTTAGAGTACGGCAGTGTGAAGATTGTATATAGATATTAGACAAGCGAGCTAGGACAACTTTTAAGGAAGGTACTATGCTTTCATCTACTCCATCTATCGTATAAAAATTACCACTACAGTCTGTTATTTGAAATTAGCATCTTCAACTATGTAAATCGTTGACTTCACGTAGAAGTAATACTAAAACATATAGTCAAAGTTCGACCTATTATTATCCCGCGTATTTTTACTGAAAAGTACCAACACGTCAATTGCGTGAAAAGATATTTTACAGACGGGTCACGTCTCAATGGATCCACTGGCTTCGGTGTCTTCAATGAAAACTCTAGCGCCTTCCGCAAACTCCAGGAACCTTGTTCCGTTTTTGTTGCTGAGCTGGCAGCAATCAACTTCGCATTGGGGATGATTTCCAACATGCCCGCAGACCATTACTTCATCTTCTCGGATAGCCTCAGTTCGATTGAGGCTATTCGGTCGATGAAACAAGGTAGGCACTCATCTTATTTCCTTTCAAAGGTAAGGGAGCAGATGTGTGTGCTGGTCGAAAGATCATATATGATTACCTTTGTATGGGTCCCCTCACATTGCTCAATCCCAGGCAATGAGAAGGCGGACTCTCTCGCAAAGGTGGGCGCGCAGGAAGGCGAATTTTATGACAGGCAAATTTCACACGATGAATTTTACCATTTAGTGCGTCAGAGTACCCTTTCGAGTTGGCAAACCGATTGGGACAATGGAAATCTTGGACGGTGGTTACATTCAATTATTCCTAATGTTTCTTCGAGAGCGTGGTTTAAAGGCTTGGGCTTAAGTCGTGACTTTATTCGCGTGATGAGTAGACTTATGTCCAACCACTACTCGCTAGATGCGCATCTCAATAGAATAAACCTCGTGGACAGCAACATCTGTCGGTGTGGAAACGGTTACGATGACATCGAACACGCAGTTTGGCAATGTACGGATAATGACGCCGCCAGAGAGCGACTTTTGAATACCCTCGAGGCCCAAGGAAGACAACCCTATATCCCTATCAGAGACGTGTTGGGTACCCACGATCTCTGCTATATGCAGTCGATTTATGTGTTTCTGCAAATGTCTAGTATAAGAATTTAATTCGTTTGTCTTTTGTATCTCTTTATTAGTTTTTGTTTGTCTTGTCCCCTGTCTCGATGAGCCTCATCGTCGCCCATTGGTCACCATAGCCGGTCGAACTCCAGACGAATCTAGAACCACACTACCGTTCATACTGGCGACAACGCTCTGATGAGACAACGATACCCTACTTCCAAACTCCTCCCCTTTTCCTATCCTTCGACAATGTACCCCTCTAACCTCGAGTAAGCCGCGAGTATCCTTCCCAACTCCTACTAGACATAGAATTAGGTGAATTTTGTTACAAACAAAGAATTGATTTAATAACATGCTTTATTAGATGTCCAATAAATGTTTTCTGGCTCCATTATTAGATGTCATTGTATTGCTTTACAATATTGCTGAATAAATGTGATTACAGTCAACACAAGCTCTTATACCACTATGCGTCCATGTTATAATCGCATGCTTTGTAAATGCTCTACAAACTACGTATTAATACCATAGAGGTAACTCTAAGACTAGAAGGTCCCGAAATAACGTGTTCAACTTTTTGGCTCAGCTCTGCTACTCTCTTCGGTCCCAAGCTAATCGATTCACCCCTCGAAACATAGGAAAAACCACTAACCCCTCAGTTTATCTGTCAAACTTTCATAGCGAATCAAAACAAACATTGCGTAGTACTAGAATTTTGACTAGAATGGGGTACGTTAATCGTTTTCTTGGGACCAATAGGCTAGTCAAGTAAATTTAAGCCAATTTAAAATCGTTAGTTTCGTATTGATTGCTGTTAATACCATATATGGATGGTCATGCATCAGAGATACGGATTTGACTTGTTAATAAAAGTTGTAGCTAATAACAAAACCTACAAAAGTTATCTACATTATTTTGAGGAAAGCTGTTGATAAAAAAAAGTTAGAGGCAAATGAATGTAAATGAATGTATGAAATGAATGTAAATAATTTTCCATGCCTGGGCCTATCACCAACAATCAATACGAAACTAACGATTTTAAATTGGCTCACCACTTTAGTAGCCTATTGGTCCCAAGCAAACGATTAACGTACCCTATTCTAGTTGAAATTCTATTACTAAACTATGTTTGTTTTGATTCGCTATGAAAGTTTGACAGATAACATCAGGGGTGTGTGGATTCATGCAGAACATGCAGGGGTGAGTGAAATAGCTTGGGACTGCTTGGGACCGTTGTTCTGGTACTGAGTGAGCCAAAAATAATAATGATTTTCTTCGGGACCCAGTGGTCTTAGAGTTACCTCTATGCTATCACTGTGATAGCAACAATCAATAAGAAAAAAAAATTTTAAATTAGCTCACCACTTTAGTAGCCTATTGGTCCCAAGCAAACGATTAACGTACCCTATTCTAGTTGAAATTCTATTACTACACTATGTTTGTTTTGATTCGCTATGAAAGTTTGACAGATAACATCAGGGGTGTGTGGATTCATGCAGAACATGCAGGGGTGAGTGAAATAGCTTGGGACTGCTTGGGACCGTTGTTGTAGTACTGAGTGAGCCAAAAATAATAATGATTTTCTTCGGGACCCAGTGGTCTTAGAGTTACCTCTATGGTGATAGGTTTCTATTTGATAGATTTTCTCTCAGTCTATCATGATAGAACCTGTATCCCATCTCTGATACTATCATGAGTGAAAAAATGATACACACTTAGAATTTTTTACAGGAGTCAGTATTTTTTTACTGGGTTTTTGAATTACTGAAAAACTCGGTTAAAATTCAAATGACCGTTATTCGTAAAGATTCGATAAAATAGACAAATTTTATTTTTCACCGTTAAACAGGGTTAACAGAAGTAAGTCTGTAAATTTTCGTAACACATTTTCTCAACTTTGAATTTTTCACAGATTTTTTAAATTTTACCGAACAGTTCCGCAATTCAAAAACTCGGTAAAAATTACTGACTGGATAAGTGTGTAGATAGAATCAATGATGGGATAGTAGAGATAGAAACAATATCATTTGGATTGCTATAAATGCTATCATGATAAATGGTCCATCTGATAGTTGAACTATCACATGATAGAGATGGGGATGAAATGAATGCACGAAATGAATGCAAATGATTTTCCATGCCTGGATAGACCTCTATCTGATAGATGATATTATCACTATTTATCAGATAATTGTGATGCCTGAGAGGGAACTGTCATCGGTCCGATGGTCAGAGTTGTTAGCCCAAGCACCGGACAAACCTGGAGGCGGTTGCGATGAGACAGACGCGGTATCTGTCAGTTGATCTTTGACCGAGTGAGCAGAAGCTGTTGGTCGGTTGTTCAGCGAAAGAGGTTTGAGCACGGGTACCGCGTGGCGTGACACAAGCGCTGGGAAATGCTCATTCGTGTTGGGTGGAACTCTTTTCCGCCCCGGATGGTTCCTCGTGGAAGCCTGCTGTCGGATCTGGATGAAGACCGCACGCTTGGGATATCTCCTATTGTTACCCAGGTGGTTGGAATCACAGTTCGCGCACTTAGGTTCAGTTTCTTCTTCCTTCTAGCAGATGGTAGTATATGGTAGTATTCTGTGCCCCACCGCATTTGCCACAACGAGCCTTCATGTGACAATTCTTCTTACCGTGCCCAAATGCCAGACAATTCGTGCGCTGGGTCACGTCACGGTGCGATTTGGAAGACCACGGATCACCATTTTCAGTGCAGGGACATCGTGGTGTAGAACTCAAACCGATTCGCCTGAAGAAATGTGACAACAGCTTTGTAGTACACCAGCGTCGAGCACATGATTTTGATCCCCGTGCTGCACAGCTTGAACAGCGGATGGATTTGCTTTTTAGCCAGCTCATTCCTTAGGAACGCAAGTTCCTTCGTCGAGGTGAACAGTGGGGGCACTTTTTCCCGTTTCTCAAGTGGATCTATATCTGCTTGTTCGGGAAGTGCCGAGAACGGGTTACTCTGAAGCAACCTTTCCGTGTGGTTGGTGGCACCAGCTTGCTTGTGAGGCTTTTTCGGGGCATCTTGAACTAACGCGGTTGCATCCACACTTTGGGCGATCCATCACCTTTAGTTTTTTCAACGGGTGAGTGGAGGCATTCAATTGCTGCTATACTACCGCCGATTTAGCTACTGCCACAAGAGAGGCGAGAACTTACGACACGTTGCCAGCCAAAGCGAACACTCGCGACGGATACCACGACCAATCGACCGACTATAAACACCGAACTAAGTGAGTGAGCGAGCGAAAAGAGAACCGGACTGTACAGTTCGATGGTCAAGCAGAGAATTTATTTATTTATTTATTTAATAAGTCATCTGACAAAGTTGTCTTAATGAATAATCTATTCGTCTTAAATAAGGTTCAGTCTTCTTACTCTATTCACAAATTGAGGTGTGATAATACCAAAATCAAATGCGGACTTGACGGATACAAACATACGAACCATTGCACAAATAGGCTGGTTGTAGCCATAGAGAGTACGATGAAAGCTCGGTTGCATCAGGGATTGCTGACGTAACATCCTACCTGAAGCACGGAAATCAAGCAGTGACAGAAGATGAGAGCAATCGACGTCACCGTTGAGTAATTTAGCTATAAACTTAGCCTGTTGTAGCTTACGTCTTCGATCAAGCATTTCGAGGTCAAGCAGACGGCATCTATCGGGATACGCTGGAAGGTTCAAAGGATCACGCCACGGTAGGTTTCTGAGCGCAAGTCGTATGAATCTTTTTTGCACACGCTCGATTCTTAGGTTCCATGTTACGTCATTTGGAGCCCATACAACTGAAGCATTTTCTAGGATCGGCCTTACGAGTGAACAATACAATGCTTTTAGACAGTGTGGATCCGTGAAATCCTTGGCAATCTTAGAGATGAAGCCAAGTTGACGATTAGCCTTGGAAATAATCGATGCTTTATGGGAATGAAAGAAAAGCTTCGAGTCCAATACGACACCAAGATCCGTCACTTAATCCACTCTGCTAAGAACAGTATCATCGATGTGGAATTCATAAATTAACGGGTCTGGAAGGAATGGAAGATGAGTTTTGGCAAGACAGCAGCGCTCTTTTATATCCATATAGAAATCACAGGCGTAGTCCTACGCCAAAAGTTTGGTTTTCCCATAGTAATTTCCATATAAACTTCAAACTTGCTGAAATTTGCAAAGCTATCCACAGCTTAGTCCTTATCCCAGGGATTGAACATGCCACTTAGTGCCTTTCGGATACAAATGATTGGATAAAATTGAAAACCAACGTCAATATCTATGATTTTTTCAATCTGTTTTTATTCTAAAATTTCTACATAATTGTAATAATATTAATAATAATAATATAATAGCAATAATAATAGTATATAATAATGTATATATAGTTATGTACAAATTGTTCTGATTTTCCCTTTCCCTCCTATTTCTTAATCCTGCTTAAATAGCATTCTGCATCTCATAGTGTTCAAGTATTTTGTAGTAGTAGATTACACACCATCGCTGCGTTTCGATTCCTCGTGTTTGTTTGCTTTGCCTTAATTGCCTCTCCGGTTAGAATTACAAATTAGTGTACAATCAATTCAGCACTCGACTTTTGTCACTCCATTAGCTTTGTTTGATCGATTCTTCTAAAGCTAATTCTCTCTAGGACCTTTGTTTACCGCGTTCCTTGATTCCTCTTTCGTTCCTGTTCGTTTTGTTTGTGTTTTATACTACAACTACGCATTTCAAGAAAAAGTACCTATCGCACCTAAAATCTACGGTGTATATATAGTATTCTTCAGCATTTATGTACCGCTTGTTTCCGTTCGGTTTTAGTTAGGATTAATAGTAGCAATTGTGGTTTTGTCTCCCACTATGTTGCAATAGTTTAGAACTATCTTCGAATAATTTCATTCCCGCATCCTACTTATCTTCCTTTTTTTTGTTTAACATGTGGTTGATCATCATTCTAGTTCCTTTGTTTTTAGACTTTTTGTTGTGTTTGGTTCGATGTGAAAAAATCACACCCGATACATTGACTTAAATCCTTACGTTCTACGTGTGTATGTGTGTTGTGTTGTGGTGTGTGTATGTAAATCTTAACTAGTGTTTGTTGCTTGCTGTTTTCGGTTTTCTTGGTATCCATTGTCGAACCAGCTGCACGCCTATCACTGTGTTAGACCTCCAAAACCGACTGCTGCTGCTGCTGCTGCTTAGTCGATTATCTAACATTTGCCTTTAAACCTACCCAAAGACTCTGACTTTACCGTTTTCGAATTTGGCTGAATCTCTTTGATGACCCAATGATTACCCTCGGAGGAAAAAAAGAAGAAGTGATAAACGGGAAAGGCAAAGAACATCAGCGTTCGATTTGTGTGTGTGTTTTTTTTTTCTCTAAAGTTGGTTGATATGAAACCGTTTTGAGGATAGTGGTTCTATTCTAAGGTTGATTAAATACTACCTAGGGAAAAGTAAAACAAGGTAAAACAGAACAATTCCCTTGCCGGGGCATAAAACCGGCTGTCAATACAAATAGAATCTCTAATTAAATAGACAAACTTAAAAGAGATACAAAGCGTACTAAAAATGGAAGATGCGAAAACAAAAGACAAATAACAGAAATGAAAACTATAATTGCAGCAGGGGAAACCGTTTCTTTGCGATTATTAACTATGAAATGCTAGGAGAGGAAAAAAAACAAACCCTAGCAGCGCTCTCGCTTTGAGCATTGTTGTGTGTAGCAGATAGTCATTGATGAGTGTCACTTTTTTGTTTGTTCTGCTATTATAGCACGCATGCTGTTTGATTTCTCTTGATTGACCTTAAGATACATAAATTACTGCTTTGCTTTAGATTAAATTACCTAAATATCTACACAGAATAGTTTGAGTTTAAATAAGGAATTCAACAACAATGAGGCGTTGCGCGTAGGTTCTAATAGCGTAGGCTCGTGTCAACTTTTGCTGCTGTCGTTGAGGTGCCTAACTAAAGTAACTGAAACAAAATTCATTCGCTAAGATTTACCTAATCTTTGATGTTTTAGTTAGAAAGCTGAACATTCACATGCTTTCCATTAGGAACCATCCATAAATGACGTACCAAATAGAGATTCCACCTCATACATGGCCGGTCACAACTTCTGATCTACTCTCCCTCGTCAAATGCTACGTCATTTATGCATGGTCCCCTAGTGGTTTTTTGTTTGTTTTCTGTGTCATCAAATTTATTGAGCTAAGTCACAAATTGTATCGAAGACATCCACCGCGACTGGGGCCAAAGGGCGGTAATTTATTTTGAAAATAAAATTGAACTTGGTGCTGCCATCCGCTGATGAGTTTGTTGTTGATTGACATAAAAGCTATCGAGTATTGATTTGGGATTCTATAAATTTCAAGAGAAAAATATGGTGAAGGATGTTGGGAAATACGGAAATACCCAGTCGGCACATCCGTCATACCTTGAGCAACAAATCACTGGAGTTTCAGAACATACATCTTATGGTGTACGTGCCTTCTTCTTCTTCTAGGCTTTTTACTAGTGTTCTAGATGCACTTCCATTGAGAATTGACCACTGTGTCAAGCAGTTTTGGCGTGACTTTCTACCAGCGATTTCACAAAACTGGACCAACTAATTTCTATTTTGTGGTTAATTCAAGAACAACATGTGAAAACGGCATACAAGCCTTTTGTAAACAAACCTTCTTATGCCCTTTTCTCGACCCATATGACACCAACACAAACCATTAACATTAGCGGGTAGGGGAAGCTTTCACCTTCCCGAAGATGTTGTTGGTTTGCGTGGGCGACCGTCGGTTGGCGAGAAAAGGGCCTACAAAGGTTTGTTTACAAAAGGCTTGTATGCCCTTTTCACATGTGGCTCTTGAATTGATTGAGAAATTTCTATGACAACCACTGCATGAAAATGTATATATTGTGTAGCACGTACAATGATACACTATGGAAATCGAGAAAATTACCAACCCGAATGGTTTCCTCGACCGAACCGAGAATCGCACCCTTCGACTTGGTAGTCCCGTGCCGTTACTAGCTACGCTATCTGGAGGCCCCATAATTCTAGACCAATAATTGAAATAGGCGGAACAACCAAACGTAGACAATGGCTTTAAACACAAAATTCTCATGAATCAAAACACTCCCAACGCAAACTAACAATGCCATTCGATAAAGGAAGTTTGCTCTATCAGATGACGGTGTTAGATTGCTTGGATGTGCTTTGATTCTCGAGGAATTTGCGTTTAAAGTTATTGTTTACGTTTGGTTGTTCCGCCTATTTCAATTGTTGGTCTAGAATTGTGCGCTCTGCGCTTGCCCAACCGACTCGTAAATCCTGGGAAGGAACACAGAAGAAAAGGTGATCTTCGCAAGTACTCGCAGGTCATCGAGTTCCTGAAATCCTGGTGTCAAATCCTGGAGAAAATGAATGGCACCGTTCCAAACTACGATCTCAATAGGTAATCTAAAGCGAACCCACCTACCTTTCTGCTGTTAGTTTGCGTGAGTATTTTGTGATTCGTGAGAAATCGAGCCATTGTTTACACTTGGCTCATGGTCCCTATTCAAATGTTCGTCGAGAAATGTACCCTTCTTAGATATGTACATACCGCTTGGAAAACCAACTTTGCATCCGAGACCCAGAGGGCCGAGTGTCAAATACCAATCACCCCAGGAAGGTTATGAGGTCAGGAGTTATGAGCGGAATTACCAGACAGTAAGCAGAATACACCAACACCTCCATACAGGCGCATCAGGGGCATGAAGTAGTTCGCCTCCTCGTGGTGTGCCCTGGAAACGCTAATTATCGAACCCAAGGGAGAGATATTGCGGCTAAACGAACTACCGCAGAGTAGGGACGCTGGAACCCCATCCAGCTCGTCCCAGGAGGTTGAGAAGCCCTGCACAAACCCTCGTTGTGCAAAGGCAGGAGTGACGCCGGGTTCTTAGAGTGCTTAGCACACGCAGCTGGTAAGCGGCCACATCTGTCCTAAGCTACCCTGTTGGACAGTTGGCTGGCTATCACGTCTGCTCTAGAACTCGGGCGAACAACGAACAGCGAACAACAAGAGCAAGGCCCTGCACAGCTGCTCACTGTGCAGTTGCGAGTGTCACGTCGGACACAACAACAAGTGATGCGCCATAGCGCAACCGGCCCCCTCCCATGACGTAATGCTTTCGGGTGGTTCCGGGGAGGGCAAGGGCCTAGAGCACAGGGTAAGGTTTAGTGGGTCGGGAGAGCTATTTCTCCCATCCCCACACCCTGAGTTATCTTCTCAGGTGTCTGGGAGCAGATATATACCACGGTTCCATTTAAAGGACTGAACACAATGAACACACGGTATAGCGGCAAGCGCAAGTTTTCCAATACATACACTGAAATTCGTTTGACAACCCATAATGATTTACCGCGTTGCGTCAAAACCGGCATTGTACTAAAACGCGTCTTTTTCAACATTTTGGAAAAACGCGTTCCGGTTGAGCGGCGGCCTGAGAAGAGCTCAATGTTTTCAGTTATATTTTTTGTAATTTTGGGTTAACCGGAACTTTCAAGACGTCCCTGCGCTTCGGTCAGAGAGCGTATAGGGCGTCGTTGTGCCAATTTGGTCGTGGCACATTTCGAGTATGAGAGAGTAATTGCAGTTAGATCAAAAGTGCCTGAGAAAAATGCAAATACTTTCGCAGATTACCCGAAGTTGCGATAGTGAAGATATGATCACAGACAAGCAGACATAACACTCTTAAAACCTTCATTGAAATCGTTTTTACGGTCAATTTAAATGTTTCTTTGTTGGTAGTACCGCCACTTGTGGTGCACATAATCAATTCCCTTCCGTTTGACGTTTACACACTACAGCCTTCTGTAGATGGTGGTTTGGTTTACAATGAGAAATGTTCAATGTGTTGTGTCTGTTTGTCTGTGATATAACATTGAGGTAACGTTAGGATAAAATCAAAATATTGAGAAATATAACGCATCACTTTCAGAAATATTTCACTTCGCAACCGATGAACCATTCTGACGGCCATATGAGTACCCAAGTAACAATATAGTCGCAATATAGCTTGTATATTCTTACTTTGCTTGACTATGGTTAGTTGGGGAATATGATGAAACTGTCACTTCTTGAAACTGATCCCTTTCGTATTTCTTTCATTCTCTTTTCGCACACGGAGCGCTCGGAAGAACAGCGACTTTGGACGTGAGCCTTGTCCCAGATCACCATGGCAATTCATTTCAATTCAATGAAACCGACCAAAAAAGGCGGAATCATATTAGGACCAAGGACGATCACGGAAAGAAATTGCCGGTGAAGCACGGAATGAAATACGAAGCGTTAGAGAAAAAGTCCAAAAGAATCCAAAAGAAGTAATCAACGACGGCGGAAGAGCAGAATGTGGTGAGAGCTTTCCAATTATTAAAAAAAATATATCAAAATTAAACTAAATAGGGGAATTTACGTATTCTCGTCAATCTAAGCAGCGTCTGCACTTCTACTAGCATTTTCTCAGCGTCACGCACATATATGATGTGTCTGTTTGTTTACATTCATCTGCTGCTTGCTTCTCTATCCATTCCAATCGACAGAATTTTTCAAAACGTTTTGAAAGCGTTTTTACAACGCTCCAAACTTCTCAGGTGAGTGTGACTATTGTCGGCAGCCTCTTTTTCTTCGGCAACCTTCCCATTAGAACTGCGTGTTAACCAGCTGTTCTATTATCGGCAACTCGAAATCAACCCCATTTTGTAGTGCGTATGCTTTATTTGAAGAAAAATGTAGCATTACTGGATTGCTCGATCGTTCAAATATAATCAGATTGAAGCTGAAAGGCTAAACAATCGTTTGGACACAATCAGGGAAGTGCGTTGATGGGAAAACATAGTGAAATTAACCTTTAAATTTTGGTTGCCGAAAACAGTCAATGGGTGCCGAAGCCAACATTTACCCTACATGCCAGGTTTGAAAAAATATATTTTCAAACCTGGAAGCGTGTATGTAATACCAATATCCATTTGATAACGGTGATGCATACATGCGGGGCTTATTGTAAGTGAAAGTAACCTCGGAATGGGCGTGACTCTCCAGACATTCTGAAATGGGTTGCTGGATCTGCAATAGAGCTATCACCTTCTAACTCCCGGACTAAAGCTGTCTACAATGACCATAAATGCGACATTGTAGAGAGAGTTCTTCCATAATAACACTGCCGGCCAGTGGGGTTAGATTGAATACACACACACACACACACACACAACCGGAACTTTCAAGACGTAAACCAAATAATCCTCTAAGGTGGTATTAAGTAGTCAGAACCATGTTGGCTGAATCCAGAAATATTCCGGATATCCCTGGGGAAGTGGTCAGATTCTTCTTGAACCAACACCCTCATGCGACACATCAAACTATATCAGAATTCAAAAATAAGATCAAGTACTCAGGATCACGTTGGCCAGATCCAGATATATTTCGGGTAAATCGGAGGAACTGGTCAAATTCTTCTTGAACCAACACCCACATGCAACACACCAAATTACATGAGAATTCAAAAATATTATCATTGGTCGCCATATTAAGTACTGAAGACCACGTTGGCCAGATCCGAACATGTTCCGGGTACCCCGGAAAAGTGGCCACATTTTTCATGAACCTACTCACCCTCATGCAACACATACATAAGATCATTGGCGGCCATTTTAAGTACTCAGTACCACGTTGGCCAGATCTGAACTTGTTCCGGATACCGCCGGAGAAGTGAAACTTGAAACTTCATCTTCATGTGACACATCAAACTACAAGAGAATTCAAAAATAAGAACATTGGTGACCATATTAAGTACTGGCCATACATATTCCGGGTGCTCTCAGAGAGTTTCATAAATTTTCCGAAATTTACCTGAGGCCAATCTCTGTTAGTTCTCGGAACTTCCTGAAATTCTCTTCAGAAATACTTTGAGGTTCTCCTAAGAACTACTCTGAAGGTCTCCTCAGACTTACTCTGAAACTCTACAGAAATACTCTGAAGTTCTCATCAGAACAAAGTTCTCGTCAGAACTACTCTCAACTTCTTTTAAAAACTACTCTAGATCTTCGATGAAGTTTTCAACTTGAAGATCTTCAAATTTTTCCAGTAGTCGGGACTTCCCTAAAGATATTGTTACTCCACAGACGTTCTTTTAACTTCTCAAAAAAAAAATAGAGCTTTGGACTTCCCTAAAACTCACGGAACTTTCCTTAAGCTCCCGCAGTTTTCCTGCTATTCATAACTCTTCCCCGAAGCTATCGATATTTCCCCACGATTCAAGGTACCTTTTCGACGTGCTTTCACATTTTTTAAAGTTAATGCAAATTCAGAAACGATCAGTGGACTTCGGAGGATTTCAAAGCCCCTTGGATATTTTTACAAGAATTCAGGTAGAAGAAGACCCTCTACTGATCTGAATGAGAGGTTATTCAAATAACAAATAACTCAAAACTCTAATCAAAATAATCCCGTTTACGTGGCTTGTTTACGTACAGCATGTAGCGGAAGAGGAAAAATAAATAGATTTTGCGCGCATGCATTGTGGGTACACTCAAAATAATCCACACGTCAATGCTACGTGAAAAATCACGTAGATTCAAAAAAAAATGATTTTTTATTCCAGTTTATCTGACAAAGGTAACTATCATCGGACTTTGGTTGTATGTATATGAAATGAAGCGCCAGTTACTTTTACTGCAGTTGCCTCATCTGTCTTACGTGAAAATCACGTACTTTTTTAAATTCATATTGACAGCTGCATTCCGCGTTCATTCTGTGTATGAAGAATAAGCAAAATGGCGCCTGTTGAAAACAAACTGCAAGAGCTGCTTGTTCATTTAAACATCACGCAACATTTGTTAGAAATATTTGATGGTAAGAACGGTTTAATGTGAGATTGTATCTTATATTGATGTCTTTTTTTATTTGAATAGAATGTGGAGTCGATTTTGTCGATTTGCTCAGGATTACGACTGATCAACTTCGCAAGTCTTTGGAACCAACAAAAATTTTCTGGCATATGAAGTTACGATATATTTATCTGTAGTATATGTGCTAAAAAATGAGTTATTTGATAGTTTTCCAGTATCAGTACAAAAAATCGATGATCAGTCTAAAATGTATTTTCGAGTTAAAAATAGTTCCAATGTTAATCCTGTAGAAGCTAAGTATGTATAGTTTGTAATAAAAGATACGGGAGTAGTCACGTATCTATTATGTGAAATTCCAGTGGGATGAGAGGTCATTAGTTCATTCTGTGCTACATATGGTCCACGTGAGTGCTACGTGAAAAGTGCGATGGGAAAAAGCCACGCATGTTTTCACGTAGCATTGACGTGTGGATTATTTTGAGTGTAGCAATGCGGCAAAGCGGCAGCGGTTAGTGCGATTTTACTACACTGTGCGTTTGCCGCTATGCCGCTATTCCAATGTCATTGTGTTCACTGCCCATAATCGCAAGTCAGTCCCATCTGTAAAAAACTGGAAATGAGAAAACGGCGTTCAAAGATTTTACAAGTTTTCTGATTTGACACTTATTTTGGAGGGATAAATTTAAAAATAATCGTACAATGTGATAGAATGCATCTATATTTACCATAAAATATTGAAAAAAATATCGTGAAATTTTTATTTTATGGCCAAAATCTGAATGGGACTGACTTACGATTACATTTAACGTCAATGAGAAAAATATCCGCAAGTCAGTAACAATTCCATGACGATGCTGCATTAGTTTAGCACAGTATTGAACAGTAGAAAGATACCATGGTTCCATAGAACGTTATTGAATGTTTCTGGATTGGTTCCGCTGGTTCCAGAGCATATTGCGATGAGTATGGGTCTTAATCAGACCAGAGCTTTTGATAAACGTGCCAAACCCCCACCATGAGATAAATCAATTCACATGAGAATTCAAAAATAAGATCAATAAGAGTCATGATGAGTGACCAGCACCCGAACATGTTCCGGATATCCCCGGGGAAGTGGTAAATCCTATTTAAATCAAAATACTTCAAGCGATACATCAAATCACTTGAGAATTCAAAGCCATATCCATTGGCGGCCAAACTGACTATCGTAAGAACTATATTGACCACATCCGGACATGTTCCAGATACCCTAGGGGAAGTGGACAAAATCTATCTTGAGACAAATCTCATGATGCGTTGTGTTGTCTAACATTTCTAACATATTGTTTTCTAATGGGACTGACTTGTGGTTACTTTTCGCTGTAGGACAATTTGACTTGGTATTGATTTTCATTTTCCTGGAACAAACCACCTTTTTTTCAATAGCATATCTCAGAAAAATATAGAAAGATAAACTAAATAATGATGCTAACTCAAAATTGATAAAAATGCAGATGGGACTGACTTGCGATTACCGGCAGTTCAGCCCTTAACCGTGGCTAGGGAACTGGCTGTTTCAAATGGGAAGTTGGCGTTGTGTTGAACTTGTGTGCAATGAGGAGATGAAAGTAAAAATGCTGGTGAAGTCGCAGAATGATACATGGGGGAGAGGTAGCTCATCGATTCTTCCGGTTCGCCTCCTAGCATCGTGCTATAAGCAGTGATGCAAAATATCATGACACTCACGTGACACTCGTCTTCGCATCAACCGACTATCGCTTACAGATCGTTTTGTCACGCAGTGAGAATTAGAGCCATGGCAAACAACAATCACCAGTAATGGTCGCTGCTCACAAGCAAATCGTTACACTCGCTGCTGATAATGAAAAGCACAACGAAAACAGTGAAGACTTCTGCAGTACGATCATGAAAAAAAGCGAAACGACAGAAGAAAATGAAAACAATGCCTTCGCATTCTAAGTTCATCTCGGCAGGCGCGACTGTGAGTTACAAACAAAGCAGGCAACATTAAACGGAAGCTGTTGGGCTCACTCACCAACACACTCACATAAGAAAGCAAAGCAGGAACCTTCTTCAAAACGAGCACAGATGAGTGTCGTGATTGTCAGGAATGACCAGTTCGGTGATGGATCACAACAGAAGACGACATTCACCAGTTGCTTCTTACTTCTTTCGTCAACTTGATGGATGGTCATGGAGCGAGCTTCGACGAGCACATTAATAGGAATGTACAAAGCGTTACTACCATCAGCTGTTTGATGATGGTGATTGTGATAGGTCGCAACTCTGGCTATAAGGTACCAGGCGATAACCAGGGTAGTTGATCGATAGCTCGATGACGTCATTTCGTTGACGTATGGGAAATTCTCATAGCAGGCGTTGACGATGGGACGTTGTCGAGTTGTTGAATAGCAACTATCGTGGTAACTCACCGATTACCTGTCGATCTGCCAAATTTGGAAAGACGACTGCATTGAATTGTCTCATATAATAATATTCCGCCCACTATGTCACAAGAAATTGCGAGTAGCTGAGTGGAATGGAGATAAGTTAAGCATTGGGTACAGGACCAAGTCTCCCCTGGGTGGTGCGGTGCCAAAAGATGAGCGCAATAGAATCATCAAGTTGCCATAAGGCACGGAATGAGACTATTGCATGGCTGGGTAGTCAAAGTCTTCCATTCGTTAGTCATTTCAGGTGGATTAGAACAGGTTTAGGTTTAGGGTGGGCGTTGGCCAGATTTGGATTTTTCAGATGTCATAGGACCCTGTCATTGAACGTCGCGTGAAAGTGGAACTTAATGAAGGCCTAAGTACTTTTTCGTAGTTTTTAGTTTTCGGATTTGAAAGATCGTCGGTTACAGTGGCCTGAGCAGAAAAACGCTGTCCCAGGTCCTCACATATCAAAGAGATTTATGGTAAAATCGCTTGTGTATCGTGTATTTTGCGAAACTCGTTATTGTCGTTGGTTCCGGGTTTGAATGGATACACAAATTTGAGCAACGGTATTATGTGATATGAGGGGCTCGGTGGCCTTAGAGCAACCGTTTTTGCTTACTGAGCAGAACATCATGAGTCTAATCTCAGGCCCATCCACATTCAAGATTCGTCAATCGTTTTATTTGTTAATATGACTACATGGTAATAACAGCAACTCGGTGATTAAAAAGGTGCTCGTCTGCCTAGTGGCAAACTTTTTGCTTACTGAGCAGAAGACCATGGGTTTAGCCCCAAGCTTTTTCGCGTTATATGATCGTTAGGACATCAATTCAGCTTATCGTTTACCAAAACGAACCCTGCTGCAAACCCAACCCTCTTATCCAACATCCCAGTGATTCCTCGTGGAAATGCAGAGGTGTTCTCGGCTTCCATCAAAGCGAGTGTCATGTCAACACAATCCTTCCCATTCCTTTCTTGACCTGTGTTCGGGCGCGGCCGGCGCTGGTATTGCCTAATTTAAGATCACCAGTTTTTACACATTGAGGATGATTGCTAGTCCCAAGCATCGTCTATTGGTTCTCTGTGTAATTACAGCTGATCTGGCAGTAACAGAGTAGCAACCGTGGGCGGTCAATCAAGCTCAAGCTCAAGCTCAAGCTCAAGTTGGTGAAGTCGCAGAAAGATACAAAAATTATAACAAATGATGTTCCTGTTACTTTCAGATTTGAAACGCTTGGAAACGCGGTTATGTCATGCCATTCGGAGAATGATCGAATAGCTACGCTGTATTACTACATTGAAGAAAGATGATCGAAACGAGATGGTGAAAATCTCATTTTGGAAATTAGATTAGTAATTTTAAATTAGTGAAGTGAATTCGACTGTCCACTTTTGATTGCATAGTAGAATAAGTGTGAAGTCGATTTTATTTCGTCAGCTGTTGTTGGTCCATGTTAGGTTTAATTGTAGTTCTGCGCTCACGATTGTTCGAGCTGCTTACCGGCCTAGATCCGAGTGCACCAGTGTTGCCAAGAAACGTAGATTTCATATAGTAGAGGAAACTGAATTTTGAGAATGGTGCTCGCAGTCCGTTCGTATCGAGCAAGGGAAATGATTTTACAAAGTACCGGTGAAATGGTCACCCTGGATATTCAAAATGACCGAATTTTAGCACAAATGTGAATGATTGCCCATAACAAACAATTATGCAAAGTTTCATGCAAATCGGAGAAGGTCGAGTTTGATCGATTCGTCATTTGGCGTGGAACTTCTCTATGGCCTTTTTGTTCCACATTTGATTTTGAAAAAAAATCATTAGCAATGTTTAGAGGGGGTTCATTTTTTAATTTAATTGATGATACATGAAGACAATGTTATAAACTTACAATTCGGTGCACAAACTCCCATAAATGATTCACGGAATCGCGTGTATCAACGCACTATCGTGAGGGTAAACTTCTAGCCCCTAGTTCTCCTACCCATCAAGTTCATGTCAAACAAATAAATGATTGAAGGCGGAGATGGAGAAAGAAACACGGCCAACGCATGAAGAATGTAGGTACATACCTACTCGATTTAGAAATGACACTTACGCTTAAATTGTATGCGAGGTGTTTAATTAATGCAAAGACAACAAATCAATCTTTGCTATCCAATTCGTTCGAAGCATTTACCTTTGAGCGGCAGATGACGCGATTGTACCTGTCTCATAGCGTTCATATGAGAAAATTGAAAAGTTGCCAGTCTTGATTTGTTGTCTTCGATTAATATCTCATACCATCACCGAAAATAATTTTCATGTAGCTTCCATTGAAAACGCACATTTTCACGATTTTCATCCATAATCAAAATTAATGGAATTCATCCGAATTTCACATAAAATTTATGCGATCACATTAATTTTATATGATTTTTCGTATGAATTCCATCGGCCTCATAATATTCATGTGATTTTGTGGTGGGATTTTTAGCTATGTGATCACATGAAAGCTATGTGAAATTCACATGGTTTTCATCCATTAGATATGTGATAAATTTTTTGAGTGTAGGTTCAGAAATGTACCCGCAAGAAAAGTTAAAAGGCAATAGGGTCGGGTGGGGCAAGAGTGCCTCCCCCAATAATTTTGAAAATAAACATGTTTTCAATGCTCATTCACCAATGAAACTATGAATGGTGTTCCTATGCAGCATTATAGAAAGGTTTGTTCAAAATGAAGTAGGTATTACAAAAATTGCAAAAAATCATTTTGTGCCGATGTGTCAAAAATCGAAATTACTTATAATAATTAGACATCATAAAATAAGTATTTTGGAATTTCCAAATATTGTTTTCTACAATTCCAGCATTGAGGCATCACTAATAATGAATAATTGAAACACCAATAACAAAGAATATATAAATAATCTCTATAATTGGTCAAAAATTATTTTATTAAAAATGAACCTCATACGGGGAAAGAGTGCCACCTCTATAATATTTATGAAAATTATACAAAAATGTAAAAGAAATCGCTTCATTGCCCATTTAAGTCTTTGGTTAGCTAGTTTTCACCAAATTTGACAAAACCAGCTACATAAAATATCAACAACAATAGATTTCATTTGATTCCATCGGGAAACATAGTTCATTGGTTATGTATTGAGTAATATTGTAAAATTTAATAGTTAAATTGAGTCAACAATAACAGCTCTTTCTAGCATGATTAATAATCAAAAGACTAAAACAAGCATTAATCGATTTGACTCAATTTAAGACGCATGGCATGGCCCTTTTGCCCCATAGGGGTTGACACTCTTGCCCTATTGTAGATTCAAAAAAAGATTTGAGATGACATTTTGAAAAAAAATTCTGAACAACTTTTTACGAGATATAGTTTGCATTAGGTACATTGCTGATGTATGAAGGCAATAATATGAAGTTGCAATATGGTGTAGAAACTCCTATAAATATCCAATATTTAGCGTACAATTGTTAAGGTGGCACTCTTTCCCCACCCGTCCCTACATGTTTTTCTTGTTTTAAATCACATTCCCTTTTAAAGTGAAATGAACTCTTTAATAAGATGAAATTTATATAATGAGTACGCATATATAGAACAAAAGTTATCATATAGAAAAATCAACTGAATCGAAAGCTGCTTCCTCGTCCCTAGTCAACTAGTACGTGTCTGTTCACATGAATCATGCTGCTTGATAGAGGTTTTACAAAAATTCACTGTCCCAACATCTAATCAACACGGCTCATCAGTTTAAACAGCACCAAATACCGAAAAACAAGAAAACTGTAACACTAAGTTACCTATAGGTATTTCCCTTTCCTTACAATACCAAACACCGCATATCTCCGCCCTAGCTCTGTCTCCGCCACAATCATCGCTCGTCCTTCCTTCCGTCCGTCCGTCCGTCCATCCAGATTCACTACCATTACAAATCACAGCTTCTTCCGTTGCAAGAAAAAAAAAAGTTGTTACCGTTCTTCCGGAAACCACCATTTATCCCCCTCCCCCGGAGAAATTCCTCCCTATGGCTAAGGGAAGATCTCAGCTCCGCGGGGAAGTTCGTTTATTGTCAGTCACTGACGGCGGCAACAACCGTCTGCCACCACCATCACCACTACCATACGGGTCAGGATGCAGCGGCCGGCGCCCCCTCTCTAACGAGATTTTTTTATCATTTTGTTTTAGCTTTCAGTCCTTTGGGTTTCACGATTAGGATCCAAACTGTTGTGTGGTGATTGGTTTGCTAGTTCTTCATCTTTGATCAGACTTTTGTATTCTACGTTTTCCGGTGCCCAGTGAATTACATTCGCCGGAGCTTCTGAATACCGGCCTGAACGTACTTGACCACATTGTACAGCGAGCTGTGCAACGTCATCGGGCCATTGTCGTGATCCAGGTCGATGAAAAAATCTAGAACAACGGAAAGGAAGATAGGAATTTAATTCCGGTGATGAGCGATGAAAGAGCATATCCTACCTGTATGATTCCCCCGTATAACCAGATTGTCCGCTTGCTCCCACAGGTCCTGACAGTTGAGCAGATAGTTGAACAGTGTTGCTTGCTTTTGGAATGCCATATGTACCTGTGTTTGCGTGTTGGGGACGAAATTTGACGTTGTAAAAGCTGTACCTAGGAATGGTGTGTCGGAATAACTTACGTGAACCGGCATAAGCAAGCACGGTGAGGGGGAAGAACTGATCGACGAACCCGGAATGGGACCCGCTTGAACGGTTTGACCCGAACAGTAACCGGAACTCTGCGGAGATGGAAAAAAGATTAATGGTAAGCGGTAAACGTCTAGCCTCATGACAGCTTTTAACTGACCTGCGAACCCACCGAGGTCGGCGACAGTGGCGAAGGTGTATTACCGTTGACCATATCGGCCGAAACCGGTTGGTTGGGCTTCTGATTGTACTCTGCGATGATCCGCTGCACGTCCTTGATGTCATGCCGTCGCATTTTGTACAATTTTAGATAGATCAACGATTGACACCGTAAGCTGGAATTGTCGGAGGATAAAAAACAATTATGTAAATGTTAGGTTAATTATGCATTTGCGGTTTTAGCTCCCAAGCATGGTTACAAAACTTAAGTTAGGCAATTCTCTTCAAGGTTTAACATTTTGGTCTGAATCTAAATGTAAGCACGTACCTCAATATCGCCACCTTACTGTGGATGCTACCCTGCACGGTGAGATGCTGCTGCTGGCTACGAAACTTCGACGAAATGTACCTATGCAAATAAGAAACCGTTCTTTAGTAAGAGTCATTTGCATACTTCATCTGGCTTTACTCACTTGATCAAACTGAGCGTATCTTTGTACATGGTAAAGGCGGCCTTCTCGGTGATCGGGTCCCGTTCCATCGTATCGCCCGTGAGCAGAAAGAACAGCACCGCCTCCAGGTAGAGCATGGCCTGCGCCAGGTGGTCACCCTCCCGATCCGCCGCGTGCTTCAACCGCTTCGCCTCCGAGAGGTAACGATTTTGGTCCCGAACCTCCAGTTCGTCCTCGTTGGAACGTTCAAAGTACGATACGTAGATTTTCTTCACCATGATAGGTCCACCAGTAGTAGTTGCGGCACCACCAACGTCCCCGGTACCTAGCGAATCTCCAGCGGATTTTGGGTGAGGTGTGATAGTGGTGGTAGCACAAGTAACAACGGCGGCGGTGGCGTTGGCAGCAGCAGATGGCAGATGATGGGGGGGTTGATCCGCTTCTAACCGATCGTGATTGGTCGGAGGCATTTGGTCTAGGGCATCAGTCTAATGAGGGGGGAGAATTTGAACTTGTATTATCCAGGCTTGGCATTTCCCCGATTAGTGAGTGGCTTTTAGGCGATCCCATGAACTCTAGTTAAGAAGGATATAGGAATGCGTATGGACATGCCGGTCGAATTTCAAAAAAATGATTATGATTTGTCAATGTACGAGTCAGCGTCGATGGAAGATTTTACCGCTTATTTTAGTCACTGCCACTGGATGGACGGACAATGACAAAACTGTTTTTTTTTTATCAAAATCTCAGTGATTTTTTGTCGATGACAAAAATTTACCATGACATGAAATTTGTGAATCCACAAGCACACTTACTGATATAAGTTTCTATGCCATTGACAATAAGGTACGACCTACCTTGGATGGTCTTTAATATCTTGTAATAGAGACAAAAATCGAGAGTAAAGGAAATTCAATACTGCGGAGAATATCGGTCTCCGCGCTGAGTAGTCCTGCGAGAATCGCTATGGCTACTTCTTTCCTGATGCAACAAACTCCTAAAATAGTTTGCCCTTCGTCTGTGAACGCGCACCAATTCATACGCTTGGGTCAGTTCTTTTCGAAGATGTTTGATTTCGGTCCACAGGTCGTCCGTTGGGTCGTCTGGCCGTCGCCTGTCGGATAGCTCGTGCTGCTTTTTATAGCGGTGTTCGCTCCGATGATGGTGCCCAGAGGCACCGGAGCCCTCATGCTGATATTCATGATCGTTAGGTAAATGTGACATCTATAACGTAGAAATTAAAATTCATGTGCGATTGATGTGTGTGTGTGTTATGCAGTGCGTTACACTAGTACCCAACCGATGCTTTGGTTGTAATGATGGACAGACGAACAATGATTGGTTAGTCACGTTTTACCCTGCGCAATATGTTGCTCATTCTAATGGGTTGTGTTATTTTTTTAAACACCTATTATAACTAGAAATCGGAGTTCAGAATTTACTGGATTAAATTCTGTAGAGGGTGAAGTGGCATAATGAGCATACGGGGTGATTTGAGCACCCCCATTATTTGAGAAAAATTACTGTACAGTACGGTAATGTATGATCTAACGTAAAATCAATTTACAAAACATGAGAATTCTCGTATTTTAAAGATAACCTAAACATTTAATAATTGTTATTAATATTGTGTTACATTTTTTTTTAAATTCAAAGACTTCGACTCCGGCTGAATTTGAGCGAAAATGTAAATTGCTGCCCATAGTATAAACAACTAGGGGCATTTACGTATTCTCGGCAACCTAAGCAGCGACCTTCTTTCTATAGTCTTTTTCTCAAAGGAACGCACAGATATGCAGTATTGGTTTGTTTACAATCTTTTGCTGCCAGCTGCTCTAACAATTTCAGTCGAAAGAATTGTCAAAAACTGTTTTGAAACGCTTTTACAAAGCTCCAATCTTCTCTAGTGAGAGCGAGTATTGTCGGCAACCAGTTTTTCTTCGGCAACCGTTCCATTTGAACTGCATGTAAATCTGCTGTTCTATTATCGGCAACTCGAAATCAGCTACGATTTGTAGTGCGTGTGTTGCATTTCAAGAAAACCTTGCTAGATTACTTTTTCTCAGTGGTAAAAATATAGTCAAATTGAAGCTGAAAGCATAAAGAATCGTTTGCATGCATTCAGCGAAGTGTTTTCGTAAGAAAACGCAGTGAAAATAGTGTTTCAATTTGTGTTGCCGAAAATAGTCTGTCATGCCGAAGCCGTCATTTCCCCTACGTAAAGTTTCATACGAATCGGAGAAGGTCAATTAAAAATTCATTTTTTTTTTTCGTTATTTTACCTGGAACAGCTCAGATTGTCTGCTCGATTTGAATGACTTTTCCCAAGATTCGACAGATAACCGATTTTTCCACATCCTTCTAGATTCAGCATCTTTAGGTACAACTTTGAAAAAACATATCAACTTGCCCCGGTGTACCTTACTGTATGCGCAGTAGAAGGACTGTGTGGATTTGAACAGATTTCAGACTTTGACTATATGTTTTAGTTTTACTTCTGCGTGAAGTCATCGATTTACATAGTTGAAGATGCTTATTTCAAATAACAGACTGTAATGGTAATATTTATACGATAGATGGAGTAGATGAAAGTATAGAGTTGATAGTTCCGTTCGAGTACGGCAGTGTGAAAATTGCATATAGGTAGTAGAATAGCGAGCTAGGACAACTTTGAAGAAAGGTACAACCGATTTGTACCTTCCTTAAAAGTTGTCCTAGCTCGCTATTCTACTATCTATATGCAATTTTCACACTGCCGTACTCTAACGGAACTATCAACTCTATACTTTCATCTACTCCATCTATCGTTTAAAAATTACCACTACAGTCTGTTATTTGAAATTAGCATCTTCAACTATACAGATTTCAGATTTCAACTGTTTGAAACAGGTTATTTCCATACATTGTTTCCACGGGCATCTTACATCAATAGACAATACACATTTAGGAAGCTAAGGGTAATACTATTACTATTTACAGGATCCAAGACAATATGAATATTTATATTATAGTATAATTTGAATTGCATCCAGGCTCGTAGGCAGAAATAGGACTGCAGTAGTCCGAACCCGATAGTCGATGCACGGCAAACCCCTGATTCTGATTTTTACGCAACATAACAATCGTCGCGTCGGAAGCACCCAAGCAGAATAAGCCACCCACAGATAAAGCAGAATCCATCGAAAACATACCTGAGCATTACTACTGGTCTTGTCCTTTTTCCGTCGTTTTTCCTTGTAGGAGCTACTGCTGGAACTGGATGTGCGCTTTCTTCGGCTATTGCTCTCCGGCGGTTGCTGTTGCTGTTGTTGTTGTTGCTGCTGCTGCTGCTGCTGTGATGACGATGACGACACCGGTATCGTTTGCTGCTGCAGCTTCGACAAACTAGCGGCCGACAGTTTGCTATCTTCCCCGTCCTGGTATTCCTGTTTGATAAGGTTTTCGTGCTTTATGTTGAGTGGTTTACTACTGTTGCTGCCACCAGCGCCAGCACCAAAGAGTATTGCTGAATTGTCTTCCTTGATTGGATAGTTATTACTATTGTTACTACTACTACTACTGGCTCCGTACTGGAGTTTTTCGCTTTTGGCGGGTAACTTTTCGTCATACGTGAGGTGCTGCTTGGCAGATGATGACTGTTTCTGCGCCGATCCCGATCCCGACCCCGAAGAGGACAGGGACGAAGCCGACGAGTTGTGATTGTTGTGATGGTGATGAGGTGGTAACGATGGGGACACAATGTCCCGGTAGTCCCGGGATCGTTCCCGAGATTGATGTTCGCTGGCGTTGCTGTTGCTTCGGTGGCGACCATTTTCCAGCAACAGTGGATCGCTGGCCACCTTCGCTGGGTCGATCCCTTCGGTCAGTCTATAGGAGCTGAGGCCAGACGAAGATTTGTCCTCGTAAGACCTTCGCTGCTGGGCACTCGTTTCGAAGCAGTGGCCGGCAATCGAGTTGCGCCGTTTCTTGTTGATTTCGTAGGGACTTTTGCTCTTGTGTCGAGCCGAGGCACTGCGCTGGGCACTGTAGCTTTCGTTTGCCTTGGCCAGCTGGTTTGGTTTGGCTGGCGGCGGCGGTGGTATTTTCAGCAGGCGACTCAAATCGATCCGGCAGATGAGGGAAATGTTGTTTAAGGCAGTATTGGCGGGTGATAAAAGCACTTTTTCCGCAATGGCGGCGGCGATGGCGACACCGGAGGAGGACGAAGATGACGCCGATGATGGGGTGGAACGGGCCTCGTTCGCCGCGACGACGTTGACCGTTGGAGCCAGCGGTGGTGTGATTGTACGGGAAACGTCCGACGACGGCTGCGGTACGCTCAGCAGATGACTCTTGGAGTTGGGAGTGGTGTTCACAGTGGTCTGTACGGAGGAAGCCTTCGAGTGGTGGACCTCTTCGACCACCACCTGGCGTTTGCTATTTTTGCTCTTGGAGCCACAGTTGATGGTGAACAGCTTCCGGAGGGTGTCCTTCTTCTTCTGATCGCTCTTGATTTTGTTGATTTTCTGCAATGAGGGAAAAATGGGAATCGTTAGCACTCTTTGGAATTGCCATAGGAATTTTGTATGGGTGATAGGGGAAAATTCAAGGGAGGAATTCGCGGGATTCTGACGAAACGTAAAAGCTTTTAAATAGAGAAAACACAACAGAAACTTTAAGAGCTTTGTCAAGAGGATGTTCAGATCAAACCCATTGGGATCCTACTAATTCTAGACTGTGTGGGCAAGTCTTGAAAATTAACGGATAACCTCTAGAGCAACTGCAGAAGACTTTCAGGTTAAATCTAAAGAACCTCAGCGTCATGTTCAGATCAAGTCCACAGAGTATCCCACGTAGAACTTCCAGGGCTTTTAAGACAGAGGGTTTGACATTCAGGTTCAGAAGTTCTGACCTTCTGGGATTTGTCACGAGACCCAAGTCCTAACGATCTTCAGTATTAGACTAAATAGCCTGCAGAGAACCTGGAAGTGCACGACGTAGACTGAATGAACGCGAAGGAACTCAAAATCAACTCCAGGGAACTCAAACGCCAAGTTCGGAGAACACCAAAGACAAAAGTATAGAGTCTAGGAGGCTCCAACGTCAAATTCAGATGCCGCCCACAAAGTCAAAAGCAGATGTATCATGGATCTAACCTTGGAGGTTCACCTGGCTTTACCCTCATGGTTTCTTCAAGGAATATCCCAGTGCTGTTATGGTAAATTTAGAGCTGATTACTTGCTAATTTTAAATTTGTGCGCCCTTGGCCAACTCAAATCTATGCGCTCCTTTGAAGGGTTGTAATTTAAGAATGTACACACAATTTAGTTCTCTCTAGTCGTCATGGAACCGACGTTTCAGTCTTTCTTCTTGGCCTTCTTCAGGGGATATAAACTTGAACCATCTTTCATTCAGCGCAATTTTTTTACGATCTGAAACTAAATCTAACCCTGATGAAGATCCGAACTCCTGGCTCGAAACGTTGGTGATGATAAAACTGTAATCAGCACTTTTCTTGAAAATTGAAAAATCCAATCAAAATTACTAATTTCAAGATTTTGAAACTTTTCCGAAAGTATATCATTCCGGTTTCCGATGCTTTACAGAAGTTGTTCTAACTGTCTTAAAGATCACTGAACTTCAATTAAGTCCTCTCGACACTTCCCTGAATTTCTTAGTAGTTTTTTAAAAGTACCCTCAATTTCCCTGAAGTAAATTGAACTGCCCTGAAATTATTGGATCTATCCTGAGGTTCCTATAATTTTCCTGAAGTTTTCTAAATCATAACCTTCAAGGTCATGGAACTTCCCTTAAAATCACTAAATATCCCTGAACATAAATGGCCTTGCCTAAAGTTTTTGTTCCTTCATGATAAAGTTCTCTAAATTTTAAATAAATTCTCGGAACTTCTCTAACGTTCCAAAAATTTGCCTGGAAGTTCCCTTGAGACCTCGCAATATTCCTGAAATTTTTGGAACATTTCTGAAATTCTCGGATCTCTCCATGGTTCCTCAAAACTTCTTGAAAGTTCCTGCAATTAATTAATGGAACTGCCCTGAAGTTCTCTGATCCTCCTTTAAGTATACTTGGAACATCCCTGAAAATAATGAAATTACCCAAATATTTCAACATTAGCCTGATGTTCTTTGGGTTTCCCTGAATTTCTCGGAACTGAAGAGACAAACCAAACTAAGGCTGAAAGACTCTCTAACGAAGAAAATAATAATTTCGGAAATATGCCGAAGTTTTCCAAAATTATCTGAGTTTCTATGGGCAATTTCCTTAAAGTAAATAGAACAATTTGAGGTCCTCTGATATTATCTGATGTACTCAAAACTATGCTGAAGCTCTCGCAATTCTCCTGTATTTCTTGGTACGGTCCTGAAAAGGAACTATAAAAATCTTTAAACTCCCCTGAAAACAACTAGACCTCTGCAAAGTTCTCAAAATATGCTTGAAGTTTTCTAAATTTTGAATAAATTCCCAGAACTTCTTAAAATTCCTCGATTTTTTTTTTCTGAAATTCATGGAGCTATCCTCTGCACATCTATAAATTTTCCCAAAAGTTTAGACTTTCCTTAAGCTATTGGGACTGCCTTGAGATCTCCGATCTTTTTAAAGATCACCAGACGTAGCTTCTCTGAGGTTATTGGGATTTCTTTAAAGTTTAAACACTTCTCAAGTTCTCTGGTCTAAAGTTTTCTCGACTTTCTTCAAATTCTCTGAATGTCCCTGAAGTTTTTAGACCTTTCAAAAGTTTCTGCAGTTTCCCTAACGCTCACTGAACCCCGTTGAAGTTTTGGAAACTTCTCTGAGGTGCCCCAATTTTTAAATAAGTTATCAGAACTTCTCTTATCATCCCGCAGTCTGTTCATGAAACTTCCCCGAAATGCTCGGTATTTTCTTTCATTCTTCGGAACATCTTTAATGTACCTAAAAAAATTCACCACTTCCCTGATTCCTCAGAACTTCTGTGACATTTCCAATTTTTTTATTAAGTTCTCTAAAGTTCCCTGATGCTCTCTGGACTGTCTTTAAAATTTTGAGCTTCTAGAAGGTTTTCACTATTTTCCTGAATTGCATAAAAATTTCAAAATTTAGCTGAACCACTTGGAACTTCCCTGAAGTTCCCGCATTTTTGCTGATTTTCCTGAAACTGCTCTGAAGCTCTCAGAACTGTCCCTACGATCACGTAACTTCCTTTAAGATCCTAAAACTCAACTGAAGTTTTGACAACTGCTTTGAAGTTCTTGTAATTTTCCTGAATTGCATGGAACTGTCATGAAGCTCTTTGATCATCACTAATGTTCTCGTTTTTTCTGAAATCTACGGAACCTATCATAAAGAATCTTAAAACTTTTCTGTAATTCTGGATGTTCTTGTATTTCTCAGAACATTCCTGTAGTTTTCGTAACTTCTTTGAAATTCTCGGGATTTCCATGAAGTTCTCGGAACTTCTTGAACATAATTTTTCTGATGTTAATAAAACTTCCAACATTTTCCTTCATAAAAGTTGTCTCCATTTTCCTAACAACTATACGAGTCCCAACTTCTTTGAGATTTTTTGGACTTTCCTCTTGGAACATCTGTAAAGTTCCTGCAACTTTTTGAAGTTAATCAAACGGCCCTGCAGTTATCAAAGTTTTGCAGAAATTTTCGGAACTTTGCGGAAGCTCCTACATTTTTTCGGATGTTCATGGAATTTATCTGAAATTTTTATAACTTTCCCGAACCTTTCCTAAGTATTCCTGAAGTTTTCTGGAGTTCCACAATGTTATTCTTAAGTTTCTAAAATGTTCTTGAAGATAATGGAACTGTCATGAGGGTCTCTGATAATCATCAAAGTTCTCGAAATTTCCTTTAATGTCATGAAACTGCACTGAAACTCTCGGAACTTACCCCTGAAGATCTTTAAACTTTTCCAAAGTTCTGTAATTTTTTGTAGTCCTAGGAACTTCTCTGAAGTTTTTGAAACTTTTCTGAATATTTAAGTGGTTTCCTAAAATTCTTGTCACAACCCTGAAGTTTAAGAAACTTCTTGAGGTTTTTTTTTTTAAATTGCTCTAATAAGCTCTGAACTTGCCTGATAAAATTCCTACAATTTTTATGGGTAAATTATAGATATTTTTTTTTAATTGGCAGATTTTTTCAAGCTTTGGTTTTATCATTAGGAATATAGCAATATGTCTTCACTACTATAGCGCCTATTTCTTCTCATATAAGCACACAGTGATGGGTGAGCGTTCAAAAATTGCCTTATGTATTTTGGTGCACAGCTTTTGTCTGAGAAGCGTCTGTAGATCAGTATTTAGCTTTGAAAAAAAGTAATAATCGATTTTCGGAGCTGATTACTTACGGAGTACCAACCGTGACATGCCAAGAATAACCCCAGAAGTTTTAGTACGCTGAACTTGCTTTCCGAAACCTCCCCGACTTATTTTGGAAACCTTCTATAGCCTTACTCGAAGCCCTCTAGTTGAAGACCTCTGAAGTCACTGGAACTACCTCAAGAAGGCTCTGGACTTCATCTGATTAACCATCAATGTTCGTATCCTATATCAAAATTAAAGGAATAATCCTAAAAGAACTAGTCTTTTGATGATGAACTAGCTCAGAAGTGGCTTATACCCACCCTAATAAAGAATTAAAACAGAAGCACAAGTCTGAGTTTCTAAGCTTCCCGAACTTATGTTAGTGTACCTTTCCGAAGACAATTAGAATTCTACTGACTCTAATGTAAGTCGTGCGGGCTAAGTATTGAGAAATATCGGAAAACATCTAGGATAATGTCAGAAGACTTTCAGGACAAACGTAGAGAAACAGTGAGTCATGTTCTGAACAAGTCCAACGCATGCTTTTCTATCTTATTAAGCTACCCAGAACACTTTCAGCTCCAGATCTTGTTCCGAACAAATTCAAAGCGTATCCATTGCAGAACCTTCTGGGTTTCCAACACAAGTCTATCAGAGGGTCAAGCGTTCGAATCCAGTTGAATCCAGGGGGCAATTTTTAGAGAAAAACAACAAAGACTCTACGCATAGGAATGCTAAATTCAGAGCAAACCGAAGATAGAAGCAGATAAATAAGGTACAAAACTCCTAGAAGTTCACCTAACACTGACCTCAAGGTTTCCCAAGACCTATCTTCAAGGAATAGCCCCATAAGGCCTAGTTTGCTGAATTTGCCTCCCGGACTCATGTTAAAAGCTTATATCGTACCTTTATTCGAAGCACTCAGATCTCTCTTCAAAGTTATATAAAACACTTGCGAAGGTACTACCTATTTCTTTCTCAAGAAGTCTTCATGAATTATTTTCCGGACCCATCGCCCTAAAGTCATCCAAACTTTCCTCAGACAAGACAACAAAGCAATCTCAATAGACATCCACAAAAACTCCTGATCCTTACCCTGAAGACCCCGTAACGCACCCTTGACATTCCGTAGATCAAAATATGAAGTCCTCTCTGCATCAAGAAACATCGTTTAGGAAGTCTCCCGGGTTGCAAGCCAGAATGCTCAATCCCAGACAATGGAATGCTGACTCTTTCGCAAAGGTGGATGCACAACAAGGCGAGTTTTATGATAGAAGAATTTCACATAATGAAGTTCTCCCATTAGTACGTCAGAGTTCTCTTCTAAGTTGGTAAAACGATTGGATAAGTAATTCTCTTGGGCGGTGGTTACATTCCATTACTCCAAATGTTTCTTCGAGAGCGTGATTCGAAGGTTTCCATGTAAGTCGGGGATTCATTCGCGTGATGTTAAGACTTATGTCCAACCACTACTCGCTAGACGCACATCTCTACAGAATAAACCTCGTTAATAGCAATATATGTAGAACCGGTTATGATAACATCGATCACGCAGTTTGGCATTTCCCGGGTAATGACGCCTCCAGAGAACGACTATTGGATACCCTAGTGACCCGAAGTAGACAACCCTTCCGTGAAGTAAGAGATGTATAGGGAATCCGTGAACTTCCCTACATGCTGGCGATCTTGTCTGATGTTAGAATTTGATGTGACCATCCCCTCCTTTCCACACATTTTCCAGCCATTATGTCCCAGTCTTATTATCCACCTGTTTCTGTGCTACTTGCCCCTGCCCAGCCAGCATTTGGTCAACCGTTCGAGAGTAATATCTGAAGAAAGCTTCCCATTAACCTCGAGCCCGCCACGAGTAATTGGTACCCAATACTAACCTAGATTTACTGCTGTTTAAAATGTCAATTAAAAAATTACGGATTTTTGACTCCGCAAAGTGTCACACACGACTGAGCCTAGTAAATAAACGAACTAGTTAAAAAAAGCCAGAATGTCGTGTATGTTTGAGAATCAATTTACAAAATTTGGCTGTCCTGAAATCAATGGCATAACGTTGAATGATATTGTTTGACTCCTACTTAGAATAGGGTGTCTGCTGGTACTGCTCAGAACGTTCTTCACCTTTATTTGTATTTCATTTTATGAGAACTTCGTTTAAACTTAGTACCTATGATTGAACCCAACTGGAAACTCCTCAGAAACTCAGCAGAAAGCTTCTAGACAATGACACGAGGGACGGAACATTTAATCTTCTAATAAGAGGAGCAATTTCCAGCATATCGTAACAATCCCAATAACAACAACGGACGAACGGACGAACTTCGACCGGATTTCACGACAAACTAACTCTTACCTTCTCTTTCTTGACAGCTCCGTCGCTAGCACTACCGGAATAGCTATCCGACCTAGCTCCCACATTATCGTCATCGTCGTCGTCATCGTCATCGTCGTCGTCGATGGAAGCCGAAGTGGACGTGGATGTCTTCCTCGGTACCACCTTCGAAATGGAAGATGGTTGGAATTGCGGCGATATGATGGTAGCCCTTCTCGGTGGGGACATTAATCTGCTACAAAGAAACCAAAAGTGTGTTAGTACCGAATTCCCACTTGATACCCACAAGCGTTACTCACTCAGCATTGCTATCAGAAGACAGTTCGTCAACTCCTGTCGGTTTCTGCGGTAGCACCATGTTGACCACGGACTTTGACGGACTGGATTTGGAACTTTCGGGGGCATCTTCTTTCCGGTCTCGCTTCGGTTGTTCCGCGTCCGAATCGTCCGTCGTCGAAAGCACTTCCCGGCTGGTAATTTTCTGATTGGCCCTGGAAGGTCGCTTCCGGGACGTTGTAGTCTTTTTGGCAGGCGTACTAGAAGCATCCTTTTTGCTAGGTGTGGAAGCAACCGTTTTGGTAGAGGAAATCGATAATCTCCTTTTGCTATTGTTACTAGTTACGGAGTCGGCGTCCGATTGCCGAGCACTGGACGAGCCCACAATTGAGGAACCACCCGTCGTGGGGGGATTCTTCCTTGGTCGACCCCGTGTCTTACCGATTTTGTCCTTCTCGAAAGATTGAGATCTGCTCCTTTGAGAGCTGCCGAAACCATCGTCGTCACTACTGCTGGATTGATGGTCTCGTTCCCGATCCTGGAAGGTTTTGTTAACTTTCCGCTTTCGTTTAACTTTCTGTGGTACTCTCGGGACGCCTCCACTTCCCGCGCTGAGCAACCCAAGCGTGCTCTGCTGAACATTATTGTCGTCAATATCGGAAATTCCCGATAAAGGTTGTATATTTTGAAGCTCTTTCACCTTCAGCAGCGCACTGCTCACCTCGTTTTCATCTATACTATCCACTTGGTCGTTTGAGTCCTTCTCGGAACTTTTCTCCGGGCTCTTCGCCGGACTGGATAGGTCCAGATCGTTCTTAATATCACCCAGTTTATTGAAATCTTGCAACCCTCCGCCATTCAAGCCAGGCAGCGCCGAGCTAGGCGTCGCCGTTGGGATTCCTCCGGCACTCGGCGAAGACGTACTGTTCTCACTCGGATACGGTTCCTGCTTGACAAATACCCCTTCGTTATTACTGCTACTGTTCGACAAATGATCATCCTCAATTGGCGGTGGTTCATTCTTGATCGTCGGAGGCGAACCAGGCATTAGCGGTGAACTCGAATTGTCGTCGTGCTCATTCAAACTTTGGTTACACCCCATCAAATCGGGATTGTTCAATCCACCCACTGATTGCGAGTTCGCACTACCCGTCTCGCTTGGCACCTGTGGCTGTAGGAAATTCACCAAAGACCAATCCCTGTTCCCAGTGGCAGTAGCATTGCTCGCCACACCACCAATTCCCGCTGATCCTCCTCCGCCCCCAGCTCCCCCTCCTCCGGGTCCTCCGCCCGGACCTGCTCCATTGTTACCGGCGATAGCAACACCGCCGGTTGTTGCCACCGGTGACTTATTGCCCACATTCGAATCCTCACTGGACGATTCGTCCGCACTGTCATTCGATGAGGTATCACTGGAGTTGCGTTTCTTCTTGTAGCCACCGCCTTCGTCGCTGTCCGATCCGTTCGGTTCGTCCTCGAGGGCACTGCAATGGGGGGAAGGAGAGCACGGTTAGTAATTCGTTTCAGTGTTTGGAATATGCCACGGGCAGGGTAAACTTACCTTATCGGTTTCACCATCGGAGGTATTGCGCTTACTGTGACAGCGGGTTCCGAATAATAGGCGCGATGGTGGCGTAGAATGAATGGAATGGAAAGAAATAGAGGACAATCGATTAGAACACGATATCATCAATAATTCATCAAAAGACAAACAAAAGAATTCCATGGACGCCTAGGTAAAGGGTGATACGGTCAAAATTTGGTCAATATCAACTTGACGTATTTCTTTCAATTTTGCATTTAAAAAACCTGAACACCCCTCATTTTGAAGGTGTGTGTGTGTAGAATGTTGCTCCTATTTTGATTTTGGAATTTACTCTTCAGTTGTCAAAATGCCGTCCAAGCAAGAAGAGCAGCGTATCAAAATTTTGCTCGCGCATCGCGAAAATCCGAGCTACTCGCACGCAAAGTTGGCAAAATCGCTAAAAGTTGCCAAATCAACCGTTACAAATGTAATTAAAGTGTTTGGGGAACGTTTGTCGACAGCCAGGAAGTCTGGATCGGGGGGAAATCGAAAACCGGAAGCCGCTGAGACGACAAAGAGAGTTGCCGGTAGTTTCAAGCGAAACCCTAACCTCTCTCTCCGAGATGCCGCAAATAAGCTGGGTGTATCGTCTACAACCGTGCATCGAGCCAAAAAACGAGCCGGACTATCGACTTACAAGAGGTAGTGACTCCAAATCGCGATGATAAACAAAATACGACGGCCAAAGCGCGATCCCGGAGGCTGTACACGACGATGCTGACGAAGTTTGACTGCGTTGTAATGGACGACCAAACCTACGTCAAAGCCGACTATAAGCAGCTTCCGGGACAGGAGTTTTATACAGCAAAAGGAAGGGGAAAGGTAGCAGATGTTTTCAAGCACATGAAACTGTCAAAGTTCGCACAGAAATATCTGGTTTGGCAAGCCATCTGTACCTGTGGCTTGAAAAGCAGCATTTTCATAGCTTCCGGGACTGTCAACCAAGAAATTTACGTGAAAGAGTGTTTGAATAAACGTCTGCTGCCTTTCCTGAAGAAACACGGTTGTTCCGTACTGTTTTGGCCGGATTTGGCATCTTGCCATTACGGTAAAAAGGCCATGGAGTGGTACGCCGCCAACAACGTGCAGGTGGTTCCCAAGGACAAGAACCCTCCCAACACGCCAGAGCTTTGCCCAATTGAGAAATACTGGGCTATTGTCAAGCGGAACCTAAAGAAGACCAAAAAAACTGCTAAGGGCGAGCAGCAGTTCAAGGCAAACTGGCTTTCTGCGGCGAAGAAGGTGGACAAGGTGGCTGTACAAAATCTGATGGCAGGGGTCAAGCGTAAGGCCCGGCAATTCGGATTTGGAATAGCGGAAGCCTAACTGAATATTTTTCCTGAATTTTATACTAATTGAACTTGAAAAAGAAATTTAATTTGATTTTTTAAATAAACGATTTCACCGATTTACACGCGTTTTCCCTTGACCAAATTTTGACCGTATCACCCTTTACATCACAAATTGAAGGTGGCAGCGGAATAAGCCATATGTGCGGTATGGCTTTCTACAATATAATTAAAAGGCAATTAACCCTTCATCTGTGCCAAAAAAAAAACTTACGTTGCCTAGTACCTTGGGGTCAATTTGACCCCCAAATTCGAAGGTTCAACGGATTTTTGAATTTTCAAATGTTTTGTAAAGTAAATTTAATGTACTTTTATTTTAGATTATTTTGATGTTTGAGATAACGAGATCCCAACCAAATAGGATGCTGCTTCCTTCTGCAAATATATTCAGGAGTACAAGGTCTTCAAAACTATGGATAGTGTATGACAGAATATACTTACTAGATGGCGCTAAACCGAAAATGATCAAGCTGTGCCATCTTATATGCACATTCTATGCACATTCTATCTACAGATCTTGCCCATATAAATGGTTCTCGTCTTCAGCAAAGTTGTTCAGATGGACAAGACCTATATCATGGTAAAGAGTTCAGCTCAGAATTAAATCCCTAGGGGGCGCTAATGTGACATTCAATTTTCGTTGATTGCCCTAACTTAACATATGAACTAGATAGAAGGTTCCGTCTTGGGCAAAGTTGTTCAGATGAGATATCTTCTAAATTAGAGTTCCTTTGCAATTATGTTCAGAATCAATCTCAGATTTTTTTTTAATTTCTAAAAAACTCCTATCAGAACATCTTCTTGTAATGATCATTTGAATTCCTTTGGAAATACCCTTTTTGGAGTAAATAATAAAAACGATCTAGCCATTTTTGGAAACAATGACTTCAAATATAAATTTGAAAACTTTACACTATTTGATAGCGGTGTTAAAGTCTGGAACGCGCAAAAATTGGTCAACTTCAAATTGGTGTATTTCTGTTAAAAATGCATAAAAAACCTGAAATGCTGCATTTGGAAGTAGAGTGTATATCCGAGCATAATCCTTTGCAAATTTGATAACAAGTTCTGATACCCGGTTAGCAAGATTTTATATCTGAACATGTTATCTTTGTGTCTGAATAAACAGCCAAAATAACAAAAACTATAACAAAAGAATACTTCTGGGATATCACAAAAATAACTGATTTAGTTATCAATGAAAACATCTTGATAATAAATCCTGTCATCCATGCGAATTTTTTCAACAAAATTCCAAATTATATTACCGATTTCATTTGGTATTAAAGTTTTACGCTGATAACTGAAATATGATTGGCAGTGTTTTTTTCTCTCACCATGTGGATAATATTTGAAATTTTGAACATGATAACATAATTAGTCGAGGTTGATAACTAAATAAGCTATGCGATAACAACTGAAAACAAAATGATATCTGGAATAACAAGACTTGTTTTCATGGTGATATCAGGTTGTTATTTTACTTTGCTCGAGTATACAATGGTTGCTATGATGAGTTTTCACCGTTTGCAGTTTTCAAAATGACGGCCAAGCAAGAGGAGCAGCATGTCAAAATTTTGCTCGCGCAGCAAGAGAATCCGACGTTCTCACACGCCAATTTGGCAAAATTGCTGGATGTGGCCAAATAGACCGTGACAAACGTTTTAAAAGTATTCGGGGAGCGTCTGTCGACCGTCAGGAAGCCTGGAAGCGGCGGCAATCGTAATCTGGACGTGGCAGCGACGACGAAGAACGTGGCGGTGAAATATAAGCGGAATCCTAACCTCTCCACCCGGGACGTCGCTGGCAAGCTCAATATCTCACATACTACTGTGCAGCGGGCCAAGAAACGGGCCGAGTTGTCGACGTTTAAGATGGTGAAGGTGGCGAAACGAAATTACAAACAAAACACGTCGGCAAAGCAGCGGTCCTGAAAGCTGTATACGAATCTACTCACAAAGTTCGACTGTGTCGTCATGGACGATGAAACTTATGTGAAGGCGGATTTCAAGCAGCTTTCGAGACAGGAGTTTTATACCGCATCCGGAAAAGGGAAGGTGACTGAAATTTACAAAACCCTCAAACTATCTAAGTTCGCGAAAAAAAATCTTGCCTGATAGGCCATATGCACATGTGGTCTAAAAAATGGCATTTTCATTATTACGGGAACCATCAATCAAGAGATCTACGTTCAGGAGTGCCTGGAAAAGCGGCTGCTACCATTCCTAAAGCAACATAATAAACCTGCGCTGTTCTGGCCGGACTTAGCGAGCTGCCACTATGGGAAAAAGGCAATCGAGTGGTACGATGCGAACAACGTGGTTGTGGTACCCAAAGACCACAACACTCCCAACAGCCCAGAACTCCGTCGTATCGAACGGTATTGGGCCTTGGTCAAACGGAATCTCAAAAAAACTAATAAATCCATGGAAAACCAGCAGCAGTTAAAATCTAACTGGCGTTCGGTGACGAATAAGGTCCATGAGACCACTGTGCAAAATTTAATGGAAGGGGTTAAGCGGAAGGCACGGCAGTTCGGATTTGGCAAACCAAAAGAATAAACGAACATTTTTTCCTTTAAAAAGGGGAAAAGAAGGCTTCGGCAATACCTTATTCTATTATCGTCAGGGTGGTACAACATCCTTGAGAGCTTAATTTTGGCATGTGGATACATTGTGTTTCAGAGCATCTATTGGCCAAATATGAGTGCTCTACGAGTTTGTTCACCCCCTGACGATAATACGTTAAGGTATTGCCGATGCCAACATTTCCCCTATATGAATTGAACTACCAAAAGAAAAATAAGAAGATTTTTGTGATATTAATTTTGACTGAAAGAAACGATTTTTTGTCGACCAATTTTTGCACGTTCCAGTCTTTACTTTGAATAGTTGAGCTAGCAGTTTCGACAAAATTGACTTTTTAAATCATAGTGTACAAAAACCAATTTGACTATTTGACTAGAGCTTTGAACCAGTGTTTTCAGTTCTACGGGTCTATTTAGTAAATTCTCCTGGAATGCTCTTTACAATCTCCACACCCAACCGGAAAATGAAAGATTCTATTACAGATTTTCATAAAAAGTATACCGAGTTTCAAATATTTCATCTAATGAACAGATTCTAGATTCTGTAGAGTGGTCGTCGGAAGGATTTTTAAAATATTGTTTGTAATTTTGATTGCAGTAGCTGAATTTTAGAACAAAGCTTGTTTTTCAAAATGTACTACGGCTAGAAAATAATCTTGTGACGGTTGTATACAAAAATATTAATTCTGAAACAACGCTACGCTACGTTGTATGCTACAGTCTAGTCCATTGTAAGAATTGACATAACATTTGTTGTAATAAAACATGCATAAAATTTCAAAAATCTCCCGTAAACCCAGATCATAACCAAATTTGTTCAAATTTGTTCAAATTTGACACCACAGCGGCACCGGTTGTGTAGTGGTAAGCGCGACTGCCTCTCACTCCAAAGGACCTGGATTTAATTCCAGTCGATCAAGGCCTACACTCTCGCTATTCGTATAACAATCCCATGTGAATGGGAAATCCACATGGGACTGTTATGCGAATAGCGGTAAATATTCGGTAAACCGGTTTGACCCTAAAGAAAACCCCCAAATACTCACATGGCGCTTTGAAGGAAGGTGGCTTCATCATCACCGGGTTCGGTGCGTACTTGAATTTGTTGGGGTTGTTCAGGTTGTAAGGCTCCAGTTCCTTCCGGGGCGTTGCCCCGATCTCCGTCAGTGGCGTCCCTATGGCGAACAGCTTCACTTCGCTCAAAATTTGCTCCACATTGCCGGACGTTTTCGACGGCGTCGACGGTTCGTTCTACGGAAAAAAAATCAAGATACACGTTGTTAGTCAGATGATTCGGTTCGAACCGACCAAATTGGACAAATTAAAACTTGGCATTCCAAAACAAGATCCACTAATTGACATGCTTTTTGTTTATCTTTTTTTTTTCGTTCAAGACACAAATCACAATTGGAAGCAAACTAAATTATATTTAGATAGATAAGAAGGCGGCATTTTCTAGTAGCAAGCTCTCTCTAAATTGGGATGCAAAGTTCTGTCAAAGATGGACAGGAAGCGATTTAAAAAAAGGTGTGTGTGTGCATAGCAAATAAAATAAAACAAAACTAACTACTCTAGGAGGCATTTTTGCGTTTGACACCTGAGGAGGCAGACGTCCGTTTAGCAGTTGCTGCGAGGGTAACTTGTCACCGATCGTTCCGGGACCGGTCGTGCGGCCATTCATCAGCGAGGCTGACCCCGAGGAAAGTCCCTTCGAGTGCACCTAAAACAAATGAGAAACGAAAAGATACGATATTAAAACGGGGTAAAACCAAAAAAAGGTCAAATTAGTCCAAGGAAAACGTAAGCTCTGGTGGTGCGAAAACATTAACCTAACAGTGGTGGAAAAAATCATACCTCTCCAAGAGGTGGTACATAAAATTTCTAAAATGGTTTCGATTACGACGGACTTTGCTCAACTCCCCTTCGACCGGATGAAACGAGATTTTTTTTCCGCTCTTGCCAACGACCTTGGCAAGTGCTGCGATCGTGCTGTTGATTGAATTATACCACTTTGAGAATTTTCCACTCACGTTTCCTCGCAATCTTGACCGACCGAGGAGAGGAGGGTTAATCACATCTTTATGTTCTGCGCTGTTTTCAGTTTTGTTTCCCATGCACACTAATTCGGAGAAAAGGAAATGGTACATGCATAATCACAGTGTTTTTTTGTTTTTGTCTTGCTCATTAATGCGAAATCAGTTATCATAGTCTTACAACTTGGATGAGGGTTGAAAATCATCGCCAGAAAATAAGAAATCACGGGAAGTGACAGCACTTAATTGGACTCAAACTATTTGGAAAGTTCTTGCAGGAGACCTGGCTCAAATTTTCCATCAGATGAAAATTCAGTTCACTTGTGAATCAAGAAGTAAGGAGTAAGGATTTATAAGGGGATTATTTTTTAATTAAAGGGTGACAAATTTGGTCGACTTAAAAATTAAGCATTTCCTCTAATCGAGCATTTAAAAATCCTGAACACCCCTCATTTTGGCGTGCAAACTGATGCCTCTATTTTGATTTTGACATTTCTCGCGTCACTTTTCAAATAGACCAATGTAACGTATCCACCATTTTGAGAAAATCGAGGTTGAAGTTCGACAGATTATTATTTAAACTGTTTAGAAACAATACATTTTGCAATACTATTTTTAATGTAGTCAGTGAATAATAACGTTGAAAATTTAGTATAAACGGTAAAATCACAATTTTACTTTGAATTTCATGCTACAATATAGATAAAAAAAACACATACGACGTTTTGACAAGTCATGGTGTAAATCGGACATGTTACATTGGACGATTTTTCTCAATGACATAATCAATGAGTGTTACATTGGTCTTTTTGTTCTACATGATACTAGATTCCCTTTCACAGATTTCAGAGTAGAGTACCTAACTTTAGATTCACCCCGCTTTTAGAAAATGAGCACCAATCATGTTAGGCAGTCCGAATGACCGAAGTAACAATCATGTACCCATCATTTCAAACTGTACATTGGACAATGTTTGACCTATGATTATCTTAAATAAATGAAAGTAAATTTGGATGGGTGTTTTTGTATCACATACAATGATAGTATAGCAATGGTTCGTATCACTTAGCTCGATTTGTGGAGGCGAACCAGCCCAAGGCTGAAAGCCTCCCTAATAAAGTTAAATAATAATAATAGCTCGATTTGTTTACATTTGTTACTTAGGACCTTTTAAAAAGTGACGCGAGTTTGCTCTTCAGTTGTCAGTTGTGCAGTTCAGTGTTCAGCGACATTTTCATTGCAACCGTGACCGTCAACCAGGAAAAACACGAATGTACCGTGCTGTTTTGGTCGGATTTGGCATCCTGCCATCACGGAAAAAAGGCTATGGTGTGCCACCAAAAACGTGCAGGTGGTGCCCAAGAACAAGAACCCTCCCAACGCACCAGAGCTCCGCCCAATCAAGAAATATTGGGCCATCGTCAAGCGGAACCTGAAGAAGACCCAAAAACTGTTGGAAGCGAGAAGCAATTAAAGACAAACTGGCGTTCTGCGGCGAACAAAGTGGACGAGGCGGCTGTACAGAATCTGGTGGCAGGAGTTAAACGAAAGGCCCGGCAATTCAGATTCGATCAACCGGAAGCTTAGCTTGTATTTTATACTAATTGAACTTAAAAAGAAAAATAATTTGATTTAAAAAAAAATCAATTTACATGCATTCTTGTTTGATCAAATTTTGACCGTTACACCCTTTATCTGACAGGTTTGGGCCGAAGGTTCTCAGAATGCTATGAATTTCGCCCACTACAGAGCTTTCCCGATTTTGGCATAACAAACGAAATACTGAGAAAATCAGGGAAAAAATTTCCCATTATTTTTTTCGATAAAAATTATTACAGAATGATGGAATTGTTAAATTATAACTGATAGGGGAAATGGCTCTAATATTGACCTATGGATCTAGAATGGGTCCACCGCTAGAAATTTGCTATTTATCAATTTTATCTAGATGAACGCGTCATTGGGACGGTACTAATAGATATTTTTGGTCGCTATTGAAAATTTAGTCGATTGCTGAATTTAAGTATGGGTCCAAATTAGGGGCATTTAGGCCGATAATAAATCCATTTCCCATATTTGTTTAAGCTCTTAAATCATCAAATAACTACAATTATTGAATAAATTGTCCCTTTATGATAAAGAAAAATGTATCAACTATCAAAGCAGAGCAAATTTGTGCCGAACGCCAGGCCGCGAATAAAGCGGGCACCTAGTGCCTCCTCACTCCTTACTCTCTTGTCTAGCCTTGCGATCACGGTGAAGCGACTTGGTCATCGACTCCTTACTTACCTTACCAATCAGGCTAAGCCCCTGCTGACCGAAGAAGTCGTCTCCACTCTACTCGATCCATGGTCACACTTCGCCAGCCTCGTAGTCCGCAGGTCTACTTGGTCAATCCACTTTGCCCGCTGCGCGCCTCTTCTTCTTGTTCTTATTGGGTCGCTTTCGAGAACCAATTTCACTGGGTCGTCGTTCGGCATTCTTACGACATGCCCAGCCCACCGTAGTCGTCCAATTTGTTCAATGTGGACTACCTGTGGATGTGAAGCCTACCTCGACCACCACGATTACGTTACCGTCAATCTGAACTTGGGGTGGGAGGCTAACATTGTCTTCCCTAGAACCTCTTCCTCTCATGTATTTCATCTTCGATGCGTTGATGGCAAGGTCATGTCATCGGCGAAGCCAAGAAGCTTCATGGACTTCCTGAAGATCGTACCACTCGTGTCTATCCCTGCTCTTCTGATCACACCTTCTAACGCGGTGTTGAATAGCAGGCACGAAAGTCCATCACCTTGCTGGAACTCGAGAGTATCCCCGATACTCGAACTACGCACATCACTCGATCCATCCTCACCTTGACCAATCGCGTCAGTTTATCCGGAAATCCGTACTCGTGCATAATCTGCCATAGCTGATCTCGATCGATTATGTCGTATGCGGATTTGAAATCGATGAACAAATGATGTGTGGGCTAGTTGCATTCACGGCATTTCTGCAGAACGTACCGAATCGCGAAAATTTGGTGCGTGGTAGCGCGAGCACCCATGAATACCGCCTGATATTGCTTTACGAAGTCTCTTGCAAATGGTGACAGGTGGCGGCATAGAATTTGTGAGAGTACCTTGTAGGCGGCGCTTAGCAGTGCGATCGCGCGGTAGTTGCAGCAATCCAACTGGCCGCCCTTTTTGTAGATTGGGCATACGACGCCTCTGGCAATATACGCTCCTTCCAAATCTTGGCAATAACCCAGTGCAGCGCTCTAGCCAGTGCAGCAGTGCTTTGCCACCGTATTTTAATAACTCACTTGGTAGTTGATCTACACCGACCGACCTCCTCCTCAACTTCTTGAAGATCAGGAGCCGGAAGCCTGTCGTCTTCTGCGCGTGCTCCAAGGTCTGTTGCCGTGCCACCTTCGTTTTCTGCTACATCACCGTTGAGGTGATTGTCATAGTACTGTTTCCACCTCTCAATCACTTCACACTCGCTCGTGAGAAGGTTACCGTCCAAGTTCTTGCACATATCGGCTTGCGGTACGTAGTCTTTGCGCGAACTATTTAGCTTCTCGTAGCACTTCCGTGTGTCGTTTACGCGGTACAGATTTTCTATCGCCTCGCGATTTCCTTCGGAAAACTGAGATTTGTCTGTTCCGCGCTTGACTGTATCTCTCCACATTCAATCTTGTGCGGTATTGCAGCATTCTCGCCCCTACTGCATTCTTCTCCTCTACTAACAGTGTACATTCGCCGTCAAACCAGTCATTTCTTCGGTCCGGGATAGCAGTACTTAGTGCCGCTGCAGCAGTACTACCTATGGCTATATCTTCAAGAGTAGCTGCGCCAAGCTTCTCTTCTGTGGGTAGTGCAGCTTCTAGCTGCTGGGCGTAATCCTGAGCAACTCCGGCGACCCGTAATTGCTCAATGTTGGGTCGCGACATTCGACTTTGATGGCCATCGACTATACTCTCACCAATTTTCGTACTCATATTTCTCTCCGCTTATAGAATTCGCTGTCCTCCGCCAGGGTGATGCCCATAGGGATCATTCCGCATACTGCCTCTAACTAGATGGTGCTGTACGCACTCACGACTCGCATGGCCATGAGTCGGTGCGTACTTGTTCAGTTTCCTTAGATTCTGCTTGGTTTCCAGTGCTCCAACCCAGGCTGGACCTCTATAGCTCAGTATCGACGTAAATACACAAGCCAGGAGACGTTTCATTCAACTGCTTTGTCCAGAGTTGTTCGGCATAATTCTGGCTATCACATTGATGGCTTATGCTGAATTCTGCCCACTGCTTCGCTCGTTGCACCCAATTTTCTATCGTATCGATCGAGGCGCCAACATTTTCACCTCTACCATTAAGACGATGTCGTTCACAAAGCCAACGGTCTCGGCTCCTTTTGGCAACTTCAGCGTCAGCACGTCGTTGTACATCCCGTTCTAGAGCACTGTGATCCTAATAGATCTCTGCCCGATGTTTGTCGCATAGACCAACACCCGGTTTTGGACTTAATTCCTTATAATCCTGAAGGCACCCTCATTATATGCAGAGATTCGGCAATGGTCACCAACTGACGCTGTTGAAAGCGTTTTTGGCGTCTATCGTTATCACGGAGTAAAGGGTGATACGGTCAAAATTTGGTCAATATCAACTTGACGTATTTCTTTCAATTTTGCATTTAAAAAACCTGAACACCCCTCATTTTGAAGGTGTGTGTGTGTAGAATGTTCCTATTTTGATTTTGGAATTCACTCTTCAGTTGTCAAAATGCCGTCCAAGCAAGAAGAGCAGCGTATCAAAATTTTGCTCGCGCATCGCGAAAATCCGAGCTACTCGCACGCAAAGTTGGCAAAATCACTAAAAGTTGCCAAATCAACCGTTACAAATGTAATTAAAGTGTTTGGGGAACGTTTGTCGACAGCCAGGAAGTCTGGATCGGGGGGAAATCGAAAACCGGAAGCCGCTGAGACGACAAAGAGAGTTGCCGGTAGTTTCAAGCGAAACCCTAACCTCTCTCTCCGAGATGCCGCAAATAAGCTGGGTGTATCGTCTACAACCGTGCATCGAGCCAAAAAACGAGCCGGACTATCGACTTACAAGAAGGTAGTGACTCCAAATCGCGATGATAAACAAAATACGACGGCCAAAGCGCGATCCCGGAGGCTGTACACGACGATGCTGACGAAGTTTGACTGCGTGGTAATGGACGACGAAACCTACGTCAAAGCCGACTACAAGCAGCTTCCGGGACAGGAGTTTTATACGGCAAAAGGAAGGGGAAAGGTAGCAGATGTTTTCAAGCACATGAAACTGTCAAAGTTCGCAAAGAAATATCTGGTTTGGCAAGCCATCTGTACCTGTGGCTTGAAAAGCAGCATTTTCATAGCTTCCGGGACTGTCAACCAAGAAATTTACGTGAAAGAGTGTTTGAATAAACGTCTGCTGCCTTTCCTGAAGAAACACGGTTGATCCGTACTGTTTTGGCCGGATTTGGCATCTTGCCATTACGGTAAAAAGGCCATGGAGTGGTACGCCGCCAACAATGAGCAGGTGGTTCCCAAGGACAAGAACCCTCCCAACACGCCAGAGCTCCGCCCAATTGAGGAATACTGGGCTATTGTCAAGCGGAACCTAAAGAAGACCAAAAAAACTGCTAAGGGCGAGCAGCAGTTCAAGGCAAACTGGCTTTCTGCGGCGAAGAAGGTGGACAAGGTGGCTGTACAAAATCTGATGGCAGGGGTCAAGCGTAAGGCCCGGCAATTCGGATTTGGAAAAGCGGAAGCCGAACTGAATATTTTTCCTGAATTTTATACTAATTGAACTTGAAAAAGAAATTTAATTTGATTTTTTAAATAAACGATTTCACCGATTTACACGCGTTTTCCCTTGACCAAATTTTGACCGTATCACCCTTTAATATCGATTTCCTTTCCGCTTCTGTTTGTATGACTTTTCGGCTCTCTCGACCACTGTCCGAATTGCATCCACACTTCCGGAATCTGAACTGCATCTTCGACAATCCGTGTTCACTCTCCGTACATTTCGTCAGCCTGTTGAGGATGATCCTCTTCGATAGTTTTCCGAGTGTATCCATGGATTTCCCAGCGGTGTTCCTGGCTTCTGCAGCAACACTAGCTTCTGTATCTTCCATCTGTCTGGGAAGTGACCGTCGTCCAGACATTTCTGAAGCACCATCCTGAACATAGAGGCAGTAAGAATGTTCGATGGAAAAGGTACATTGCTCGAAAGACTTCTCTTCTTCTCCGCATTTCAAGCTTATTGCTTATCGCATATTAGATTACTGTGTGCTCGCAACTTAGTGTTCTAGATTCACTTCCGCAGTTATTAATTGAGAGCTTTCGATGCCTTACCATTTTTGCATCAGTATAACTGTGTGGCAAGTTCATGCCCAGGGAAGTCGTGAAATTTTCCAACATGCAAAATTCCTAGACCGAACCGGGAATCGAATCCAGCCACCTCCAGCATGGTCTTGCTTTGTAGTTGCGCGTTTACCGACTGGCAACTCTCCCGTTTTCTCATACGACCGCTATGAGACAGGCACAATTGCGCCAGCTGCCGCTTAAAGGTAAATGCTTTAACAAATTTGATAGCGATGTTTCCAACTCCAGACGACAGGTGAGTGTATTTGCGTTGCTTCCACCTTCTCTCAAACGCAGCGCTGCTGTATCTGTCGCTTGGTTTGGAAAAGTTGCCAGTCTTCTTAACATGTTAACTTTGCTTAATTTGTAGCAATTTACTTTTCAACTGTGCATTGTTATACAACTTCTTGCCAATAAGAAGGGTGCGAGAAAATCACCTCCCGCATTTAATTATTTTATTATACTTTGACTATATGTTTAGTATTACTTCTGCGTGAAGTCAACGATTTACATAGTTGAAGATGCTAATTTCAAATAACAGACTAAAGTGGTAATTTTTATACGACAGATGAGGATATGAAAGTATAGAATTGATAGTTCTATTCCGTTGGTGGCGGGGGGGGTAATACCTCTCACCATTCCTCTCCAACGGGGGAGTTTGGTAAAGAAAGATGATCAAACCGATTTGTACCTTCCTAAAAAGTTGTCCTTGTTCGCTTTCTACTCTCTATATACAATTTTCACACTACCGTACTCTAACGGAACTATCAATTCTATACTTTCATCTCCTCACCTATCGTATAAAAATTACCACTTTAGTCTGTTATTAGCAGTTTATTAGCTGTAGTTATTTGAAATTAGCATCTTCAACTATATTTTATTATTTTGATCTTCTACGAATAAAATCTTTGCTCACCCCATTCAAAAAAAGGGTCCCCGATAAAACTTCTAAATTTATTGGAAAGGAAAGATAAAAATCGGAACTCCGACCCATAGATGAAATTTATTTTTATCCAGTATCCTTTGTCTTTTGCGGTGCCGGTATATAGAACGAACCGGACGAAACCCGGATACGTCCTTCGCCAAGTTGGTAAACGAGACACTGGCCAGCTCGGAAAACGTGGAGCAGTGGCAGATGAGGTTTTGATATAATAGCTCTCGGATAAGAAGCGTTATATTAAATAAATGTTCCGGCCAGCCCAAAACATAAACGCTTTTGGGTGCTAGCGATGTTAGAGCGATTTTTTTTTTACTCACAGCGGCGGGACCACAAAACGGAAGGATAACGAAGGCAACAACCAACAGTGCACTAAAAACTAAACGGATTCTGTGCCATAGCTGCAGTGAGTTTAATGGAGACTAAGGAGCCATGATAAAGGAGTGTACATTTTAGTGAAAATTATATCCTTAATACCTGTCATAAATACATCAAATATAAGTTTGGGTTTCTAGCGACCCCTGATTGTTTTCGACACTGAAACATTTAGTAGAGTGGTGGAAATCACCCTAATTCAAAAGAAGTTGCCTCTCTGATAAGTTTTACTGAGGTACATAGAATTTCGAATGTTGAGACTTCAAATTATTAATAATTTCAGGCAAAAATCGTTGCTATTCTCAATTGAAACGATTAATTCCCTTTATATTTGGATAATATTTAGTTTTAGGTTTTAGTTTTAAGATGAAAATTGTTATACTGACAGGCAGGTATAGAAACCATAGGAAAACACTTGCTGCTCACCACACTGAGACGGTGCAAGGACGTGCTGTGGGAAACCTATTTCCTCCGGGGCCGAGGTGTTCCAAAATAGCATGTACACGATATTTTTAGACTGATGAGATACGAACAAGAAGAAAGTCTTTTGATCGCCTTTATCAACAACATCATCATCATCACCATCATCATCAGTCGCTTTTTCTGTGCATCATTGAAACGCCATTGCTGCAGAAACGGCGCGACGATGAAGACGTGACAAAGGTATGATACGACGTTCGTCTAATTTTATCTTTTGGGGCAAACCGTGGGGCGATTGGTTTTATGGAATGGGATTTCTTGTTCTTGTTTGAATTGAAAATATAATTTGCGACGGAGTTGATTGGTGCGGATGTGTCTGGGTTAAAGTAATCGACCAAAGCAATCGATGTTTTTGTGGTTCCGATAAGGACCGAGATTATTTATGCTGCAAAAGACGAATCCTTTCCGGTGGAAAAGGCCATACCTTGTTGAGAATGCTATTATATTGCTTGAAAGAAAATTCAACAGCGTAATTAAAAGGCAGAGATCAAAACAGGACTACAGTGACCGTTCGATATTGGGAAGGCTGTTGGAATATAATTTTGTACAATATCGTAAAAATTCAGAAAGTTAGAGTTTGGTTGACCCATACGGCGAAATTACCCATTCGGCGAAATGTTCTTCGGTGAAACGTCTTTCGGCGAAATGACACAGCCCCAAAAAATTCAAACTTGGACAAATTTTGGTAACCTTGAATTCAAATTTATCTTAAACCAGCGTTTAACAATGTATGGGCTATTAGACTGATGCAAAATTCGAAATTTTCGCTCCACAGTGCTCAAACGGTTCTAAATTGGGCCCTGATTAGCGTCCCAAAACTTTGAACTCATTTAGAGAGAAACTGACTTGGCACAAACCATTTGAAGTTTATATGGGAATTACTATGAAGAAACTATAATTCTGATTCATATCGATCGCAAAATTCACCAGTTCACTCTACTTTAGAAAATGATAGCTGAGCTTGTTGAAAATTTTCTCAGCTAAAACTTTGTTCAAGACCACTTTTCTGACAAATGTAAGGAACAAAAATTATTAATGATTCAAGTCACTGATGTCTTATGATTATGCTCAATCAACTGTTCAGCAGACAACATTGGTGTTTATGGCGCGTAGAATAGAGAACAAAAATCATGGCTACTATGTCACACTGCAGAATACAGTGTTGCCCACAATACAGTTGCTTAATCTTGCCATAAGATTATCAATCTCTTAAACAATTAATAACTATTTAATTTGACATTTGGCTGAAAAAAGTTGTAGCTGATAAAAATTCCCATGAGAAAAGCAATAGAACTTGTTAACAGTACAATATGGAAAAAGGCTAAAGACAATGAACAAGAAGTTTTGTGCCAAGTCAGTTTCTTATCAAAAGAGTTAAAACTTTCGGAGGCTAATCAGGACCCGATTTGAAACCGTTTGAACACTGTGAAGCGAAAATTTCAAATTTTGCATCAGTCTAATGGGGTATCTTTACATAGAGGTTAGGTGTCTTCTAAGAAGTTGCTTAAAATGTTACTCCGCATCCAGAATTGTGTAATATTTACTAGCTTAATAAAAATTCTGGATGCGGAGTAACATTTTAAGCAACTTGGACTATGTAAGGATAGACCATACATTGGGAAACGCTGGTTTAAGATAAATTTGAATTATTTGGGGCTGTGTCATTTTGCCGAGAGACGTTTCAGTGAAGGACGTTTCGCCGAAGAACATTTCACCGAATGGGTAATTTCGTCGTATGGGTCATTTCTAAAAATCTAATCCATTGATTGTTGAAAAATTTCCGAAATCAGTAACTCGAAGGAACTGATCATGTTCAAAAGAAGGAAGCATTACATTTGAATAGCTTGCCAGGTTAAAAAATCGAACATTCTTAATCTTTTTTCGAGGCTGATTTAAAAATTTACTGAGCTTTGAGAAAAGTTCAAAACCGTAGAAAATGGCTTGGTCTTCGGCAAAATGACCCATTCGGCGAAATAACCTTCGGTGAAATGTCTCGCTCCCGGATTCTTTAACTCTTTTTTCTATACATATTAAAAGTAAGGATTTTAGTTTTCATCGAAAATCATAACTAAAAAAAACAAAATATCAGTTAAACATATTTTTTAGATGTCCCAGGCTATCCAAACTATCCTAAACTGCTTATTCTTGGTGACATTGCTAAAACACATGAGCACTGGTTTTCTTGTGATATAGTACTCCGGCATGTTCATAAAATCTAGATTTATCATTTAAAATCCTTTCTCGTGTCCAAACAATATTTGAAGTCTTCTAAATCGTTCAAGAGTTCAGATCATATGATCAACTTGATCAACCAGGACGTGCACAATATCCTTAGCAAACAGAACATATCCAAACATATTCATGGAGCCTATGTGCATCAATTAAGATCATATTCCATTTTTCCGGAGATGAACCAGCCTACGGCTGAAAATCTCCTAAATAGAGATAATAATAATAATAATAATCATATTCCATTGTGTATAAGATGTTCTTCAAATCGTCCTGGAGATTTGATCATTCGATTTATTGGATCAACCATGTATGGAAGAATGTAAACACGTCCTAGTACATTTATTGAATCAACACTCCATCATTTATGGTCTTTTTGTATGTATATCAGATGTTCTAGGTTCTCCAAATCGTTCTGCAGTTTATATCAAATAATCTACAAGTACAACTACGACTGAGACAATGTCAATAGCATCGACACAAATTCAAACAGATTCATAGAGAATATACGTATCATTTGGCCTCAGATAACCTAGTCGGTAAAGGCACGGCATTACGAAGCCGGAGGCGGCGGGTTTTTCCCTTTCTGTTATCATAAATCCACTGCGACCAGTTATTTAATCTATTGTGGTATACCCCGTGTCCTTATCACTAATTAAGAAATGATGAAGTATTCGGTTTTGACAGTCCGCTCTTTATACCATTCGGAATGTTGGAACATCCTCCAAAGGCGAGCCCCTTTTTCAGTCAAAGACGGATTCCTTTACAGCAAAATCAAGCAATAACACCGATAATGACCATGCATCAGAATCCTAGTCTTAACCACTTCAAACTAGAAAACAGCGAATAAAAGAACTCATTTTTATCTTGTTTCAAGATCATCCTCGGTGGACAACGCCAAGTCTTGTAACTATCAACAAGGCATAAAAAGTTAAAAGGACAAAAACTAAGATGTGTTCCTTTGATTACAAAAACAGTCCTGTTCCCCTAGTTTAAAATGAGTTCGGGGGCTAGGCTTCGGTAGTAGATCTTAATGCCAGCAACGCATCACGAAAAGGTAATCTACCAGGCGTAACTGGACAAGGCGGCAGGTTTAATTCCCGATCCGGTCGAGGGAATCTTTCGGGTTGAAAATTTTCTCGACTTCCCCCGGGCGTAGAGTATTATTGTGCTGGCCATACAATATACAAATTCATGCATTGGTGTTGGCATAGAAAGCTCTCAATTAATAACTGTGGAAGTGCATCTATAACACTAAGTTGAGAGCCGACTTAAGGTCGTTAAAAGAGTTAGGTAGAAGAAGATACAGTCAGGAAACCTTATTGTCGGATTCCTTATTGCCGGTATCCCTTATTGCCGGATCCTTATTGCCGGGCTATCTTATCAGTTTATGGGATTTTCTCTGTGGTGGACTATCTCATTTGTTTCAATATATAGAGCTATACAGTTTTTGACAAAGTTGTTGTACTGGGGTAGACCAACATGCCTGTGTTATTGGATTCAGGTTTAATTGGGAACTACGCCGCTAGAGGCGCTTCACTTCTATGTTACTTATGACGGGCGCTAAAATATATGGATCTTAGAACCAACATAGAATATTTCGTGATCTTGGCCATATAGAAAGTTGTTGTCTTGAGCAAAGTTGTTCAAGTGACCAAGTCCTTTCGGATGGTGGGCATTAGACTGATGCAAAATTTGACTTTTTCGCTCCACAGTGCTTAAATGGTTTCAAATCGGGTCCTGATTAGCCTCCCAAAGTTACAACTCATTTGGTTAGAAACAGACATCGCACAAGCCATTTGAAGTTTACATGTAAATTACTATGGGAAATCTCAACTTTTTGTTCATTGCCTTCTAGTCTTTTTCCATATTGAGCTGCGAAACAGTTCGATAGCCATTATTAAAGAAAATTTTCTCAGCTACAACTTTGCTCAAGATTGTTTCTATGTAAAACGAGACAGGAAAAAGTTATTAATTATTTAAGAGATTGGTAAACTTATGACATGATCAAGCAGCTGCTCTGTAGGCAACACTGTATTTTGCAGTGTGACATAGTAGCCATGATTTTTGTGTCCTATTCAACGCCCCAGAAACACCAATGTTGCCTGCTGAGCAGTTGATTGAGCATGATCATTAGACATCAGCGCATTGAACCATTGATAACTTTCGATCCTTGCATTTACTCAAAAAGTGGTCTTGGGCAAAGTTGTAGCTGGGAAAATTTCTTGCAAGTACACTTGCTTGCTTTTAAAGCAGACAAATCTGGTGAATTATTAGATAGACATGAACAAAAATCTTGGTTTTACCATAGTAATTCCCATACAAACTTCAAATGATTTGTGCCATCTCAGTTTCTCACCAAAGGGGTTCAAATTTTGAGAGGTTAGTCAGGATCCGATTTGGAATCGTTTAAGTATTGTGGAGCGAAAAAGTCAAATTTTGCATCAGTCTAGTGGGCATATTAGTTCAGAACTCTCTCACTACGCAGCGCTAGTGTGCATATGAGCTTCGTACATAAGCTGTATCTCAAAGTCCTGGTCATATAGAAGGTTACTGTAATCAGCAAAGTTGTTCAGGTGATCATGTCCTTTTGTATGGTGTTCATATTAGTTCAGAAATCTCTCACTATTTAGCGCTAGTGTGCATGTAAACTTCCTATATAAACTTTATCTCGAGAACCTGACAATAAAGAAAGTTGCTGTTTTCTGCAAAGTTGTTCAGGTGACCATATCCTTTGGGATTGCGGTCATATTATTTCAGAACTCTCTCACTACGCGGTGCTAGGGTGCACAAGAACTTCCTTAATATGTTATGTCTGGAAAGCTTGTCTATATAAGATGTTGCTGTGCAATGTGAAGACACGAAACGGAATAGGGATGACGTGTAGAGTGGCTGGAAATCAATTTCGGACGCCATTATCCACAAATCTGAATCTGGAAAACATCCAAGGCCAATAATTCCTTTTTCATCTTACCGAATCCCATTCAGTATCCGCAAAATCCTTATTTATTCTATCTTCTATCCCATCATCACCCACATCTGTCAACAGTGGAGAATCAAAGCTTCTATGAATCGAGAAGTGACGTCTCCCCAGAACATGAGCCTCATGCGTATTTATTTATAGTTTATTGTGCCACGTTGTGAAATTATGTTCCACTATCATCCTAAAAAGCTCCCTCCGTGACAATGATAATCATTGCCGTGACCAGGATTCGAACCTGGGTTACTACGGCCACAACGTAGGGTCCTGACCACTAGACGATCACGGCTGTCGAGGGTTCTAAAACGAATTGATTAAAACTTTAACACTTGAAATCAGAAGCAAACCAAATAGATTTACAATGTCGAAAAAATAAAACAGTTGAACGAATTTTATTCGAAGGATACGGATGTTTGCAGTAGGATCATTACCCGAGCAAAGTCGGTAAACAAATTGAAAGCAAATCGATATTAAAGTTTGCAGTAACTATCATAATGAAAACTCATTTTGATTTCAATTGTGGCGACATAAGTCTGATATCATATTGTGCTTTCATTATGCAGTCAAAACTTTTTAAATGAAAGCAACTTAACTTGAAGTTTTGCTGTTAACGTATTGTTTAAAATTTAATTTAAGTTCATCTGTCGTTGAACTAATGATTATTGTTTATTTGTTTTGTTTAACACATTTTAGGTCCTTCATGACTTGCCCGGGGTGAGATTTGTGCTCAAATCTTTCAGCGTGAGAAGCATGGATACTAACCATTTACGCCATGCCCGTATTCAGTTAAATATTATGAATGCAAAATCTGTAATTAAATTGATTTCATTGAAAGCAAGATTAGTTTTCCGTTTGATTCAACAGTGTAAAATGTTGCTCTCATTTTTGCTGTGTTAACCGTTAAGTCAACCAAAATGAGATCAACTGGAGTACATATTCAAAATAAGTTACATCATAACAGCAAATTTTGATTTCAATTTGATCTCCAGCTTCACTCGGGTATCGTTCCACATGCAATATTATAAAAAAAATCGTTGTTAGTTCACCACCAGGATTTTGAGTTAAAAATGTTTTTAGAATCGATTTAGCAAATCTTTAGTCATGCAAAACCTCATAAAGAAGATGAAGCATCAGATCATAATAAAATCGTTAGGGTAAACGCACCAATAGTGAAGGTATAGTGGAAGTACGTTAGTGCAATGTGTTCCTATAGAGTCTCCATAAGCCTCTGTAGGAAAACATTGCACTAACGTACCTCCACTATTGGTGCGTTTATCCTAGTTCATAAATTTGTAATATCTATGTATTACAAAAAAAAAACCGCAGTATTTGATCACCGCAAAAAACTCCCTCCGTGACAATGTCAATCATTGCCGTGACCAGGATTCGAACCTGGGTTACTCCGGCCACAACGTAGGGTCCTGACCACTAGACGATCACGGCTGTCGAGAGTCGTGAGTTAATGTGTAAAGAAACGGCAACACAATGCAACCGGCAACGTGAACGTCACAGTGCGATTTTCTTTCTAACGTCAAATGAAAACAAACCGAGTGTACATACAAGTTCAGAATCAACTGTATTCCACCATATGCATTCATTCGATGAGCGAGTGAGGTTAGGCTTTATGGTTCTTTTACCTCGCTTGTTGCGACCGATTGTGAAATTCAATTTTCCATCGCTACGAGAACAAACAATCTACAATCAGTTGGGGTTAAGTTGTACTCAGGGCGTTACTATTACTATTTATCCCTTGAAGTTTTTTTTAATACATTCAATTTCACCTAAAATTGCAACAGTAAATTTCATCCACAATATCGACTGCGTTGGATTAAAAGTCCAAGGTTTGGAACATAGTAATTACGTTACAAAAAATATTATTGAGTTGTTCAGTAATTAAATTTAAAATCGTGTAATTAACACTGTGTTGGTTTAATTACAGTAATTAAAATATGATATGTAACCAGCCACGTAGTTTATGTAATTAAAATTGCAATTAGTGCAGTTAAAGTAATTAAAAGCATTGAAACGCGAATTTATCCGACCGTTTCTATTTATAGCCCGTCTATTGTGTCATGTTGCGAAATTTATTTCCTAACATTCTTTTCAGTATAACGGTAAAGTAGATTGTAGGAACATGATAAAACAGCTCTTCCAGATCATCTACTGTGTCATATTATTTTCGGAAATTTCTTTCAATGACTCTCATACGTATCTATTGTATAGTGCTCATCCTAAAAAGCTCCCTCCGTGACAATGTCAATCATTGCCGTGACCAGGATTCGAACCTGGGTTACTACGGCCACAACGTAGGGTCCTGACCACTAGACGATCACGGCTATCGGGAGATGTGAGATACTGTGCAAAGAAACAACAGCACAATGTTATCACCACATTGCGATTTTCTCTGAAAATTGATTTTTTGGAAATATAAAATCCATTTTTAAGATACGCCGTTTTCAAAAGTTACTCTGGAGAATAATAATCCTATTTAAACGAAAAATGCAATCTTGGATTGTAATGAATATATAACCAAAATTTCATTCAAATCGGAAAGGGTCGAGACAAAATGGTCATTTTGTTGTGCGTTTTGGGCTGGAATGCATTTATTTAACCAGCAATTGAGGTTAGATTCCACTGGTTGGAAAGGTTGTGAAATTCAATTCTGCACCACTACAAAGAAAAACATTCTACTATACGTTGGGGTGAAATCGAACTCCGTGCATTACTTTTGCGTTGTTATAAAAAATCTACACCGATCTCTTTCGCCCACATCATCAACCCTAAAAACTTGATTCAAGTAACGGTAAGACTGATTTCCACCCAGCTGACTTCACTTCCGCGGAGAAGCACACATCTAGATAGAGCTGAAATTAGGGCGTAACAGCTTTTGTAAACAATGACTTTTATCGATGATTTCTAGGAATTCAAGGCACGTCCACGCAGACCAACCTAACCATCGGATAGAGGAAGTCCTTCCTTACCCGTTGAGGCTGTTAGTTTGCGTGGGCGAGCCTTGAATTTCTAGAAATCATCAAGAGAAGTCATTGTTTACAAAAGCTGTTAGGCCCTAATTCCAGCTCTATCTAGACATGTATAGCAAAATAAACCCAGAGAGAGTTTGATGGCGACCGTCGGTTCAAGAAAAACTGTCAAATACCCTACAACATGGGTATTTCCGGAGAGTGGATGACGTGTAGCGATCAGATATCGATGCCAGACGCCATTTTGAAATCCAAGATGGCGGCATTTGCTTTAACGTAAAACTATTAGTGGGGACGACGTGTATAGGTCTGCCACCATTTTGGGATCCAAAACTGGTGGCAATTGACTTTCGAAGGGGAATTTAGTGGCTATGGACAGCCTCGTAACAGTTCAGCACAGTTAACGTGGACCATTTACGGGGTAGGTTTGATGAGGGCATTCAAGCCAAATGTAACAAATATATAAAATGTTTGTATCCTCTTATAAACAGGAAATCCAAACTTTGCCTGACGAATAAACTTCTAATATTTAAACAAGTTTTTAGACCGGCCATGCTTTACGCTGTGCCAATATGGTCTAGTTGTTGCACTACCAGGAAAAAAGCACTTCAAAGGATTCAGAACAAAATTCTGAAGATGATTTTGAAGTTGCCTCCCTGGTACAGTACTACCGAAGTACATAGAATTTCGAATGTTGAGACTTTAGCACAAATGTCCAACAAAATAATTAATAATTTCCGGCAAAAATCGTTACAATCCTCAATTGCAACGATTAATTCCCTTTATACTTAGATAAGATCTAGTTATAGTTATTTAGTTTTAAGATATCAATTGTTATACTGACATGCAGGTTTAAAAAACCTGTTTAAAATACTGAATTGCCAAGACAGGAACAATGTAAAAACACTTAGATATATATCATAACAATTAAGGCTGGTAAGTTACTGTAGTAACCGGAGCACCTAGGTTAAAAATGAAATGTAATTTATTTTAAATTTGGAACAAATAAAGAGTTGAAAAAAAAAAAAAACGGGGTAGGTTTGGCGATAATCCACTATATGAACATGAATTTTGTCTAATTAATGTTTTAGTGTATTTTGGAGCTCAAATTAATTAATTTTCCTGAATAAGGATTACAAAGCATATTGCGTATAATATGTATAATGTGTATAGCGTATCATTAAGCAAGATGGCAACGTATCGTGGAAAATTCCTCAAAACAATTAAACGTTTTTTTTTTTTTCATAAGTAAACTGTAGATCTATTCCACAATGTATTTCCTCTTTCGATGACAAAGAACCAACCAGCGCTGTCATGTTTCATGCATTCTAGTCACCCTCGTTCTTCCACTCCTTTAGATGGGTTTCAAATTCCCTTAGCAAATCTTGCATTTTTGCACTCTGTTCGACATTACTGTCCAATATGCAGAAGCTTTCGAACTCGGAGAGTTGATTTATTTTGAACTCGATTTCTGCCGTGGTGGGATGAAAATATAATCCATATTCATTGTGGATTAGTCCAGTTTGCTAACAATTTCATCTGCTGTAGCCGGTTTATTTGTTGAATTTCGAAGATGATCTGCAAATCCTCGTTGTCGTCTTAATTGAATTGTGAATTCGCGAAATACGACGGAAGAATGTTCTTCCAGCAGTTTACCAACGTGCTTTGTTTTACGTCCTATAGAACCACATCCAAGCAGTCGAAACAATTCTTGATGCTGAACTTCTTTCGTGTATCCGCTAGTGAAAGGCCTTCATTCTCGGCTGTTTCCAGAATAAAACTATAACTTTTTTTTTACATAGTTCAGCTTGAAATTTTTGATGATGCCTTGATCAAGGGGTTGAATCAAAGACGTGATCTTTGGTGGCATGTATAGAAGCATTATGTTGGGATTGCTTATGGTGGGTGGATGCGCCAGAGCGTTATCAAGGAGCAGCAAAGCCTCGAAGCTAATGATCTTGGCTTCGCAAAACTCCTCCAACTGTGGTAAGAAGCAGTCGTTTATTCAGTCCTCAATTCTCGGGTCATCCAACCTTTCTTGTTTTTGTTTTACCAACGATCAAATGGCATCGATTTCTGGCCTCTACACGTCGTTCCCTTCCCGAAAATACCCATATTGCAGAGTATTATATCAGTTTTTATTGAACCGATTGTTGTCGATTTCAAAATGATGTCTGGAATCAATTTCTGGCCTCTACATGTCGTCCCTTTTCCAAAAATGCCCATGTTATAGGGTATTTGACAGTTTTTATTGAACTGATGGTCGTCATCTTGGATTCCAAAATGCTGTCTGGCATAGACAAGTCATCCTCTATCCGGAAATAACCATATTGTAGGGTATTTAACAGTTTTTCTTGAATCAATGGCCATAATCTTGGATTCCAAAATGACGCCTAGCATCGGTTTCCGGCCTCTACACGTCTCCTCTTTCCGAAAATACCCATATTGTAGCGTATGTTAGATTTTTTTCTTGAACTCATGACCGCCATCTTGGTTTTCAAAATGGCGTCTGGGATCGATTTCCGACCTCTACACGTCGTCCCCTTTCCAGAAATACCCATATTGAAGAGTATTTGACAATTTTTCTAGAACCGATGGTCGCCATCATCATCCCTTTTCCGGTTCCTGTCCTCACATTGCACAGAAATATCTTATATGGACAAGCTTTCCAGACATAACATATTAAGTAAGTTCTTGTGCACACTAGCACCGCGTAGTGAGAGAGTTCTGAAATAATATGACCACCATCCGAAAGGACTTGTGTAGTAGCCGTACTACTCTTCCTTAATTCCCATGTAAAGTACCATCCAATAATGGGCACATGACTAACATGTGTCAAAACCCAACAATATAGATTCATACTTCCTTGTGTGTGTCCTAGATTTTATGACACACTTTATGTATTCAAAACTGCGACCTCACAGTCAGCAGCTAAACCTTTTCCGTTTTCCGTATTTTGAGACCTTCGTAATTGTTACCACATGAGCATCAACAATAAACTCTATTTTACAAACATTGTCACCAACGCTTCGCTTCGCTCACCGAACTTGCCTTCTCCATATTTCGTTTCAATAAAATCATTCTAAGTTCACACCAAGAGTATGACTGACGTCTTACTAAATCCGAACTCCGATCCTGCCTCACTTGGTCACCTGAACAACTTTACTGATGGCCAGCTTCTCGAGATACAGTTTATATAGGAAGTACACATGCACACTAGCGCTAAGTAGTGAGAGAGTTCTGGACTAATATAAACACCATACAAAGGGACATGATCACCTGAACAACTTAGCTCAAGACAGCAACTTTCTATATGGCCAAGTTCACGAAATATTATATGTTGAACCTATGATGCATATATTATAGCGCCCGTCATAAGTAACTTAAAGTGAAGCGCCTCTAGCGACGTAGTTCCCAATTAAACCTGAGTCCAATAACACAGGCTTGTTGGTCTATCCCAGTAGAACAACTTAGTCGGAGACAGTTTAGCTTTATATATTGGAATAAATGAGATATTCCACCATTAGTGAAAATCCCATAAGCTGTGGGTATCCTTATTCGCGGTTCCTTATTCACGCTCCCGTTACCCCGGCAATAAGGATTCCTGACTGTACGTATCATTTCCGTGTATATAAGATGTTTTAGGTTCTCCAAATCGCTTTGAAATTAAGATCAAATGATCTACTAAATCAATCACGACTGAGACAATGCCCTTAGCATCAAAGCATGTCCTTGCAGATTCATAGAGCCTATGCGCAGCATTTACGATTAATTTATATGTAGGGTAAGTGCGTCAGTATTTGGCCCATGTGCTTCCCTAATTGACCCTATCTTAAATTTAAAATTTGATCATTCTTCTCCAAATTTATTTCAAATGTGTGTTATGCCCTAGGGCCAAAAATTGGAGTACTAGTGCTATTTATCCTTACTTACACTTACCCTTATTAAACTTCCAACATTTTTGAAATCATCGTGGTGCTCAGATCATTCCATTCAACACTTCATACATAACTGAGTCAATTTTCTTAGCATATCGAAGCTGATTTTTGGAGTCTATGCGCATAGTTTATTATGCACTTCCATGATTATAAGATGTTCTAGGTCCTCTAAATCCTGGAATTTAGATGAAATTATCTATTATATCAACCAAGACTGATACAATGTCAATAACAACGAAACATGTCCAAACAGTTTCCTGTAATTAATACACATCAGCTACAAGCAATTTCTGTGTATATTAGATGTACTAGAACCTCATCAACATACTGGAGTTCAGCTCAATTTAACTAGCAGACAATCATCGACTGAGTCAATGTTCTTAGAAACGAAACATATCCAAACAATTTCATAGAGTCCCAGCGCATCTTTTACGAACGATTTTCTTGGTTCAAAGAAAAAAAATCTCCCTGGAGAACATTATCTTCAAGGTCAACCAGATATTTCACGAGAACGTACGCAGTTTTATTGCACATTCCACTTTCATGGATAAAACATGTTATAAGTTCTTCGAGTTATCCATAGTTTCAGATCATTTGATCTAGTAGATTAGCCTCATTTATCCTAGCCTTTGTACCATTCGTGGTTGACTGAGTAAATCGTTTGATTTGATCGATTAAGAGACCCTGATGTGCACTCCATGAATCTAGTTGTCTAGTTGGTTCGTTGCCAAACAAATTGTTTTAGTCGTTGTTGACGTAGTAGATCATCTAATCTGAAGTATAGCAAGAGCTGAGGAACCTAGAACATCTTATATATGTACACGAAATTAATTGTTATTGATACACATATATACTCTATGGACTCTATGAGTACGCTTGAACGAGTTTTACTAGTAAAGACATTGTCTCAGTCGTGGTTGACCCAGTAGATCATCTGGTCTGAAATCCAGGACAGTTTGGAGAACCAACATCTAATAGGCATAAAAATGGAATGTGAATTTTGCGGATAAACATAATGAATCTATTGGGACTTGTTTCGTTGCAGAAGGCATTGTAACAATCGTGGTTGATCTAGTTGATCATTTTATCTGAACTCCAGAACGATTTAGGGAGCCTAGAACATCCAACAAGCATACAATTAGATTGTACATGATGTGCCAACGCTTGATGAACCTAGTTGGACATGCTTCGTTGCTAAAAACATTTAACCAGTGGTGGTTGATCTGGGAGATCATTTGTTCTAAACTCTCGGACGATTTTGGAGAACCTAGAACATCCAAAATACGTTAAATTGAATCGTAAAATATATTGTATGTCTCTCATTGAACATATAGGGGAATTTACGTATTCTCGGCGACCTAAGCAGCGACCTTCTTTCTATAGCCTTTTTCTCTAAGGAACGCACACATATGCAGTATTGGTTTGTTTACAATCTATTGCTGCCAGCTGCTCTAACAATTTCAGTCGAAAGAATTGTCAAAAACTGTTTTGAAACGCTTTTACAAAGCTCCAATCTTCTCTAGTGAGAGCGAGTATTGTCGGCAACCAGTTTTTCTTCGGCAACTGTTCCATTTGAACTGCATGTAAATCTGCTATTCTATTATCGGCAACTCGAAATCAGCTACAATTTGTAGTGCGTGTGTTTCATTTCAAGAAAACCCTGCTAGATTGCTTTTTCTCAGTGGTAAAAATATAGTCAAATTGAAGCTGAAAACATAAAAAATCGTTTGCATGCATTCAGCGAAGTGTTTTCGTAAGAAAATCCAGTGAAAATAGTGTTTCAACTTGGGTTGCCGAAAATAGTCTGTCATGCCGAAGCCGTCATTTCCCCTATCATATGCAAATCTAATTATTCTGAAACGACGATAATTTTCCAAGGTGGAAAGATCATGGACATTAAAAATGTGACATGTCTGTAAATCTCGATCTTGAGAAAAAAATCCATGATAAATTTGAAAGATTGTGAACCAATTTTTTAAACTCTAGATCTCTGAGACAAACAAATTAAGAAAATTGTGCGGCCTGGAATGATTTTATTCCTTGATTTGTTTTCCGTCGCTTTTGTTTTCCGTGCTGAGCATCAATGCTACCGACACCAGGGAGGCAGCTCCCACACCTGGACCATACCTATCTAGCCATCAACTTATGAACCGGGGACCAACGACTTTACTTCCCTTCCAAAGCCGTGATAAGAGATGTTATGCCTCAGAACATCCTGGCGGCGCCGACTGGGATTGAACGCAGGCCAGCTGGGGTGAGAGGTAATCACGCTTACCACTACACCACCAGCGCCGGTAACCTTGGAATGATATCTTGAAAATATAGGGAAAATGGATGTAATGTCGGCCTAAATGTCCCTAATTTGGGCCCATACATAAATTCAGCAATCGACTAAACTTTCAATAGCGACCAAAAATATCCATCAGTACCGTCCCAATGAAGCGTTCATCTAGATAAAGCTGATAAATAGCAGATTTTTAGCGATGGGCCCAATCTTAGATCCATAGGCCAGGATTAGAGCCATTACCCCTAGAATGTAAGTTCATAGTCCTAGAAAATTGTAATGTTTCTGAAACGTAGAAAACATTTTATGATATTGGAAAAGGATTTATTTTCTAAAAAAAAAATAAAATACAATTTAAAGGACTTAGAAAAGAACTCAAAATTTAGCGACATAATTTTTTTTCTTGATATTTGGACACTAAAGCTACCAAGCTTGAAAGATTATTCAAAATTCTAGTCTTTAGAAAATGCTTGGAGTATGAACCTTTTCCTATGCCATTTTTCAACATCTTGGAAAACTTTCAAGATCACGAAGTTAAAACAGGATATTGGGATCAGCAGTTTTTTTTTCGCAACCTCAGGAAATTTTTGTAAGTCAATAATATTGAAAATCTGATGACTCCTTTATATACTTGATATTAGATCAAATAAGGTTAGATACTGAATTAATGAATCCTTAAAGACTAACTGTTGCCAAATTTAGTATTTGAATCAAGTCACTTCAAAATTTAGTACAAAGAATAATAACTAAGTCGATCGATAAGTTCTGCTGCTGTGAGTGACAAAAAACCTCCGATCAATGATAACGGAAAATCAAAAATATGTGCACGGATGTAAACAAAAGACACCTTCCCTTCAAGCTGAAGGTAACAACAATCGGAAGAGAACCACACAGTAACGTCAAAGAAACTTCTAAAAGAGCGTCCGGAATGATTCAGAAAACTCACCTCATTTTTGGAGAACGCTCCCGAGCCGGTCCCGCCGGACGACATCCCGTAGTGTCGACTGGACGACGAGCGCCCATTGTAGATCGGTCGATTGTCCGTGGGTTTCACAAAGTTGGCATTACTGCTATTACTGTTGCTGCTACCGGTACTATTTACACTGGCACCAACGGCACTGTTGCTATTATTACTACTACTGTTGCTATTGCTATTGTTTTTTGGCGGAAGCGTTCGATGGTACTGCTGCTGCTGCTGTTGCTGCGAGGACATCGTTGTCGTCGACGGCGTTGGAAAGATCCCCGAGCCAACCAGAGGGCTAATGGTATTGGTGAGGCTATTTGGCATCTGCATCGTCGTAGGAGCATTGGACCGCGGGGTGGCCGGACTGGACGAGATCCCGATCACGTTATGTCCAGATGTTGCGTCCAGAATATGTCTCCGGGCGTATTCGAAGTTTCCGAGCTTCGATTGAATCTGCATGTCCATGTCGGATGGACTGAGCTGTGGGAGGGAAAAACAGAGAGAGAGAGAGGAGAAATAAGTGACGAATCAAACTCAAACTACCGCAAGTTAGTATGAATGATTTGAGGCACAAGGTTTATCTGATAATTTAAGTTGAGTAATTCAATACTCGGCACTCATAACGAACACTAGTAGTGGGAATCACTTAGGTTTGCAAGATCAATTAAATTTTCAATCATCTACTACCGCTATCTACTGCTTCTGCTTCTGCTGCCGTGCCGTGCCGTATTTTATTGCATTATCATTTTTATATGGCCAATTATAATCGCTCCATGTGTGCACTCTCGTGATAAATTGAATAAGGATGAGAGATGCCCCATACAGTGCCATCCGCTTGTCCGACGAGGGGTCCAAAGATGGCAACTCATTGGTAACCTAAATGGTAATTGGCATGTATTCAAAACGCAACTGCTTATGCAGCACTATTTACTTGCTTGACTATTCAAAAAATCGAAAACCATTTGACGTACCCCTCGGTTGCAAACCAATCGATGCAGGGGTCAATACACAATAAAGGTACTTTTTATGTATATGGAGAATAAATGCCACTCTACCACCTTATGGATGCGAATGTGCGAAAAGCTAAACCTAGATTTTAACCTGCATCGAGAGGCAACAGGTGTTCCGCAACTACACTGTACTATTCGAAAGCCTGCCAGAAGAAAGAGTCTACTCACTCCGCGTTCCCCATCACCTATACCTACACCGAGTACCGATTTGGCAAAACTACAACTGAAGCGCTAGCCAAAAGTTGTTCACCATAATCTGCGCTTTTCGGGGGGCTTGCGAGGCAAGGTAGGGTAGTTAGGTAAATAATGTACAGTTTCACGACGACGGACGAAACAACGCGAATCTCACCACTCGGTATAAAATTGTTTAGAAAAATCTAACTGAATTAATTGACATAAATGTATCGCCCTACGTTGGGGCTTCCCAAGCATCGTCCAGTCGCTGCTTGGTTTATCACGATGCTTCGTGAGCGCGAACAGGAGAGAGGAAGCAGGTCGGTGCTGGTGTAGGTGTCTGTGGTTGTGTTTCGATTTATATTGATTTAATAAAGCTGCTAGCCGCATCGTTCGTAGGATATAGATACCTACATATGACATGAAAGCCACCACCAGCTGAGTGGCAGCACCACGTGAGAGAAAGAGGGTAAACAGACAAATTGGTTGTGATGAGATACTTCGTGGGAAATAGAGAGTGGGCACTTTGAGCTATAGAATTGGTTTAGTTGGTGGTGGTTGAGGGGAAAAAAAGCACAGTAAGTGCACTTTTGAAGAGTGTTTTATAACACCAGGGTTTTGTTTTTCAATGCTTTGATGTTCGACTAAGCACGCAGAATGTAGTGATATTATATTCATGGTTGTAAATTGTAAATAGCCTGGCAAAGAAAACTGGATTCAAACAATCCATAAGTGAAAACCGAATTTCAGGCTCGACCCTCTCCACTTATAATGAAACTTTTCATTCAAATTTGTGCTGGAGTTTGGCCAATTGGACTCTCGCCTCATTTTTCAAAATAGTGTATTTGATTTTTTTTCCAATAAACCATGGTATGAAAACGTCTCATTTAATAAAAATGTCGTCTGTAAAGTTGTAGAAAAAAATATGATCTTTCTGGAAAACAATAAACTAGGGAAAAAAATCATTTTTTATTTTTGAAAAATGACAAGCATTGTAAAACATCTGCATTGTAGCAATGTCAAAGAAATTAAGAATACCGTCAAGTTTTCCATCTGGAATGGAAGTGCGGTGAAATTTTACTCAATTTGTAAGTCTACTAAGAATGCACTTATAGTTCTCCTTACAATATCTATTCAAAACTAAACAAACCACACCCTATGCAATTTGCGGTTCATGAGTTGATGGATCGATAGGTAGGGTCCAAGTGTGGGAGCTGCCTCCCTGGCGTCGGTAGCATTGGTGCTCAGCACGGAAAACAAGATCGACGAAAAACAAATCAAGGAAAAAAAAAAGAAACTACTGATAGACCTTATTTTCTTATTCAGAAATCTTATAACAGTTATGAAATTTTGAGCTAGTCTAATATTTTTCGAAAATTTGCTCTAGAGAAAAGAAAGGAAATTCCATGAAGAACTGTAAGAAGAATCCCAACGGAATGCTAAGCTAAATTTCATGGAAATTCCATAACAAAAAAGGCATGAGAATTCCTAGATAATTCTGTATAGATTTCTAAGATAATTTGGAGATGAACTCCAAGGAAATTCTTAGAAATATCCGAAATTTCAAAGAATAACTTTTAAAGTGAACTATGTAGGGAATTTTTCTTTCTTCTTCTTCGCATTTCAAGCTTATTGTATATCGCATATTAGCTTGTTGCGTGCTCTCAACTTAGTGTTCTAGATGCACTTCCACAGTTATTAATTGAGAGCTTTCAATGCCTGTACCATTTTTGCATCGGTATAATTGTGTGACAAGTCCAATCATACTTCTATGCCCAGGGAAGTTGAGGAATTTTCCAATCCGAAAAATTCCTAGACCGGACCGGGAATCGAACCCAGCCACCTCCAGCATGGTCTTGCTTTGTAGCTGCGCTTTTATCAACTGAGCTAAGGGAGGCCCCAAACTATGTAGGGAAATTGAAGCCAATTCTCGTGAGAATTATTAAGAATACTAAATAAGATAATTGTTTAGTAAATTCTAAGAGTGTTCAAAAAAAGATTCCCAAAGTGGTATACAGATAATTTACAAGGCTGTTGAGGATAAACATTTCAAGGAAATGTCAGTGAGAACCCCAAGATTATTCAGGGGAATCCTTAATGCAATTCTGCAGGCATCTCGAAACAATTCTAAAGAAATTCTTGTGAAAATTCTACACATATCCTACACCAGGCACAGAATTTCAAGATTCAGGATTTGGTAATGCTCTTCGACGAAATGTTTGACAGCGAAATTTCCTTCGGCGAAATAATCCACACTGTGTGAAAAATGCGCATTGCATTCAAATGCAAAAAAATAACACTTTAGAGCCCTAAACAACTGTAACCAACACCACTAATGTTGCATTGTAAAAGCATAGGTATTTGAAATTTGCAAAGTTCATACAAGGAAGTAGTAACGTGTTTTCCCAGAAGTAACAGTTATAGCTTTATCATTCTATTATAATTTTATTTAAAGTCTTCTTTGCCCATAAATTTGACTTGAAGAATGCTTTAGAACCCCGATAAAACTTGCAATGATACTTAGCATACGTAGTTTTTGTTATACACAAACAAACAAGAGCAGTGACATCTGATGGAAAATAGATACTGCAACTCTAAATGGTTAATTCTAAGCTATGCCTACTAAATATCATCAAAGAGGTCATCCGATTTCAATTTCTATGTTTCCATCTTCAATCAATTCACGAAACCATCCGCAGCTTTAACTATCGTCAATCCTACATCTACCGGAGCACAAGATCCAAACGACGATGACGACGCCGAGAGCTATGACAATTTTTCACCCTTTTGTCAACAGTTCCTTACGGGCATCTTATGCTCCCCATTCTCCTTGTGAAAAGTCTTCGGAAATTTGTAGTACTCCGACACACACACACACACCCACACTCATACACATCATGTGCAATCGCATCCCATCTACTCCAGTCTCTAGCCGCCTAGTCATTATGTGCCGGTGCGGCAAAGTGATGCTGCTGTTTGGTTGCAAGCAATTCAGCTTTTCATACAAGAAAACGAGTCCTCTCAACAACGACGACCGGAAAGTCTAGGACTGTGAGTAGTTTAGGGAGGCGAAAGGGAAAGTGAGTTCTTGACTTGAGTCGTTCAGTTCCGGACGTCGTCGTCGTTCCGGAATGTCTTTTCCCGCTAGGGTTCTGAATAGAATCAATTCTTGGCTTGGCTGGTCATGAGGCGGGTGAGGCGGGTAAGGCGGGACATAAGGGTAATGCATGCAAGGTGCATTTTACCCTTTGTGGGCACAGTTTAATGAAGGAAACCCGCAATGTAACAAATGCTTATAGAATTGAATGGTAAGTGTTTTTTCGGCTACATTAGAAATAATGAAGCAGGCATTTCAAGGATTCAAGTTTATATTAGCCATCTTTTAGAATTTAACTAGCACCATCTAGCTGTAAGCTCATTACCGCGCCATCACCTGCCGGAGATAAATACCACAGCTTGAAATTTAATTAGACTTTCAACTAATTAAAATTCAATTTCCATCGCATCAAACCAAGAAACGACACAATCGTGCATACAACAGTAGCTTCTATCACTTCTGCTCAAGATTTACAGCATAGCATCCAAACAGAATGATAAGAAGACGACCATGTCAGTGCGTTTCTGCCAATCAGTGCTGGGTGGTTCAAATTTCCCTGGAAGAGATCTGAGCTAGCCGGGAATCGGGAAACAACTGATGGCTCTTCCCGGGAATTCCAGCACTTTTATCCAGTGACTAGATATTTGGGTTTATCATAATGTTAATTTTTTAACATCTGTTGAACGATCCATGAAGAAAGTTTTTTCTCACCTCTCCAGGAAGTTTCTTCTGACATTGCTCAGAAGTTTCTCCTATTTTTCCTGGTATCATCTTCTTTACCCGGACTTCCGTATTATTTTGGTAGTTCCCTTTTAACTTGCCAAGTTGCCTTGGAAGATTCTCCCGATTTCTCCACGAAACTTCTTCTGACATCTCCCGGGAGTGGTCTTTACTTCCGGCATCACCTAGAAACTAGAAGATCCCTTCGAACTAGCACAGGATGTTTCTTTTAGCAACCTTCTTCTCCATGAAGTTTTTTCAACTTTTCTTGGAAGTTTATTTAGAAATATACAAATAAGGGTTTTTTCGGCTTTTTGTGGAAAATACTCCAGATTTCCTCCGAAGTACAATTGACAGGAAATTTCTGATCAATTGGAATTGTCTTCCAATTTCCAGTTGTAACCGACTACTTCCGGAAGTCAAATTCGGTTCTTTCGAATGATTCTTCCAAATTCTGGGGGACCAGAATTTTCATTCTATGGAAGTGTCTTCCGATTGTTCCTGGAAGTTTGTCCTACCCAACAAACAATTTGAGCTGATTAAAAGCTGAATAAGCTATTTTTTAGCTAAAGAAGCATAATTTTGCCTGAATAAGCTCTTATTCAACTTTCAATGTTTGTTGGGTAACTTGCATGAGAGGATTTTTACGACATCTCTCGGAAGCTTCTATCAACTTTCTTCGGGAGATTATTCCGATTTCCTCAAATAAAAGCTTCGGTCTTCCGCTAAAATTATCTCTTGTCCACTACTGGAAGTTTTCCAGAATTCCCCGTGATGTTTAACAACCTTTTGTTAGGACTTTCTTCCAACTTCTGGCAAAACTTTTTCCCAACTTTTATTTTTTTAGACTTGCTCTTGAAACTTATTTCTATTTCAACCGAATATATCTTTAAAATACCCGCAGAAGCTTCTTTCAACATCCAGTTTCCAGGGAAGTAAATCCGTTGATCCTGGCTCCTGTGTTGATGCGTTCGATATGTTCCAGGTGTGGAATTCGCCTCCCTGGCACTTGACTGCCGTCAGTGATTAATCACCTATTTTCAATAGATTCTTGTCGGTGAATTGCACCCGTTTGCGGATCAGAGATCGACGATAAATATACCAAAAAAGTATCTAAGGTTCTTCAAAGTGCCTGAAGTTCAGATCTTGAAATTTTCTAGACTCAATCAGGTATGTTCAGGTGAATTTCTGAGCCCGTAGAGTTTGATGGAGCCTCATAATATCATGTGGGATGTATGCTTGTAATGACAAAGTATTTTGGTGCTTGTGCAAAGTGCTTGAAGTTCAGATCTTGCCGTTCTAAAGGCTAAAAAAAGTCTTCCAAGATGTCTGGATGTTCTATACGATTAGGTAGAGTTTCATTTAATTTCGGAAAATTGAATTAACAACATAGGGGAAATGGCTCTAATGTTGGCCTATGGATCTAAGAATAGGCCCATCGCTAAAAATCTACTATTTTAAATTTTATCTAGATGAATGCGTCATTGGGACGGTACTAATGGATATTTCTGGTCGCTATTGAAAATATAGCCAATTGCTGAATTTATGTATGGGCCCAATTAGGGGCATTTAGGCCGACATTACATAATTTCCCGTATCAGAGATTTCCCCTACTATAGAGGATTTCAGAGCTTGAAGCTCAACAAAATCTTGAACGAATCAGTGTAACTTAATGGGAACTTGATAATGGTATCGACTAGGAATGGATGGATGTTGATGATAACGGTTTTCTTACTCATAAATATATCAAACGATTTAGTTTAATCTGCCCGACGTTTTGGCCATGGGTTTTGATTATTTTCAAGGGTCTATCGGTATTGTCACAGTTTTAGTCGAAGGTCGTAAGACATATAATTGTATCACATGTCACGATAGATTAAACACATTCGGAAGGTTTCGTAAAGCTTCAAAGTATCGTGCAGAACTTACTCTTGTATTGACAAAATGTCATAGTTTATCCAAAGCATGAAGCTGTTAAGATCGTATGAAATCCTTCAGATATTCTATTATCTTCTTCTTCTTCGCATTTCAAGCGTATGGCATATCGCATATTAGCTTATTGCGTGCTCTCAACTTAGTTCTGAATGCACTTCCACAGTTATTAATTGAGAGCTTTCGATGCCTGTTAATTTTTGCATTAGTATAATTGTGTGGCAAGTACAATTATACCCTATGCCCAGGGAAGTCAAGAAGTTTTTTCGTCGTCGAGAAAATTCCTAGACCAGACCGGAAATCGTTCCCAGCCACCTCCAGCATGATCTTGCTTTGTATCTGCGCCTTTACCGACTGAGCTATGGGAGGCCCCAGGCCCATATTCTATTATCATATTAGGTAAATCAGGAATTATTCTTAAGACCTTTAGTCCTTCAGATATTTTCCAATTCCTTCAGGATGATGAGGAATCATTCTGCAGACCCTCAGTTGACCAAAAAATCAAGCGAACTCTTTCAGATATCCTCTGATCATTTCAGGATGATCAGAAATTAGTTTTCTCATCATATTGCATTAGTAAGGAATTATTCCTAAGGATTTCGGGACTTCTTCAGATATTCTCGTTAAATTCCGATCCGCATTTTAGAATTTGGGGACCAAGAGAGATGATATTCAACTGTTCAAAAATGCATACAGTCTTTCAGATATTCTCTGGGATGATGTAAAAGTATCATATTCTTTTCATCACCGCTGGCCATTGGCCAGCGGGGCAAACGACTGGGTAATGCGTACCACCAGTACCGCGAGTACTTGAAGGATAAAATAGACCCCATTAGTGGTCCATTAGCCTCTTACCCAGTAACTCCTATCCCTACCTCCTCGTGGTGTCTCCTGGGATATGAGCAACCTTAGCGAAGATCGGGTAACCAACCCCGGTGGGAGCTTTGGTCATATGCTGACAGGGAAGGGGGCCCCTAGCGGGTTCGGCCTACACGGCCTGAGCGTCTGTTCACCATGGAGGTGCGGCTCAAACAGCGTCTGACTGGCATCCAGCGGCTGAATAAGAAATGCTGTATTGTGTCAGCTAAATCTAAGATGGCAGCCCCATCTACACAATAACTGAGCGTCTGTCCACCATGGAGGTGCGGCTCAAACAGCGTCTGCCTGGCATCCAGCGGCTGAAACAAGAAATGCTTATCCCCGAAAGCTATACCCAAGATGGCAGCCCCATCACGGCGGATAGGAGACCTTAGGCTAACTACCTACTGTCCCCGAAACTTTACAACTGTTACAGAAACCAATAGAGAAAGATCACGGACTGATATTACGGCAACGACTTTTAGCGCAAAACAACGGACAAGAATTGGAACATGGAATGTACTAACGCTAGCCCAACAGGGGAAGCTGGCACAACTCGCCAGCGAGGCTCGACGCATGAAGCTCGAAATCCTGGGACTAAGCGAAGTCCGTTGGCCAAACTTTGGAGAACACAAGCTGCCGTCGGGCCAGGTACTACTCTATTCTGGTATTCGAGGTGAAAACGCTCCCCGCCACCGTGGAGTTGGTTTCCTGCTTAGCGCCCAAGCAAATGCGGCGCTCATCAAGTGGGAACCTATCAATGAGAGGATAATCGTTGCCAGATTCAGAACGCGGGTTCGTAACCTAACCATAATCCAATGTTATGCGCCAACCGATGCTGCCGAGTTACAGGACAAAGAGAACTTTTACAGTCAACTGAATGCAGTCGTGGATAAAATTCCGAGAGGTGACATCAAGATCTACATCGGCGACTTCAATGCGAAGATCGGCTCCGACAACACGGATTATGAGCGTGTCATGGGGCGCCATGGTCTTGGCGAAATGAGCGAAAACGGTGAGCTGTTGGCAGAGTTTTGTGGCAATAACGACATGGTGATCGGGGGTTCGCTCTTCCCCCATCGACCAGTGCACAAAGTCACGTGGGTTTCCCGTGATGGACATACCGAAAATCAAATCGACCACATCTGCATCAGCCGAAAATGGAGAAGGAGCCTTCTTGACGTTCGGAACAAACGCAGTGCCGACATCGCGTCTGACCACCATCTCCTCGTTGGAGAGATCCGCCTTCGTATCGCGCGGGTCCAGCGGCGGGAGGAGCGGCTCGGACGGCGATTCAACACACGCCGATTGGAAGATCCAGCAGTAAAAAGGTCATTCGTCGAGGAACTGGAGACCAGAGCTGCGGATATTCCTGATGGTGGCAGCGTAGAAGAGCAATGGACGGCGATCAAGGATGCCTTTACTGAAACGAGTGAAAACAACCTGGGCGAGCTGCGCGCTCAGAGAAAGGAGTGGATCACGGATGACACCTGGAGGAAGATAGAGGAGCGGAGAAATGCAAAAGCCGCGATAGAGCGGGCGAGAACCAGAGGAGCGAAGAACCAGGCCCGCCAACTGTATTCGGCTCTCGAGAAGGAAGTGAAGCGCTCGTGTAGGCGGGATAAGCGAGCGTGGGTGGACTCCCTAGCCGATGAAGGTGAGAAAGCCGCAGCAACAGGCGATATCCGTCTCCTCTACGATATCTCACGACGCCTGAGTGGAGCAAGGATGAATCCTAGGATGCCAGTGAAGGACGCGACTGGTCAGTTGCTCACCGACCCCACTGATCAGCTGAAACGCTGGTTTGAACACTTCGAACAGCTTCTACAAGTTTCGTCGGTCAACCAGCCATCAACATCTCGGCATGAACCGCCAAGAGTGCGACGCATCACTCGCGTCAATTCTGAGGCGCCATCCCTACCGGAGATCGAAGCTGCTATCCGAACCATGAAATCCAACAAGGCTCCCGGGGTCGATCGCATATCAGCAGAGATGCTCAAAGCTGACCCCATGCTATCTGCACAAATGTTGCATCAACTATTCTGCAATATCTGGGACACCGCGACTTTTCCGGCTGACTGGATGCAGGGCGTCTTAGTGAAGGTCCCAAAGAAGGGGGACCCAACTGTATGCGATAACTGGCGTGGCATTATGTTACTGTGTTGTGTTCTCAAAGTTCTATGCAAAGTTATCCTCAACCGGATACAGGAGAAGATCGACGCGACTCTCCGACGGCAGCAGGCGGGATTCCGTGCTGGAAGATCCTGTGTGGACCATATTGTCTCGCTCCGCATAATCTTGGAGCAGGTCAACGAATTCCAAGAGTCCCTTTACTTGGTTTTCATTGACTACGAAAAAGCTTTCGACCGACTCAACCACGAAAACCTGTGGGGCGCCCTAAGGCGCAAGGGAGTTCCGGATAAAATCGTCAACCTCATCGAAGCTCAGTATGAGGCTTTCACGTGCAGGGTGCTGCACAACGGAGCCCTATCTGACCCTATTCGGGTAGTCGCTGGAGTGAGGCAAGGATGTATTCTATCACCGCTACTGTTCCTCATCGTAATCGACGAGATAATGGTTGGTGCGATCGACCGTGTGCCGAACCGTGGGTTGCTCTGGCAGCCTATTACAATGGAGCATCTAAACGACCTAGATTTGGCGGATGACGTTGCTTTAGTATCACAACGGCGTTCTGACATGCAGAGTAAGCTCGACGATCTCGCCGAACGCTCCTCAGCGGCAGGTCTCAACATCAACGTCAGCAAGACTAAATCGTTGGATATCAACACGGGAAATCCATCCAATTTTACGGTAGCTGGTCAGGAAGTGGAGAAGGTTGAAAGTTTCCAATATCTTGGCAGCCAGATAGCGTCGGACGGCGGAACCAAGAGTGACATAGGTGCACGGATCAAGAAGGCAAGGGCTGCTTTTGCGAGTTTACGAAACATCTGGAAGTCAAATCAGATTAGTCTCCGCACGAAGATCCGAATTTTCAACTCTAACGTGAAATCTGTACTGCTGTACGCTAGCGAAACATGGTGCGTATCAGCGGAGATCACACAGAAGCTGCAGGTGTTCATCAACCGATGCCTGCGGTATATAATTCGTGCTTGGTGGCCTCACAACTGGATTTCGAATGCCGAGCTCCATCGACGGTGTCACCAGAAGCCGATATCGACAGAAATTCGGGAACGTAAGTGGAGGTGGGTTGGCCACACTCTACGGAAGAGCGGAAATGAAATCTGCAAACAAGCGCTGGATTGGAATCCAGCCGGACATCGCAGCAGAGGCAGACCCAGGGGCTCATGGCGGCGAAGCCTAAACAAGGAGATTAAGCAAGTCGACCGGAATTTGACCTGGGCCCAGGTCAAGGCGAAAGCAAACAATCGCCCAGGATGGAGATCTTTCACGTTGGCCCTTTGCGCCAGGGATGGCGCTCAGGACACTTAAGTAAGTTCAGATATTCTCTGATCATATTAAGTTAATCAGGAATTTTGAAGATTTTCAGATCATAAAATCACTCATCATTGATCAGGAATTAAGACATATATATTTTCAGTTTACTCTCAACGTTTTAAATTGATTAGGAATTATTCTGAAGACAATCAAACCTTCGGATAATCTCTCATTTAAGCTTGATCAGGAAGTATGCTACAGACATACAACTGTTCCAAAATTCTAACGAAGATCTTCTTCTGATCAAATCAGGATGATCAGAAATGGTTCTATGAAATGGTTCTTTAGAACATCAAATATTATCTCATCATTATCCCGTGATTTTCATAAAATATTCTAAAGGCCATCAACTGATTAAACAAAGTCCTCATCATATCAGGATGTTTAGAAATTATTCCGAAGACCTTCAGTCTTTCAGATATTTCTATGCTGCAAAACAATAATTATCAGCTCCGTATAGCTCCCGCGATTGAGCCTTCCAAATAAACGGTGTATTATTATCGTTTATTGGGTTGATTAGGAATTATTCTGAAGTCCTTTAGCACTTCAGAAATTCACATGATCTCACATGATCGGACGAGGCTCTACGGATTTTTATACTAAATCACATACGGTGCCCAGGGTTTTGTTGAGCCTGTAGAACTTCATGTTCAAATGTTCAGGATCCTAAAATACTTGATATTATGGAGCACGATGACGCTCTACGATACGGGTTCATATATACCTTGTTTGTTGTAATGCCTTGTTTAATCTGTAGCAAATTAAAATCTTAACTACAGGTTGATAATTGATAAACTATATAACATATACTATAAATAATTGATAAACTATATAACAACGAGAAATCGATGTTTAAAAGTAATTGTTTACATAATTGGCTCATTGACCCTTTTTACATGTTCGTCTAGATTTGTGTCTTTTAAAAATCTTCGAGATCCTATATATAAAAAAAAAACAGTTAAGAAATCAACCAACCTACAACTGAAAATCTCAATAACAATGACAAAAATCAAGAATTGGATTATTTTTTTTAAGAATCTGGGACTGAGAAAAATGCTCAAAATGTGGGATTTTGAAAAATCTCCAAGACTTGAAAAAAAAATTCCAAGATAATTTTCTGAGATGAAGTCCCAAGGAATTCTAGCATAAATTCTAATGGATTTCTGGGGAGAGGAAAAAAAAGTTCTGAATATAATTCCTCTGTTATTCTTAGAAGAAATCCAACTTCAAGCAGAATTGCTATCTGATTCAAGTTTAAAGAAAATGCAAAAGAGAATTACAAAGATATATGAGGAAAATTCCAAGCAATTTCTGAGGAGATTTCAGAACTAATTCTGAGGAGATATTTGCTCAGTTCCAGGCCAAATACTTTACATAATTGTGTGTTATGGACAATCATTACCATTTTTGCAAAAAGTCGGCCATTTTGGATCTTGTATTTTTTTTTTAAATGTAATTTAAATTGTAATTTTTCAATAAATTGTAGCATTAAAACGTCACTTCTGATCGAAATGACGTCTGAGACAAAGTTGTTTAGAAAAGAAAAGAAATACGGGGAATAATATACCCGGTATTTTTTTTAGTAATTTAAGTAAGAACTCAAAAAACTGTTAAAAACTGAAATATTATAAAAAAAAAGTAGGAGAAATGGATGTAATGTCGGCCTAAATGCCCCTAATTTGGGCTCTTACATAAATTCATCAAGCGACTAAATTTTCAATAGCAACCAAAAATATCCATTAGTACGGTCCCAATGACGCGTTCAAGTAGATAAAATTTAAAAATAGCAGATTTTTAGCGATATGCCCAATCTTAGATCCATAGGCCAACATTAGAGCCATTTCCCCTATATCTTCATAATTTATATTTTTTTAAATAAACCTCATGAAAACTGCAAAACTTTGGAGTATTAAAAACCAAGGTCACTTAAAAATTGACAAAACTCGTAGAACATTCATAGAATTCACTCTACTCTCTTACATTTTGCATATGAAACACTTGTCTTTAATCCCATTATAATTTTATTTTTCTTTGAGCATGTTGTTCGCAAGAAAATGATTCCGGATTATACGCTTAATCAAACGCTAATTCGCGGCCGGATTTCTTCGGGCGGAAATCGTAAAAGCAGCGCTTTCTTCTCTAAGTAAATTCCATCTCAACAGCAATAGCAACAATATCACAATATTAAAACTTGACTGAGAAGCTTATTTTCCGAGCTAACCGAGGTTTACAAAATTGCATAAATGACGTAGTATTCTAGGATGACTTCCCTAACAACTGTTGCTGAGATGTGCTTTCATTAGAGGTTGTTTAGCCTCCGAAATGAGTTTGGTATGTACAGTTAATGTTAATTCTCAATAATTGAAATCTTGGATACCACCTAAATCAGTAGCTTCCAAAATACAGGTACCAGTAGTATATCTTCCAAAATACAGGTATTCTATAACGCAACAGACCCTGTTCACTTCTATCGTTGATGTTGACCTTTCTATACATATTTATTTAACTCATCCTGTTCCTGGGGGTAGTCTAAAGAGTAATTCTGTTCTAAAAAAATCTACATTGAAAATCTGGGGGTACATATTTTGAAGATTCTGAGTAAAACATCTAATAACAAATTGGAAATGAAGAACCATCCTCAAACTACACCGATTAATTAAGTTGTTAATAAGTTTCTGTGTTTAAAATGTATCTCCCTGAATTTGAATGAAATTCCCTGAGATTCCCTGATTTTACAGGTTCAAAAATGAATTCCCTGATATTTCCAGATTTTTCCAAGTAGTCGACACCCTGTTGGATAATCCAGGGATTTTTGTCAATTTTCAAATGTCTATAGTTTAAATACTTCAAAAGTTTGCATTTTACATGAGCTCTATTAAAAAATATTTTTATCAAAATTACTTAGAAAATTACGGTGCATATTTTTTCCAGAAAAACTTTACTTTTGTAGACAACTTTGTCTCAACCGTCATTTCGATCAGAAGTAACGATTTCGTGCTCCAATTTATTGAAAAATGTCAAAGACGCCATTTTGAAAAAAATACAAGAGCCAAAATGGCTGAATTTTTGCAAAAATGTGAATGCTTGCCCTTAAAACACAATTAGGGTAGAGAACTACTTCGGCCTAATCGCCCATTTTGGGCCTATCGAGCAGTAAACTTCAAATAAATCCATTATTTCGGCGTTAACAAGTCAATTATGCGTTTGGTACGATACTATAGTTAATAAGCTACCGAACGAAGTCAATTAGAACGCGTGAAATGAAGGCTTTTGTACCCATAATTCACAAAAATAAAAGAAGCGCTCCGACCGAATCAATTTTTATCCTCATTCGATAGGCCGAAGTGAATTCATTGGCATTTCAATTGCGTTTCAATGCGTTAGGCCGAGTTTAGAATCCGTAGGCCGAGTTTGGCGTCAAGAAGCAGTCTTAGACTTTTGACAATATCTCAACGATTGGTTTCTCTTTATCAAATTTTACGGTACGTACGTAAAGGTAAATAAATATGGAAGCCATCAGTAATAATAACATTCCGTTGGGTTGTAAACTGCGCTAGATTAAGAAAGACTAAGTGCGGGTTGTGCTTAATAGGCCGAAAATGGGGTAGTTAACCCTATGCAAAATTTCTTGCAAATCGGGAAAAGTCGAGTCATATTTTTTTTCTATTTGACCTGGAATTGGACAGAAATATTTGCCACCGATCCACCTGCCGTGCCTGTATGTAATATGGCTATGTTGTCCTGGATGGATATGTCGAATATTCACCAACCACAAAGTACGAGTAAACATGCAAAGCTCCTTACTACCTGGGAAACTTGCTTACCAACTTTTCCTATATGGTGTTCGCTAAAAAGCCATTACTATGCGATCCACACTGAGCCATGTACTGGGCCGGCAGATGCTAATTCCCCGACATAGTCCTCCGTTCGCAAAAGGAGTCTGTAAGCGGCGATGCTGCAGTAACTCTCAATATCGCACAATGACACAATGGCAGTTCGTTCGAACCTGATGAACTGAGCACGGGCAGCAAGTCTACATATACTGCTGCACCAACCGACATTCCTTATAAGTACTAACTCAACCACCAACTGCTCTAGAAACAGCGGTATGTGACGACCTCCTCCTTGAAGGAACCTCTGCAATTCTATTCCGGTGAACTATTTGCCCCGGCGCGCTATTGAAAGCCATCCCATGTCGGTCGGTCGGTTGCGCTGTGTGTAGATGTGAGAATGCATGTCATAAGAAAGCCGGTCGTACACAAAAGGCGCTCAAAAGGACCAAGACGGGACCGGATGGATTTACGTGCTAAATGGTTGTGTAGGAATATAAAATTTACTACCATTCGTCGTCAGTGTCGTCGTCGTCGTTGTCGTCGTTTTTGTCGCCCATTGTGCACCACTGTGAATGCTTAAAGTATTCTATTCTTCCTCGATTGTGTCCGTTGTGTGTGGTACGGTTTCACTGCGAAAAGAGTGGTTTTCTCGTTATAACCTAACAAGTGGGTTGGTGGGTTGTGTGTGGGTGGGTCGCTGAATAACAGGTGGTGGGAGATAAAACCGTGGTAGTAATCCACTCTTGTCAGGTATAGAAGGTAAATTACAATCACAGTGCGATTGTCAATGGAAGCAGAAAAGGACACTGACCGTCATATAGAGTCGAATAATAGTGATATGTATGAACGCTATTGATGCGCTATTGCTCGACGAATGAGTCGGTTCGGTTCACAATGATGATCACAAATTGCTGACGTATTCAATCAACGATAATGGGAAGAAGCAGCATGAAAGGATGCTGTTTGTTCGTTCGTCTATGCAGCAGATTGACTTGTTGTTTGCTGAGGGCAGATGATGACGATGATGATGATTCTGATGAAGACGACGACGATGGCGTACATTGTATACTCTTTTGTGTAGAGTAATAAGGATTGAAAGTGGATAGTTATGAATGTTACGTGACAACTGAAAGGAAGTGACTCCATTTAAAAAAAAATGAGTACGCAATTGCTGCAGAGCCGGTTCGTAATCACATTGTGTTGCAAATTGGAAGAAACCAGCCTCCAAATGTAAATTTGGTTACATTTGTAGATCAGCAGTTTCCCTATCAATTCCTAGACATCGTTCTATGCGTTCAACACTTTATTTACTGTGAACTGAAATGTTCGCCTTTGGCGAATTCCCATCGTCTTCGGCAAATCGAATCATCCTACATTGTGGGTTCGCAGATGTCATTATATTTTCTTGCTCTCTCGTGCACGCACACCAAACTAGGAGCTGGAATCGCTTTTATTATTCTGGGTAAGCAAAAAAAAAATGGCCCGATAACACAAAGAAACATCTGCTTGTGGTCTGGTATTCCAAGATGATGATGATGATGCTACGTACCTACATACTGTTATGCTTCGATGGCATCTTGAGTAACAGGTGTTTTTCTTCAAGGGAGCATTTTTTTATATGTGAAGGATGCTTACAAGTCTGTCTCCGGGAAGATAAGCAAGTGAGAATTGCGGAGGTACATATTTTTGCAATTTGGCTTAGTTCTGGTACAGCCGCAAACGCACGAGCGCTTTCTAGCTGGTGACAGGTGTTTGAAAGTACTTTTCGGCAAAGCATTGAAATTTTTACTAAAGGCAATGCAGATATGAAAGGCTCCCACCCAACGTGAGCTGCTGTTTTCGGTTGAGGCTCAAATAACTCAAGCAGACATGCAAACAAACAAACAAACAAACAAGAAGCCCGCAACCAGAAAGTGCAAAATCGATTCGGTGCATAAATCACGTGTTGCCTGTCGTCCTTGCAAGATTTATATCGGGCTGGCTCCGTGGAGTGAAAAGTTTGCACAGTTCTAGAGCAATCTATGGCAACGAACGGTTGTCGGTCCTTCGGAGGATTGTTTTTGTGCAAACGAAGATAAAAACATCAACACAACATTGGGGATATATTAAACGAACAGGTCTTGTCTCCTGATGGAGACAAACAACTTTTCATCTCGAAGTCAAACAAATTAATTAAATCATTTAGCAGATGATATGATTGGTTGCAAGTACCAACCGCGTATTGTATGCATTGATTAGGTATCGCCAATTATTGCTGGAACAACAACAACAACATTCCTGGTTGAAATGGACAATAGTTTCTAAATGAGATGACGATCAACGAATTTCGTAAAATAATTTTGGCATTATTTTACGAAATTCGTAAGGCTATTTTAGGGTATAAAAAACACTATTTTTTCTATAACAGTTCTTATTCATTAGTGTTTAAAAATTCGGTATAAAGGGTGGAACGAGCAAAAAGTAGTCATTCAAAATTAAATGTAGAAAATAATTGTTTATAAATTAATCATCTGTTTTATGTCATTCTGGCAGCATACTCTCACATGAAGCTCTCATTTTGATGAATTAACTTTATGCTTTGCCAAATACGAAATCACGTACTTTGCGGTTGAACTCTTCCATTAAGTTTTGCACAACCTTATTATACTGTTAAATTAAGTAACTTGCAATGTATGCCGTTTTGGTTTGATTTTTTGGTATTATTAACTTATTCTGGACCCGTTCGTTGAGAATTTCTCTTGATGATTGTTCAATATTTTTAAAATAGCCAAACTATATATAATGAATTGGTTGGTTGTTGGTTTCATACAATTTTCACGTAAATTTACCGCAATAACAATGCACGAGATCAGGCCATTACTGCTTAAGGAATCAGTGGTTTCTAATAAAACGTAATACGCATTTGTTCAAACACTCGCTCACGTAAATATTCTGGATGATGATGCCAGCTGTCACAAACATAATTGCTCCTCAGGTCACCAGTGCAAATCACCTGCCCGACAAAATTGTTCTCTTAAGTTGTTCTTAACTATTCTCTTCGAGTTGCAGTATAAAATTCTTGTTTTAAAACAGCTTTCACAATGAAAGATTTGAATTTAACGACTGCACGTGCAGAATTTTAAAATGCTGGCTCAACTGTTTGGTAGCTATCTTAAAAACTGAATTCAAAATTCCAAAACCAAAAATGGCAAGAGATTTCGTAGACACACACCTTCGAAAATCGCTTTTTTTTTAATAAGCACGCTCAACAGAAATGCACTAAATTTGAGCTGACTACTTTTTTAACGTTCCACCCTTTATACATGATGGTAAAATTTCAATAACATATGTTTTGGTGGTTCAAAATAACAGTTTTGTTCCACAAAGCTCAATCGATTCTAAATCAGGTCCAAATAGTTTGCCCAAAATTTCAGTTTATTTGGATGCGAATTCATATTGCACTGGCCCTTATTAGTTTATACGGGAATTACTATGGCAAAAGGGAAGTTTTTGTTCTCAATATCGCACCCCTTCGCCATAATGATATATGCAAAGGTTGCTTTCTGCTCTAATGTGGAATTTTATCAGCTGCAACTTTGCTCAAGACAGATAAAACTTGATAAAACTTCAAGTTAATTAGTTATTAATTGAATTCTGAATTTCTGAAACACAGGTAAAAATATTCTGTAATTTTCAACTACAAACTAGAGCAGGTTTTTAATATAAAGTTGCACGTTATGTAAATTTATATTGTTGTTCGTTGAAAATTCAATCAATTTCAATTGAACTTTTCCCTGTTGTGTAAAAACACAGATGTAAATTAAAACGAAAATGAATGAATTATTAAATACTTTCATGTAAAATTAAAGTTGTATTGCTGTATGTTTCAACTAAGGTCAGTAAATACATCAATGTGTCAAATGTAAATCTTAAAAATATGTTGCTGTGTATGATCAATCGACTGCCTTCAGGGTAACACCATAGAGGTAACTCTAAGACCAGAAGGTCCCGAAGAAATGTGTTCTACTTTTTGGCTCCGCTCTGGTACTCTCTTCGGTCCCAAGCTATTCGATGCATCCCTCGAAACATAAGAAAATCCACGAACCCCTCATTTTATCTGTCAAACTTTCAAAGTGAATCAAAACAAACATAGTGTAGTACTAGAATTTCGACTAGAATGGGGTACGTTAATCGATTTGCTTGGGACCAATAGGCTAGTCAAGTAGTGAGCCAATTTAAAATCGTTAGTTTCCACCGGTTGGTAACACTGCATCTTGGATGTGAAAAAATAGGTCACATTTCCCATACAGGTTGTCTACTCATTTAGCTAAATAAAATTCCCTGAGTTTTCCAGGTTTTTTCCAGGACTTCAACGGAAAATTTTCAGAATTTGGTTGGTTGGTTGTCTTTATTAAGGAGATTTTCAGCCAGACGCTGGTTCATTTCCGGAAATTTTCAGATTTTTTTAATAATGTGAATTGCTTGAAATGGTCTTCAGGATTCCCTTAGATCTCTTCTTTTAGTTCCCTACAAATTATTACAGGAACGACGTTGCATTCTCCATACTTTTCCTTTGAAATATGTTGCATGATAATGATAGTGGTCTATGTCTAATAGCTTTGGGCTCTCATAGCGGCACCGGTGTAGTGGTAAGCGTGATTACCTCTCACCCCAGCAGGCCTGGGTTCAATCCCAGTCGGCTCCACCGGGGGGAAGTAAAGCCGTTGGTCCCCGGTTCATGAGTTGATGGGTCGATAGGTAGGGTCCAGGTGTAGGAGCTGCCGCCCTGGCGTTGGTAGCATTGGTGCTTAGCACGGAAAACAAGATCGACGAAAAACAAATCAAAGGAAAAAAAAATGCCTTAAAATTTGGCAAAGAGTTTAAGCTGGAAAATTGATTCGAAAAAATTCATTTTTTTTAATGTTTGTTGATTTTCACAATTTAATGACATTGCGGGCAAGTCTGACAGCGACCATAGCTGAAAATGAATTGTTTGTTATTTAATATACAATCACACATTTTTTTGTTGGACATTGCGACTAACATTTGAAAACGGTCTAAAATGTTGAAAATTCATAATTATTATTTTTTTAATTTGCATTAACTTGAGAACGGCTAGAATGAAAATAAAAAAGTGTGTAGGTAAGTGAAAATTTATCAAAAATTATGCGTCGGATCCAAATAAATTATTATTTTACTAAGAAATATGTAACTACGCTATATTTTGAAGCTCAATATTTTTTTTAAATGAAGAATTTTTTTTAAGCAAGTTACCAGCTTGCACTTTTTACCAACTTTTAGAGCATTACTTCAGCTTTCTTTAAAAAAAAAATATATGAAAATCAAAGGAGGGTTTTTTTGAGAACATTAAAGTTGTAGGTACTTTTTCTCAGATGTCATTTTGAACATAAATCATTTTCACGTCATGATTTTTTGAAAAAAAATGCAATCCATTTTTTGAATACGCCTTTTCTAAAAGCTACTCAAATTTAATTTTTAAATGAAAAAAGCAACCGTTGGTAGCAACGAACATGTGAGCAATGTTTCATTGAAATCGGAAACTAAAATTTAAAAAATTTAACAAATAACCGACATACACTTTTTACCAGATTTTGGACATATCTTCAGTTTTCTTCACAAAAAAAATATAAAAACCGGAGGGGAGGGGTCCACCGATAAAATCAAGGTTTTTTTTAACATGAATTTACTGGTTTTTTATTCCACTCACTTGCTATAAAAAATTGTTTTTCGGAATTATGAAATCATTAGATATTATAATGCTAATAAGCACTAGTAAGTTACAAGAAAAGTTTGTAAACAATGTGTTTGACCATAAAACCTGTCATTATTTCTTTAAGTGTTTCATAATCAGTGATTTTACGATTCGTGAGCGCTCACTCTGAGTGAACGCTCACGAGTCATAAATTCGCTGATTGTGACGCACTGAAAGCGAAATTGATAGGCTTTATTGACAAATATTTTCTAACCTCTTCTTGTATCTGACAAGTACAAGCTATCATTATAGCATCCTATGATTCCATAATTTCGAAAAACATTTTTTATTTCGAAGTGAGTGCAAGTAACCCTGCAATAGCAATTTATCAGCGTCACACACACACACATGGCGTGTTTGTTTGTTTACATTTATCTGTTGCTTGCTATAGAGATCTCCAAGCGCAATCTCACGAACACTAAAATCCAACATCCATACGTAAAAACGAAGAAGAAGAAGAAACAAAAAGGTATCGCGATATCACAACTACTTAAAAAGGTAGCGCGCGGTCTCACGCACACTTTTGTGTATCTGGAGAACTCTATTCTATCCATTCCAATCGACAGAAGTGTCCCAACCGGGTTGAAAACGTATTTACAATGATCCAAACTTCTCCACTTCCAAAGATGAGTGCGACTATTGTCAGCAGCCTCTTTTTCTTCGGCAACCTTTCCATTTGAACTGCATGTTAACCAGCTGCTTTACTATCGGCAACTCAACTGTTCTATACTCGGCAAGCCCTATTTTGTAGTGCGTTTGTTTCATAGGCAGAAGAACCTGGCATAACAGGTTTGAACAGTCGTAAAAATGATATCAGATTGAAGCTGAAAGACTAAGCAATCGTTTGCCCCGTAACGTGGTAGATCACCTTTTCGTGGTACGTTACGGGATGTAAGATCTACCACTGATTCCTAGTATTGACTACTTCAAACTAGGGAAACAGGATTTTTCAGTAATCAAAGGAACACATCTTAGTCCTTGTTACTTTTTATGCCTTGTTGATAGTGATAAGTCCTCGGGTTCCCTGGACCGAGGATGATCTTGAAACAAGGAAAAAATGAGTTAGTTAGTCTTCATCTATGTGATTCCTAATCTTCTATTCGTTGTTCCCTAGTTTGAAGTGGTTAAGACTAGGGTTCTGATGCATGGTCACTATCGGTGTCATTCCCATTTTGACTGACAAAGGGGCGAAGGGTATAAATAGCGGAACCTTTCAATTAGAATTTATTCCTTGTGATGAAGGCAATAATGACAACTGTATCAAAAACGAATACTTCATCATTTTTGTGTAATAATTTTGTAATTCATGCCGGAAACGAACCAGCCCAGGGCTGAAAGTCTCCTTAATAAAGATATAAAAAAAATAAATCACATAACCATTGGAAAATGAATTTCACATAAGTTTCATGTGATCTCATGACATGAATCTTATGCGTCCAATGAAATGTATATGATTGATCACATAGAATTTATTATGTTATGTGATATTCAGATATAAATACTTAATTTTGTTATTGAAAACATATTATGTGCGTTCCCAATAGAAACTATGTGAAACCTTTGTTCAGTATACACCTCTAATAACCTCATGAAATAATTGCGTAAGCAGTTTTTTTTTTAATTTTCTATCCCAGCTCCTACTTAGTAAGATTTGAAAATGTGCTGCATTCTTCCTGTTAGGGTAAGTGTGCCAGTTTTGAGACTGATTTCATATCGAAAAAGGTCCCAAAGAGTTAGTGTTCCCCCATTCCAATTATACACAACAACCTGACAAAGCCCACCGGTTTCCCATGGTCATTTAATTACGTAGAATATTAACAGTTAATTAATTAACTGTCCGACCTCATGGGAAACCAAAGCGGCAGAGTAAAGTCACCACATCCACAACCAATGCCCGATACCCGGAATTGGCACTGGCAGGTGACTCAGCCAATTTCCTAGCCGTCAAGTTTATCTTTTCCATTTCACTTTGACAACACAGTCTGATGTCGACAAATCTGCTGGTCTGACATTGATTTCAATAAATTGATTGATTACCAGAAGCAGTGCTGATAGAGTGAGAGAGAGAGTGAGGGGTTGGATGGAAATCCTAACCTTTTCATCTTAATGACTAGAAGATTTCGATAAGCAGGTGGCTAACCACGTAAATACGGTTTCAAGTACACCTTAATACACACCGTAATGTGCCAACAACGGTAGGACGAAGGATTTACCCATAAATATTCCTCGGTAACGAAGAACGCACTGTGGCGGGGGGCAGGAGCATGAAACCGAACACTCGGTAAACAAAACGTGTATGAATGGGTGGACTTGTCCCCGTGCGCGACAGAATTTAACAAACAGGCACAGCCATGGTGGTGAATGCAGCAGTAGGTCGGGTAAATGAAATAAAATTAAAATTTATTAAATAATATATATCCAGAACAGTACAGAGTATGGGCAACCTGTTGATGCGCCGTTCGGAAATCTGATTTAAATGAAGTATGGTGATTTATTTGCACGCGCATAATATATTGCGAGTGTGTTTGTTTTAACCTCCGCTGTTGTTGAGCGTTATGGTTCTTTATGCATAATTTTGTGCCACAATGTTCGAGAGCAGCCAGTACTCGGTAGTGGTAACGAGGTGATAAGCACTTGACTAACGATGAAATGCTGTTTATGGTTGATTTACGTAACAGCGGGGATGGAAGCAGATATTCGAAGCATGCAATCTAACAAGGCGCCGGAAGTCCATCGTATGTCAATGGAGGAGACACCTTTTCGGAAAAAAAACTGAATGCAGAACTTAAAAGAAATTGGATAAAACCAAAATTAGCAGTATCAAAACATATCAGCACTAAATGCAGGGTGGGCTGACAAAATGGTGATACTACTACCATTCTAATCACTGAAATCCAAAATACTAATTTTCATTCACGTACCTCGTTTTATTAAATCATTCAAATTTCTTCACCAACCAGTACAGTAACGCGCCCACCATTCATTAACCGTCCGTGTAGTAAACAACTTCAAGCATTGATTAGAGTATCATTATCACCCATGAGCGACTTTCAGTGGCTGCTTCGTCGTAAGGCACTTGATCACAACTTTATCCGTCGTATGCGTGCACCCCTACCAGAGCTCGCACCTCAAACACATCCGCACAAAGCAGGCAGTAGTGTTGTGTCGACCTTCCCGAGACCGACGAAATCGACGGCCGAACAGCTGTTTGAACACTATACACGATAATATACCACCAACCCAAGGCTGGTGGAAGCTTAAGGTTGATCACATTGCAAAACACACACACACACAAGCGATCAGTTTGACTTTGTTGTCTCCCTTTAAATGGTGCTTTGGGACTCGTTTCCAATGTATTCCAATATAACACCAAAGCACTGGGCGAGTTTTGTCCCTATTGGCATCCACGAGTTTTTCCGTCTAACTGTGCAATACGTATGACCTGCAAGTTCGATGGATCTTGCCACAAACCGACCATCGTCGATTTCGCTGTTTATGTGCCATGTTTTTGCGGTTTTTCGCTCTATCCTTTTCCGACCAACCATCACCGCCAATCGCACCCACTAGGCGCCTTGATTTCCCGTCAAACCGGTCCGACAATAACAACACCAACCAGCATCGTTATCATTATCATGTAATAATGTAGTGCGGTTTACGTTTTTTTTTCCTCGTTCGGTGAGTTATGCTTATTAACAAAGCGAACCTGTGGTGTGAGGGTGAATGCGAGAATGTGTCTGTGTGTTGGACTTGTATGGAAGAATATTTACTTTTAGAGCCTCAGAAAATTTTGAATTTGGATGGTGAAATGTGTTTGTGGTAGCATTATAAAAAATTATAATGAGACAAATTGTGATGCAATTCAAAGCATTAATAAGTCACGGACATCGCCAACAAGAGTATACGTAAGCAGACGTAAGGCATAAAATCAAAGCAAGATGAAGAGCTCATCCAAAAAATGCTTTAAAAAAACGCTATGGAGATGGCCCATTACGCATAAAGACGTTTCGCATAATACACACGGACGTTTCACATTAGGGTGGGTTTTCATAAATAGCATCGCATTAAAGTACTGAATTTTTCCAAGCTCTTTATCAAAGAGACGATATCAAGAGCAAATTTTCATTACGTCGAAAGTAACAAAGGTAAACAAAGTCGAGCTATCAGTGTCAATCGAAGCATCCCATTTTTAAATCTATTTACCAGTCAAATTGCTTTTTGACGTAATCACCTTCCGATCAAATTATTTTTCGATGCTACTTAAGTCACCCGATTTCTATGGAGGGCATGTTAAGTAACAGCGTAGAGAAACCCGTGAAAAGTGTACGTTCGTCGTTTCGCTTTCTCATTATTAAAGTGCATAAATCGAACTGTTTGTTGCTAAGATGATTTACTCTGAACTCCTGTGAACATCAGAGGAAAATTCCAATGGCAATCTGAGGATAATTTCATAAAGTTTATGGGAGAAAAAGAATGCGGAGCATAAGTCCTTGGATTTTTTTTTGAGAATATTAAAAAAAGGATTACAATTAATTCTAAGAATAACTCCAGGACATCTTCAAAGGAATTCTGAAAATTATGAGAAGAAATCTAAGGAATTTCTGAGGAGAAATGCCAATGAATTCTTATGAGACTTTCAATGTGAGTAGAATTCCAAGGGAAGAAGTGAGATTCAAAAGGAAATCTAAAATGCATTCAATTAATATTTCGGAGAATCTTTCCAAAGTGTTTCTTATTGTGGAGAATTTCAAGGCAATTCCTAGGAAAACTAAAAGAAAATTTTAATTCAGAGGATAGTTTCATCGAAATTTTAAGGAATATTTCAATGAAAATCTCCGTTGAATATGGAATGGACTAAAGTTCCCATTTTTTTTCCTGAAGTTTATATAACTGCCTTGAAGTTCATTTGTAGTTTTAGAAACTAGCACGATACTCGTAATACTTCTCATACACCTGCCTGAATTTTATAGGACTTCCTAAAGTTTCCTCAATTTTTCTAACGATCATCGATCTCTTCTAAAGGTTTAACAAATCGTTGAAGTTCTCCAAGTTTTTTTTTAAATTTATATGACTTTTCTAATTTTAACGAGATCTCTAAGGTTCTCTGTTCTTTTCTGAAATTCTCGAAACTTCTCTAAAGTTTTTGCAGTTCTCATGAAGCTTGTTGTACTGTGCTGAATCTAATTGAACTGCCCTAGGAACAGCTTTAAATTTCCCACAAATTTTCTGAAACTAATGGCACTGACCTTTCCCTGAAATTCCTCCAATTTCGGAGCTTACTAAACTTTTTTCAAATGCTTCCGCATTTTGCTAATGTTCATAAAAATTCCTGAAGTTCGCAGATCTCCCCTTTAGCTCCATAGATTTATATGAAGTTCTCGAAATGTTTCTGAAGACCATTGTACTTCAGTGAAGTTTTCTACGTTTTTCTAAATTTCTGGACAGAATTAAAACGAAAGAATTATTATAATTCTATGATTTTCACTGAAGTTCTCAAGATTTTTCTGAAGTTCATGAAATTTCCCTTAAATTATCAACTCTAATTTAAAACTTCTTCAATTGTCTAGACTTTCCTGGTGTTATTAAAACTGGCAAAACGATTACTGGATTTCTTTAAAGTTCTCTAGACCCGCAACTTTAATTGATTTGCCTTGAAGTTTCGAAAATTTTCCTTAAGTATTATAACCATTATAAACGCTAACTAATTTTCCCTGAGCTTATCGATGCTTACCTGAAGTTCTCTAAATTTGTTTAATAATCCGGAAAATTTTCTGAGCTATATTCATAATTCCCTGACGCTCCTGACGTTTTCGGATCAATCATAGAATACCCCATAGAATGCTTAAGTTAATAGGATTATTCTGAAGCTATCTGATAATCCTGGAAGTACTCGGAACTTCGTTGAATATAATGAAACTATCTAAAAATATCTAAAATTATTAGAAGTTTACTGGAATTTCTTGAAGATATCGCTGCTTGCTAAAAGTTCTTGCATTTTTTTAATAAATTAATGAAACTTCGTTGATGTTATCTAATCAACTTAGCTAAATTTTCGCATTTTTTATGTTCTTGAAATCTCCGCGATATAACACCCTTAACAAACTCTCACGTTTTCCGGATGTTCTTATAATTTTGATCACGTTCCATAAATTCTCTCAGAGCTTTGCTGAAGTTTCCGGAAATTCCCTGAATTTCTCGACACTTTTGAACTGCCCTTTGACTCACTGATCTGTCTTGGATGTTCTCGAAGCTTCCCTAAAGCTTCAAATTCTATTGAAGATTTCGGTTCTGCTTGGAAATGGAAATCCCGTAAAAACCTTCAAATATTCCCGAAATTCTCTGGACTTCTGTTTAGTTCCTGAAATCTTTCTGAAGTTTTCATAAATTTTCTGAAGGCCTCTGCACTTCCCTGAAATTCTCGGAACATATTAAGAATTCTCTATTGTTTTCAGCACATAATGGAACTATCCTGATTTTTTTTCTAATTTTACGATTATAGATCTTTAAACTGCTCCAAAAGTCTGAACTAAAGTTACGGGAACTGCTCATATAATCTAAAATTTCCCCAAAGATCTCTAGATCTAGCTGTTTTGTGTTCCGTAGAACTTCTTAAAAATTTGCATAATACCCCTCAAGTTTTCAATATTTCTCAAGTGCGCTTGACACCTGTGAATTTCTCTGAAATCCTAGGAACTTTATAGAAGTTCCTGAAAATTTTCGGATGCTAAAAGAATCGTTTTGAGGTCCTTGAAGCTTCCACTAAGTTTCGCATAGTTTCCAGAGTTTTAACTTCCCTTATGTTCCCGCAGTTTGTTTATGGAGCTTCACTGAAATTCTCAGCATTTCCTTTCATTCTTCAGAACTTCTCCAAAATTTCTACAATTGTTGTGTGAAGTTAATGGGACTGCAATGAAGATTTCTAATCTTTCTTAAAGTTAATTACCAATTTGAAATAAAATATTTGTTTTCCTCAAGTCTGGCACTTTGAAAATTTTCAATATATTGAACTTGTACATGGAATACGAAACTTAAAACTGAATATTTTTAAATATGGAATTACTCACATTGAGTAAGTTTTTTTTTTTTTACTTTATTAAAGTGAAAAATTTAGTAAGTGTTACATTTCAATATTTAGTGGATTTGATTGAAGTAATGAAATTGGGTTTTTAGCGGAATGCTTAAATAAAACAGCAAAAAAGGTTATCTTCTATTTAATTCCACATAATTAATTTTGGTATCCATGATAGATACGTATTTCGACTACAATGTGCAGTCTTCATCAGTGTCATTCCCACTAAAGAACTTATCATTATCTAACCCCCTTAAGTACTCATCCCATAGGTAAAAAAGTCAGATCACAGGATTTGATTGTAATACTGTTTATTTAAAAATGATTGCCATGTCTTAAAAACGTTTGGGCTAATTGCTGTTGTATTTGGTCTACAAAAAAAAACATAATTGCAATACATTTAAAAATAGCTTTCTGATTATAAGCCTGGAATTCATCAATTAAAGTTCTGGAAAAATCTGGAAGAGATAGAGAAAGACGATAAAACGTCAGAAATATCTTTCAAATAGTTCGAAAATTAGAACAAATTGTAGGCATCGATTGGACTATCAGATCCTACACAGTTCAATAAAAATGATCTATGTTGAAATAAATTCACAAATAAAAGTTGAAAATAGTGACTTATTACAAGAAAAAGCGACTTTAAAAAAGGAGACTTTTTAGTGACTGACTTGAAAAAAGTGACCTAGTCACTAAAAAGCGACTTGCTACCAGCCCTGAGTTCCGCTTCAAACATTCATCAGTGTTGTTATCCTTGTCGCAGGCCATCACACGGACCAAGAGCTTTTCTTGGTACCGTAGTTTAATATTTTCGATCACATTTTGATCCATCGGTTGAATTACAAACGGTTACGTTGGCAGGCAGAAAGTACACTGTGATCAACCCATCATCACTTTTGACTTCATCGTTTAGATGATGGGCTGAACAGTTATCAGTTGTTCAACAGCAAAGCGTTGTACTCCTGGAACAAAGTTATAATGGACACGGTTTGGAGGTGCCATCCAGCCATATTTTGTCACGGAAATTTTAACATCTTGTTAATGCTCTGGGGTTATGGGATTTTCCAATAATCACCAATCGCAGTTTGTTGTTTGCCGTTACATTAGAACACGACATGAATGTAATCCTTTGCTTGATAATGCTACGCCCTGGAGCATTTTAATCGATCGAACCAACCCAAGTAACATTGGTAGTTTTATAGTGGTTTTAAAGCACGCTACAAGTCTAAATCATGGTCTACAGAACCCTCATAAAACCAAAATTGTTACTTGGGAACAAAGGATTCTGACGGCATCATTTTAAAAATCAATCCCGATTCGCCCTCATTGTAAATCATTTCAGTTGAAAGCTCACGACAGCAAATTTCCTTGTGAAATTGTTCCAGAAAACCCTCAATACTTGTTGTGTCGCGGAACAATACTTCCCCGCAATTAGAGTTTTCTTATTCCATATCATACTTTGAAGATACGAGTCCAATGTTGCGAAAATTTGCACATCGAAACGTATTTGAATCTTTTGCTGCGCTAACAGGTCTTACTCGATGCAGCACGAAGTATGTAACTACGGTATAATTGTATGTATGTATGTATTGTATAAGTATGTAAAGGGTGATACGTTCAAAATTTGGTCAAGGGAAAACGCGTGTAAATCGGTGAAATCGTTTATTTAAAAAATCAAATTAAATTTCTTTTTCAAGTTCAATTAGTATAAAATTCAGGAAAAATATTCAGTTAGGCTTCCGCTTTTCCAAATCCGAATTGCCGGGCCTTACGCTTGACCCCTGCCATCATATTTTGTACAGCCACCTTGTCCACCTTCTTCGCCGCAGAAAGCCAGTTTGCCTTGAACTGCTGCTCGCCCTTAGCAGTTTTTTTGGTCTTCTTTAGGTTCCGCTTGACAATAGCCCAGTATTTCTCAATTGGGCGGAGCTCTGGCGTGTTGGGAGGGTTCTTGTCCTTGGGAACCACCTGCACGTTGTTGGCGGCGTACCACTCCATGGCCTTTTTACCGTAATGGCAAGATGCCAAATCCGGCCAAAACAGTACGGAACAACCGTGTTTCTTCAGGAAAGGCAGCAGACGTTTATTCAAACACTCTTTCACGTAAATTTCTTGGTTGACAGTCCCGGAAGCTATGAAAATGCTGCTTTTCAAGCCACAGGTACAGATGGCTTGCCAAACCAGATATTTCTTTGCGAACTTTGACAGTTTCATGTGCTTGAAAACATCTGCTACCTTTCCCCTTCCTTTTGCCGTATAAAACTCCTGTCCCGGAAGCTGCTTGTAGTCGGCTTTGACGTAGGTTTCGTCGTCCATTACCACGCAGTCAAACTTCGTCAGCATCGTCGTGTACAGCCTCCGGGATCGCGCTTTGGCCGTCGTATTTTGTTTATCATCGCGATTTGGAGTCACTACCTTCTTGTAAGTCGATAGTCCGGCTCGTTTTTTGGCTCGATGCACGGTTGTAGACGATACACCCAGCTTATTTGCGGCATCTCGGAGAGAGAGGTTAGGGTTTCGCTTGAAACTACCGGCAACTCTCTTTGTCGTCTCAGCGGCTTCCGGTTTTCGATTTCCCCCCGATCCAGACTTCCTGGCTGTCGACAAACGTTCCCCAAACACTTTAATTACATTTGTAACGGTTGATTTGGCAACTTTTAGCGATTTTGCCAACTTTGCGTGCGAGTAGCTCGGATTTTCGCGATGCGCGAGCAAAATTTTGATACGCTGCTCTTCTTGCTTGGACGGCATTTTGACAACTGAAGAGTGAATTCCAAAATCAAAATAGGAGCAACATTCTACACACACACACCTTCAAAATGAGGGGTGTTCAGGTTTTTTAAATGCAAAATTGAAAGAAATATGTCAAGTTGATATTGACCAAATTTTGACCGTATCACCCTTTAATCATTGTATAGTATTGTATAATTTTGTAAGCGTATAATAATTCGTGGTTACTTCGTGGTTGATTCAATAATTCTAATTATTTGATGTTTTAAAAGAGTTTTCACAACTAATAGTCATAAGTAAAACAATTTCATTATTTTGAGATAATTTTGATCGAAACAAAAAGGTGAAGATTTTTTTTGGCGATTTATCAGTTCCCGTTTATTTTTTATTTTTTTATTTGTTTATTAATTTATTTGATAAGGCTAAACTGAATTAATTTAACAGAGCCGAGGATTCTTGGTCACTATACAATACATCTTAAAACTATAGTCAAAAAGTACAACACAATAAACATTTTATCTTCCAATATCCAATAAGCCTCCTCCACCAGTGGTTTCATTGTATGGCAGATTCACCAACAGAGCGCTTTCATTGTAGCAATGGACGCAAAACGTGGTCAGCACTCACACATTCATCACGAAACGGTTGCTTTCCAAAGTCGACGAAACATCGACCGACTGCTGATTAAGAACAATGAGGAGGACCACACAATGGTTGCTACCGAGTAAACAGACGATCACGCGACACACATCGAGAGTGGCCTGCTTCTGTCGACAGCCGAGTGAACACTGAGTTTCCCGGTTTTGTCATCCTAAAATTTAAGAAGGGACTGACAAAATCGGGAATGAACTGAAAGCCAAGTTATTTTAAAACATTAGTAAGATGTATACTTTATTAGGGGTATTTTAAGCCACTTCTGGGCTAGGTCATCACCAATTAACTCTTTAGTGAATAACTTTGAAAATATCTGAAATACCTTCAAATTTAATTAATAAATTTTCAATTCAAGTACAGGTTTTTTTTGTTTGCTTAAATGTACTAGACATTGATTGTTTGAATTTATTTTCCTGATCTTGTCTTAAATGTATTTTGTTAAACTCGGAGTCGGAGTCGAAGTTGGTCTATTTGGATCCGACTCCACAGCGCTGGAAAAAGTCGGATGCGCGAAGGGGCTGGCAAAATCGAGTCATTACTGTACTGACCAAATACAAAAATGAATTTAAAAAACATCAACGTAGGAGTTTATCCCGTGAAATATTGAAACGATTAAACAACATAGTGCAGTATCAATAATCCTGCATCCGTGTAGCCAAAATTGACAATCGAACACGTTGTCGGTGGGGCAAAAGACAGCCAACAGAGCTACGCTTTCGGCCAATTTTGCCGATTTTTTGTGCTTGTCGGTGTACCGAACAAACCGAAAAAACGAGACATTCCACCATACAAATCCCACTTACATTAATTAATTCCGAACAACGCCAGCCAGATTGCAGAACACACAAACCGCAGCAAACCCCCATCGACCGGCCGCGGAGTCAGGTGCGTGGCAAATAATTGCCCAAAATTGACCAGCCCGAGGCTGATCGCATGTCCAACCATGGGAAAAGTGCCAGTTTAAGTTAAAATTTTCCGTACGTGCTATGAAACCCAATTAAGATTTGCTGGGTACATGTGTGTATGAAAATGTAAATTAGCGGTAATACAATCGAACATATTGCGATTGGTAAATGAAGTAATGTGGTAGTGATTGCTGTTCAGATTTATTTTTCACATTGTACCTATATTGATTATCGAACAATACAAATAAATCAATATCGTTCTGATTGAGCAATGACTTTGAGTAGTGGGTGCGATTGCATCACAAGCCAACATAGATTACAACGTGATTGATTTGACTTCATCGGGGTTTTCTTATTCTTTCTTATTCGCATTTGAAGTTTATTGCTTATCGCACATTACCTTATTACGTGAGCGCAACTTAGTGTTCTAGATGCACTTTCACAGTTATTAATTGAGAGCTTTCGATTCCTGTACCATTTTTGCATTAGTATAATGGTGTGTGGCGGGGTCTAGGGTGTGTGAATTTTCAACGTGTTGGATTTTACGGCTATACAATCATTGCAGAAACGTCAGACGGTTTGGGCTTATCAGTCAAGCCTTTCAAACTCCCCCCTTAATACCAGTTACTCAATACATCGAATTTCCCCCCACGGGCAACCGGTAAACCGACGGAGATTTATCAATATTTAAGCTCCATTTCGAACACCTACTCATCGATGATAACAGCACGACCGATGGCAGCCAGCCGTTCTGCACGAGAGAAGGCACGTTATCTGAAACGTTCGAACCTCGCCCTCCTACCTGTGCAGGGGATGGATGCACTATAAATAGTAGCAGGGGCATAGAGAGAAAGAGAAACTGCCACCATGTGCGTATCAAAAGTCAGTATTTATAGCCTTTTGCGTATCCGTATCTTGCAGTTTGATATAGTAGCGTACACAATGACAACAACAACAACCTGGACAGTAGTAGTGGGTAGTTTTCGTGTGAAACAGTTTCAAGTTTGTTACACCCAACCGAGAAATGGAAGATTATCTTACAGTTTTTGGTGAAAGATATGCGAGATCTGCAACAAATCAGGACTTATGCAGACTATGTAATGATCGTCGGAGAACTTTATCAAATTATTGCCAGCAGATTTCATGAACTTTGTTGACACCAATACATCTATGAAAATATCGCTACAATCTATTGTAAGAACTACCATTACATTGCTCGTAAGAAACACATACAAAGGATGTAAGAAATTCAAACTAAACTAATATTTGATGTATATGCCGGTCGATTTGCGTGTACGGCAGGATCCAGTGACATCTAACTCTCTTACTCGCAAGTTTATTGTTTGTACGGAGGGGGGAGTGTAAAAATAGCCAGAAATACGTAACCATCCGTACACAGTTTCGATACATAGTGTGGGTTAAAAGTACACTGACTATGGTTGAGGATTCTTCCTATCCTCCGCACCGGTAGTGTGCTGCTGCCGATCAGGTCAAACAGCAAGAGGACGCCTATTTATTTGAGAAAAGTTACTCCGGAGTGAACGTTCCACACTCGACGGGAGCAGTGTTGCCAGAATGAAACATGACTTTCCCTTCGCAGTCTCGCTTTTACGGACCTGAGGGAGATTCCAAAATTTCCCCAAAATTCTACAGCAATAACCTACTGGCATCACTGGTCACCTGGCCGAATGCTTTTTGCGATGGGCCTGTTCATAAACTACGTAGACAGTTTTTTTGGGATTCTTGACCCCCCCTCCCCCTGCGTAGACAATTATCTATACAATTTTTTTTTAATTTGTATGGGCCGTGGATAATTGTCAACCCCCCCCCCCCCCCTAAACTGTCTACGTAGTTTATGGATAGCCCCTATGACGATGGTAAGCTTATTTGCTGCTGCACACCTCTCCTGACCTCGTTCCAACCATCACTACTCCTGTGTGTCGGAAAGTATACGTCTTTACACCGCACTGTGAGCAGTAAGAAGCATGCCTATCTAAACTACAGCAGCGTAACAAAACGCAATAAGTAAAAGTTTCTCTAATTACGTTGCCGGCTGACTGGCGGGCGGGCAATAGAAGTAAGTTCCACATAACATAAGCATCTCTGTTTCTCGCACTTCTTCAGCTGCTGTGACTATACCCCCACCCCCAGAGTAGCAACGAGTCAACACAAACGTTATTACGTGCAGCGTAGCCGTGCAAAACTTTTGGCACTCGTTTCAGCGCAGTATTTCGCTCCAATTGAAGCCCCAACCTGTATGCAGTCGTCGTCGTTACCTCTCAGCAAAACTTGTTGATAAGAGGTAAACTGTAAGCTCTTCAAAATTTGATGAACATTTTTCTTGTTTGAGCACTTTTGAGCACCGGGCGCGTATTCATTAGCATTTTGACCAATTGGAGCTCGCACCAATCTGCAGACTCCGAGTTGAAAAGCTGGTTTGTGTACTTTGGAAATGATCACAGGCAGAAGCACGGTGCTAATTTATTCAACAAATTTCGATGCAGTTTGGCTGGTGGTGGAGCGCCCCGAAATCGGAAACCACTCCACTCGACAGCTTAATTGCAACTTAAATCGCACAATTAACAGTGCTTATCTTGTGAGGCACTCGCAAAATAAACAGCAACCCAATCTTGTTATGTCGGCTTTAGCTTTATCCTCTGCCAGAGATGTGTATTTATCAGGAAATTTGCAACAGGAACCACCACAACTGCTCACTGCTACTGCAGCAAGTCCGAAGCATTATACATTTAATGTAAAATTACTGAATTTAACACACTAGATCAGTTACACCCATCCTTTTTTTCTAAGCTATCTAATTTTTTTTTATGTTCAAATAAATCAAGTGAAAGTTTAAAAAAAAAGAAAAAATATAATAGGGAAAATGGATGTAATGTCGGCCTAAATGCCCCTAATTTGGGCCCATACATAAATTCAGCAATTGACTAAATTTTCAATAGCCAAAAAAAAATATCCATTAGTACCGTCTCAATGACGCGTTCATCTAGATAAAATTGATACATAGCAGATTTTTAGCGATGGGCCCAATCTTAGATCCATAGGCCAACATTAGAGCCATTTGCCATACCTACACAGATTTTCTGTACTTCACCAAAGAAAAAGTAAATAGGAAAAATGCACCCGCGTAAAAAAGGGTTAGGTGTATTCTCAAAGCAAGGATCGCGATCAACCAGTGGGTATTGGGCTGTCTTTAGTTGGGTCGCAGGAATTCAGACAACTTGATCATACATTTAATAAATACTAAATTTTGAAGAATTTAAAGCCAATTTTACTTCTAAGCCTTGTTGGCGTTTTCAATATTGTTTCGGGCAGCGGTTCTCAATTTTTAGTCGAATGCAGGGCTGTTGGCGATCAATGCTGTCTAAAATAGTGATTTTAGTGACCATGTTGATGTAATAAGTGACTCACATGAACCTTTAAAGATTTAAAAGAAAGTTTATGACAAAACTCACTGTATTAGCCAGGGTGTTTACTACCTGAATAAACCTGCAAAATCAGAGATACTCAAGGAATTTTATCTGTCTGAAAATACCTGGAAGTCTCAGGGAATCTCATAATTACTCAGGAAATTTCATAATTTTCTTACTAAGGATATTTAAACAAAAGTATTTATTTCAAAATACAAACGTTAAATTTTCCTCGTTATTCGCATTCACAGATTGAACTTTATAGATCTAGAGTGGATTAATCTTCACTAACAAATCTAGCGTTCAGAATCATAAGGGCCTAACTGCGATGATCGATTCTACACACAGTTCAGTGAAACAATTTTCCGAAACTATCACAAGACAGTGTAGTGAAAGGTTGCATTAGCTTGCAAATGCAACATCAAACTCCATCAACAAATGTTAATCAAGCCGAGTTATTAACAAAAGAGAAAATCGATGAAGAGAATCGATCATCGCATTAGATTTTCCGAGATTTGTATTGAAAATTTAGTGCAATAAGTCCTTTAGCTGGTGCATTTTGGACACCTGAAAACTTTTTCAATAATTTCGCGTGTGTTCATTAGTGCTGTGTTTGGTTATTTAAAAAAATAGGATCGAAAGAGTTTTTAAGATTACCGCGAGTGAACAAACCGGGTTTTTTCTTCCTTCGCCGCCGCCGTGAAACGTTGCGAAAAAGCAGATCTCCGCTTAATTTTCTAATGTACACTGGTGAATCGTGTCCGTTTGGGTTTAGTTACAAGTGCATAACTATTCCGAAGCCGGAAGTTACAAAATAAGCCCAGGAGCCAACGGTGATATCCAGTGGAATCGAACGTGCAAATTTTCTCCTGCAAAAAGCTGTTGCCTGCAAGCCAAAATGGGCGCGTATCTATCGGAACCACTCACAACGAAGGATTCGAGCGAGGAGGCAATTGATGTGCTTGCTTGCGGTTCCAGCTCGATGCAAGGCTGGCGGATCAGTCAGTAGAAGTAGTTTCTAGTGAAAGAAATGATCTCCATCACATCACTAAACATAACCACGAGCAATGACGAGGAACTACATCCCAAACCCCATGATAAACAAGTAGCGGATGCATCCAATGAAAATTTTAAGCACAATAGAATCATTACCAACATAGGAAAAATTCGGTAAGATCCTTCCATTGCATTATTTTATGATTCTTCAATATTGTACAAATATTTACACATTACACACAACTACACATAGTACACCCCTGTAGATTCAAGAAATGTTTCCCTTCATTTCCATGAATCATCTTTGCGGCAAATACAACGCAGTAGGCATGGCCGTATTGATGTTTATATCATACCTCAGATATGCTGTAAACATCAATTAGACAAGAAAAATGATTAGACCTCATCTAACCTAATCATTTTCCAGGATGCTTTCTCGTACTGTCTGCGTTTGTATTAGATTAGATTAGAGTAGATTAGAAGAGAATCGATCATCGCATTAAGACCCTTATGAGTCTGAACGCTAGGAATATATTCTTTAAATCCAGAGGCTTGAATTGTTTTTTTTTTTTAAATATGTATATTTCCCACAAATTTTACATTTGAAAAAGTTATTGAAATTCTTAACTTAAAAATGATAATGCTTCAAGAAATTTTCAAGAATATGGAGTCAAATTCATTGCACAGTTGGGCCTTTAATACAATATTATTATAATTTCTATGGATCTCATTCCAAGGGAGTTCTGGGTAAAAAGTTCTTGAGAAAAACATCAAGTACAATCTGCTTCAAGGTTCTGAGTTCAGAGTAGCCAGTGAAGTTTCATTTTGAAATTTCCGATTTTTTCCCGGGTTTTCCGGTTAAACCTTAAAAAAATCCCGGTTGTTAATAATTAGCAAAAACCGAAAGTAAGTGTTGACCAGAGATGCTTCGAATCAATTTTAAACCCGAGTCCTCATATAATTGATAAGCACCAGAATTAACAAAGTAACAGAGTTATGTAACTTATTTAAGGTCACTAGCCGAACGCCGAATGGGAATGGGAGTGAGAGATAAATTAGGAAATTGTTTTATAAAACTTGAAAAATGTTTTAACACACCGTAATCTGTGCTAACCTATTTTTTTTTCAGAAAAATTGAAAGATTTGGAGGCTTTAACATTTAATTATAGTCTTAGACTGACATTTTTCGAGATTTTACTTTTAAAATCTTCGTGATCCTAGATTAAGCCCAGAACAAGAACAGGATTGAAGTTTTATTTTACAATCTGAGACTGAGAAAAATACTCGAAATGTGGGATTTTGAAAGCGAGGTAGAAAATAAATTATGGGCCCTGGCATATATTGCTGATCTGAAAAAGTGTTCAGGCTTCAATAATTTGAATAGTTTTTTTTATAGAAATTTTAAAATTCCAAAGAAATACTGAATTATTCCTAAAAAATTAAGAAAAAATCGGAGACAAATTCAAAGGAGTTCTGACTAAAGGGTGATACGGTCAAAATTTGGTCAATATCAACTTGACGTATTTCTTTCAATTTTGCATTTAAAAAACCTGAACACCCCTCATTTTGAAGGTGTGTGTGTGTAGAATGTTGCTCCTATTTTGATTTTGGAATTCACTCTTCAGTTGTCAAAATGCCGTCCAAGCAAGAAGAGCAGCGTATCAAAATTTTGCTCGCGCATCGCGAAAATCCGAGCTACTCGCACGCAAAGTTGGCAAAATCGCTAAAAGTTGCCAAATCAACCGTTACAAATGTAATTAAAGTGTTTGGGGAACGTTTGTCGACAGCCAGGAAGTCTGGATCGGGGGGAAATCGAAAACCGGAAGCCGCTGAGACGACAAAGAGAGTTGCCGGTAGTTTCAAGCGAAACCCTAACCTCTCTCTCCGAGATGCCGCAAATAAGCTGGGTGTATCGTCTACAACCGTGCATCGAGCCAAAAAACGAGCCGGACTATCGACTTACAAGAAGGTAGTGACTCCAAATCGCGATGATAAACAAAATACGACGGCCAAAGCGCGATCCCGGAGGCTGTACACGACGATGCTGACGAAGTTTGACTGCGTGGTAATGGACGACGAAACCTACGTCAAAGCCGACTACAAGCAGCTTCCGGGACAGGAGTTTTATACGGCAAAAGGAAGGGGAAAGGTAGCAGATGTTTTCAAGCACATGAAACTGTCAAAGTTCGCAAAGAAATATCTGGTTTGGCAAGCCATCTGTACCTGTGGCTTGAAAAGCAGCATTTTCATAGCTTCCGGGACTGTCAACCAAGAAATTTACGTGAAAGAGTGTTTGAATAAACGTCTGCTGCCTTTCCTGAAGAAACACGGTTGTTCCGTACTGTTTTGGCCGGATTTGGCATCTTGCCATTACGGTAAAAAGGCCATGGAGTGGTACGCCGCCAACAACGTGCAGGTGGTTCCCAAGGACAAGAACCCTCCCAACACGCCAGAGCTCCGCCCAATTGAGAAATACTGGGCTATTGTCAAGCGGAACCTAAAGAAGACTAAAAAAAACTGCTAAGGGCGAGCAGCAGTTCAAGGCAAACAGGCTTTCTGCGGCGAAGAAGGTGGACAAGGTGGCTGTACAAAATCTGATGGCAGGGGTCAAGCGTAAGGCCCGGCAATTCGGATTTGGAAAAGCGGAAGCCTAACTGAATATTTTTCCTGAATTTTATACTAATTGAACTTGAAAAAGAAATTTAATTTGATTTTTTAAATAAACGATTTCACCGATTTACACGCGTTTTCCCTTGACCAAATTTTGACCGTATCACCCTTTAGAAGCCCAAGATAACTCTGAGTTTAAGTCCTAAGAAATTTCCAGAAGAATCTCAAGGGAGTTTTAAGAAGAATTTTAAAGAGAATTCCTTGAAGATCCTGATGAGAATTGTATCAGTATTGTTAGGAGAATAACAGCTGAAGTTTAGGGAGAATTCAAAGAGAATTATAATCATCATTTAGAGGATGTTCTGGGGATAATTTAAAAAAAAACTGAGGAAGATTTAGAAGAGAATTTAAATGAAATTCCGAGGATCACAGAAATCGTATTCCGTGACCGTTCCAACAAAAAATTGAACTGATTATAAGCTGAGTAGCTGAAGAAGCATATTTTTGCATAAATAGGCTCTTATTCAGCTTTCAATAATTTTAATACCCCAATGTTAGGGTTTATTCATTTTTCCGGGGTCTCCCGTCAAATTCCCGGGTTTTTCCCGGTTTTCCCGGTTCTCTGGCCACCCTGTGAGTTTCATGTGAAACCTGAGATAGTTTTGAGGTGAGTTTCAAGAAATTCCTATTTTTTTCCTTGATCTGTTTTCCAACGATCTTGTTTTTCATGCTGAGCAATACTACCTACGCCAGGAAGGCAGTTCCTACACCTGGACCCTCCTATGGACCCACCAACTCATGAACCGGGGACCAACGGCTTACTTCCCTTCCGAAGGAAGGCGTGATCAGAGATGTTATGCCTCAGAACATCCTGGCGGCACCGAGTGGGATTGAACCCAGGCCTGCTGCGGTGAGAGGTAATCATGCTTACCACTACACCACCGGCACCGCTTCAAGGAAACCCTGAATTAAATTCAAAATAAGGAATTTCTGAGGAATCACAGGAATTTCGGAGGAGAAATCCAAGGGCATTCTGAGGATAATTTTATGAAGTTTGTGGGAGAAAAGGAATCCGGAGCAGGAAGTTCTTGGCATGCTAAAAGGAAGAATTACAATTCAATCTAAGAACACCTCCAGAGATCTTCAAAGGAATTCGGAAAAGATGTTCTGGGTGTTTGCCAAACAAATTATGCGGAGAAATCTAAGGAATTTGTGAGGGCAACTCTAAATGAAATATTAGGGGGCTTTCAATGTGAGTAGAATTCCAAGGAAAGAAGTGAGATTCAAATTCAAATCTGAAATGAATTCAATGAACTTTCTGAGAATCTTTCCAAAAGATTTCTTACTGAGGAGAATTTAAAGGTAATTCTGAGGAAAATCCTAAGAAAACTTAATTCGGAAGATGGTTGCGACGAAATTTCGAGGAATATTTCGATAAAACTGCGAGAAGAGTTCTGAGTATTCTGGAGACATGCTTAAGAGAATTCAGAGAAGCGTTCCAAGTAGTTTTCTACAATAATTCCATGAGTGTTTCGGGAGAATACAAAGCGAATTCTCAGAAGAACTGCAAGTGAATTTTCATGAGATTGATTGATTTCTTTATTATAGAGACTTTCAGCCATGGCTGGTTCGTCTCTGCAATTTTCATGAGAAATCTCCGATGAATATGGAATGGACTATTCTGAGGTCTTCAGAGCTACTTGAAAGTTCCCAACATATTCCTGAAGTTTATGAAACTGGCTTGAAGTTCTTTTGTAGCTTTAGAAACTAGCCTAATGCTTACAATATTTCTCATAAACTTTTTCGGACTTCATAAACGATCATGCATCTTCTCTAATGTTTTGACAAACGAAACTTCTTTAAAAGTTATTTCTCTAATGTTAATGGAACTACTCTGAGGTTCTCTGTTCTTTCCTGAAGTTCTCGCAAAACTTCTCTAAAGTTTTTGCAGTTCTCATGAAGTTTGTTGTTCTGCCCTGAATTTAATTGAACTATCATTAAAATGTTTGAGCTTCCGTAAACTTCTGAACTTATGTGAAAAATTCAATAATTTTCTTAACATCTCCGAAGTCCATCTGAAAATCTGGAAATTTTTTTAAATTTCCCGCTAAAAAAGCGGAACTGGACTCCCCCTAAAATTCCCCCTAATTTTTCAGCTTACTAAACTTCTTTAAAATGCTACCACATTTAGCTAATGTTCATGACAGTTCCTGAAGTTCTCCGATCCTCCCTTAAGTTCCATATACTTATATGATGTTCTCGAAATGTTTCTGAAGATCTCTTCAGTTCTGTTAAGTTTTCGAAACTTTTCTGAAATTTCTGGAACTTTTTCAAGCTCCCGCAATTTTCTTGGAATCAAAACGATATAATTAATATAGCTCTATGATTTTCACTGAAGTTTTCAAGATTTTTCTGAAGAACTGCCCTTAAATTATCGACACAAATTCATAATTCCTTCAATATTCTAGACTTTCCTTATGTTATTATGTGTCTAAAGTATGCCAAGGATACCAAGGCAAGGCACAGCTATTAGACAGTGGATCGTCTTCCATGTATGACTTGATCAAGTTCGACATCTGCCTGTATTCAAAATAACAATGTGTGAAGGGCCAAAAACGCAGGAGCGGACCCGTAAGCAATCTGCGGGATCAGGAGAGTCTCCTTCCAATGATAAAATCCTACAATCCGATGTAGAAAAAGCCATCATATGAGGGAACGTCCCAAGAAGTGGGGAGAAGCGCCCGCCGTCAATTCACGATATGTTAATGACAGGGAGTTGGCAGTTTCACTCTCCAGACTTTCCTGATGTTATTAAAACTGCCCAAAAGGTTTCTGAATTTCCTTAAACTTCTCTAATCTGCCCTTAATTTCTCAGTATTTTTTTTTAAAGAACCCCTAATTTTACTGAAATTTATTCAAATACCTTGAAGTAATCCCCATTTTGTTTTAAAGTTTTATAAATTTTATAAGCACTTGTGGAACTTTACCTTAAATTTCTAATTTTCTCTGAACTTATCTGGACAACCCTGAGGATTTACATTCAAAACTTAAATCATGCATGTCCTACAACGATGAGGGGGAGTCTAATAATCGTTCAAAACCCCTTACATAATTTGTGGAAGACCCCTTGGTTGAAAAACGTTGTGGTTTGTGTGTTTTTTATTTATTGATTTTTTTATGTAAACGTAAAAGGTCTGCAACGCCTAAACAGTTATGGTTGATCTATCTCTCCGAACACCAAACTGAATTATGTTGGATTTTAGGGAAAATGGCTCTAATATTGGCCTATGGATCTAAGATTGCGCCCATCGCTAAAAATCTTCTAGATGAACGCGTCATTGGGACAGTACTAATGGATATTTTTGGTTGCTATTGAAAGTTAAGTCGATTGCTGAACTTATGAATGGGCCCAAATTAGGGGCATTTAGGCCTACATTACATCCATTTCCCCTATTTATCCGTTTTTTAATATTTTTATACTGTTGGATAGGTGATTTTGTTAACTTTTCAATAACGCTTACCGGTTTTTTTGTCATTGCACCGTAAAATCCAGATATTTTTTTTTTAATTTCATGAGGCTATCCGTTGAAATTTACCGGAGATATTACAATACTAGTGAAATTTTTCATTATGGTTTGGTGGTTTGGTTCTCGAAGAGTTAACCCTCGGCCGGTAATTTTACATACTATGTTTTGAAAGGCCGCTTTATAAATAAGAAAAAAATGAGAATAACTTTTTCGATCTAGATAAATTGGGCTTATCGAGAGCAGTTTTGGTAGAAATCTATTTTTTAGGCGAAATATAGCACACTTTTCAACTAAGTTTGATCAGCTGAAGCTAGAATACTAAGGCAAACATTAGTAAACATTTCAACCAAAATATTTAGTCAAACGTTGGCACAGTGGTCAAGAGGGGCGATATCAAGAAAAAACTAAAACAAAATGCACAAAGATGATGTTTTATTAAGTTGGTGTCTTCTGAGAAGTTTTTAGTTAAAAAAAAAGGTGATGAAGAGCATAACCATTAAAATTAACTCAATAGGACGCTGCTTAAAAGTACTATTTTTTACAATCTTAAAATGTCTGACAAAGCTGTTATCTTTGTGAACTTTTTTAGTTTTCTTGCCCTCTCTGACTCACTGGTTACCCAAGTAACCAATGCCAAATAAATGGCCCTTGCTGCCTAATACGAGCCTCATCTGAATTTAAAAACACTGATATTTCCGATGCTCAGCTGTAACCAAAAGCTGTGTATAACCAAAATATAGTGAGAAAGATTACATGAATATCCGCACTACCGTTCAAACTGGGACAACACTCTGATGAGACAAAGAAACTTCACCCAATTTACCCCTCTAACCTCGGGTAAGCCGCGAACTCCTACTAGACATAGAATAAGGTGAATTTTGTTACAAGCCGATTACCGACTCCGTAAAGCTAACGCGATTGAGCCTTCCAAATAAACGCACTAGATAAAAACTAAATAAAACCGAGTTGCTCGAAATCACGTTTCAATTTACGGTAAATTGAAATACTAATATCTCCGCTCAAGCTCAATTGGATTGTCGCCACATTGCATTGATATACTCACTTGAAAACTAGTGTACTCTTTCTTAGTGTCAAATTGATTGCTTACCTGAAATAGAAGAGAAAAGAAAATATTAGTTGAGTTGAAAAAATAGTGATGGATTTTCAGAAAAAATGCCTTATTAGCTTTACTTAGCTACATAAGCTTTACGTGCTATGTCCTTCAAGTCCGTTTCTGATAAATAATTATGTTTGTTTTCCAAGAGTAAATCGAGGGTTATCAGTCGAACTGGCCATTATTGAGCTATGCTTTAAGGAGTTGGTTGGTAATACTAATATCTACATGAAGCTTTAGTGCGATAATTTATTAACTAGAGCTAGTTCTGAAGAGGATAGGTTGATAGTTCTGCTAGATTACGGCATTATGAAAATTCAATAGAAGTTGTTACTAGTCAGTCGTTTACCTAACTCATACATTAATGGATAAGGGGACTTGAAGTTTTCCTTCAAATCCACAGGCAAGTCAAACGCGCACTCTTTTGTCTTTATTAGTATAGCTTTTCCAACCAACTCTGAAAATCGTAAACTTCATGTACGAAGTAACAAAAAACACTTCGAATGAATGATTTATGATTTTCGTAGTAAAGAGTTGTGGGTCGTATGCATGAAGAGTAAAGTCACCAGTGATTTTTGATGGGAAAAGTAAAGTAAACTCTCTTGTCCATACGACCCATATGTTAGTTGCCAAGGTCTATTTCGATTGATAGCAAACAGTGCTATAGCTTCTTTTGCTTTTTGATTATAACGACTGGCAGCTCTGTAGAAAGGCCCATGCTTGCACCAGGCTATCAGCTAATCATACCATGAAGAACTTACGTCAATTTGAGCCGCCCCTAACAAGAAGAACAGAAGTATTACGAAGTGGTGTGGCACTCTATTGAACAGTTCCACGCCAAATGACGAATCGGAAAAACTCCATGTTCGTGCAAGCGACATTTACCGCCTTGACCCTAGGTAGATTATATAAACCTTAACAATCGATAAATACCACCACTTGTTTATACTGTTTCTCTGTAATGTGCTGTCTCTGAAATACGAATACAATAAATCATAAATCATTATCGTCTTTTATTCATCAAATCACAACGTAGGAAAAGGTCCTGACCGTGCGCGATCACTCGACCTTCTCCGATTTGCATGAAAATTTGCATAATTGCAAACGTCATTTCGATCAGATATGTGTCGTTCCCGTGCTACAATTTTTTGAAAAATTTTCAAAGACGTCATTATGAATCATTGCCCATAACAAACAATTATGCAAAGTTTTACGCATATCGAAGAAAGTCGAGTTTTTCCGATTCGTCATTTAGCAACTGCTCTATTAACACATCTTCTGACGAAAACCTTTAAATACTCATAGTTGGAGATGCTTAACGTTAAATATCAGACTTAAAGCGGTCATTTTATACGATAGATGAGGAGATGAAAGTATAGAGTTGATAGTTCCGATAGTGTGAAAATTGGATATAGAGTGTAGAAATCGAGCAAAGGTCAATTTTAAGGAAGGCACGAATCGGGTTGATCATCTCCTTTACCAAACTCCCCTGTTGGAGAGGGTTGGTGAGGGGTATCTCCCTCCTCCACCACTGGCAAAAGAGATGATCGCCGATTTGCTCACGTACCTTCGATGTACGGAAACAGTTCTATCGATTGTTTCACACTCAAGTCGTCATCTGACGTAAGCATCTAGTCGATAGGTTTGGAAATTGCAGCTATTTTTGCCTCTATTGCTGTATGTGCTCCTGTCATCGTCAACTTAACGATCTCGAGGAGACCCGGGTAGGGGAGGTGCTGCTACTGTACTTTTCGACCAATGACAGTATGATTGATGGTAAGCTCCCATCTAGAGTTCAAAATTGGCCTTTGATCATTTTCTGCTCTCTGTATACATATTTCACACGACCGTACTCTAACGGAACTATCAACTCTATACTTTCATCTCCTCATCTTCGTATAAAATGACCACTTTTAGTCTGATATTTGACGTTAAGCATCTCCAACTATGCACACCGTTAATTTCACGCATGGAGTAATACAAACATGATTAGTTGAAGTTTAAATACTATTTTTTTACATTTATTGTTTGTTTCACTTCACTAACTATTAACAGATATCTTGATCACAGACCTTCGGTAAAAAGTCCAAAAGCTCCCAGTAAATTAGTACAGAGAGTTAAAAAAAATGTTAAGAGGACCTGTTGATCACACACAGTTTGCAAGCCCAATGGACTGAATCGTTAACCTTTTTTAGAGCGCAATCCTGGTAGAGTCCGAAGAAGTCCGAAGGTCTAACTCAATGTCTATGAGACTTAAACGACAGAACGCAATGCTGGAAAACTTTATAGGACTGATCAATGGAAGGTTGTGAGACAAAAGGTTAGGGGTCTGTAAGGTGTTTTGCAGTGTCAGGTACCCTATTTTGAAGTCTGTGATAAAAATGATATTTAGGATTATTGACTACAGTGTTCTCTGTTAACAACTACCCGGGAAGTAGTTTGTGCGTAATTACCGACAGATGTCACCACAAACAATAGTAGTGACATCTGATCCCCAATATTCGCAGAAACCATTTTCACGGCTTGAACAAATTTATGCATCCGAAAACTATGCCCGCATGTTTATCAGCCATATGCTAACACCTGATATTGTTTTAAATTTTTAACAGAGCACCCAGACCAGCGATATTCCGTGCGAAAAGCCACCATCTCGGTTTCCCAATGTAGCCACTTTCTCTTTGCAGACGACTATCGGAACATGGCAGATGATGTCATTGCCGACGGCCGGAATGTGTAGATTGTAATTAATAGCTCAGACACTTGCCACTCTCATTTCAACTCCCTTTCTCTCATACACACACACGCACAGCGTTGAGCGATTGATTAGGATCTTTTGATCCCATTAAAGTGACGACCCCGTGAATTGTTGGTGTCGCATTTCGGTGAAAGCCATCAATGTAACCACTTCGTTGGCATTTCACTGACGAGTACCAAGCACTGAAGAAAAATTTAATTTAATACATTATTCAGATTTCTGCACTTACGCCAATTAATCTTAAAGTTTCATGTCTTCATTCCAAGCGCCCATGTTTGCTTTAATTTGCAATGTGCAGCACGCAATCGTCGCCGGTCACGTCGTAAATTTGGCCTTGACATACAATCGCCTTTCGGTTCTCACATGATGACGGTGCCCGACGACGTCGGCTCATCAGCTCAGCAGAAGAAATACGCGTCAAAAAAGAAGCCAAAGCAACCGGAAAGACTCTGATATAATTAAACGAAAGTTCGCCGTTTAGGTAGCGACCAGCATCAATTCAACGGAGGCAGAGAACTTTGATCACCGTCCCAAGCAGCCTGAACCCGGCAGAGAGAGAGAGATAGATGACGCCATAATGCACCGAATGGAATAACGGCTGCTGCATACAATCGTGCAGTGTCGGGCTCTATAGGTAGCAGCATCAGCAGCTCAACTCAAGGTGGTAAGACTTAAAAGCTTTTTGAAATTAAGTTGTCTCTCCCTACTGTCGTAGTTCCTGTTTATGCACCGGTTCGTGTACTTGTCGAGTGGACAGGAGGTAAACGCTGCTGTTCGGAATTGTCCGTATCTAATCCAAGGGCATAAATCACGGGGCAGAAATACACGACAGGGATGTTGGCTTTTCGCAGCCATCGTTGCCCGAAACATAGACGGTATTCAACGGGACGGGGTACGGGATGGCGGTTAACGAAAACACGATAACCGTGCCAGGGGTGTTAGCAGCGATGGATCTTACAGACTAAGTAGATTTGCAGCTGGGCTCCTACCATTCACTCATGCGGACTCGGCATGTGTTGAATTCGGTGTCCTGCCTTTCCGGTACCAAGTTGCCGACACCCTGGTAAGCAGAACAATAAGCTATTTGGAGAAGACTGCCGGAAACGAAGAAGTCTGTCTCCTCAGAGAGGGGAACAGAGCTCTAAGGAACCTGGTCCATCAGGAGCTCCCCCCAGTGTCGAGACTACATTGAACCGGAACCAGAGGATGGGCAGAACCAAGCCTTCACGTTGACCTCTCGGTTGCTAGGCGATTCCAGGCTGGTAACAACTCGCGAGAAATGTACGAAATACTCCGACCACCACCACAGATATACGGATGGCTCTAAGACCTTGGAAGGAGTCGGCCTTGGAATTGCAGATCCCGCTGCCAGTTTTTTCTTCCGACTCCTGGACCAGTGCTCTGCGTTCTCTGCGGAAAGTGCGGCAATCTTCCACGTCATTACCATGCACGCCAGCAAACCGCTCTGTACCCTTTCAGACTCTGCTAGTGTTCTAACAGCTTTGGAATCCCAGGCATCCAGATATCCTTGGATCCAAGGGATCCAACTGGAAGCTCCGTCGAACACTACCTTCCGATGGATCCCCGGGCATTGCGACATCCGGGGGAATTGTGAAGCAGGCCATCTTGCGGCTACGGGCCGATCTGGAAGGCTCGCTATTAAAACCGTTCCAGGACCTGATATCAAAACTTGGATGAAGTTCAAACTTCGGAATGCTTGGGCCCTGGAGTTGGCCAGCAAAAGGGAACCGTTCCTCCGTAAAATCAAAGGGGAAACCACCAAGTGGCAAGATTCCCCAAACCGTCATGACCAACTGATTCTTTCTCGTCTCCGCTCAGGACATACTCGGACGACCCACAATATGGGAAGTGCGACTCGTTCCGAAAACACTGTGATATTTGCAACACAACGATGACAGTAGTGCACCTCATAGTGAATTGACAAGGTTTCCAAGGAATTAGGGATCTTTATGGGATCACGACGAACATTAGAAACGCCTTGGCCAATGACCCATCAACCGAAGCAGCTGTTATATGTTTCATCACGGACGCCAACATGTATAAGAACATCTGTCCTAACTCACTGACAAGAACCAACCATAACCGACCCACTGCATCGAACCAGGACCAACCTCTATAACGGACTCTGAATTCACCACCACAACAATTAGCCGACCAAATGCACGAAACCAGGAACATCTACTAACTACGACGCCAACTCTGATAAACAAATACTCTGTTACTAGGGAGGTCTCTTCTGGACTGTCCACTAGACTGATGCAAAATTTGACTTTTTCGCTCCATAGTGCTTAAATGATTTCAAATCGGGTCCTGATTAGCCTCCCAAAGTTACAACTCATTTGGTTAGAAACAGACTTTGCACAAGCCATTTGAAGTTTACGTGTAAATTACTATGGGAAATCTCAACTTTTTGTTGATTGCCTTCTAGTCTTTTTCCATATTAAGCTACGAAACAGTTCGATAGCCATTTTTATAGAAAATTTTCTCAGCTACAACTTTGCTGCAGATCGTTTCTATGTAAAACGAGACAGGAAAAAGTTATTAATTATTTAAGAGATTGGTAAACTTATGATATGATCAAGCAGCTGCTCTGTCGGCAACACTGCATTTTGCAGTGTGACATAGTAGCCATGATTGTTGTGTCCTATTCAACGCCCCAGAAAAACCAATGTTGCCTGCTGAGCAGTTGATTGAGCATGATCATAAGACATCAGCGCATTGAACCATTGATAACTTTCGATCCTTGCATTTAATAAAAAAAAGTGGTCTTCAGCAAAGTTGTAGCTATGAAAATTTCCTACAAGTACAGTGAAAGCTTTTGAAGCAGATCGATATGGAGAATTATTAGATAGACATGAACACAAATCTTGATTTTACCATAGTAATTCCCATGCAAACTTCAAATGGTTCAATTGGTCAGTTTCTCACCAAATGAGTTCAAATTTTGAGAGGTTAGTCAGGATCCGATTTGGAATCGTTTAAGTATTGTGGAACGAAAATTTCAAATTTTGCATCACTCTACTGTCCACTTCTCTTAATTAGTGGGTCCCTTCTAGATACCCCACCTAAATAACTCTTTAACTAGGGGGTCCCTTCTGGCTCCCCATCGCTATTTCAATTTCTGTCACTAGGGACCCCTTCTGGATTCCCCAATTTTCGTAAAGAGATGAACCAGCCTCTGACTGAAAGTCTCGCTAATAAAGATAACCTAACCTAACCTAAATTTTTCAAGATTCTAAGGGAGATTTACGTAGGTCCTTGCCATAATAAATAAATTAAAAAGATTTTTACCACCCAGCTACCGATTAAAATGATTTTTTTGCCTTGAAAATACAGATTGAAATTGAAAAAAAAACTGTCGCAACACTATATAGAGGTACCAGACATGTTTTGCATTGAAATTCTATTTTGGAGTCTGTGAAATGGGTTTCTAGGTTTTTTTAACTGCACTGTCCTCTGTGAACAACTAACGGAAAACATATTATGCGTAATTTCCGATACATGTCACCGCAAACAGCAGCAGTGACATCTGATGGAAAATTAATGCAGCAGCTTTAAAGGGTGTCCACGATGAAATTGCCACACACAAAATTGATTCGCAAAATTCGAGTTTTCATCCGATTGCCATCAAATTTTCAGGGATTGAGAAATAACTATTAAACTTCATTTTACCATTTTACTCGTATTTTATTTACAGTCCATACGCAAATGCCCGCACCTTGGCCTTAACCCCGGCCATAAGATTCTGCACAACCTGTGAATCAACCGTTTTTTGCATGTAAACCCATACTTTCTTCAGTTCCTCGACTGTCTTCACTACCTTAGGTCGTTTAAGAAGGTGCTGCTTCATAATCGCCCAGTACTTCTCGATGGGGCGGAGCTCCGGAGTGTTGAACATTTTCGGCACGAAATTGATCTTATTGTCCGCATACCACTTCAGCACGTCCTTGGAGTAGTGGCATGAGGCCAAATCCGGCCAGAAGATTGTTGGGACGTTGTGGGCCTTCAGGAGAGGAAGCAGCCGCTTCTGGAGGCACTCTTTTATGTACACCTGTCCGTTCATCGTGTCCTGGGTCACGAAAGGTGCACTCCGCTTCCCGCACGTGCAGATGGCTTGCCAAACCAGGAATTTCTTCGCAAATTTGGACATCTTCTGAGTGCGGACATGCTCCGGAACGCTGAACTTATCCTTGGCCGTGAAAAACAGGTTGCCGGGGATCTGTTTGAAGTCGGCCTTCACATATGTTTTGTCGTCCATGATGCAGCATTCAACTTTCGTCAGCATGTTGAGGTACAACTTCCTGGCACGGGTTTTGGCGGACTTGTTCTGCTTCTCGTCGCGATTAGGGGCCTTTTGTACCTTGAACGTTCGAAACCCAGCCTTAGTTTTGGCCTTCTGGACAAAACTTCGGCTTAGGTGCAGCTTCTTAGCCACATCCCTAACGAAGGCGTTCGGATTTCGGTTGAAGGCCCAACTACGCGGTTGTGATTTTTGGTGTTGTACGGAATACTTTTTCCTTCACTTCTGGGCTTCCGATCGGTGGTCAACCGTTCCTCGAACCGCTTAATCACTCGCGACACCGTGGAATTCGCGATTCCCAACGTTTTAGCGATGGAACGATGCGAGAGATCCTTGTTCTCGTGATGAATGCGCAAGATTTTATCACACACGAGCTGTTCTTTCGACTCCATTTCCGCGAGTTTTGATCACAGGACTTTAAAACTTGCAGGATGTAAATAATGCACTATGAACTAAATCCACCCAAATTTTCATTAAATTCTACCCAACGGTTAAAAAGTTAGAGCAATTTCATAGTGTGGCAATTTCATCGTGGACGCCCTTTACTAAATGCCACAATATTGGCATTAGAGAAAGACACATCCTCACTACGTCACTGTTTGTCTATCGAACTAAAGTGTACACACATGGTAGATCAAAGTTCAAACATCCGGCCGAATCAGCGTTGCATTCATTAGAGGTACCGACCGTCGTCGTTGTCGTCGGTCGACCCGGATCGTCCGGTAGACTTTATCACCTGAGATCGGTGGGTGCGGATTGACCGTGTGTGTACGTGTATTTGTGAACTTCGTCACGTTTGCCGACAATTCCGGAGACCATGCAACTGTAAGCCCGGATTGGATGTCCGGTCAATGTTAATCCGTTCTGAAAATGCAAACAAGCACACACCGGTAGCTATGCAGAGCAGAGCAAACTCTGCTAGCGCCGGTGACAGTGGACAAGGTCGTTTGTTCTCGTTCCTTTCTCACACAGGCTTTGTTCAAATCCGGTGGTTGTCATCGTCGCCGTCGTCGTCGTCGTCGTCGAGATGATGATAATGATGCAGCAGAAAATCACTGGAAAACAAAGCCGTCTAGGGGGGCCCCGCACAGCGACCGGCACTGAAATGGCTCTGGAAGTGCATGTCTGCCATTTAACTAACAAGGGAGCTTGGCGTCCACAGTTAATCATCTACTCGGAGCAGACTCTGTCACGGGAAGTTAAACGGTGATTGCAAGATTGTAACCCATGCTGATTTCGGAATTTTTGTGACTCGTCGTGTTTAATTTTATGCCCCCACTATAAACATAAAATTCCCGGAAAATCTCAACGACCCTTAACAAGATCACCGTTAATGACGGATGCAAAACATCGACAACTTATTTCCACCCCCTGGGAGTTGCAAACACGAATGACACAACTGCTGTACTTTCTACATTATACACTCTCGCTCTGAATCTTGTGTCAGTGTTCCCTTCCGTTTTACAACGTAGCAGAAAATGCTGCTAAACGATTTCGTGTCGAGACCGTACTGCAGTAGCAGGTACCTAGTGAAAAAAGTTACTAACTTAAAATTCTACTTTTATTTTATTTCACTCCATTTTTATGTGGCGATAATTTATGAGCGTTAATGCCGAAGGTGAGACCTAACGGTACACAAGTCGTGTTGTCGGTGCGCTTCTGGAAATGGGATGCTACCAGCAACCAGCAAACTCCACCTTCCCCTTGTACATCCTCCGACTCCAGCTGCTGATTCGTATAGTTTCAGCAATTACCTTGCACCGGGTAGGATGCTTGCTTCTACGAGGGGATGCTCTTACACTTACACCCCGGTACGAAGGCAGTCTACTTTTAGCATTTAGCTTTCCATAGTGGTTTAGCTTGATGCAAAATGGGTTGTGTTGTAATATGAAAGCTTTTTAGCAGCTGCAGAACTGGCTTTGCGAGGTAGGGCTGAGAATTGAAAATGGGGTAACGAATGGGAATCAGGATGTACGGCTTTGAAGCTGGTATGGAATGAATTACTGTATAACTGTAACAGGGGAGTTCAAAGGATTGTTTCTGTTGTCTGTTTGTGTTTCTGCTACAGTGCTGAATTTTCAGTTGCGAAGCTATGTCAAAGACAAATAGTAAAATTTATTACAGCAGCGGAGGAGAATTTTTGTCTGGTTAAGAAATGAAAGGCGAGATGAGAACCCAATTATACTGACAAGAAGTGAAGAAACATAAAGTCGTTGAACCCGATAAAAAAAAACCCGAATGAACAGGGGATAATGCACACTGAGGGCAATATAAACTTTTGGAAAAAGTTTGAACAAATAACCGAATCTTATCAAGTCTATTAAAGACTTTTTATCAATGACTGCCATGAGCATACCTTTAGGCCACTGGCCTTAAATATAATTTGAAGTACACTTAAAGTTTACTGGAGATGTGTTCAACTTTTATCTGACAACCTCTGGGAAATTGAATTCCTTTGAAACACCTGTAGTTTTATAGATCAACCTTTCGTTGATTTGGCCCACTTTGAGAACATCTATAAACTCGTATCTATATTGAAAAAAAGATCGGAACGAACTCAACAACACAGTTCAGTGGGAAAGCGAACTCCACCTTCCCCCAAACCTTGGAGGAAAATATAAAATAGTCTTTTTATAAAAAAAAATATAAGTCAATTTGAGCGTTACTTCTAGGCTGACATTTGAAAAGGGCATAATTCCAATATCACCATTATAATGTAATATAAGGACTGTTTATTAATGAAAGTAGACACCTGTTTCTCAAGAGAAAATATTTATTTTCGAATAAATTCATAAGTTTACTTTATATAAATGAAAATCAACATACATACGACCGATTGCACGTGAGTTTAAATGTTTACTTCTCATTTCTGAAGAACGCTCGGACTTTTCTCTTGATACCGCCCATTAGATTCTGCACAACTTTCTTCTTATCTTTTCGTTGTGCTGCAGACCGAATTTTCTTGAAGCAGTAAACAGAGCTTGCTCCTCTTCCATCTTTCTTAAGATGCCGTTTAATTATTACCCAGTATTTGTTCGATAGGACGCAGTTCAGGGCAGTTTGGGGGATTTTGGAATTTTTCGACAAAATTCGACTTTTCCTTCTTGAGCATCTCCGAAGTAACAGAAGCATAAAGAACAGATGCCATATCCGACCAAAACAATGGAGGATCCGTATGCTTTCTGTAGATGGGTAGAAGCCGTTTTTTGATGCATTCTTTTCTGTAATTTTCACCATTGATTGTGCCCGTTGTGAAATACGAAGAACTCTTCAAGCCACAGGAGCAAATGGCTTGCCACACCAAAACCTTTTTTCCAAATTATTCGGTTCGGATGTATCGCATATCATCAGGTACGTCTGTCCTCTGCTCAGCGTTGAAAAATTGCGGCCCGGGAAGTGTACTGGTATCCAATTTGACGTAAGTCTCGTCGTCCATCAAAATGCACCGGTTCGGCTTTTGAAGGAGAACGTTATACAAGTTCCGTGACCGTATTTTCGAAGAAGCTTTCTGGGTGCTTTTTGCTTCTTTTAGGTTCTGATATTGTTACGTGTTTTGATATTCTGCACAGTTCCGACGCTAATGTTCACGAACGTAACACGGTTTATGCGATTTCAAAAGGCGTACTGCTGCCAGCTACTTTTTCTGGTCTGCTGCCTCCTTTATGCGCCCAGAATTCGGTAAATCTTCAAGAGAACACGTTTCTCAAATCAATCTTGAACACTGTAGATTTACTGCACATCACGCTTTTTGCCAATTCTCGAAACGACAACTTTTCGAAAAGCCATTTCTCGATGAACATTTCAAAATGTTCTATCTGCTTTGATCGATTCTCTTCATCGACTTTCTCTTTTGATAACCACGCCTACACAAACATGTTTCGTGCTCTTTTTGCCACACAGTTTGATAGCAGAAGTTATTGTCTTGCGCTTAGAACTTTGAACACAGCAAGGGGAATGCTTTTGAAATTGAGTTATTAACGGAAGAGATGGTCGATGAAGAGAATCGATTAATGCAGATAGGACCTTTTGAAATGTATATCTAGATTTGTGCAGGATTAATCTGCAAGTTGATAAGCTAATCCGACCCATTGTTCGCAATTTTTCACTTTATTTTTATTTTCCAGGTGTGTTGCCAAAATAAACAATGAACAACACTGAGCGAAAATTTACAATTTTTCGTTATTGAAACGTTGATAAACCATTGATAAATAGGTGTGCACTTTCTTTAATGAACAGTTCTTATTAGCATGTAACACAAAAAAGTGGAAAAAGTGAATTTTATCGTGAATTTGAGAAGAACATAAGATCGTTTAAACTTTGATTTTTTTTTTCTTCTTGGTTCTAAATGCAACCTTAAAAAATCATCAGTACGAAACCATGCCATTCTTTCAGGTTTAGTATATTGAAAAAAAAATGTGTAAGTCAGGAATTTGTAGAATCTCAAGAGTCTTATTTTTCAAGCCATAGATTTTAATGAAAAGATAAGTCCACAATCTTCGAAAAAAATTATAAGTACGACACTTTGGTACAGAAATACGTCCCAGAATCTTAAAGAAATTGTCAACGTTTTGAATCTTCAAAAATTGTTTCTAGTCCAAGAACTTTATACCTGGATTAAAAATTTTCAAGTCTAAAGCTTCTAAAACATTTCATTGTTTCACTTTTCCACATGATTGATAATATCATTATAGACGCATTTCGCGCCAAATCGAATCGAAGCTGGCAGCCCCCTCTCAGATTTCAATAAAATTTTCTGGATGTGTAGACTTTGACTAAACAAGCACTTTTGCATACTTAGTTTTTCCAAAATTTATCTAGACTAACATTTGAGAAAGGGCCAAACTTTTTCTGCCGATTTTTTTTCAAAAAAATATTATGGAAAAATGACAACTCCAACAAAATTATGTTGTATGGATGACTTTTAGGAAATTGACCAAATTATCGAAAAAAATACTGAAATAAATTTCATTTGAGACCTACACTGAAAAAAAATCAATTTTTAAAATTTAAAGTTGATTTTAAAAAAAATGGCCATGTTTGATTTGGATGAAACTTTGCCTCAAGATAGGTAATTATGTTAACTACCATCCGCCATACATCGCGAGATGGGCACTTATAAGGAAAAAAAGTTTTTCTTACAAAAACTTTCTCATGTCTGAACGATCAGTATTCAGCCACTGTTGAAACACAACATCTTGTTTGTCATTTGATTCTAATAGCAAAGTAAGTTCCTCTTCAATATGTTCATTGGAAGCACACTTTTCGCAAGCACGGATAAAGCAATCAGTTGTTCTAGTAGAAATATTACAAAGCATTTTTTCTATTATTGCGTCTTGTGACATAATTCTTAAACTGTTGATCATTATCAATTATCAAAAATGATCAATTAAGCGACAAAAAGGTATTCTAATTCAGAAGATGAACCAAAAATATTTAACTTGATTGGAAAAAGGAAAAAAATAGCATTCATACATGGTTTAAAACATTGAAAATATATAAATAAATGATATATGAAAAATCTTGTCTTTTTTCTCTCACATATTATCAAATTTTGCATCAGTAGTAGACAACAGAATAAGGGAATGATATATTTTTTGACAAGGTCTACATGTCCAAATAGTTTTATTGAACTCTGAGAGGGTGCTGCCAATTCCAAATACGATTTGGCGAGAAATGCATCATGAGCCCTTTTCATATGAAATTCTCGATTAATCAAAGTGAACTTAAGTGCTGATTAGACAAAATTGAATCGCAAATTGAGCTTCATTGGATTCTGAGATGATTTTGAGCTTCACTGGTTTAGCTTTGTGTGAAAATGGCAAATAAAAAAAAATCAGTTCAGACATGAAAAAGTTTTTGTAAGAAAAACTTTTTTTCCTTAAAAGTGCCCATCTCGCGATGTATGGACGAATGGTAGTTAACATAATTACCTGTCTTGAGGCAAAGTTTCATCCAAATCAAACATGGCCATTTTTTTAAATCGACTTTAAATTTTAAAAACCGATTTTTTTTTTCAGTGTAGGTCTCAAATTAAATTTTTTACAGTATTTTTTTTTTCGATAACTTGGACAATTTCCTAAAAGTCATCCATACAACACATTTTTGTAGGATTTGTTATTTTTCCATAATATTTTTTTGAAAAAAAAAATCGGCAAAAAAAGTTTGGCCCTTCTCAAATGTTAGCCTAGATAAGGAAAAACTAAGTATGCAAAGTGGCATATTTAGTCAAGGTCCACACATCCAGAAAGTTTCATTGAAATCTGAGTGGGTGCTGCCAGCTCCGAATACGATTTGGCGCGAAATGCGTCTATAGGTTTTAATGCAGTTATTCATAAGAATTGACAAATATTTCCCTTAATTTAAGAAAATTCTCTTTCAGGTTTATAAATGTAGTCGACACCCTGATTTCTTACATGCTACGCCCTGATCTTCCACCCTCTGAACTGCCAACTGATGATACACCGTGGAAATACATCTTCATACATGGCTCTTCTCTTAAAAGGGTGCACGGCGTTAGGCATAAATACGTTAAGCATATGAACGTTAGCCATACATACGTTAGGCATAAATGCGATAGGCATAATGGTCGTTAGGCATAATGGACGATAGTCATAAATCATATTTAAATTTATAAATTTTTAGTTCTTTCTCATCTTCTTTGTAAATTCATGATTTCTGTTATTTTCAGATGAGAGCCAAAGGCTTTGCTGGGTTTTGATATAAGATTTGTTTGTCTATAAAAGGTCATTTGGCCGAATCAGAACGTTTACCACTATATTTTTCTCATGAGCTGTTTACCTTTATCTACTTCTTTAACTAATGGTTTTCTGCACGAACGAATGGAACCCCATCATGGGTGGCCAGTGAATTTTCATTCTAAAATTCCCGGTTTTTCCCGGTTCAAATCTTAAAAATTTCCCGGTTGTTAATATTCAACAAAAAACTTAATTATACGCATTTTTAAAAACGTGGTCTACTGTAAATTTTTGGAGGTTATTTGTGGGAAAAATAAAGCAAAATTACAGAAAGTATTTTTTAAAGCTGAAAATATAAATTAAACTATATGAGTCACTTAATGTATTCAAAACAATGTATTGATATTTCGAGATACTTCCTCAATTTCTATATATTTTTTTTTGTGCGGTACATCTTATGATTTCAAAGCCCTAGAGTTTATTGAGTAAAAGTGATTAAGGCCACTAGGCCAAAAGCTATCTGGATGAATAGGTTATAAGACAGAATTATGAAGAATTAGAGATTTATTTAAAAAATGAGTCAGAAAAAAAGAAGCCTGATACAAATTAGAATTAGAGGAAATTGTAAGGGATATCGGATAAGATAAAGAAAATGTGTCTTCATTCCGTTGTCTACACTAACATTAATATTAACCGCAGAACTCGCACTGATGTACAAAGTAAACCACGAAAAAAATATGTAAAACCTACTGAAATTGGAACTTGCTCAACATGCAACTAGACATGATTCATCAAATTTAATACCCACGTCCAATAGACCAATAATTGAAGAATATTACTCCAGGTATAGGTAATATTTATTGAAAGACATTTTGTTTTTTTTCTATATTTACGAGATTTTCAGCCGTAGGCTGGTTCATCTCCGATGAAAGGAATTTACTGATAGAAGACAAATGTGATTTATGAAGATTCCCAAGATTCTGGGACTTTGATATTTGTGTAAAGTATTAAACTAGAACTTTTCTTCAAAAATTTTGATTAATAACAATCTTCGTGACATGGAGAAAAAATAATTTAAGTATGAGATTTCGAAAAAAATTCTAGTTCACAGATTTGAAAAATAACTATCATATTTATGGGCCGAGGAGTCATAATTGTCAAGGATCTGAGACTTGAAAGCATTTTAAGGGTTAAAACAAATTACACAAAAATCTATCTAGAATCTTGCGGACAAACCCTGGAATGTTTAGTAAAATTTAAAAGTATTCAAAGTGTTGATTTCAAATAAATATTGAGGAGGATTCGCACATAATTTTTGAAGGAGAAGTTCTGAGCAGAAATCCAAAATTATTCTGACATGAAAGTCCTTAGAAATTGTTAGATGAATTTGGAGGGACTTCTGTGGAGAAGAATGCATGTTCTTAATCAAATTCTTTGGTAATTTTACAACAATTTCAAAAGGAGGTGTGAAAAAAAAAACTTGCAGAAAAGTTCCTAAGTGAATCTGAAGAAATTTGTATGGGGATCGTGAGGAAAATGACAGATTAATTTTAAGAAGAATTCCAAGAGAATTATGATGAGAATTCAACAAGAAACAGAGTTCTAAGAATGTTCTGGGGTCAATTTCAACCCAAGTGTGAAAGTCTCCGAATAGGTTAAAGGGAATTCTAATAAGGATTCTAATCAAATTCTTAAAAGGGGTTTCAAGGAAATTCCAAAAAGAATTCAACGGTAATTATTACGCGGAGTGTTTTCTGGTTAATTTAAGCAGAATTCCATTATAATTCAGAGCAGAATTCCAAGTTAATTCTGGAATTCATATCATGACAAACGAAAAATTAAAACCCCGTAAAAGAAAAGTTCAAATTCGGTTTTTACAAATATTTGTTTCCAAAGTCCAGCATCTAAAATATTGAAGATTTTTAAGGCCCATGCACTGTACATCTGAAATTGAAACGACAAAAATCAATTTGAAATACTGCAGAGAGATTAACTTCTAAAAACAATAAGACGGGAAACTGTAAAAAATTATGCAGCAAATAGAGGAAGACATTCCTTTGGTAAATAATCACTCTGTTTCATGGTTTATTATGAAATTCTGGTGTAAAAATGAGTGCCTATGGTTTGGTTAATTTATTTTCTCCGGTTCTTTCGTCGAATTTCCGTGTTTTTCCAGGTTTTCCCGGCTCCTTTTAAAATTTCCGGATATTTCCCGGTTTTCCCGGCTATCATCAGGTTTAGGAATTTATTGTAACTTATTTAAACTGTCGGTCTTGAAAACTTTCCATAGAAACAGAATTATTAAAAATCTCGAAGTCTCAAATGCTTGGAAAAAAGGATCGTAAAATTGGGGAACCCGGCATGTTGAATTTAGTTGCAGTGAGTTAGTGAGTTGCTTTGCGTGGGCGTACTTCAGTTCACGAAAAAAGGGCCTAACAAGTTGTTTTTACAAAAGTTTATAGGCCCTTTAAAATATTTTGCAAGAGTTGTGCGTCTTTTGAAAATCTTGGAACCTTCTCAAGACTAAAAGTTTTGAAAAAAATGTGGTTTTTGTTTTCTGCATTCATGAAAAAAATATCTGAATCTAAGATCTGCCATTTTCTATGTTTGTAACGTTATTTTTCATGTTTTTTTTATTCTAGAATCTTTAAACCATCAAACCCAGTGTCATGCTTTATTTATGTATCCAGGATGTTGATAATAACATTATGTCTGAGACCTTAAAATCTATGAATCCTGAATAATTTCTCAATTTTCTAAGTTTAAGATTTTAAGTGTTCAAGCATTCTCTCGATTTTCTAACTAAAGGTTGGATTCTTTAAATCATGTAAATATTAGTACGGGGCTTGTTGCGAGTTGTTCAGAGTTGGTTGGAAATGCTATCTTATATGAAGCTTTAGTATGATAAGTTATTAGCTAGAAAAGAGGGTAGGTGGATAGTTCCGCTAAAGTACGGCAGTATGACAATTGAATAGAAGATGAACATGATCGAAGGGCCATTAATGCGGCAGTACTGGTCAACCGCACAGTTCTTTACCTTTTTTCTTGATTTATTTTCCGTTGATCTTGTTTTCCAAAATTGTCTTGAAATTGTCGAAAAAACTCTTAAAATATCTAAACACCAAAAATGGCCTCACGATTGCTAGACTAGCTCATTAATTACCACAATAGCTTTAAAATGGATTTAAAAACGTCAAAAATATGATGATATAACTAAAATGACAACTCTTATATTGTTAACTGAAAATCTCATTATAATCTTGAAAGACCAAAAATAGCCCAACTGACTTTAGAGTTTAGAAAACCAAAATAATCCTGAAATTAAATGATACAGCATTGTTTTTGACAAAATTCACTTATATCTATGTCTAGTAGGAGGTGGGCCGAATACTTACGGCTTACCCGAGGTTAGAGGGGTACATTGTTGCAGGATAGGATCAGGGGAGGAGCTTGAGGGTGGGATTTCGTTGTCGATTCTCAACATCATTTTAAATTCAGTTTTCATTCAATTTTAAAATATAGAACCTAGCTGTATTGAATTTCTGCGACCCACCTGAGGGCAGTCTGCGACCTACCGGTGGGACGATAGATTGAGAAACGCTGCTATAAACAAATGTTGAAACCAATCTAGGAAATTTTCTAAAATCCTAAATTTATTAAACAGTTTCGTTTCTTGCTGAATCTGAGCAATTGGAAGATTTTTAAGAGTTGCACCGGTACAACACGGAAAAACCGGAAATTTCAAAATGAAAATTCACCGGTCACCTTGGATTAAACATTAGAACGTATGAGGGGTTGTTCATAAACTACGTAGGCATGGATGGATGAATGTATGTCTGCATGGGGGAGGGGAGGGGGTCTCTTAAAGCTCTCAAAAACGGTATATGTAGCTATACTATATTTTGTGATCGATTTAACGTTTAACAACGAGTATGGGACCATTTTTGTGGTTTAAACTATTTCTAGTTTTAATACTACTCTAATGATATATTGCTACTCATCCGTTTCGATAATCCTTTAAGTATTTTCCGACTATGTTTGTACATTTTAGGCCATTTTCGGACTGATTTGGCATTCTAGTACAACTTTGTCGTTTTAACACGTTTTAACGTGTTTGGCTTAGTTTTTGGCGAAATATCTCTGTTTGGATGCTTCGATGCGATTTTGATTTAGTATTTCAGGTAATCATGTAGTGTTAATGCATTTTCTGGCACTTTAAAAACCGTTTTGGAGATTTTTTTGGTCTTACAACATCTGCATTTAATATTGGTGGGTCACGAGCTTATATAGTAATTTTTTTAAATGGGTTGCAGTAAACAGCTTGAGAACCGCTGTTCTTATCTAATCCATCTCCTTACAATATACCAAGCCATAATGTTAATCCTATCCAAGATGGTTTTTAGTTTAATAAAATATTTTTCCGGTGATAGCAATACTACAATCTTATCAGAATTGTTTTCTACCCACTGCCAGGTCTTCTACTCGATTGGCTACACTTATGTGACTTCTATGTCAATTGGCTGCAGATACAACTATTCACTTCTCTCTCTCTTACAGGGCTCTAATGTATACAGATTTGTTCGACACAACTGTGATCACGGTTCGCACTCGTAACCGGCAACAGCAGTTGTACCTCTCGGTGTCGATTACGTGATCCATAATCTGTATAATCGATATAAGCTATTCATTCCTTTATTTAACGTCGGTCTCTGTTCCGCAATCTAGTGCCAATCACCGACGAACATCGATTGCCATCCATTAACGGCAATGGATGGTAATCGAATGTGCAGGAAGGCAGCTTCCACTCCTGCGTAGGATATCGCACCCATTCAAACACACACATGGACCAGGACCAACGGCTGTACTTCCCTTCCGAAGGAAGACTTGACCGGGGATTGTTATATGCCTCAGAAAAATCCCACCGACCTCGACTCGGAGTGAACCCAGACCCATTGGGGTGAAGAAAAAGCAGTCACGCTTACCACTACACCACCGACGCTGGCATATATAAGCTATTGTTTTGATGTACTTTGTGTATTGCCATTGTTCAGCATTGATTTCCCTTCTTAAACTGGCGATAAGCGTAGAATTCAAAAATGTATTTTCCTCGCATTTGGCCAATGGAAGCACGAGGCCCATCTAAGAGGAAGTGGCCAAGTATTTAAAGCGCGAAATGGATGCGATTTACCGGATTTCAGAGGATACAGCGATTTCGTCAAATTCAAATCGGAACAAGACATGCAGGACGCATTCATCAACAACTAAGAACATCAAATTTTCTACTTTGTTTAATGGGAAGAACTTCTCACGCCACTGGGTGGCGCAACCAGAGCCATCTGGTAATAATAGGCAAGGCATTGGTAATTAAGCTTCCAATAATTGATAACTTCTGTTAAGGTTACGGAAGGAGCCAAAGTACGTTTCACTTAGTCTAGACATAGTGATTCGCAATTCCAATCGTTTGACTCCCCACTCTAAAGGTTCACCAGAACAGAGCGATTAAATCTCGGCGGACAAACAAAAAAGTTTCGCATTAAATTCAATTAGACCATCACCGACCGCCATTTTTATCACCACCCATCAATCGCAAAATCCACACTCGGGATATTGATTCGATGATTGTTTTCATTTCACGACTATTATTATCGCAACCGTACTTCAGCCGGGCTGTTTGTTTGTCTCTCTGTATCTATTCGTATATAAATATATCTCCCGGTGGGTTGTATGAGTGGCGTAGGTACCTACAGCAGCACCACCAAGCTTTGCACACACCGTAGGCATCATCATCAGTGCTAGAGATAGGGGTCACAGGCGAGACGCGAATGAGTTTGGTGTGCATTTGTCCCTTGCCGTTTTTTTTTTGTTCGATCAAACCGCTAACATTCTCCCCTCCGTTGGGGCCACCGACGACAATAACAACAACAACAACAACAGCGGCAAACGCGTGATGGCATAGTTGCAATTGCAAGTGAGATGCAGTGAATGGTGATGGCGAGTGCAACGGGGACTGTTCTATTCTGAAAACGTGAATCCGTCGAAAATTCCAAGCCAATGGCCTCCCGCTTGGATGTGCTGCAGCATCCATTATTGATTTGATCCAATGTTCGAATCGAAAATCATTCAGCTGCGGAAAATACACTGATGTGTTTTTTTGAGTGCGGATTGCACACGACGATTCATTGAACGTCAGTAGGGTACAATGGGAAATAACGTCGAAGGAGGAAGGATGGTTTCAATTGTACGTGCGTGTGAGTCACGTTTAGAATATCTGAAAAATTACTATGTTTGTGCAATAGATTGTGGATCTTCCAGGCTATTACGACCCAGCTGGAGATTTGCACCAGCCGTAAACTGGGCAGTCGTTGAGCACTTCCACAGTTGCTATTGGAGTGAAGTGGGATTTAACCTGGGATGCTAAGAAATTGTCCAACTTCGAAAAATTGCTTGACCAGAGGGGGAATCGATCCCGTCGCATCCAAAACGGCTTGCTTTACTCGGAATCGAAATCACTTTACAGAGCGTACTAAAGTATAATCAAGTGGATGGTTCTACAGATTTCCGTGCTGATCCACACTTCCTTGCACGGCAACAATCATTCAGTATAGGTACCAACTGCCCTGTGTCGGTGGATTCGTTTGTCAGTTGTTGAAACCAAATTTGTTCAACCTAATGCTGGCGCATCTATTTAGAAGACAATCCCACTCATGCACCGACCTTCTCTTCATTCCTGGAATGAAAAAAGTTCCTCTCGACAAATCCATTCTCAAACTAACACACTGCTCTGCTGCCATCACCCGTTAGACAAGCAAAATCGCAGCACTGTCACGTAATTGAACTTTGATTGGTGAGTGAGTAGTATGTAATTGACGGTAGTGCCTTTCCCGTTTAACTTTCATGAGCTGGCGCCCGCCGGTGCCGGTAACGACGACGACGATGACGATGACACTACAAGAGTCGTCCTGTTTTTAGTGAACGAAAATGGTTAGAATTCGATTGATCTACCGGAGGATTCTTCATATTACCACCTCCACCTGACATCGTGGTCGTCTTGTCGTATTGGGGGATTGAATTTGATCAATTTATTGCCAAGATGCTTGCCACCATAAATCACGATTCACAAACTCAAGGATCGATCAAGGAGTGAGATGGTGCTGTTTGGAAGAATGCACAAGTGTTGATCCTTTTCTATGGTAAACGTTACGTGATCTGTTGCGTATTGACCTAATAAAACTCAGTTTGACTCAGCGCTTAGAAAAAAGTTGCTTTTCATAAAACAGAAATCATTATCTAATGCTTTTTATGTTGTTTGAATTTCTGGCCGCACGTAACCAGGAAAAAGAATTGCGCAGTTTCAAATCACCCGCATAAAGGAATACACCACCCACTATCAGATGAAGGTTTTCAGTCTCGCAATGTTGATGCTTTTCCTTCTATTGTGATTACGACGCTGCCGACAACGAAACGATTGTTTACCATTGGCATTCCCAGGTGGAATTCCTTTCTAAGCAAGAACACACGCCCGGCACGCGATTCGATGACAGAGCATGGTTTTAGCTTTCACTGCTTGGTTTGTCGAGAACTGAACTCTGAAGGAAAGTGTTAGCCGACAGGTCACAATGCACACATGCCACAGAGCCAATACATAGCTACCGGATTCACGCAACGTTGATATTTACCAGCGACGTCGTCGGTAGACATGCACATTTGCACTCGCAACTAGTTCTTTTTTTTTTCGTTTTCGAGTCGATAATTAAAAATAGATTAATCCTATCATCACCGTTTGCACCGTAGCTAGGTGGATCAAGTAAATAAACAAAAATAAGCGCCACCGTCAATAAGCCCCAGATGGCCAATAGACCAGGTATCGAATTGAATCGAGAAGAGGACGTGACTCGAACGAGAAGACGAATTGTACTGCCCATAAAAGCTTAACTGTCCCATATGAATAGGAAGCCAAGCAGCAGAGGTGGGATGGTGTTGGATTATATAAATAAGTTAAGAGTAGTATAGATATAAGAGTGTGATGAGTCATAGTTATCACAGGGTGGCAACTCTCAAAGGAAGACTTTATTTTCACTAGAAAAAAAAAACCGGGGAAATGTCGGGAAAATAATGTCCGATTGTAGAAGAACAATAGGGCAGTTAAGCCAGTAGTCAGAATTATTTTCAGAATTCCTTGTAAATTTGTTCAAAATTTCTCTCGAATTTTTCATTAAATTCCCGTTGTGTTACAATTTCTTTCAAATATTCCTAAAATTCCGTTATTTTTTTTTTAACTCTGTTGAATTCTCCCCCAAAACTTCCGTACACTATCTCCAGATGCAGGGAGTTCGAACTTCCTTGGAATTTAACTCAAAACTACTGGTATATAATATATCCTTGACGCAGTCGAAAATATTAAATTCTCCTTAAGATTCCTTTGGAACCGAATCAACATCAAATGCAATTCCTTTCGAATTCTAATCACAATTCTTCTGAAATTAATGTCAGAATTTTTAAGAAGTTCTTGTCAGCATTGCTTTGGAACTCTTGTCAGAATTTATTTGGAGTTGTTGATTTTTTTATGTTTTTTGGGACTACAATACTTTCCCGTTTTTGTCAACCCCATCTGAATTTTTAGGCTGACACAAACGGGAAGCTGACAAAATCGGGAAATTTTCTTTTTCAATATTTGAACCATCAATTTGATTTTGAAATCAAGTTGAACCATTATTTATCCACTATTAATGGAATTACTGATAAATGTTTACTATTCTTACAAAAAAGGGTATACCAAATGCCTCGAAAAGTATGCGTACGGTTTGTTGAACCGGTAAGTACCGTTCCGATTCAAATTTCGGACGATTCAAATTTCGGACACTTTCATTTTTAATTAAATATTACATCCAGTTAGAAACAAAGTAATAATGTTAGATGATCGTGGAGGGCACTAGTCAAAAAAATTTAAAATTTACAAGACATGTGGATCATATTCGACCGAGATAATCAACTTTTAGAAGTGTCCGAAATTCGAGTTTAAGTGTCCGAAATTTGAATCGGCACGGTACTGTTCGGTCTGCTTAATTCCACTTGGTTTTCATCGCTGCAACCAAGGCTGAACCTCCATATCTCAGTATCAACGTAAATACACTAGCCAGGAGCCGTCTCTTGCTACTGATTGGTCTCGAAATATTCGGTATGATTCTGGCTACCGCGTTGATGGCCGTATGTAGACGTATTCTACGTGGCTATTGAAGCCAAACGGTCGTCGACTATCACTCCCAGGCATTTCAACACGCACTTCTAGTCTATTGCTTGCTCCCCAACGGTAATTTCTGACCGCTGCAGCACTTTAAAGTTACTGATCAATACCACATCCCTTTTGTTGTTGTTTATCTGCAGCTTCGCTCCATGCATTAGTTTTGCAATCATGTCGACCGGCTCGGTCGCCAACATTTCCATCCATTCCAGCGTCTTGCCTGTTACCGTAAGACGACGTCGTCCGCAAAGCCAACGATCTCAACTCGTTTGGGTAGCTTCAGCGTTAGACCGCCGTTTTAAATCACGTTCCAGAGCGTTGGACCAAGGATGGAGCATTGTGGAATTTCTACCGTGATCCTAATCAATCTGGGTCCCATATTTGGCTCGTAGATCAGAACCCGGTTCTGGAAGTAGCGTTGGCCTCCCAGCTGGAGCTGTTGAACACATTCTTGACGTCGAAATGCTCTCCAATTCTGTTTCGACGCCTTCTCGGCTCTCTCGATAACTGTCCGAATTGCATCCACTTTTGCTCTTCCTTTTAGAAATTCGAACTGCCTCTCCGACAATCCTTCCTCACTCTCCGTGCATTTCGTCAGCCTGTTTAGGATGATTCTCTTCAAGAGTTTTCCAAGTGTATCCAGCAGGCACTGCTACGTGTTGCTCGTTGGTGACTTCGTCGTTATCTCCCTCTCCGTCTCCATACGATGTAGGTGGCTTCGTGCTTCGAGAAAAGTCCTTCAACGACGACTTTCAGGTTCTCTAAGCACATTTCAGCGGACATGACTTGACATTTGATCTTTGTCATCACGACACGGTGTGCGTCGTTGGCAGCAGTGTCCCGACCCAGCTCCAGTTGACAGTTTGACTTGCTCTGCTTTATCTCTCATTTATGTGCTCGGAACATTCATCTACGTTCCTCTCTGTCTGCTTCTGTTCTTGCTTTCTGAACACGTCTTCTGGCTCTGAGACAACTAGTGCGGAGGGTGCTAATTGCCTCGTTGCAGCAGTAAGCTGGAGACCGTCTATTATTTAGCTCCAGTTTCCTCTCCCTAACGATTCTGTCAACTCGTCTTCCACTTCAGGTAAGGCCTGTACTCGAAAAAAAAAATGCACCAGACAAAAGTGTTCGCCAAAAATTAAGTCTGATTTACTTGAAACTTTCAGGGAATGAACTAATACATATGGATTATGTTTCGGCATAATTACTTTATTCAATTTCCTTTCCATCGCTGAAAGCCCGCACCTTTCCCTTAAGACCCCTCATTAAATTTTGTGCAATGGTGGCGCAGCCTTTTTGGTCACTTTCATCCATTATTTCTTCAACTCCAGCTTGTTCTTAAACACCTTGGACGATTTTCGAACCTTCATTATGGCCCAAAATCTTTCCACCGGACGAATCTCTGGTGAATTTGGGGGGTTGGCGATTTTTGGTACAAAAACAACGTTATTGCCTCTGTACCAATCCAACGTCGATCGCGCGTAATGGCATGATGCCAGGTCCGGCAAAAATAATGTCTCGCCTCCGTGGGACCGCAGGAAGGGCAACATACGCTTCTGGAGGCACTCGGTACGGTAAATTTCGCTGTTGATGGTACCCATTGTGATGTACGGTTTACTCAGTTTACCGCATTGATGGTCTGCCAGAGCAAGTATTTTTTGGCGAATTTGTCCACTTTCTTCTTCCTTATGTCTTCCGGAACATCAAACCGTGATTTGGCAACGTAGAACTCCAGCCCCGGTATCTGCTTTGCGTCTGCCTTGATGTAGGTTTCGTCATCCATAACCACACACATCGGTTTCGTTAACCACTCTCGATACAGCTTCCTTGCGCGGGATTTGGTCGCCGTGTTTTGTTGATCACGCCGGTTCGTTGCCTTCCGGACCTTGAATACACGAAGCCCAGCTCGTTTCATGGTTTGCTGAACAAACCAGGCGGAACACTTTGCCTTCAGAGCCGCGTCGCGAATCGAAAGGTTCGGATTACGCTTGAAATAATCCAACACCTTCCGGGCCTTCACAGGGTCAGCTGTCTTCGATTTCTTCCACTTCCAGCCCGCCGCTCGGTCGTTTACCACGCGAGACACAGTTGTATGGGTGATTCCCAGTTGTCTTCTGATCCATCTCATGGTCGCAGTTGGATTTTCCATGACGGCGCGCAAAATTCTCCGGCGATTTTCTTCTTGTTTCGATACATCTCAATAACCACTGAACCGATTGTTATGAAATTTTGCATATGTAAGCAATTCACTCCAAACTAGTTGTACCCAGATTTTCATCAATTTTAACCCACGGATAAAAAAGTTACACACGGATAAAAATGGTGCATTTTTTTCGAGTACAAGCCTTAGCAAGTTCTCGTCCTCTGTACTGCCACAGGATTCTGTTGGCCGATGCAATATCGGATTGCCTGATGATCACTATGGTCCAATTCATGTTATCCACTAGCGATGGACTGCAGTCCGCATAAAGTGACGTCGATAATGGATTCCCGGCCATCTCTGCGAAAAGTTCTGGTGGTACCTTTATTGAACAGCCTAATTTCCAGCTTCGCCAGAGCTTCCAGCAGAATGTGCGTTGGTACATCTGTTTCCCCACTCCACTGCCTAAGCATTGAAGTCTCCTCCGATGACTACCGGTCTTCGTCCGATCAGCTCTTCGGTAAGTCCAACCAGCGTCTCGTGGAACTGCTCCATCGTCCATCAGGTGCGTAGTCACTGCATATCAATATTCCGTTAATTTTGGCGATCACGAAACGTTCTTCTTGAATGGGGTATCTGCCCATAACTTGTATTGCAGCCATCCCAGCTCTATCCGCCACCTAGTTACCTTTATCGGGAGGGACTCGATACAGCTGTGCAGTGTAGTAATAATGGAGGATTGTTTGAGTTACCTTTGTTCAGCAGTTCAGCAAAATCTTCAGGCTGACAAAATCGGGAAAAAAAAGCTGACAAAATCGAGAGTAGAAAAAAATCTGGAGCTGACAAAATCGGGACTGTATCCTTTGAAATCTCTTTGAGTTCTTCTCAGAGATTGTTTGAAATTCTCCTAGACAATTCCTCACTACGCCAATCTTCAGAATAGTCATGTTGTTCTTCTTATAAGAACCTTTAAATTGCCCAAGTATTTCCCTGAAGCTTTCCTCACATAGCCTTTCAATTTATTTTCAGAATTACTTTCTAGTCTCCTCGGAATTTGTTGAGAATACTTTCCAGAATTATGCCAACTCTCATCGAAATTACTTTTTAATTTTTTTTTTTCCTGTAAATCTATTCAAGTTCTAGACACATCTCAAGTTTTTCTCAAGCTCAAGGTTTCTAAAAGAATTTCTTCCGCTTTCCAAAATTTAACCATGGCGTTCAGCATAGCAGCCTTCGGATAATTTTCATGATTATTTAGCCCAAAAACTTAAGTCTTAATCAGGCCTTGAAAATCTTTCGAGATATCCAACTTCAAAATATTAACTTAACTTTAGAGAATTGGTTGGAAATGCTATCTAACATGAAAGTTTACTGCGATAATTTATTGAGAATGGTCTGAAGAGCGTAGGTAGATAGAATACGGCAGTATGAAAATTGAATAGCGGTTGAAAATGAGAGAAGGGCCATTAATGCGACAGTACTAGTCAAACGCACACTTCTTTACCTAACTCATCAATGGATGTGGAGATTTGAAATATTTCTTCCAATCTACAGGCAAAAAAGTGCGCGTTTGACTTGCTCATATACTGTCTGCGGCTGTGGAAACGTTCTAGCGACGTTTCATCATTAATTTTAGAGTTCATAAAATCTTTTACAGTTTTATAGAAACAATATTTTTAATGATTCGTGATCCAAATGTTTTTTTTTTCAGATCTAAAAAAATAATGTGTTATTGATGCAATGAACTATGAGGTAAATCGCTAAATAAAAAATCTTTTAAGTGCATTAGCATTTCTCCCTTGGCTGTTTTCACCGTCCCTTTAGTACGTAGGAACTTGCGCAATCGCCCGCCATACGCCTTAAGCTGAGCACCACTGGCGTAGAATACACTTTATTTTAACTTTTAAATAGAGCGTTCTAGGGAGAGAGTTTCTTGGGAAAATTGTGCTTTTCATAATCTTGAGAAATGCTGTCCAAGATATCAAATATCTATGATTAACAAAAAACAGGTTTTCTTAAAAAAAAAATACCGCATTAACACTCCGAACACGATGCCTCTGGTAACATGTGTAACGGTAAATTGGCAATGTTTGAAAAATCATTGCTTTAGCAATTTATCCATAATAATATAGTTCCAAATGGCGCCAATAGATTTATAATTGGTCACTATAGTGGCCAGAATACGGTCCGGATATTCGGAATCACCGGGAAAATAGTCAATTCTTAAAAGTAGACCTGGAGATCCGTGATTTTTTTTTAGAAAATGTGAAGAACCCTTAGTTAAGAAGATACATCTCAATGCCATATTGATTTGGTCACCCTGTGGTTATTGAACACCTCCTAAGTAACAATTGTGGTTTTATGAGGGTTCTTCTTCTTCCTCGCATTTCAAGCTTATTGCTAATCGCATATTAGCTTATTGCGTGCTCTCAACTTAGTGTTCTAGATTGCACTTCCACAGTTATTAATTGAGAGCTTTCGATGCCTGTACCATTTTTGCATTAGTATAATTGTGTGGCAAGTACAATCATACTCTATGTGCCCAGGGAAGTCGAGAAATTTTCCAACCCGAAAAATTCCTAGACCGGACCGGGAATCGAACCCAGCCACCTCCAGCATGGTCTTGCTTTGTAGCTGTGCCTTTACCGACTGAGCTAAGGGAGGTCCCTTTATGAGGGTTCTGTAGACCATGATTTGGACTTGTAGAATGCTATAAAACCTCTATAAAGCTTGCAATGTTACTTGGGTATCTGGATTCACCGGCGAAATGGTCAATTGGTTAAAGTAGTCCTATAGCTGCGCGATTTTTTCTTAATTGCATACAATCGTGAGCATAGAGGAAATATACCATCACCATATCGATTCTACAACAGGTGACCAGAAAACGGTCCTCTGAATATCCGGAATTAATCATTTTGTTCGAATATTTTCCACAGAGATGGCGCTGTTCCGCTGGTAGGAAGTGATAAAAATCCCCATATAGAAATTGAGAGAAGTGGGAATAATTTGCTTTCGGTGCATATTCAGGTCAAAAAAAGTGAACGACAACATAAAGAAATTAGTCAGGGACTTTGTCGTTCAGTTTTTTCCCGGAAATTAATGCTAAACAAGCGACAATTAAATAAAAATGATTTTTCCCCATACAATTTTACCTGCTTTACTACCAGTCCCCAGAGAGCTAAAAAAATTCAAATTTGAGAGAGAAATTCTCTCTCACGAGCTCAATCTCTCAACATGCCATGTATTTTGTTGACACTCGATTTGTGATTTCCCTTTCACAGATTACAAAATAGAGTACCTGACACTACAAAAAATGTCTGGTATCTCTATATATGCATTTGCTTTATCATTTGAAGTCCCTCCTTTTTTACATATTCTGCGCAAAAGATACTTTATGCCCCGCCCCATACATAAAATTCGGCGGGAAATTCTGTGAGGGGTGAGCTATTTTGTGTGCAGAATGTGTAAAAAAGGAGGGACTTCGAATAATAATCTAAATGCATGTATAGAGGTCCAGACATGTTTTGCACTGCAGTGTCCTCTGTGAACAATTATAAGAAAACAGATTGTGTCTAGTTTCCGATAGATATCACCGCAAACAACAGCTGTGACATCTGATGGAACATGTATGCAGAAGCTTGACAAAATGATCAATTACCGGGAAAATAGTCCAGTCAAGAAAGTAGACCTAGAGATCCGCGATTATTTCTAACTTGCATATAATCATTAGCATAGAAGAAATATGACATCAAAGTATCGATTCTACTACCGAGTGGCCAGAAAACGGTCCGGATATCCGGAATCACCGGGAAAATAGTCAATTCTTAAAAGTAGACCTGGAGATCGGTGATTTTTTTTACAAAATGTGAAGAACCCTTAGTTGAGAAGATATATCTCAGTGGCAGGCATGGAAAATCATTTACAATCATTTCGTACATTCATTTACATTCATTTACCTCTAACTTTTTTCATCAACAGCATTACGCAAAATGATGTATAGAGCTTTTGTAGGTTTTGTTATTAGCTACAACTTTTGGTCATAACTCAAATCTGTATCTCTTATGCATCACGGACTAGAGCGGGCAGAACTTGTTACTGTTTTTCAGTGAATGTAAAATACATTCACTGAAAAACAGTAGTGGCTTCTGTTCGCTCTGGTTCGTCATTCATCTGAGATAGGGATTTGACTTGTTAACAAAAGTTGTAGCTAATAACAAAACCTACAAAAGCTCTATACATCATTTTGCGGAATGCTGTTGATGAAAAAAGTTAGAGGCAAATGAATGTAAATGAATGCACGAAATGAATGCAAATGATTTTCCATGCCTGCTCAGTGCCATATGAATTTGGTCCCCCGGTTGCCATTTAATGCCTTTCTGAATATCCGGATTCACCGAGAAAATGGTCAATTCCGGAAAGTAGACCTAGGGATCCGTGTTTTTTTTTCTAGATTTGTTTACAATTATGAGCATAGAAAAAATATGTCATCATCATAACGATTCTGCTACTGGGTGGCCGAATTACGGTCGTCTGATCCGGAATCACCAGAAAAAAAGTAAATACTTTAAAGTAGACCCAGAGACCCACGATAATTTTTTTTAAATTGCATACAAGCATGAGCATAGAGGAAATGTGCCATACTACATCGATTTTGCTATCGGGTAGCCAGAAAACGGTCCACTGGATATCCGGAATCACTGGAATCAAGGTCCATTCCTAAAAGTAGACCTAGAGACTCGGGATTTTTTAGAAAATGTAAAGAACCCTCAGTTGAGAAAAGATATTTCGGCTTAATATTGAGTTGATCCCCCGGTGGCCATAAAACGCCCTTGTGGATATCCGGATTCACCGGGAAATAGGTTATTTCTGGATTTGTCATTAATTTCATTCCTCTGGTCGCTGGTGTCATTAGTCTTCACAAGTAAGCTTTTATTCACGAGAAATCGACGGCTAAAGCCATTGTTTACAAAGGGAAGGTACGAATCGGGTAGAGCATCCCCTTTACCAAACTCATCCGTTAAAGAGGGATGATGAGAGGTTTTTCCCCCCGCCGCCACTGGCAAAAAGAATGATCGCCAATTTGCTCATGTAGGTACCTCCGATGTGTGGAAACAGTTCTATCGATTGTTTCACATTCAATTCGTCATCTGACGTAAGCATCTACCCGATTGCTCTAACGATACCCTCCTCAAAATTGCCCTTTGCTCACTTTCTACTTTCTAAATACAATTTTCACACTGCCGAACTATAACGGAGCTATCAAATCTATAATTTCATCGCACTTTAAGTCTGATATTTGGCGTTAAGCATCTCCAGCTATGTAAATTGTTAACTTCACGTTCCTTCCATAAATCCGTTTTAAGATTACTTGAATTCTCTTTACATGCAATTAACCTCAGAAATCCGGAGATATTTGAGATTTGGGCGACGTTGCATTTGTAAACAAACACGTCTATCACTGATTTGTTGCGATTAAAAGCTCAATCTCGAAAACTAATAACGCTATGAGGTAGAGGAATGATTCCTCTATCATTTGGTGTAGTTTGTTTATAAGATTAAGCATTAATTCAAGAGAAATCGGCAATTGACGTCAAGGACTCCGTCAATCTAGGACTCCTGTCCCGAAATTCAATTCGTACTCTTCTCAGAATTCCCATGACATTTCCTAAAAAATCTCTCTCAGAATACCTTTGAAACTATTTTCAGGATTTCTTTGAGATTGAACCCTCGAAATTCGATTCCATGGGAATTCTTCTCGGAATTTATTTCGAACCCCTTACGGTTCTCTTGGAAGTATCTTAAGAAATCACCCCTGAATTCTTTTAGAACTCCCCCCAGCTATCATTTTTTTAGTTCAACGGGAATTTCATGGAATTTTTATTAGAGCTCTCTTTTAAAAATCAGAACTTATTTTGAATTCTTATTAGAATTTGACCTAGAATCCGCATCCAATCACCATAGAATTCATCTCAGAACTCTCGTTAAAATGTACATGGGGCTCTTTTCTCAAGATCTTAATAATCCTTCAGAGACTTCTGAAAACCTAGCACACACAAATTCCCTTGAAAAGTTTCCAAGGTTTAGAATTTATTTTCGGGAAAAGGAGGCATTTTAAGTTCCTTGAATTGTTGCGGTCACCCTGGTTAAAATTATTGAAAAATATTGCTTAATTTTTACGCAGATATGCATATTTTGTCACAACTACTGTAGACTTCCTTAGTGCCAAGTACTCAATTTAAACATTTTGTTGATATTTTTCAATTTCACTCTACTTTGGTTGTGATAAAGTGACTGATGTAGTCACTAATATTTTTAAGGAAATAGTGACTTTAGTGACTTTTTGGTGTAAAAAGTGACTTCTCAGTGACTGACTTAAAAATAGTGACCAGCTACCAGGTGAAGATTGTGATCTGCATTGAAATGTTGTCTATAATGTCGGTAAATTTGTGAACTAAGTGTGTGTATTTTTACAATGCACTATGACTGAAACCAGAAGATGAGATGTAAAAACTAGTTATTGACATATAGACTGAACCCAAGTAGTAGTTTTATCAAGGTTTTTAAAATCATTCCATGCCCTGTAACGTGATTAGATCACCTTTTCGTGGTACGTTACGGGATGTAAGATCTACCACCGATTCCTAGTCCTGACTACTTCAAACTAAGGGAACAGGATTTTTCAGTAATCAAAGGAACACATCTTAGTCCTTAGTCCTTTTTATGCCTTGTTGATAGTGACAAGACTCACCTTTGTCCACCGAGGATGATCTTGAAACAAGGAAAAAATGAGTTAGTTAGTCTTCATCTATGTGATTCCTAATCTTCTATTCGTTGTTTCCTAGTTTGAAGTGGTTAAGACTAGGATTCTGATGCATGGTAATTATCGGTGTATCATTCCTTAATTTTGTTGCTAAGGAATCCAATTTTGACTGACAAAGGGGCGCGCCTTTGGAGGGTATTTCAACACTCCGAAGTGTATAAATAGCGGGACCTTTCAATTAGAATCGGATCCTTGCGATAAATGCAAGAATGGCAACTGTAAAAAAAATTGAATAGGGTAGGGAACTACTTCGGCCTAATCGCCCATTTTGGGCCTATCGAACAGAAAACTTCAAATAAATCCATGATTTCAGAGTTAACAAGTCAATTGTGCGTTTGGTACGATACTTTAGTTAATAAGCTATCGAACGAGGTCAACGAGAACGCGTGATATGAAGGTTTGCACCCATTATTCCCAAAAACAAAAGAAGCGCTCCGACCGAATCAGTTTTTATCTTCATCCGATAGGCCGAAGTGAATTAATTGGCGTTTCAATGGCGTTTCAATGCGTTAGGCTGAGTTTAGAATCCATATGCCGAGTTTGGCGTCAAGAAGCAGTGTTAGACTTTTGACAATATCTCAACGATTGGTTTCTCTTTATCAAATCTTACGGTACGTACGGAAAGGTAAATAAATTTGGAAGCCATCAGTAATAATAACATTCCTTTTGGTGCTAAACTGCGCTAGATTAAGAAAGACCAAGTGCGGGTTGTGCTTAATAGGCCGGAAATGGGGTAGTTAACCCTACATCATCATTTCTCAATAGTGATGGAGTAATACGACATACACTAAACTAAGGACACGGGATATACTAAAATAGATCAATTTACTGGTCGCAGTAGTGTTAGTAGTGTGCCTCCCTTAGCTCAGTCGGTAAAGGTGCAGCTACAAAGCAAGACCATGCTGGAGGTAGCTGGGTTCGATTCCCGGTCCGGTCTAGGAATTTTTCGGGTTGGAAAATTTCTCGACTTCCCTGGGCATAGAGTATGATTGTACTTGCCACACAATTATACTAATCCAGAAATGGTACAGGCATCGAAAGCTCTCAATTAATAACTGTGGAAGTGCATCTAGAACACTGAGTTGAGAGCACGCAATAAGCTAATATGCTATATGCAATAAGCTTGAAATGCAAAGAAGAAGAAGAAGTAGTAGTGTTAGGTCCTGAACAGAGGAAAAAAAACATTCCTGAAGTCCAAATCATGGGCAATAAGGCTGTGATAAAACCAAAATTGCCATTTGAGAAATTGGTTTTCCCAAATGTGAAAATAATCCCAGGTTATTTATTCCAATGATGGACACAAACTGCTCAAGATAGATTAAAATAAGTGAACAATAAATTGAGGGATGCTATTAACTTAATTGGTTGCAGGTCATGAATATTGAGTACAAAATATTGATGCAAATTGATATCAACACTTCTATCAACAAATCCACAAGTATGAGTAGTCATAAACAGACGTAGCTTTTCCAGTTTAATTGTTTTAACACACATGAAAGCAGGTTAGAAGAAAAAAATTAACGAAAATGGATTGCCGCAGGTGCCTATTTTTATTTCATGTGAGCTAGAAATAAAAAAATCAAATCATAGGTAATCGGCATTAAAAAATATACCAGGGGCCCCAAGGGTGGTTAAGACGGTCCTGGTGTCAATCTGTTTTATTTTATTTGAAACAAATAAACTATATACGTTTTGAATTCCATTGAGAAATATTTCAGCTTTTATGGTTCAGAAGCATGGCATTCAAATTGATATAACCCTTCTCAGCTAGGTAATACCAGGGAATTAACCATTATTCAACTATTCAACAGTCAAAATTTTTGCATCTTACGCATCCGAAAAAGTTACTTCAAACTTTGACAAGTAAAAAAGAGCGTGTTGGTAAACATTTACAGTCAGTACAGTAAAAATCCCACAGCTATCCAACCACTGAACCCTTCTCAACTTCAAACCCCATATTGCACAGTTAGATATTCTCAGAAAACTCACCCAGACTGACTACCTATACTGAACGACCGAGAGAGAGAAAGCTTTATACCGAATTACACCGCACCGATGTTGAACCCACTTTACCACACTTGCTATTGGTACTGCTGCTGCTGCTGCTGCTGCTGCTGCTGCTGCTAGTTTGGTCTAGGTTTGCACTGCAATTTCCCAGCTTACCTATGTATGCATGTATATTGCAAGACGACGATGTGGGGTCGACCGGGGATGGAAGAAATAAAATTTTCAATTCATGAAACGAGGCAAAAACAGATGAAACTTTGCGCGCTTTGTTATGATGCAGTCAACCGGTTGTGGCTAGGGTCAAGTTATTGCTTTGCCGTCAACAACGGTAGTAGGTAGCTGGGGATGACCAGGCGCACTAAAGCCAGACTCACAGGTACTAGAGGTGGGTGCACTGCAGGAACCGGGAAACGAGGAGTAAGTACGTGAATAAACTTGATGGCGCCTGGGCAGTTCCGGATGATGAACGGACTAAAGCCTGGAAAGCAGCGAAATCTCCCCGCAATAACCGAAGGAAACGCACTCTTGTCCTCGTAAAACATTGTGAGCCCGAGTTTACAATTTACAGTGTAACGTTACATCGCGTTGGTTAGTCCTTGCATGCCATTGGCAACTTCTAAGGAACCGACGGCCGAGCGACGTGGCCTGAGGCGAAGCTTGTTTGCCAGTTAACTTTGTTATGTTTCTCGTGTAAAGAGTTAACTTTGTTCTCGCTATCTCCTAGGTATGTTTCCACTGTGGTGTTGCAGTTCCACTCGGTCGAGACACAGAAGGATGAGCCTGTGTTGTAAAGTTTTAAAATTAAATAAATATTATTTTTTTACCCGCACTTCTGCAAACCATGGACAGTGGCGTCCGATAAGGTTAAGCTGCCTTGGTTAGGCCAGTAGTGGTAAATATGCGTTTTATGGTTGCTGGAGCACTATAATTCTGCACTTGCGATGATTCATAGTGTCTGGTGGTACCGTTTTACGGCTTTTTTTTTAATACATTGGAGGATTAGCAAATATACTCTCAATTCCGTAGCATCTACTCACTCAGATTCATAGCTAGCAGTAATCACCGAGAATGTTAGTTAGCTTACCTGAAAAGAAGAGAGGAAGAGGAAAATTATTAATAGGTTGGAAAAACAATTACAAACATTAATGCTCTTGAAGCTGACTGGCATTGACTATCTGTGGATGCGCTTCCAGTGGCAGTAATGATAGTTCACGAACGATGGTGATGATGATGATGATGATGCTGCATCTACTGTTTCAATCGAACTGCGTCGTACGACGAACACTGGTACCAAGAATGCGTCCTTCGAGACCATCACCATTCATCAAAAGTGATTGGATGGAGTCAAATTTATGTTAACACGATGTCCGTGTTTACATAGACTAGTAATTACTGAACAGCAAATGCTGGCTTTGATATGTGCGTTGATTGGTTGAAGGTGCACAAACTGCTGAGAATTTACTACCAAATGGATACAGGTGGGTTAAAGATGGAACTGCAAGCGTAAAGTGACCACGAGTCATGATGGCGTCGTTGGAATCGATGTTCAGTCGAGTCGAAGCCGGTCGTAGTTGAATTTTGTTTTCATGAATTATTATTTTATAATACATTTTTTTCAGTTTCTCAGATAGATTTGAGTCTCAAATGCAGAATGGATAAAACGATAAGAATTGAATTTTGTGCACAGAGGAAAATATGAAAATTCATTGAAAAACAGTTACAGGGTGTCAACTCAATGATGACAAATAAAATCCCTGATATTCCCTGACTTAACAGTTTTTTTCTGAAAAATACCAGACAGGGTTGATAGAAATAAATTAAATAAAAAAAAGTTAAGGGTAGTGTCCAAAACACGACCGCATTGTTGACGTAGGACTACGAGATTATTGTTGCTGATCCATTCAATAGTATATTATTAACAAAATAAATGGTTTAGAAATTTAACTCCAAAATGTCATGATTAGGTTCCAAACATGTTCACCCAATAAAACAGTAAAAAATGTTATCTTCCATTTAATTCCACTTAATTATTTTTTGGTATCCATGACAGATACGAATTTCGACTACAATGTGCAGTCTTCATCAGTGTCATTCCCACTAAAGACTTATCAAAAACCTAACCCTCTTAAGTACTTATCTCCTAGGTAAAAATGTCAAGATTACAGGTATAAAAATGAAACTAATAATAACCAAAGATTTGAGTAAAGTAATCCCTTAATTTTTTTTATAATAGTCTAGAAATTCACAGTAGAACGCTAAGAATTCACTTGTGCTTCAATTTTTTTTAATTTGCATGAAACTCTCCGTAGAATTTCTTCTTCTGGAAATTGCATGAAATTATCACTAACAGTCTCAAGAAATTCCATTCAACATGCGCTTGGAATTATACTCGGACTTTCCTTATAGGTCTTCGCAGAATTATTTGTGAATTGTACTCTCAAAATTCGCGTCCTTTAATATGTCTAAGAATCCTGGCATCCTCTTCACTCTTGGGAGTTCTAGTAAAAACTCTCTAAGAGGTTATCCTAAAGCTTCCTAGAAAATATTCTCTGAAATACCTTGGTGTTATCTCTAGAATTTATTCGAAAATCTGCTCAAATTAGTTTTAGAAAAATTCTAAAATTATTTTGATAATTCTTCAAAGTAACTGTAGTTATCCTGAAAATCTAGTCCAGTCCAAGGGTCTTGAAATCTTATTGTTTTCGAAGAGAGGACGAGGTATTTTTTTTCCAGATTTGTCATTGTCAATTTTTACGGTGACTTAAAATTCCCAGCTTTTTCCTGGTTTTTTCCGGTTCATTGGTCACTCTTTATTTTCATTCACTGGTCACACTGCATATGAAACACTTATTTTTAATCCCATTATTTTTGTTTTGCCTTGAGCACATTTTGAGACCCAGCTCCGCAAGAAAATTATTCCGGATAATACGCTTAACCAAAAGCTAATTCGCGGGTGGATTCCACCGATAGGAAATCGTAAGTTAATTCCATTTAAATTGCAATAGCAGCAACATTACAATACTAAAACCTTACTGATAAGCTAATTTGACGAGCTAACCAGGTTCACAATGAAGACCTAAAATACTCAATACAGTCACTCTATGCCGTCAAACCAATGCCTGTCTACGTATATTTGAATAATAAAAGTGCTGCACCAAGCAATAAAAACACAAATCCTCCCAAGCAAGACCATTATCCTGAATTACCATTTAGTAAGTTCTCTGAGCTAATCAAGACCTAGAAGTATTCAGAAAAAACATCATCTTCTCTTAAAACTGGGTTTAGAAAAGGCAAGTCAATTGATTAGCTCAGTTGAATTCAACTGACTAGAACGTGTAAACCAATGCCATTCAACTGACTTGATCAACTCACTTATTGTGGAGAATTTCTAGGGTAATTCCTAGGAAAACAAAAAGAAAATAGAATTCGGAGGATAGCTTCTTCAAAATTTTGAGGAATAATTCAATGGAAATCTCCGTTGAATATGAAATGGACTATTCTGAGGTCTTCAGAACTACTTGAAGGTTCTCATTTTTTTCCTGAACTTAATGAAACTGCCTTGAAGTTCTTTTGTAGTTTGAGAAACTAGCCTGATGGAGCAATACTTCTCATCAAATTCTTAAACGTTCCTGAACTTTATAGGACTTCCCAAAGGTTCCTCAATTTTTCTAACGAGCATGGATCTCCTCTAAAGGTTTAAAAATTCGCTGAAGTTCTCTCAACATCTTTAACACTTATGTGACCTCTCTAATGTTAATGGAACTGCTCTGAGCATCTCTGTTCTTTTCTGAAATTTTTAAAAATTCTCGAAAGTGTTTACAGTTCTCATGAAGCTTGTTGTTCTGGACTGAGTTTAATTGAACCGTCCTAAAACTGTTTAAGCTTCACTGAACTTCTGAACTTATGCGAAGACCTCAATTAACTTTTTATCGTCTCTGAAGTTATCTGAAAATCTGGAACTGCTTTAAATTTCCCACAAATTTTCTGAAATTCCTCCGATTTTCGAAGCTTACTACACTTCTTTCATATGCTCCCGCATTTTGCTTATGTTCATAAAAATTCCTGAATTCCTCGGATATCCCCTTAAGCTCCATACAATTCTATGAAGTTCTCGAAATGTTTCTGAAGACCACTGTACTTCTGTGAAATTTTCGAAGCTCTCGAAGTTTTTCTAAATTTCAGGAACTTTTGTGCTCCCGCAAATTTCATAGAATTGGAACGAAATAATTAATAAAGTTCTATTATTTTCACTAAAGTTATCAAGATTTTCGGAAGTTCATGAAACTTCGCTTAAATTATCGACACTACTTTACAGCTTTTTCAACAGTTTAGACTTGGTATTATTAAAACTTCCTAAACGATAACTGGATTTCTTTAAAGTTTTCTAGACTGCCCTGCACTTATAAGAATTTCTAAGAACCCGCAACTTTACTGAAATAAATTGATTTGCCTTGAAGTTTCGACAATTTTCCTAAAGTATTATAGCCATTATTAATTTTCTCTGAACTTATGAAGTTCTCTTAATTTGTTTAACAATCAGACTAATTTTCTAATACATATTCATAACTCCCTGACGCCGCTGACGTTTTCGGATCCCGAATCCCTAATATATCACGTTCCAGAAATTCTTTGAGAGCTTTGCTGAAGTTTCCGGAAATTCGCTGAGTTTCTCGAAACTCCTAGAATTTCAGAGAACACTTACACACCTTAAGGTTTCTAAAACTGAAATTATTTGAACTGCCCTTTGATTCTCTGATATGTCATGATGTTCTCTAAGCTTCCCTAAAGCTCTCAATTCTATTGAAGATCTCGATCCTGAAATAAATTGAATAACTGTAAACACCTTTAAATTATCCTAAAATTCTCTGGATTTCTGTGAAGCTCCTGAAATATTTCTGAAGTTTTCATAAATTTTCAGATGGTCTCTGTAGTTCCCTGAAATCCTGGGAACATCTTAAGGGTTCTCGATTTTGCATTTTCAGCACTTCATGGAACTATCCTGATTTTTTTTTCTAAATTTACGATTATAGATCTTTAAACTGCTCCATAAGTAGTTCCACTAAGTTCCACTAAAGTTACGGGAACTGCTCTTAAGAACTGAAATTCCTCAAATATATCTGGATCTAGCTTTTATGAGGAGCTTAGAACTTCTTAAAAATTTGCACAATAGCCCTCAAGTTTTCTATATTTGTCAAGTGTCAATGTGTTCTCTGAAATTCTAGGAACTTCATTAAAGTTCCTGAACATTTTCGAATGCTAAAAGAATCGCTTTGAGTAAGATCCCCATATTTTCAGTGTGTTAGCTTCCCTTATGTTACCGCAATTTGTTTATGAAGCTTCACTGAAATTCACAGCATTACCTTTCATTCCTCAGAAATTCTCCAAACTTCCTACAATTGTTGAGAAGCTATAGGACTGCAATGAAGATCTCCAATCTTTCATTAAGTTTATTACGAACTTTAAATAAATCACTTATTTTTTCCTTAATTCTGGCACTTTGAAAATTTTCAATACAATACAAATAAGTTCATGGAATACAAAACATCAAACTTGAATATTTTTAGATCTTGGACTTCCTTACCTGGAAAACTCAGGTAATTTTATTTAGAAAAATGACACCCTGTAGATAAAAAAAGACGATTAAACGTCACAAAGCAAAGAATGATCAATCTTGAAATAAATTCACGCTAAAAAGAAGAAAATAGTGACTTATTACAAGAAAAAGTTACTTTAGTGACTTGGCCTTAAAAAAGGAGACTTTTAAGTGACTGCCTTGAAAAAAGTGACCAAGTCACTAAAAAGTGACTCTCTACCAGCCCTGTTAATAATAATTTTCTGTTATAAAGAAATATTTCCCTGACTTTGAATGAAATTAACTGATTTCCCAGGTCCAAAAAGGAATTCCCTGACATTTCCTGATTTTCCAGTTTTTTTTTCAGGTAGTCGACACCATGAAATTCATCCTAACGGATTTTTTTCATCTCTTCCTTATGATAATAATCGTAATAAAATGTTACTCAGAGCTACCAAAACTGCACATATCTACCAACCACCCTTAAAGTTAGCATACTTCGTCAAACTTACGATCGTATCGAAATACGAAAAGTTTTTTGAATCACATAGCATCATCACTAACACTATCCATCATCATCATCACGATCATAAAGAGTCTCTCAATCCGGGTTACAAATCCGTTATTCTCCAAATCGGAACGACGACTAGCTTTTTATCGCGCACCAGTAGCAAATTGAATGATTCGAAATGATTCATCAACCATCTCTCTCCCTCCCATTGTGAGTCGCACCGGCACTTGTCCCCGAATGATGTCAATCGTTGAATCCAATTACGAGCACACTTAACCGCCGTTTCGCTCTTGAACCGTTTCAAAGGTGACGATGAAAATGTACCCATGAAACGAAAATTCCAAACTCCGTCGTGATAAATCAATAACGGATAGTAATTTCCAAAATCGACTAAACAAAACTCGTCTTCCTCCGCACACCGATTAGGACATCGCACCCGGTTCTGCTCGTGGCGCGGGAAAGTCTCAAATTCCATGTACTGCCACTTGCAGCAGGACACCTTCACCGATCCCGAACCACCATCAGCTTTCCTCGGCCCCAGAACAGAAAATCGGTGGAAATAGAAGAAATGGAAAGAAACTTTTTGTGATACGTGACTCTACCGATATCGTTTACGAACATCAAACTCAACCTTCATTGTTGCCCCGTGTCCGCCGCAGCTGGAGGGTGGGTGGCTCCTCCTTCGCCTGCTATTTCTACTATCATTTGCTGCCTACGCCTGCCACTCTCACAACTTTGTGTCTGACGGGCTTGTGTCCTCGTTTCAAACCGAGAATGGCCACAGTGAGCGATGAGAACAAATTTATGTTTTATGGCAATATTCGCAATATCCGTAAAATGGGATCTGTCTCGACCGCTGCGGTATGTTGGCCTGCCCTTGTCGTGTGGACACACCAACATCCGCTATATCCTGGCAGCCCCGCCGCGTTGATCTGAACTTCCGAGCGGACCCGTTCTCATTAACAACGCCAACACAGACAGCAGCAGCACGTAGTGTATTGTGTCTGGAAGTGGGGAGAAGCCCAAATCGACATTTCTGTGTACACCACCTACACCGAACGGACGCCGTTAGACCAGGCGCATACCTTCACGTCTGGGGTGATTCTGGTTCGGAGGACGACCACACCGGGAGGCGAATAATTTTTCTTTCAACTAAAGCTACGTGCGGATGTTTTATGGTCGCCATTTGAACTTGCCCGAACACACAAACACAGTTTCAGGTGGGGATCCATGAATACGTAACGGAACTTTGGTGATTCCCCCGTCACTTCTCAAACTTCCGTAGCTGCTGCCACCTTCTCCGAAAAAGAACGTAATTGGGACCCGAAGTCCATAAAAGTCTGCGCCGCACCGTAAAGACGATTTAAATTGAGTAAATTAGCTAATCAATTTGGCCCGGTTCTGTTCAGAATGTTGCTTCTCACAGCGGTTATCGATTTTCCCGCGCTCTTCGGAAGGTTCGATTTGGTCGGTCGAAAGCTATTACTTGCGCTTTCCTACACCGTCGTCGTCTTTGCCGTACGTGTGACATAAATAATATTGAGCCATAAAAGCAACCCAGAGCGTGATAGTTTATTCGTGGAAGAAAACATACACGTCCAACTCTCGACGGGAATGCGGGACGCTGGTTTACATACATGAAGGTTTAACGATCTATCAATAGTTTAACGGCATGACTGGAGGTGCTTTTCCTCTCGGAAAAGCGTAGTTAGGTTATTGGTATTATGGAGCAAATAAAATGTTAGCTGCACATTCTTTTTTTCTTTGTCGTAAGTGATCGGCTATATGATGATGTTCACTTCCAAGGAGATTCGAGAGCTACTTGTTCAATCGTCTGATTTTATAAGTTCGTTAAATAAACTTGGATAAAAGTGAGCAAGTGGCGTCGCTTGGAGATAAAAATTACCAAGAGAGATCCTGGAATCCTGAGTTCGATGGCCCACATGTTTGGCCCATCGTGTAGTAAACAGCAAATATATCTATTGAAACTCGAAGGCCCAATTCAGATTCAAGAAGCAAAGAGATAAAGTGTGGTGTATGATTAGTAAGCCGAAAATGTTATCTTAACCCGGGGCAGTAATACACAAGCTATTATCGAAGTCCAAGATCACGTTAACTTGTTAATTCTATAAAGAATTATAAACTTCAGAATGCTGACAGTTTGAAAAAGACCATGGACTTGAAATTATTTCTCTAAATCCGTTATCTCATAAAGTCTTGGTGTGAGTTCTTAGAAAAAAAAATCTCATGCGACTTTCACTAAATCTTGTATAACAGGGCTGGTAGCGATCGCTGCTGTCAAAAATAGTGATTTTAGTGACCATGTTAAAGAAATAAGTGACTAAATAGTGACTTATAGTTGTAAAAATAGTGACTAAAAAGTGACCCTGAATTGAATTAAAGGTAAATTTTAATGAAAACAATTAGAAATTTCTGAGGAGCACAACTCCTGTGCACTTCAAAGGAAAATTCCAATGGCATTCTGAGGATAATTTCATAAAATTTGCGGGAGAAGACAAATTCGGAGCATAAGTCCTTGGAATTTTTTTGAAAATACTAAAAGGTGGATTACAATTAAATCTGAGAATAACTCCAGGACATTTTCAAACTTACTTAACGATCCTGCGCACCTCCAGGGGTTCAAAGGGCCTTCGTGAAAGATTTCCATCCTGGGCAATTACTAGCTTTGGCCTTGACCTGTGCCCAAGTCAAATTTCGGACAACGTTCTTAATTTCACTGTTTAGGCTCCGCCGCCATGAGCCTCTGCTGCGATGTCCTGCTGGATTCCAGTCCAGTGCTTCCTTGCAGATTTCGTTTCCGCTCCGTCGTAGTGTGTGGCCGACCCACCTCCAATTCCGTTCACGAATTTCTGTCTCTATCGGCTTCTGATGGCACAAACGATGAATTTGAGACCCAATTGTGGGGCCACCAGGTACGAATTATGTACCGCAGGCATCGGTTGATAAACACCTGCAGCTTCTGAGTGTTTTCCGCTGATACACACCATGTTTCACTGGCGTATAACAGCATAGACTTCACGTTCGAGTTAAAAATTCGGATTTTGGTGCGTCGCCTGATCTGATTCGCTCTCCATACATTTCGCAAACTGGCAAAAGCAGCCCTCGCCTTCTTAATCCGTGCACCTATGTCGCTCTTGGGGCCGCCGTCGGACACTATCTGGCTGCCAAGATATTGGAAGCTTTCGACTTTCTCCACTGCCTGCCCAGCTACCGTGAAATTGGAACGGTTTTCCGTGTTGACATTCAACGATTTGGTCTTGTTGACGTTGATGGTTAGACCTGCTTCAGAAGATCGTTCCACAAGGTTGTCGATCTTACTCTGCATGTCAGAGCGCCGTTGTGCTAATAACACAACATCATCAGCCAAATCGAAGTCGTTGAGATGCTTCATGGTAAAAGGCTGTCACAGCAACCCACGGTTCGGTACACGGTCAACGGCTCCAACCATGATCTCGTCGATTACGATGAGGAACAGTAGCGGTGATAATATACATCCTTGCCTCACACCCGCGATTACTCTAATCGGGTCAGACAAAGCTCCGTTGTGCAACACTCTGCATGAGAAAGCGTCGTACTGCGCTTCGATGAGGTTGACGATCTTATCAGAGACTCCCTTGCGTCTCAGAGCGCCCCACAAGTTTTCGTGGTTTAGTCGGTCGAAAGCTTTTTCGTAGTCAATGAATACCAAGTACAGGGACTCTTGGAACTCATTGACCTGCTCCAAGATGATGCGGAGCGTGACAATATGGTCCACACAGGATCTTCCAGCACGGAATCCTGCCTGCTGTCAAAGGAATTCGGAAAATAAATTCAGGAGAGTTTGCCAAACAAATTATGAGAAGAAATTTAAGGAATTTGTGAGGAGAAATGCCAATGAATTCTTAGGAGACTTTCATTGTGAGTAGAATTCCAAGGGAAAGAGTGAGATTCAAAAGGAAATCTGAAATGAATTCAATGAATATTCTGATAATCTTTCCAAAGGATGTCTCATTGTGGAGAATTTCAAGGTAATTCCGGGGAAAACTAAAAGAAAATTGAATTCGGAGGATAGCTTCATCGAAATTTCTATTGAATATGGAATTGACTATTTTGAGGTCTTCAGAATTTCCCAAACTTTTCCTGAAGGTAATGAAACTGCCTTGAAGTTCTTTTATGGTTTGAGAAACTAGCCTGATGTTCACAATACTACTCATCAAATTCTTAAACTTCCCTGAACTTAACTTCCTAAAGTTTCCTTAATTTTTCTAGCAATCATGAATCTTTTCTAATGGTTTAACAATTCGCTGAAGTTCTCTAAACTTCTTTAAACTTTATGTGACTTCTGTAATGTTAACGGAACTGCTCTGAGGTTCTCTGACGTTTTTGGGTCAATCATAGAATTCTTGGAATATCCCCTAATTCCACGGAATTTCTTGTAAGTCGCTGCAAATTTGCTTAAGTTAATGGAATTATTCTGAAGCTATCTACGGCTGAAAGTCTATTTAAGGGGAAGCTCACCGCTTCGAAAAAATAATTACATTTTGATTTTTCTAAACATATTGGAAAAATATTTCAGCAATTTAAAAAAAAAATTTCAAAGAAAATTTACGTGCCAACAACATTTTTCATAAGTCATTATGGCATAAAGTTGGACTCAAAAAACCACAAAACATCGACTTTTCGGTTTTGCTGATAGTCCAATATTTTTTCATGATGAGATAGCAAAAATATTTTTACATGTAATTTTTGCCAAGAATCTAAGGAAGAAACTGATTTTCTTGGATTTTTGATAATTTTTCCCAATATTTTTAGAAAAATAAAAACGTGCCTATTATTTTTTTCGGGCCGGTAGCCTTCCCCTTAATAAAGAAAGATAAGATAAAAGATGAAGCTATCTGATCGTCCTCGACGTACTCGGAACTTCGCTGAATATCATGAAACTATCTCAATTCTAAGTTCTCTGGAATTTCTTGAAGATATTTAGCGCTGCTTGCTAAAAGTTCTCGTATTTTTTTAATTAATGGAACATTGTTGATATTCTCTAATCAACTTAGTTAAATTTTCGAATTTTTTTAAAGTTCTTGAAATCTCCATGATATAACACCCTTAAATACTCTCACGTTTTCCGTTAGTGACTTGGAGACTTTATAGTGACTGGCTTGAAAAAAGTGACCAAGTAGCTAAAAAGTGACTCGCTACCAGCCCTGGTATAATATATCAAGCCCTGGATCTTGAACGAATTTCGAAGTTAGGAATCGAGAAAAAATATCAAAAGGCCCAAATGATGATGATGATATGTAACTGCCACCCATGCTAGTAGCTGTGCGCTCATTGTAAAACTTTAAAAAGTTTGATTATTAGTTTAGTTCTTTGAATGTTCCAAATTCAAATTAAATTACATTTCATTTTAATCTAAGTGCTCCAGCTACTAGAGTAACATACCAGCCTTAATTGTTATGATATAGGGAAATGGATGTAATGTCGGCCTAAATGCCTCTAGTTTGGGCCCATACATAAATTCAGAAATCGACTAAATTTTCAATAGCGACTAAAAATATCCATTTGTGTCGTTCCAATGACGCGTTCATCTAGATAAAATTGATAAATAGCAGGTTTTTAGCGATGGACCCAATATTAAATCCATAGACCAACATTAGAGCCATTTCCCCTATGTATGTTTACATTGTTTCTGTTTTGGCAATTCAGTATTGTAGACAGGTTTGGTTTTCACCACAATTTGAAAAATTAAATTTCTTTGGATCTTCTTTCACAGGACAGGCGTATTTTGCGTTAGAGGAATCACCACAATTCATGCATTTGGCTCGCATGTAGCAATATTTTGTTCCGTGACCCCATCCCTGGCACTTATGGCACTGGGTGAGGTTTTGGAAACTTCCTCCAGTCTTCCTGAAGTGTTCCCACTTCACTCGGACATGGAACATAAGGCTAGCTTTTTCTAAGGCCTTATGGTTGTTTAGTTCACTAAACTTGAAATGAACTAAATAAAAATCATCAGAAAATCCGTTGCGCGAATCGCCAGGACGGGAATTTTGAATTTAACGAAGTTCAAAAGTTCCGTGCGAAGAGCATGCGAATCGGAAGTGATTACCACAATAGGGGGACCTTGTCCTTCTTTGCATTTAGCCGGGAAATTCGCATCATCCGTGAGCATATCAAATTGATTGTTCAAATAAATTTCATCAGAAGGGGGATCAAGATATTGCCCCTTCCACGCAGATTACTATAAGAATACGAAGGATCGAACAGGAATTTCCAAGTCGATGTCCAAGAACGATTACCCCCGGTTTGGGTCCAAACAATAAGGTATATTGATTTTTAAGTTTTTCACTTTTTGAAATTGAATGTTTTGTTTTCTGTGACATAATTTAAATTGAATAAATTCGCTAGCTAACCGAAAATAAACTAGAGAATAAAGGGTTTTCAATTGAGCGTTTCCTATCTTTAAATTTGAATAAAAAAAAACTGTGTGTGAGATATTGACGAGATTTATTTTTCGAATGAAAACTCTATCAATACCATTATGTATGGAATATGACATCGTTCAAATGGCCGTCTCGGCTTCGCTTGGTTGGTGGCGTGCATCCTTCTTCTTTTTCCTCGCATTTCAAGCTTATTGCTAATCGCATATTAACTTATTGCGTGCTCTCAACTTAGTGTTCTAGATGCACTTCTATAGTTATTAATTGAGAGCTTTCGATGCCTGTACCATTTTTGCATTAGTATAATTGTGTGGCAAGTACGATCATACTCTATGCCCAAGGAAGTCGAGAAATTTTCCAAACCCGAAAAATTCCTAGACCCAACCGGGAATCGAACCCAGCCACCTCCAGCATGGTCTTGCTTTGTAGCTGCGCCTTTACCGACTGAGCTAAGGGAGGCCCCATCCGAGAGGTCCAATTTTCCATGACTCTGGCGCACAAATCGGGTTGAATCTCGTTGGTGGCTTGAGTAATGTTGGCTTTGAGGGCATCGGTGGCTTGCGGCTTATTGGCCCGGAATATCGATTGTTTGCACGTTGCACCATCCTATTGGAACCACTTATTGTTCACATCCATATCGTCCACATTAGACCAGAAGAAGTCGGTAATAATCGACCTGTAGCGCTCTCCGTTGACGGTGATGGCCTCGCCAGCGACGTTTTCGAAGATGTACGGACCGATGACGCCTCCGGTCCAAAATGCACACCAAACACTGACTTTCTGGGGATGCATTACCACTTGGAGGACCTCGTGTGGATTGGCCTTGTCCCAAATTCGACAATTTTGCTTGTTCACATAACCGTTAATACAGAAATGGGCCTCGTCGCTGAAGAAGATTTTTCGGGCAAAATCGGGGTCTGTTTCCAACTGCTCCAAAACCCAATCAGTGAACACAATCCAAGTTGAAGCCTGCGAGAGGGCCAGTTATTGTGTGCGGCGCGGAATCGACTGCAGCGAGATCGATGCAGAAATCGAGTTAAGCGATACAAAAACATCCATCCAAATTTACTTTCATTTATTTAAGATAATCATAGGTCAAAAATTGTCCAATGTACAGTTTGAAATGATGGGTACATGATTGTTACTTCGGTCATTCGGACTGCCAAACATGATTGGTGCTCATTTTCCAAAGGCGGGGCCAATCTAAAGTTAGGTACTCTACTCTGAAATCTGTGAAAGGGAATTTAGTATCATGTAGAACAAAACGTCCAATGTAACACTCATTGATTACGCCATTGAGAAAAATCGTCCAATGTAACATGTCCGATGTATAACTTTTCTTCTATATTGTAGCATGAAATTCAAAGTGAAATTATGATTTTAGCGTTTCTACTGTATTTTCAACGTTCAATTTGCTGACTACATTACAAATAGTATTGCAAAATGTATTGTTTCTAAACAGTTTAAATAATAATCTGTCGAACTTCAATTTTCTCAAAATTTGGTCTATTTGAAAAGTTATGCGAGAATTGTATCATTTGCATGTGCTGTTGGACGCCATGGTAATTTGGCAACACACATGACAGCTAATCTGACACTTGTAGCTTCATTAATATGTCCGCAATGAACTATCAAAGTTAGGAAATCCTTTTTGGAAAACCCTTTATAATGCATTTAAAATTAAATGTACCTAAATGTATGAATTTCGTTTAAAATTTGGCGTTGACACCCTGTATAGAAAATCATTGTTTCCTATAGATTCTAAGGAAAATAAAAACACTATCGCAATTATAATGATTGCGATAGCGTTTTTAAAATAGTAGAATCCTTTGGTCCAACAATGGTCGTCTCTATTATAGTATCTATACTATAAAAAAATAGTAGCTATTGATGGACGACGAGGTATAAAATTTACTTAATAATCAAACCATAACGTTATAATTTTCCAGTAAAACTGTTGATTCACGTATTAAACTTTAATTAGGATGCTTTATTTTTTTTTTGAATCCATTCATTAGTATCATTTCATGTCTGGAATTAAAAAAGGACAGGAAAATCAGGGAATATCAGAGATGTTATGCTTCATCTTTGAATCTACACCCTGTAAACAAATCGAACTGGAGGATGATGCACAGTGTACATTCTTTATGTTGCGTTTGGATATTGCTGTGGTATGTGTGTGCATCTGATGATATGAGTCGTGCGCCCAGTTTCATTACTTTGTCAATAAACTGCGTAGATAGTTTGTGACTTTAAAGGAACAAAGAGTGGTTAATTCGAGTTGTAAGCTTTTGGATCCCATCTAGGAATTTAGAATTACACCTCCGCATCTGGAACCCCATTCGTGAAGGATATACGAAGAATCATATACACGAATCTGAGTATTTGTGCGGATCACGAAGCATCAAGCTTTGTTAAATCTAATTTTAACCCACCAAGTCCTTGCTCGAAGCTTATTGCCAGCTAATATAATTCAGTACTTCCTTTCCCATGAAACCCCCTGTTGGAATGTTTCGTTCCGTTCGATTCAGCAAACATTTCCAACGAAAACCCATCCTTTCCGGAGAACGAGAACCGCCTTTCAACAGTGCCAGGAAATCGCACATATATTTTATCATCAAATTGTGAAATTGTGGAAATCTCATGAATCAGCAAATTTTCACTGGGAAACTTTTCCTTCCTTTATAAGTCCCCTCTCCCCTCGCACTCCATTCATCGCCACCGTACGCGTTCGGTTTGGTCGATTGGAACGAAGGCAGATTCCAAGAATATGTTTTACCATAACCCGAGTGCGCAAACAATTCGAGAGGAAAAAGCTAGCTACGACGAAACGTCACTTGTGGAGATTAGTGTACGAAGCGGTTTGCAATATCGTAATCTCCCGCAGCAGCAGCGATAACGAAATCGTGAGAATTTCCCGCTGACGATGCACACGTAGCTGTCACTGATTCACGCTAACGATACTGTTTTGCACTGACGGTCATGTGTAGGTATTATGTTCATTCCGCCTGCATACATATAGGTTAGGTATATCTACGATGCTTGCCTGCTGCACCGGCGAAACACGAAGGAATGGATAGCAAATAATCGGAAAACAACAGGGAATCCCATCAGGATCCCGGAGATATCGTGGAACAGTTCTGACAGGTCCTTTGCCGGAGAAAAATTATACGCGTGTTTGTGAGAGCTCCGTACATGGGCCATGGAGTTCCAAGTTAGTAAGGAGTATTAAACTGACATAAACTATGTGTGTGCACGCAAATGTACCGGAACCCTGGTAGGCGGCGGAAGGCAGAGGAGATGACGGCAGACTCCCGGAACAATAGAAGCCACCATCTGACAACCCCTTCCCTGGAACGAGGCAACGTTCTAGTTTTGTATGTACCCCACAAATATATTTGAACGAAGAGATTTTTCAAACACCACCAGTCGGGTCTCGTCTCGTCCCATCGTCCGCTTTTGGCACTGGCATACAACAATCAAAGCCAAAACAGCAATATGCTTGGGCTCACTTGCTCACTCGCTCACTCACTCACTCATTCGCTCGCTCGTTCGTTCGTTCGTTCGTTCGTTCGTTGGCCCTTAGCATTAAGGCAGCAAGCGAAGGCTCTTTCGTAGGGTTTGTCTGGCCGAGCGGAAGCTGGCAGCAGAAGAGGAGCTGGCAGCTGCTGTCGCTCTGCTGTTTTGAGTGTGTAATATGCGCTGGCACGGGGACCCGGTACAAGAGCATATGCATGGGAAAATATATGCTCCACTCGTTGTTGATGGGAAATATGGTTTCAGGGAGGCTTCATTTCATTTTCTGAGCTGTTGTCCTTTGTTCGATACCGTCACAAATCGTAATATTTTTTTAGGGAAGTAAAAGGTTGTTTACGAATTTACCTGGGAAGCTGGTTCCAAGTTCAACCCATGTTCCCCCTAATCACAACGACGATTAATACAACATGCGCCAATCACGTCTAATCATCACAATAAGACCAATGTTCTGTCCGGATAATTTGTACAGCATCCTCATCGTATGCAATTCAAATTCTCATCTACAGAACAGGGAAAAGGCTTCCCAGGAGATTACGAAGTCCGGTTCGACCATTTTGCTGTGAGTCCCGATGCAAATTCCAAACTAATTGCTTCGTAAGTTGCTCGCCTTGGCTTAGTATCCGCAGTTATCTTGGGATGCCCACAAAAAGGACGCTAATATCAACGAACGCGCTTTAAGTTCTTCGCTGCTATTTGTTCGGGTTGAATATCTAACGACACGGCACCGGATTGTCATGCTGCAGCTCCACCCCCCAGGAAAAAAGGGATTCGCGATGTGACCACACGAAGGCGGTACCACATCGGATCAACACCGAACGAGGACGACGGAGAAATGGGGTTTCGCATGACAAGGCAAACACTAATTATCATAATTAGATGGCTGGAAATTTCGCCGCTTGAGCCATGCTGTCCAGAGTTCCGCGCGTATTTCGCTGAGAATATATCTACGCGGTTTCGAGGTGGGTGGGGGAGTGGCTACGAATAATGAATGCTTGGTCGGAAGTGGTGGGTTTTGCATGTGGTCGAGCAAACGAGAACGAGAGTAGAGAGGGAGCAAAAGTCAGCCAGTCTGGGCGAGGGGATGGATTGGGAGTGGAAAATGAGCCGGTGTTTGATGATGGTTTTACGATTTCACGATGAGTGGTCGTAAACAATAGGCTGAGGGAAACCGAGTCCAGTTTTCTACTGACTTTGCTAGCTGGGTGGCGCACTGGTAGCACCATCGGCATGTTAGATTTGATTGTGAATTCTCTGCATTTCTATGGTGATGGTAGAGTTTGGTTTAGAACATTTGAGATGAAGTAGCGATTTTATAACACAAGAATTTCAAATGGTATTCAAATTCGAGATGAAGGGTTGGGACGACTACAAGCGGTCAATGTTACCTTTTTGGGTTGTGTGTGATGTCCGTTAATTTGAGTTGATTGTATATCGGGGCTGTGTTCCTCACTAGAGAAGCATCTACCCTGTATAGGGGGAATGGATGTAATATCGGCATAAATGCCCTTAATTTGGGCCCATACATAAATTCAGCAATCGACTAAATTTTCAATAGCGACCAAAAATATCCATTAGTACCGTCGCAATGACGCGTTCATCAAGATAAAATTGATACATAGCAGATTTTTAGCGATGGGCCCAATCTTAGATCCATAGGACAACACTAGAGCCATTTCCCCTATTTGAAAAATTCATAAATGCTGAACTCAGCATCATAGAAACAAAATCCATAAAAATATTGTCTGAAAAACGAATTTCAGTAAAGGCACGACCGAAGGCGGAGGGTTTGTTTCTCGATATGGTCGATGGAATCTTTCGGATTCGAAATCTTCTCGACTTCCCGGGCATAGATTGTGCTTGCCACACAATATACAAATTCATGCATGATTTAAAAAAAATTAAGCTTGCAAAAAAATTGGTTGTATAATATCGGGTAGTCAGTGAACCGGGAAATGCGGAAAACCGGGAAGAAGCCGGGAAATCCCGTGAAATGCAATTACAAATCGGGGGAAAAGATTACATAATCTGTTTTTAGATAACAAATAAGATTTTGGATCTTTAAAATACTACAAGCTTCTCGGACTAGACTAGATAACACCAAGGTTTTTTCAGACAAAAATGAAGGGAGTTTTGGAAGATTTTAGACTTTAACTCCAAGTCAGTTGTGTAATTTTTAAGTAGCAATGTGAAAAATTCTAAATCGATTGTGCAGAGAATCACAGGATCCGTGAAAAATGCAAAGTGAATCGAATTTTAAGGGTGCAATTATAATAGAAGTTTGAAAATAATTTCAAGGGAATTCCAAGGATAATTCTAGGGAGAGAATTCGAGGGAATTTGAGAAAAAAATTGAATTTAAAGAAATTTCTAAGCAAAATTTTAGTAGAATTTAGAGGAGAACTCCAAGATAATCCTGAACAAAAAATATGAAGATAATTCTTAAAATAAATGAAACGAAAATTTAAATAGATACATGGAAAGAAACTTCAGTGATTTCCTAGAAAGAAATCTATGTTTTTTTTAATTGATGAACAGAAAATTTCTAGACTGTTATAGCGTTTTAGGGACTCCCAGAGATAATCTCAAACTTACTTTAGAAGAATTCTGAAATAAACTCTGTGAAGGAGAATAATTCCAAAGGAAACGCTTTAGAATATTCTAATAAAATCCTGTAAAGGGTTTTGAATAAATTTTCAAGGTAGTTAAAATATAGAAAAATTTGGAAGAATTCGAACACAGAACCAAATTTGCCACATGAAAAATGCTGCATTCTTAATAATGACCCATTTCCTTTCGGCTTTCGGTTTTTATGCTTAATTTTAATATATAAAAAAAAAATTGTAAAATTTCAAAATTTCCGGTAAGAATCGGGAAAAACCGGGAGATTGCTAAACGGAATTCACTGGTCACCATGGTAATATGAGGAAGGCACTTGTCACGTATAGTTGGATTAATCATGGTTTTAAAATTACATGTCGTTTGGCTCCGTAAAGATTATTAAAACATGTAAGCCTTAGTAAATAAACAAGCTGAATAAAAATTTCTTAGTTTATTTTTTTAATAGCCACTTTAACGCTCTTGGGTCATTCGTGACTTGTCCGGGGGTGAGATTTGAACTCATGACTTTGGCGTAAGAGGTATGGATGCTAACCACTACGTTGGGATCGCCTCCTAATTACTTTGTTCAATTCTATCACTTCCTAAAGCCCGGTATAATAATAATCCAATGAAATACTGCGCTATATCCTTCGAAAAATTTCAAAATTCAAAACTTTGAAAAACATTAAACATTTGACCAGTTCCAGGTCAAATAGGATACAATAATAAAAATTTAAGACTGAATCTTCTCCGATTTGCATAAAACTTTGCGTAATTGTTGGTTCATTTGGGAATTGGGAATTTCTACAAAAATTAGGCCATTTTGGATGTTGTAATTTTGTTCAAAATTGCATCTTAAGTAATTTTTCTATAAATTGTAGCACGAAAACGTCACTTCTGATCGAAATGACGTCTGAGACAAAGTTGCAGAGAAAAATAAAGTCTTTCTGGGAAAAAATATACATTTTTCTGATTCGTCATTTGGTGTGAAACTCCTAACTTCGGGCTTCCAAAAATTATCTAAATTACAGGCCTGGTAGCGATCAATGCTGTCAAAATAGTGATTTTAGTGACCATGTTGGAGAAAAAAGTGACCAAATAGTGACTTATATTTGTTAAAAAGTGACTAAAAAGTTATCGAAGGGAAGAGAATGGCATACCAAATAAATGTTTGATGTTTTAGACTTAATCAATTAGAATCTCATAAACACTTAAATATGTACGATAGGAACCTTTAGAGCGATAGATTCAATAGAAAGTTTATGACTAAACCTCCAAGTGTTTATATTTAGGGAATTTTTATTTCTCCTGAAAATACCTGGAAGTCTCAGAGAATCTCATCAGTACTCAGGAAATTTAATATTTTTTTTACTAAGGATATTCCAAAGAAAAGAATGCATTAAAAATAAAAAAAACATTCAATATTCCTAATAATTTTCATTCACACATTTGAAATCGAAAGTGAAGGGGATGCTGAAAGGAGGATTACAGTTAAATCTGAGAATAACTCCAGGAGATCTTCAAAGAAATTCGGAAAATAATTCCAGGAGAGATTGCCAAATAAATTAAGGGGACAAATCTAAGAAATTTGTGAGGAAAGTGAATTAATTCTTAAGAGGCTTTCAATGTGAGTAGAATTCCAAGTGAGATTAAAAAAGAAACCTGAAATGAATTCAATGAAAATTCTTTCCATAGGATTTCTTATTGAAGAAGATTTCAATGCAATTCCTAGGAAAATTAAAAGAAAATTGGATTCGGAGCATAGTTGCGAGAAGTATTTTAACTATATTCTTGTGATATTGTTTAGAGAATTCAGAGAAGCATTCCAAGTGAATTTCTGAAATAATTCCATGAGAGTTTCGCTAGAATACGAGCGAATGATGATGAAAACTCCCAGCAAATTTTCACGAGAAATCTCCATTCAATATGTAATGGACTAATCTGAGGTCTTCAGAACAACTTGAAAGTTCCCAAAATATTCCCGAAGTTAATGTAACTGCGTTGAAGTTCTTTTGTAGTTTGAGAAACTAGCCTGATGCTCGCAATACTTCTCATCATTGTTTCAAGCTTCTCTAGACTTTTTCGGACTTCCTAAAGTTTCCACAATCTTCCCAACGATCATGAATCTTCTCTAAAGTTTTAACAAATCACTGAATTCCTCGAAACTTTTTTAAAATTTATGTTATTTCGCTGCTATGAAATATCTCTGCTCTGAGGATATCTATTCTTTTTTGGAGAATTTGTTGTTGTTGAGCTTTTTAGCGAGATCAATATCTTTCATGAAGTTCTCAAGAATTCTCTAAAGCGTTTGCAGTTCTTATGAAGCTTGTTGTACTACTCTTAATTTAATTGAACTGTTCTAAAAATGTTTAAGCTTCCGTAAACTTCTGGTCTTATGTGAAAACCTCAATAATTTTCTTAACATCTCTAAAGTTCTCTGAAAATCTGGGAACTTCTTGAAATTTTCCGCTAATTTAGTGAAATAAGCGGAACTGAACTCCCCTGAACATCCCCTTGTTCTTTAGCTTTACTAAGCTAAATTGAAATGCTCCCGAAATGTCCATATAAGTTCCTGGAGTTCTCGGATCTTTCCTTAATAGACTTTTATGAAGTTCTCGAAAAGTTTCTGAAATTCTCTGTACTTCTGTGAAGTTCAGAAACTTCTTTAAGCTCCCGCAACGAAATGATTAATATAGTTCATTGATTTTCATTAAAGTTCTCAACATTTGTCGATTTTCGAAACTGATTCGTAGCTTCTTCAATAGTCTAGAGTTTCTTGATGTTTTTAAAACTGCCCAAATTATTTCTCAATTTCCTTCAAATTCTCTAGACTGCCCTGAATATCTTAGTATTTTTTAAAAGAACCCACAATTTTACCTGCATTGGGTGAATTGCCTTTAAGATATACAATTTTCCTTAAGTTTTATAAAGTTTAGAAACGCTCACGGAACTTTGCCTCAAATCACTAATTTTTCCTGAAGTTTTCTATGCTAACCTTAATTTCTCTAAATTGATCAAATGTTTCGGTGAATTTACTGAGATATATTTATAATTCCCTGAATCTTCAAATGTTTTCAGATCAATCATAGAATTCTTGGAATATCCCATAATCCCAAGGAACTCCTTGTAAGTCGCTGCAAATTTCTTTAAGTTAATGGGATTTTTGTGATGTTATCTGATCGTCCTCGAAGTACTCGGAACTTCACTGAATATAACAAAACAATCTAAAACTATATAAATTTCTTAGAAGTTCTCTGGAATTTCTCGAAAATATCGGTGCTTGCTAAAAGTTCTAGCATTTTATTTTTAATTAAAGGAACTTCGTTGATGTTCTCTAATCAGCTTAGCTACATTTTTGAAATTTTTTAGATCTTGAGATTTCCATAATATAACACCCTTGAAATCCTCTCAAATTTTCCGGATGTTCATATATTTTTTATTGCGTTCCAGAAATTTTCTCTAAGCAAACCGAAGGTTCGGAAATTCCCGGAAATTTTCTTGAAACTTCTTGATTTTTTTAACTACCCTTTAATTCTATGATCTGTCTTGATGTTCTCGGAGCTTCCCTAAAGCTCTTAATTCTAATGAAGATCTCGGTTCTGTTTTAAAATAAATGGAATTCTGGCGAACACCATTAAATTTCCCTGGATTTCTCTGGATTTCTGTGAAGTTCCTGAAATATTTCTGAAGTTTTCATAAATATTCTGAACGTTTCTGTACTGAATCTTTCGGAACATCTTAAGGGTTCTCAATTATTTTTTTTCAGCACCTCAATAGTCTGGGTTAAAATTTCGGGGACTTCCGCTTAAGATCTCTGGAATTTCCCAAAGATCGCGAGACCTAGAACTTTTTCTGAGATAAATAGAATTTTTTTTTTAAAGTTTCCACAATTTTGTTGGTATTAAACTTCAAGACATCAAAAATGTTCTAATCTTAGACTTACTAAAATGAAGTAAAAATGTTTTTTAAACTGATTGTCAGGTCTTAAAAACGTTTGCGTCAATTGTTATTGTTGTAGTTGTTGTAGCTTTCTTATTATAAACCTGGAGATTATCCGCCAAGTTATGGAAAAACCTGGAAAACTCAGGCAACTTTATTTAACCAAATGAGTGTAGATAGATAAAGGCGATTCAACGTCAAAAAACAAGGTCGTCAACTTCGAACTGTTCAAAAATTAGAACAAAATGTAGGCTTTTCCTACACACTGCAAGAAGAATGACCAATCTTGAAATAATACCACGTTAAAAAAAAAGTTTAAAATAGTGACTGATTACAAGAAAAAAATTACTTTAGTGACTTGGCCTTTAGGAGACTTTTTACTGACTTGCTTGAAAAAGTGACCCAGTCACTAAAAAATGACTCCCTGAGCAAAGTCGGATATCAAAATAATATCAAAATGATATCACGTTATGTTTTTGAAATCATATTGATAACATAGTTTGATAAACATTTTTTTAATTTCAGTTGAATTCATATTTTGATATTATTTTGATATTTCTAAGAAATATAATTAAAAACTAAATTTGATATTTTATGAAAAAAGTATATCCACATTTATCACTGAAATCTACATTTTTTTTCTTACGAGTAAAAACTGTAAAAATCATAATTGCCTTTGTGATGTTTATAAAGAATACAGCTTACTGATTTGCTTACTGTTTTCTTCGTGAACATCACAAAGACAATTATGATTTTTTACAGTTATATTTTACAGCATTTATTGATATTAATATAACTGCGACTTTAATTTACAAATCTATATAAGATAGATATCGATAGAACTGATTGAAATATAGGTTTGTTTTAATTTCAAATAAATCTTATTGATAACATTTTTCGATTTTGAAACTTGATATTAACCAATAGATTTCAAAACATTCCGATTACAAAATTTGATATCATGATATCAAAATAATAACTAATTCAGTCTACTTTATTTTTTGTTTTCCTACCATAGTTTTAATAACAAAATGATTACTTATTTTGTTTATTATTAACGAAATACTGATATCAAAACACATACATAGATTTGTTATCAATAAAACATGATTTGTTATCTTTTTAATATCCTTGATATACCATTTAGATCTCATTTTTGTTATGATTACTGTTAACTCGACCACACGGTACCCGAGCAAAGTCGGTTAACAAAATGAAAGCAAATCGATATTAAAGTGTGCAGTTCCTATCATAATGAAAACTCATTTTGATTTCAAATGTTGCGACATAAGTCTGATATCATATTGTGCTTTCATTATGCAGTCAAGACGTTTTAAATGAAAGCAACTTAACTTGAAGTTCTGCTGTTTACGTCTTGTTTAAAATTTAATTGAAATTTATCTGTCGTTGAACTAATGATTATCGTTTATCTGATTTGTTTAACACATTTTAGGTCATTCGTGACTTGCCCGCGGTGAGATTGGAGCCTAAGTCTTTCAGCTTGAGAAACATGAATGGTAACCATTTACTCTAGGCCCGTATTCAGTTAAACATTATGAATGCAAAATCAGTAATCAAATTGATTTCATTGAAAGCAGGATTAGTTTTCCGTTTGCTTCAACAGTGTAAAATTTTGCTCTCATTTTTGCTGTGTTAACCGTTAAGTCAACCAAAATGAGATCAACTGGAGTATTCAAAATAAGTTACATCATAACAGCAAATTTTGATTTCAATTTGATGTTCAGCTTTGCTCGGGTAGGCAAAATATGTTATCACGGATGCTTATATCAAAATATCAAATTTAGTTTTCATTTTGTTTTCATTCTCTGCTCGGGTCGCTACCAGCCCTGAAATTATGGAACATAATCTGAAGACTTGTTGCAATCAGAAGCTTTAATATGGGTTTTCAAAGTTCTGAAAATTTGTTTTGTTTTTATATAATTTGTTCGGTTTACTGTAAATAATATAAAATGCAAATATTCATTTTTTGCCATGTTAAGCTGTTTTTTATGAAACCGGGAAATATGTAGGGGACACGCGAAAAACCGGCAAAAGCCACCTTTCGAAGGCAAAACTCTTTCTGACCTCCACTCTTGGGAATTCAATGCCATTTTTGATCGTGGCCTGATCGCCTAAATAGGCCATTTAAGCTTGATTTAATCTAATCAAGGAATGGCCCCAAAAACTATCGATCATGCAACAACGATTGGTCCTCTGCCAGAACAAGTACATACCATCTTAAAGATAGGGAGACAATTTCCCCTTTCTCAACACCCATCATCGATTGTGTCATCGAATGATAACATTTAATTGCATTTCGGATGCCTTCCTCCGTCACATCTCATCCACACTTCGTTTCGTTTCGTTTTTTTGGCCCACGCGAATCGTTTTCTCGTCGAATATAAATGGCCTCGGTGATAAGATTTTCCACGCTCGCCCTACGCCTGACTGCGCCCGGTGCCCTTTGAAGGATTTTTCCCATTTCCCGCAGATCCCATATTTCTTCTGGTGGTAACAGCAGCAGTAGCAGAATGTGTTCAGAATACACACATGCTGGTGAAAATTCCATGCCAGGCACATACGAGACGAGCCACAATTCCGAATGGGAAATTCTAGAGGGCATTGCGCGAATCTCTGATCGCTCAAAACTTAGTATTCCGGCTTCATCGGTTGCAACAAGAGGGCCAAAGTGTGGTTGCAGCAGCTGAGCAGTTCCACGTCAACTGACGAATCGATTTTATTTTTCCCTCTCCGGATTCCATGAAACTTCGCTTAATTGTTCGCTAGGGGCAATGAACCAAGTTTGTGCCGGATTTCGGTCATTTTTACTCTCGCCTAATTTTTCAAAATGGCGTATTCAATGTGTTGAAATGAATCATAGCACGAATTGGCTCTTCTAATCGATATGAAGTCCGAGATAAAGTTGTAGTTTGCCGTTTCAGATTTGTATACACTGAAAATAAAATCACAAATCTTCGTAAAAAAATTAAAAAAATCCGTGACCAAAAAAAGACTTTTTTTAATTCATGTTAAGGCCGGAACAAATATCAAGTTTTTCTTTTGTCACCCCCCCCCCCCCCTCAAAATGTGGGAATATCACCAAGGGGGGAAATAAAATAAAACTTTCAGTGTATATTTATTTTTCGCAAATCCATTTGGGTATGGATACTCGCTTTGTTAGATTTTATTATGTTGTTGTTGTTGTATCACCTTGTTCTTTTAAAGAATTTTCACATAAATTGGTACTTGACCAGTACGGCATGACAGGTCCTTGAAATCGGATCAGCCGGTTTCAGTTGTTGAAAACGGATTTTATCGAACATCATCAACTACATTTCTTAGCTTACAAACCTTCTGCAATGATTCTTAATGATTCACTTCTTTTCTACAGTGATTCAACAATTTCCGTGCTAAATCCAATCTTTTCAAAATTGGTTTAAAATTTTTAGAAGTGAGACCCAATCAGAAACGATTCAGGAAATTCCTAACTGAGGAAACACTTTTCAAAGCAGATTCAAAACTGAGTCTGAACTTTTTTGAAGTGAGTTCAAACTTTCGAATAAGTCATCAATATTTTTCTAACTGAGTCTAAACTTTTCTGTTATGTTATTCAATACTTTTTAAAGTTGTCAAAACTGTCCTAAAGTGATTCAACATATTCCAAATCCAATCTTTAAATAATTGGTTTCGCATTTTCTGAAGTGAGGCAACATTAGCTGATTAATCCTTTTCCTAAATGAATCCAAGGTTTCCTGCAGTAATTCAACTTTTCCGAACTAAAACCAAACTAGTCAGAACGGGTTTGATATTTTCCTAAGTGAGCTCCAGATTTTTGTTAACTGCTTTGGCATTTGGCAAGGACACAATCCTGCTTAGTGAAAGTGTAGAAAGTTTTCCGAAGTGAACCGACAATTTTTTGAGCTTAAACTTTCCAAATGGTGTCCAACCTTTTCTGAAGTGGTTCAAAACCTTCCTTAGGGAGTTCAAACTTTTCTGTTGAGTGATTGAATTATATGGAATGTTAGTCTGAGCTTTCTTGAAGTGATTTACCTAACTTTTAACGTAGATTCCGCTCCCTTAGATCCCTTCCTCGTTCTTGTGAGATTCACATCCTTTGAAAATTAGGCTGAGATTTTAAAGAATGGACCTTCGTGTGTTCATACCTGATGGTAGATTTTTTAAAGCAAGCACAATTGTTGAGAAAACTGGGTTTACATCCACAAAAGTACGTATTTTTATAGAATTTTGAGTTTTTTGATCAGCCAAGTTGGATTTTGGCTCCGTCCTTTGAAAAACAGGCTTGGATGTTATGGAATAGACCTTTGTGAGTTCATACGTGATGGTAGATTTTTTTGAAGCTAGGTTGGATTTCGGTTCAATCTTTTGAAATTTGTGCTTGGATTGGATTTTCTATTTTTCCGAACTGAATTTTGGCTTCTATCTTTGAAAAATAGGCTTGTATTTTAATAGAAGTTGCTGAATCCATACATGAGGGTTGAATTTCTTCAATTTTTGAGAATACCGAGTTTAAATTCACAAAAGTACGTATTTTCATAAAAACTTTGATTTTCTGTTCTGCCAAGTTGAATTTCGGCTCCGATCTTTGAAAATAGACTTGAATTTTATAGAATGGATTTTGCTGAATCCATACGTGATGGTAAATTTTTTGAAGCATGCACAATTTTTTAGAAAACTGGGTTTGAATTCTCAAAAGTACGCATTTTTATAGAAATTTGGGTTTCTTGTTCAGCCAAGTTGAATTTCGTCGGAGTTTTCCTTCCTTTGAAAAAATAGGAGTGGATTTTACCGAATTGCTGAATCCATCCGTATTTTCATAGAAATTGTGTTTTTCGGTTCTGCCAAATTGCATTTTGGCTCATATCTTTGAAAAATAGGCTTGTATTTTTTAGAATCGACCTTGCTGAATTCATATGTGATAATTATTTTTTTAAGCACACCCAAAGCCAGGTTTAAATTGACAAAACTACATATTTTGGTTAAAATTTAGTTTTTATGTTCAGCCAATATGGATTGTGGCTTCTTTCTTTGAATATTACGCTTGGATTTTGTTGAATAGACCTTCCTGAATCCATACGTCTAGTTAGGTTTTTCGAAGTACAAACAATTGTTGAGAAAACTGAGTTATATTTGGATAGGGAGGAAGTATCGAAAACAGAACGTTTTTTTTTCATAAGAACTGTTACATTTGTGGTATTCCGCTTGATGGTTTTATCCGGAATTTATCAATACCCAAAAATCAATTGCTTTGATCCTATTCATCTACATTATTACCAATGTTCTCCCTTGAAAGGATACAAAAACTTATGCGCGAAATGTCTTGTTGATAACTCGAGTGTTACACATAATAAAGTCAACATTTGTGGCATTAGTGTCAAAAATCACGGCTTCAAAGAAGTATAAGGCTAAAGCGGAGGCTAAGAAAAAATGTTAGCGTTTGAACTATACGGTTTAGATATAATGTAAAACGAATTTCAAATGTTTTAATTTTTTTTTTCAACTTTGTCTCAGACGTCACTTCGATTAGATGAGCCGTTTTTTGTACTGATTTATTAAAAAAAAAATGAATCCATCAAAATGGCCCAATTCCAGGACAAACTTGATGCATTGCCCCTATGCGAATTTTCATGGAATTCTGAGAGGTAAAACCAAAAACTTGTTTATTTGTTCGCTATTTGACCTGGAACTGCTCAGCTACGAAAACAAAAACACTACCGGAATAGAATGACCAAAAGTTGCCAACCTCCCGGATGCCAAATGGTGTCGCACAATGTGTGTAGTCTGGCTTCGCCAGTTGGGAAAGCGGCCACGTAAATTATCCTCATGCTCATGTGTGTGTGTGTGTGTAATGTATAGAATGGACCGAACGGACCTTGGAGTCGAAAGAAAAATCGCAGATAGCCGGATGGAAAACAATAAAAATTCCGTTAGCGAAATTTTGCCACAGAGCGAGGAAAAAGGTCCTGCCGCGTGCGTGGTTGAGAGAAAAACGCTAATTTCTTTCCTGAATTATTGCCATTATGATTCAACCCACGAGGAGGATTTTAAAATCGACGATGCTATGGCAGTGGCGGCCTTGTGAGCTGCATGGAACGGAGAAGGGTCGGAAGAATATTAATTTATTTCTGGTTCCTAAGCGTGGGACGTCGAACATCGCACTGTGGGATTTGACGAGGAAAATTGGACGCAAAATTGTAAAGTGGACGTAGATCGAGTCGAAAGCAGCGCTGCTCATGAACGTCAAAATCATTCGTATGTGATGTGTTTTTGTTCGCCCTCATAAACATGTTTAAAACTCACATAGGGTAAATGCCGGTTTCGTCAATGAAATCTTTAAAGGCTCAATTTTAGCCAAGCGATGCCTTGGACATGATGTTTTCTCATATGTTGATGGACTTCATTTATCCCCTAACGATAGTAGGTATTTAATTGTATTGACGAAACCGGCATTTACCAGTGGCGTCTCCTTAAACTCAATCTACCTGTGCACCAACTCTAAAAACAATATCAATTATCAAAATATTACTTGCAATGTATAGATATCGAGTAAGCTAGAAGATTAAGTGTATTCTTCATCCGGTTCGAGTATGAATATAACATTAAATTTGGTTTTGAAAATTAGTGCACAGATAAAAAGTGAGGTCACGCGACGCCACAGGCATTTACCCTATGAAAAAAGCTATGAGAAAAAGATCTCATTAATTGACTATTTTAGTTCTTGAACACGAATCTGAAAAACTGGACCTTCTCATTTGTCATTTTTCTATAAATTGTAGCACGAAAACGTCCCTTCTGATCGAAATGACGTCTGAGACCAAATTGTAGAGACAAAAAAAAAGTCTTTCTGGGAAAAATACACAAGGTGTTTCAATTTTGTAATTTTGACCAAAACTTGATGTTTTACGATTTCTATCAATTTTCAAGTGTCCATGTTTTTAAATACTCCAAAAGTTTGCATTATTTTTGAGTTTTACTTAAAACGTAATTAAAATATTGAAGATATGCTTTTTGAAATAATTCAGTTGAATCATTTGAATGTTTACTCAAAACTACTAGAAAAAATTTTCCGTGTATACTTTACCTTTCAACACGGGAGAGAAGGGATTGAACTCAGGCCTGCTGGGGTGAGAGGTAATCACGCTTACCACTACACCACCGGCGCCGCTAGTGTAAAACCTTTTAAATACAACAAGAACAATAACAACTTTGTCTCAGACGTCAGTTTGATTAGAAGTGACATTTTCGTGCTAAAATTTATTGAAAAATAACAATTGAAAAAATATACAACTTACAAAATGACGCATTTTTTTCTGCAAAAAATGTGAATAATTGCCCATAACACACAATTATGCTAAAGTTCGGCGCAAATCGTCTCAGGCAGAGTGAATTTTTATTTTTTTTTTATCTTATTTGGCCTGGAGCTGGTCATTTCTCAATCTTCTTTTTTCTCTTGAACTCAATGTACAGTGTATCTCAAAATTAAGCATACAGCTGTCCTTAACTTTTAGAAAAGAAGCTGTACGTGCACAATTTATAAAGAAAACATTTACCAGTTATCGCTATTGGGCTTATTTGGTTGAGTGTGTAAGAAGTTAGAGGAATTTAAGAAAAGTTATGTTATTTCAAAAATCATTTTTTCTTGACACACAATGAACCAATCCTTTTGACATTTTGCTCATTTGTAGTCATAATAAAGATTTTTCATGTGTCACTAATTTAACTAAAATCCGTTCACTACGAAAAAATATCGTTTTACTAAAATTACTCACATACATAGTTCATACAGGTTCCTATAACCATACCGATAAATCAATAAATATTTGAGCAAACACCAAGATTTAAAATTTCTATCTATTAACCAAGAAATTGTCCATTCAGGTGTGCGTTCTATTTTGAATTACACTATTCCTGCCCACTAGACTGATGCAAATTTTGACATTTTCGCTCAACAGTGCTCAAACGGTTCCAAATCGGGTCCTGATTAGTCTCCCAAAATTTGAACTAATTTGAAAAGAAACTGACTTGGCACAAACCATTTGAAGTTTATATAAAAATTACTATGGGAAATCCAAACTTTGTGTTCATTGTCTTCTTACCTTTTTCCATATTACACTGTTCAAAAATTCAAAAGATATTCTTATGGAAAATTTTCTCAGCTTCAACTTAGCAGAATATAGTTGTTGAGCCAAACGTCAAATAAAATAGTTATTAATTGTTTAAGAGATTGATAATCTTATGGCATGATCAAGCAGCTGTTTTGTGAGCAACACTGTATCTTGCAGTGTGACATAGTAGCCATGATTGAGTATAATCGTAAGACATTAGTAGCTTGAATTATTGATAACTTTTGATGCTTACATTATATTGAAAAATGGTTCAGGACAAAGTTGTAGCTGAGAAAATTTTCTACGAGCTCAGTTATCATTTTTTAAAGCAGAGCGATATGATAAATTTTTAGATGGATATGAACAAACCATTTGGTTTTCCTATAGTAATTTCCATATAAACTTCAAATGGTTTGTGCCAAGTCAGTTTTTTTATCGAATGAGTTCAAATTTTGTGAGACTAATCAAGACCCGATTTGGAACCGTTTGAGCACTATGGAGTGAAAATGTCAAAATTTGCATCAGTCTACTGCCCACTCACAATTACCTATATGGCCAACTTTACCTTCCTCACCACCCATTGTCCACCATCACGCTGGTGAAAAGTGAGCCCATCGACGTGACCCTCCTAGACGAATAAGTGGGTCTTTTCAACAGCGGCCCGTGGAAAACGAGCGAAAGCGAAAGAGAGCCCAGTAGAGTGAGGATATGTGACTGGAAAGAAAATCACCGGAAAAGCCAGCTAGCGAGATGTAATATCATTAGACATGCCAAAGCGTGGGTGAGGGCGCCGAGCACACAGCAGCGATCCTGGAGATCCTGGAAGAGCAGCGAGCGAACGACCCCGGCAGCAATGATGATGGCAAGGAATTCAATTTTACCGACCGCACTAAAAGCTTTCGATAAGAACATCCTGCTTATAGACCGTCGACCCCTACACCTCCCCGGCATCTCATCTCGTTCGTTACTCGCGCTGTTGTCGCAACGCTATCCGTTCCAGGAAGGGCTTCCAAAAACGCGCGCATGCTGTGTCTATTTTGGTTGATGCAGAAGGAAGAGAATGAGGGAGCGTGCATCAAGTACGTCACGCGAAATTTCCCAAAAAAACGCCCTTCCCCTTTTCGACACGTTTTTCCTATACGTAATGCATTGCTTGTCGTACATTTGTAATCCTCTCTCCCCCTAAGAGCGTGACGTACTAAATGGATGCTCCCTGAGCAGTGCTTTCCTGTTCCGGAGTTTTCGGGCATGGGAGCTCTAGGTACGTTTTATGGGAATATGGCGTTCGCTTTTCCATCACGTTACAAAAAAATGATGATGTTCTCGTTATCCTTTGGCTTTTTCATTCGCCGTTACACAGCGGCCGTGATGTTTATTTTGATCAACGTCGAGCTTCCCTGTGTGAATCACGTGCATGCTTTTTGGCAATAATGATGGGGTTGTCCAGATAGTGAGGTAATAGTAACTGCCAAACGTGTGTTTCTGTGAAGATTTTCGCACTTTCTTGGAAGTTATAAACGGAACTATACTACAGATGATTGATAATTTAAGTCAGCTTTGAAGCGAAACTATATACCGGCATCGGGTTGATTATTTATTTAAGAATTGCAAGATGAGGAAAATCCTGGTCCATTTCAAGCTATTTGATGAATTCTATAATCCGTAATCAATGATTATATTACATTATGAGAAATCCACAGGCTTAAAAAAACCACATATGTACCTCTAGTCTAGAACTGCTGGCCAATCTCTAAATGAGCTTTGTTTGACAAATTGCGACAGGCAAAAATTGAGTGCTTATTGGTTTAATTTACCTCCCTGGCGATTGGTAAGATGTTGACGAAGGCAGCATTGACCCTTATCTGCGTTCAAGATGGCGAACAGTACTGCTAGTGCCAAATTCCTGAGAAAGTCTCTATGAACAAACAACAATGTATGGAATTTTCCAGAATGCCAGAATGCTGAAGGATTTTTATTTTTGGTCAAAGTCTGAAGTGTCGTAAATTTGCCTCAGTCAAAAATTGTCAACCTTTTTATTAACTAGACTGGTCCTGCACAACATCTTCGTATCGATTCTAAATCCCCTGGGGAAGTGACCAGCTTTCGGAACATTACCGCTACTTCCTGGTTTCTTCAAGATGACTCGATGTTCGATACGAGAGGCCTCCTGAGGCTGTTGGGAGATAATTTTGGATCACTTCCTAGGTGGGGCTTTGGAAACGAAAGACTTCCCTTGCCAACACTAGGGTCAGAGCCCTGGTCATCAACTGAGAGAAGGACGAAGGGGTTACTACACGGGGGAACTGATTTCCACGAAGGAACGCTGCGTGCGAGCCTTCAAAGAGAGCTCGAGTTTTTCTCTCTGTTGTTTGTACTTTGAACAAACAGCGAGAGCATGCGGAATCTCCAAACAATTTGGGGGAGGCACGACAAGAACTCTCCGTATGTTTCTCCCCACATTGATCAAAGCGTGGCTTGTTACCACAGAAAGCCACACCCAAGTAACAATTTTGGTTTGATGAGGGTTCTGGAGACCATGATTTAGACTTGTAGCATGCTTTAAAACCTCGATAAAACTTGCAATGTTATTTGGGCAGTGTGCCCTAGCCGCTTACATTTTGTGCAGTTCATTACCTTTGGTACAAACAAGCGCACAGGTAATAGGATCATCCCAATCGCGACGTAATCTGGTAGTACTGACCCGGCGAAGGTCACACGAAATGAGTCCGAAAGCGTATGTAGGTCTTCTTCGTTCCAATGAGGGACACTGCATGCATTTGAATGCAGTCTAGTATTTTAATTTTCGGGAGGTTAGGATTCTTGAAGACACCCTGCCTTTCAGGAAATCTTCACGAGTCATACTCACTTCGGTAACAACTCCCTCGATTTCAACTTCGTTACTTGGAACATACACTCGATATTCCAACAAAAAAAAAGCTCAAAGGCCACGGTCTTGTTTGCCTGCACACGATCGCAAACGGTAACACGTAGTTTATTTGGTCTTACCTTCAAAATCTCGGTCACGACCATAGGTGGCAACAGTACATTTTTTGGAAAACCAGCGTCCAGAGCAAAACAAAACAGCCAGCACACGGGCGGTCGTGTATTTCCCCATTACAAGCAAACGGCGTAGCCCATTATTTTTCAAACAGATTATTGAAATTAAGTTTTAGCTGCAAGCTTGAGTGTGACAGTAATTTATCCACTCCCTTATTTAGGCATAATTTTAACATCTATTACAGCAATTAGTATTCATTCTTATTTTATAATTCCATGCAATAAACATCAAATAAATGCTATAATTAGTCTGAAATCAGCAACATTCTACATGACATAAATTTATGTCACACGTCTTGTCTGCTTCATTGTACGAAAACGTTCTGTCGCCTGCAGAAAACAGTTTAGAAATGTCTCGAGGAACAGGTGGAGCAGGGGGCAATGAAAGAGCTGGTGGAGAAGGTGGCTGTGGAGATCGTTTAACCTTTGGATACGCTCCGGTGTACTTATTGGTGGCTGACCCATCACCACCAGAGGTATTCATCGCCTCATAAGAAGGAAAATCCACCAGAGAATCATCGTCGGAAAGTGAGATCCCCCCGCCATCATTTAAAATATCCATTGCGCCGCGGGTACTCACGTACCACCGCAGCAGATTTATCTCAACACAAAGAAGAGGGAAACGGAAATAAAACTAGTCGTACCAGAAGCAGGGGACGAAAAATCAAAGATAAGCAACTTATCTCGGCACGCTAGCACACAGTGATACAGGTGGTGACTACGAGCTTGATACGTGGATGATGGTAACGATGTAGTTAGCGGTGAACACCTACGCTCGCGTCACTTTTCAAATAGACCAATCTACATTGATGGATTCTCTTCATCGACTCTTTCTTTCGTTAATAACTATGCTGCATTCATATTTCGTGCTAGTTTTTCTATATAGCTTGTTAAAAGAAAGTATTACTAAGCGTATTGGACAATAAGAACAACTGACCATGTTATTAAAGCCGAGTTATCAACTAAAGAGAAAGTCGATGAAGAGAATCGATCAATGTAGATTGGTCGCTAGAACGATGCGATGCGGCTGTGAATGGCTACTTCCCTTGAAGAGCGTCGCTGGCTGCACGAAGCACTAACACTTGATCACTTTTGAATTGAGCACTCTTAAAACGAATTACTGTGAACGGAACTAAAACACATTGAACCGCCTTGGCCGGACGCTCGACTGAAAGTGAGGATTTCTTTATGATCATTCCAAAATTTCTTCAGAATTACTTTTACTTTCAGGTTTTCCTGCAATAATCTTATGATTCTGTCCGATATTCCATAGAATTTTTGATCCAAAAAAATCGGTAATCTGTGCAGAACACATTAGTAATTTCCTCCACAAAACTCTTGAAATTCTCTCTACATTTGAAAATTCTCAAGAGATTTGCTTACATTTTCTCCATTATATTCTATGCAATACGCTTGGAATACTCCTGGAATTGTTTTGGTATGCCATTTAGAAATTAAAAAAAAAAAGTATTATCGCAAAATTTCCGTGGATTTAACCTCAGAACTCCATAGAAAATTTCAACTGAATTTCCGTGAAATACTGCTCAAACTTGAGTAGGATCTCTTGGAATTTCCATGGAATTTTCTTGAATCTTTCCTTAGAAATCATTTAGAACATCTTCTGAATCTCCTGAAACACTATTCAGAATTTCTATGGAAATATGCTCAAACCTTCCCAAACTTCTTAATATTTCTTCAAAATTCTTTTTTTTTATAAATTCTCTTGAAACTATCTTTAAACTATTTCTAAAATTTCTGCAAAGAAATGTTAATTAGATACCCTAGGAATTATAATCCATTTTTCCTCGCAACTCTCCTCACAATTTCTCGTTGAGTGCTTAATTTTTAAGAGATTTTCAGCCGTAGGCGAACATTAGGTATAGTTTCTGGATTGTATTTATATCATCATTAAGGTTGCCTTATTTAATTGAATTTGAAAAACCTTCCAAATTCCCTTGGAATGCTCCTAGAAAATCCTTCCTATTTGCTTGGACGCTAAAGTATAACTAAACAAGTGTTAATTATACGAAGCAGATAACTGCACACTCAATCGAAACTGACAGAAGTAGAACGAAACACACGAGAAACTTAAGGAATATGAAAAACGTTCTCACTGAGTGTAATCACGAAAATGATAGATTGACTGAATGATATGCATAGGTATAAAATCAGCGAGTGAGTCATCGTTGGTTCCCATTCTACCCATTTGGTTGAATTGTATCTCCTAACACAATATCATAATTGTGTTCAGGAAGCAACTATGATTCACCAAGTTGTCTATATCAAATAAGGGTCATTCCAGCTCAAGTGGATACACCACCTGTGGTCGATGTCACCGATTTGAGCCAAACTAGGCCAAAACGCTTATTTTGGCATTCTGAACAAACGCCTTTTTTGATATTGCGCTGAAGTGCCTACATCCCTCTCGGCTACAACCCTGGCTTTTCGATATTTTTAAAAATTTCATCTTTTAAAAGAGATGACTCCATAACCAAATAAGCTATTCGTGTTCTTAGATCGTCAATTTGAAGGTTTTTTAAATTTAGATTCTTAAAGGTGTACCCACATTTTGTTTTGGCTATAGTAACACCAGTAAACAGACTGATTACCAGCAGGTATCAAAATTGTCAAAAAATGGCCTATTTTCACCATGGGCGGGATTTTTTATTTCTTAAATTTTGGACTCAAATTTTCACCACACTTTGGAAAACTCTTCTACTAGATGTGTTTACAAGGACAAATGATTCGGACAAATATTTTTTTTTTTTAAATATGACCAGTTGAGTGAGTGGTAGTTTTGAGCTTTTCTGGTGAAAAATCAATGCAATTTAATATTTTATTTTTTAATGAATTCCTTCACGCCGATGGAACAATAATATTTTTATGTTATGTTGCACATGTCCTGGGCAGGATTCTCATTATATTAAATAACATTGATTTTCCACCAGAAAAGCTCAAAACTACCACTCACTCATCTGGTCATATCTCAAAAAATAATTTGTCCCAATCATTTGCCTTTGGAAACACATCTAGTAGGGGAAACAGCCCTATTGTTGTGGTACGTTAGCAGCGTTAGAAGCCTATTGTTGTGTATGGAGACCTCCATACACAACAATAGGCTTCTAACGCTGCTAATGTACCCCAACAATAGGGTTGTTTCCCCTAGACGAGTTTTCCAAAGTGTGGTGAAAATTTGAGCCCAAAATATTAAGAAATAAAAAATCCCGCCCATGGTGAAAATAGGCCATTTTTTGACAATTTGGATACCTGCTGGTAATTAGTCTGTTTACTGTAGTTACTATAACAAAAACAAAATGTGGGTACACCTATAAGAATCTAAATAAAAAAAAAAAAAAAACTTCAAATTGACGTTCTAAGATCACGAATAACTTATTTGGTTGTGGAGTAAACTCTTCTAAAAGATGAAATATTTAAAAATCTCGAAAATCCAGGGTTGTAGCCAAGAGGGATCTAGGCACTTCAGAGCAAAGCTCAAAACTACCACTCATATTTCAAAAAAAAATATTTGTCGAAATCATTTGTCCTTGGAAACATATCTAGTAGAAAAGTTTTCCAAAGAGTGGTGAAAATTTGAGCCCAAAATTTAAGAAATAAAAAATCCCTCGATACCTGCTGGTAATCAGTCTGTTTACTGTAGTTACTATAGCAAAAACAAAATGTGGGTACACCTATAAGAATCTTCATTAAAAAACCTTCAAATTGACGTTCTAAGATCACGAATAACTTATTTGGTTGTGGAGTAAATTCTTCTGAAAGATGATTTTTTTTTTTTAAATCTCGGAAATCCAGGGTTGTAGCCAAGAGGGATCTAGGCACTTCAGAGCAAAATCAAAAAAAGGCGTTTGTTCAGAATGCCAAAATAAGCGTTTTGGCCAAGTTTGGCTCAAATCGGTGACATCGACCACAGCTTTTTAAAATTCTGTACCCACTTGAGCTGGAATGACCCATATGAACTTTAAAATGATTTAGCAATTAGCGACAACATGCTCAGCTATCAATTTTCTCTTGATTCTGCGATCAGCGATTCTGCGAAACGAAATTATTAGTGTTGACCTGCTTAGTTTAAAAAAAAACGATGTGAAAAACTTTGTGCCGATATTTCCTGGAGAAAATAAACTCCCGACTTCTTCCCGGTTTTCCTGATTGACATGCCACCCTGTTAGTGTATGTAAATAAAACAGTGACCCTACAATTATTTGATTAACAAGCTAGACTGACTGATCCATCATTGTTATTAGCTGATCCTTAAATGTGCGGTGGGTGTATATCTTTAAGAAAATGCATTTAGATACTTTCGAAACGATCGATTTACCTCCGCACCACTACCCCAGTGCGAAGCTTTTCCAAGCCAGATGGTTGCCTTGATGTGTGCAGTGGAACATAGCAACGGAAGCCGGAGTTCGATACATCGCATTGGTACCACGTTCAACGTTCAAAGCTTCAAACGACACGGAAAAGAGTCACCTAGAACGAGCAAACCTATTTCGGAGCAATGTACAGGAGGATGTAGAAGATACAAATAAAAAGGTCCTCGCTTTGATGATGGGATGATGGAACTTGGAACACAGCAGCAAAGCAACCGTGATGGTTGCTCTTCTGTACCGGTATTGCAATTCCCGGCTGTATGCAGTGTAGTAGCTAAGGATATACTTTACACAGGATCCTGCGTTCCAGAGATGTACACTCACAGTCAGTGGGATCAAAGATGTGTGCGCATTTCACATTTTAAAATATTCGATATATAAAAGGAATTTGCAGTGTCTGGAACGATGCTCAGTAACACAGTAGGTTTGGATGTAAAGGGAAAGCACAGGGCATTCAAAATGGAGGGGGGGGGGGGGGGAAAGGATTCTCGGGAAGGTTTTTGGGATTTGGTGGGATGGAAAACTTTTTAATGTTTTGTTCCATGCATCCATCAAAAAGTTGCTTCTTCCTAAAGGAGGGGCGCGCTTGAAAGTGAGCAGCGAACATGCTAACATTGATCCAAGGGAAAATAATGGATGGAAGCAAGATTTGCATTCCATTTCTCCAATCTCGGGGTTTGTGTCTGTCCGGGGTAGATGCAGAACGAGATGGTCAAGAAGAAGAAGAAGAAAATGGAAAAAGATGAAAGTGGTTTCTTCTACCGGAATGGTTGGAACGAGTGCAATCCACTTCTGACAACAGTGTCGTACATTTACTTAGAATTGTGGGAAAACTATGGTTGGAGATGGTCAAAAACAGACAGGAACAGTGATACTTTCAACCTAATGTAAAATGTTAAGATTTATCTGCTAAGCCTATTTGCCTGGAGCCGACTGTGAATGTTTCAATTCTGTAGGATTTCTGGAATTTTTGACGAAACCTAACCAAAGAGTTCTTAATTTCTCCATTCTTGGTGACATTTCTGACGAATCCCTCGCATTTTAGAACTTTCAAATGTTTGTCCTTTGCAGCCAGTTATATGTAATTTCACATAACCCTTTCCCACTGTGGTCCCCTTTTATCCCGGCGGTACAATTCATTTTCCAACGCGTAAAGTCGACACCTTTCCGCTCGCCGGAATTTGAATTCGTTTTGCTTTGTAGCAAATATTTCAGACATTTGTCACTCGTCCGCTCTCTGGAGCGGACATAGCCCGTCGTCGGTCGCAATGCACTGCAGTGCACGAGATGATGACGACGACGACGAGGACGCTCAGATGGCATGATAAATATTCATCCCCACAAGTATGATTTCATTTGCATGTGAAAATTATCACTCCCCCGCGTGTACCTTCCGTCAACAGCAGGCAGGGCGCAGATTGCAAATGACAGAAAGGCAGCAGGACTTGGAAGGATCCACTCTCACGCTTGTCTCATTAAACCACTCGCTCGGCTGCCTCGGTGCTGCTGCTGCTGCTGCTGAATCCAAAACTTCTAAGCGCAATGTTATGAATACATGAATTTTTAGAATACCCGCGTACATGGTTTTAGCTTGCGGAAGTGTTGGCAATTTCTCATCTTGATGGTTGCAATATTTTGAAAAACCCCCGAGTCAACATGGGTCTTCCGGAAATTTGCATACCCACCCTGTTGATGAGTTGGAAACTTTTAAACTTTGCGTTCGGCGTTCGTGGAAAAGAGTCCTGCGAGAAACAAACTCAGCGCGCAGATTTTCCCTGTATCACACCGACGGACGGCCGTCGACAAGGAACGGTCAGGGCAGCACAGGTGTGACTCAACACGAAACGGTAAGCAGGATGTAATCGTTGAAGTTTCGTGGGGGTGGTGAAGTTTAATTAAAAACTTCCTGTTGTTATTTTTATTTTATATATTCGCTAACTTTTGTGACAAGGTTGTATTTTGGGTTCTGAACGCGGGGCAAGGCAGCGAGCTGAATCACTAATAGAATTTGCAATGACCTTTTCATCGTTGGTTTCTTATTTGCCGGAACGGAGTGTCACCAAGCGCAACCAGATGGAGAAGCTCAGGTAGAAACAAGTCAAGAAAGGTAATTAGTTGGCTGTAGTTTACCTTTGTCTGGATGAAGCGCAAGCGAGTTTGAAGAATGTGAAAATCAGATAAATGTCGCCGGCAGAGCGGAAGTTTAAATTCATTACAAAGTTGCATCAAAATGAGAGTTCACCGTTTGTCCAAAAGAAGAAGTAGCAGCAAAGAAGTCAAGATGTTTAACGGTAAAACTTGTATCACCGATTATTGCTAAACTATGTGATTGATTAGTACCAGCGAAATTTGCACAAAGAACCAAATGAATTGCTCTTGGGATTAACAATCTGGTGGCTACATCGTTGCGCTCATCGGGGAAGAGAAGGGGATTGTTAGGTTGACAAATGTTGCTACAAAAGACAGAGAACACCTTTGCATATCCGCAATCCATCTTAGAAATGGTGTTAATGTTAGTAGAAAAAGTATCAGCATTCACCGTGGTAAGCAATGTCATCATTTGATTGAATAGCGACACTCACAACTCTATGATATGAGTAAAACCATGATTTTCTGCTGTTTGCAAAAACGGTCACCACTAGGCCACCGAGCTTCTCAACGACGACGACAACGAAATGAAGCATCAGCAAGAAAACAACATGAACGAATCCATTCCTGTTTTGTTCAGTTTAAAAAAAAAAAACAAAGGAATTACCATAGGAGTTTCCTCTAAATTCCACATGTAAATCTTTTGAAGTAGTACCGTAAATTCTCAACGAACTCTTCTTGAGTTCTCTAAAAAAAATTAAAGAAATAGCCTTAAAATTCTCCTAAGTATACCTTTAAAATTAACCTCAACACTTTGTTCGAAATTTCCTGGAAATATTCCTTAAAATTCATTTGGAATTCTTATCAGAACTTGCATTGAAATCTTTTCAAAATACCATTTGGCTTCTTCTTACTCTCTTAAAATTCTATTCATAAGAACTTTGGAGTTCCTTACTTACCTTCCTTACAAATCCTTGAGAATTTTCCACAAAATAATTTTGCAATTTTAGTCAGAACTCTATTTGGAATTACCTCAGAATTCTGTTGGAAATTTACTTTGAATCCTTCTCATGATTCTCTTGGGATTCTACTCAGAACTACCTTGTTATTTTCCTCACGTTTCACCTGAGATCTGAAAGCAGGGCTGGTAGCGATCACTGCTGTCAAAAATAGTGATTTTAGTGACCATGTTGAAGAAATAAGTGACCAATTAGTGACTTATAGTTTTAAAAATAGTGACTAAAAAGTGACCTAAGAGAAAATAAATGTTTGATGTTTTAGACTTATTCAATAAGTACCGTGCCGATTCAAATTTCGGACACTTAAACTCGAATTTCGGACACTTTTAAAAGTTGATTATCTCGGTCGAATATGATCCACATGTCTTGTAAATTTTAAATTTTTTTGACTAGTGCCCTCCACGATCATCTAACATTATTACTTTGTTTCTAACTGGATGTAATATTTAATTAAAAATGAAAGTGTCCGAAATTTGAATCGGAACGGTATCTCATAAACACTTATGTACGATATGAACCTTTAAAGCGAAAGATTAAATAGAAATTTTATGGTCAAACCCACGGTATTAGTCAGGGTGTAACTGCAAAAACCTAGAAAACTGGGAATCCTCAGGAAATTTTCTTTTTCTTTAAACTACCTGGAAGGCTCAGAGAATTTGATAATTTTCTTACTAAGGATATTTTAAAGAAAAGAATGAATTTTAAAATACAAGCATTTAAATTAATTTTCATTCACACTTTGTACTTTATAGATCCACAGTGGACTAATATTCGGTAACTAATAAATTAAAAAAAAACAGAGGCTTGAAATGTTTTTTTTTTATTGGAACATGCATATTTTTTAGAAATTTTAAATTTGAAGTAGTTCTGCACTTAAAAGCTATACATAATACTTCAAGAAATTTTCAGAATCTGGACTCAAAATCTATGCACAGTTTTAAAAGCTCGTGAAGTTTTAATATAATTTCTAAGGACCTCATTTCAAGGAAGCACTGAAAAAAAAAACTTTCAGAAAAACATGAAATGCAATCTGCTTTTAAGGTAATTCTGAGGTATTTTAGATTTCTTGTGAAGCTTGATAGTTTTAAGTAGAATTTCAAGAAACCCTGAATTGAATTAAAATCAATGTTTAATGAAAACTCTGAAAATTTCTGAGGAGCAGAAATTCCAAGGGCCTTCTGAGGATAATTTTGTGTTTGTTGGAGAACACGAATCTGGAGCATAAGTACTTAGAATCTTCTTCAAAATACTAAAATACAATTAAATCTGAGAATAACGCCAGAACATCTTCAAAGAAATTCAAAAAAAAAATTCAGGAGGATTTGCCAAACAAATTTTGAGAAGAAATCTAATGAATTTGTGAGGAGAAATGCCAATGAATTCTTAGCAGACTTACAATGTGATAAGAATTCCAAGGGAAGTTTTGAAGTTTTTTGTAGTTTGAGAAACTAGCTAGATGGTCACAATACTTCTCATCAAATTCTGTGAAGTTTTCGAAGTTTTTCTAAATTTCTGAAACTTTTGTGCTCGCGCAATGTTCATGGAATTAGAACGAAATAATTAATGTTACTCTACGATATTCACTGAAGTTCAAGATTTTTTTTTTGAAGCCCATGAAACTTCTCTTAAATTATCGACACTAATTTAAAACTTTTTCAATAGTCTAGACTGCCCTGAATTTTCAGTATTTTTTTGAGAATTCGCAACTTTACTGAAATTGCCTTGAAGTGCCTTAACTTAAATATGGTTACCTTAAGTTTCCTAAATTTGTTTAATAACCCGGTATCTATTCATAATTCCCTGACGCATCTGACGTCTTCGGATCAATCATATAATTCATGAAATCAGTGTCAACATTTCAAAGGGGCGTAATTGCTTTTGTAAACTGACTTTAGCCGTCAATTTCTCGCGAATGATATCTTACCTCTCCAAAATTACAATGCTAGCTGGTAGAGGAAACATTCATCTACCTAGTGGTGTTATTATTTTTCATGAGTGAGCTTTTATTTGCGAGAAATCTATGGCTAAAGTCATTCTTTACAAATGCAATTACGCTCCTTTGAAATGTTGGCACTGAAATATCTCATCATTCCACGAAACTCCTTCTAAGTCTCTGCAAATTTGCTTAAATTAATGGGATTATTTTGAAGCTATCTGATCGTCCTTGAAGAACTCGGAACTTCCCTGAGTATCATGAAACTATCTAAATTTGTTAGAAGTTCTCTGGAATTTCTTGAAGATATCACTGCTTGCTAAAAGTTCTCGCATGTTTTTTTAAATAATGGAAATTCGTTGATTTTCTCGAATCAACTTAGCTACATTTTCGCGTTTTTTTAAGTTCTTGAAATCTCCATGATATAACACGCTTAAAATACTCTCGCGTTTTCCGAATGTTCATATAATTTTTATCACGTTCCAGAAATTCTCTCGGAGCTTTGCTGAAGTTTCCAGAAATTCTGTGAGTTTCTCGCAACTTCTTTAATGTTTCTACAATTTCCTTGAAATTATTTGAACTGCCTTTTGATTCTCTAATCTGGCTTGATGTTCTCGAAGCTTCCCTCAAGCTCTCAATTCTGCTGCTGGGATTTCCCGAGAGGATTCGAGAAATTGAATTCCGGTAAATACCTTTAAATCTCCCTGAAATTCCCTGGACTTCTGTGAAGTTCCTGAAATATTTCTAAAGTTTTCATAAACTCTCTGAAGGGCTCCGTACTTCCCTCGGAACATCTTCAGGGTTCTCGATTTTTTCAGCACATCATGGAACTATCCTGAATTTTTCTAAATTTACCGATTATAGATCTTTAAACTGCTCCAAAAGTCTGGACTAAAGCTACGAAAACTGCTCTTAAGATCTGAAATTCCCCAAAAATCTCTAGATTTAGCTTTTTGAGGTACTTAGAACGTCTTAAAAATTTACCCCTCATGTTTTCGATATTTCTCAAGTTCACTTGACACCTGTGAAGTTCTCTGAAATTCTAGGAACTTCATAAAAGTTCTCGAAAATTTTCAAACTGTTAAACTGTGTTAAACTTCAACATTCAATGGATTTCATTGTAAAGTTGTTTCTTTAAAACTGCCATGTCTTAAAAGCGTTTGGGTAAATTGCTGTTGTTTTTCATCTTCCAAAAACAAAAGCATATTTTTTACGCATTTAAAAAATATATTTTTTTATTATAAACCAGGAATATATCCATTAAAATACTGGAAAAACCTGAAAAACTCAGTTATTTTTTTTTAGAAAAATGGGTAGAGAAAGACGATTTAACGCCACAAAGCAAAGAACGATCAATCTTGAAATAAATTCATTTTAGATAGAAGAAAAAGTGACTTTAGTGACTTGCCCTTAAAAAAAGAGACTTTTTAGTGACTGGCTTGAATATCCTTAAATATCACTTTCAGTTTTCCTAAAAATTTCTCCCTTGGAATTATTCTCTGAATTCCAAGTTCCTTGAAAATTCTCATCAAATGAATCAGTTCAAATCCATAAGGTGTGAAATTTCCGCAAATCCCTTATTAATAGAAAAATCTGGGTTCTTTGGAAATATTCAATGCTTGCTTGACGTCTTGAATATTTATTTTCATTCCAAAGTCTTGAAAATGTCTCTAAGCTTTATTTTATTGCATTATGTCCAGGGTTTAAAACAACTTTCTAGTTTCATGTCCTCGAACCCAAAAAAACAATTCAAGTTTGAGAATGTACGTTGCTACTAATAAATAACAAGAGATGAAAAAAAAAATGTTTATACTATTCATTTAATAATAAAATAATAAAATAATAATAAAAACAAATTTGTGTAGTTTTGAGCGTAGAACGAGGGACGATTCTGAATAGGTCTAACTTTGTTCGCCCCTTCAATATTTTGTAATTTGTGAAAGGCGGGTGATATAAAATAAAAATAAAATTTGCATCAGCCTAAGTAAAAGAAAATACAGTTGATTGCATTATAAAATGTTTTTAAATTTCTGAAATGATTTTTTGTCAGGAAGTAGACACGCTGTCAAAGTTTTACTGTGGACGACAAATAATTTCTGAGTGCGTAGGGGCCATGAAGAAAAAGTTACCCTATAACTCCCCCTTTCGTCACGTTTTTCCTAAAAACCTTAAAACTCAATGTGAAGAAGTCTGGGAATGCAACCAAGGATCTTCTACTCAGGGCGTAAAAACGGTCGCTCTAAGGTCACCAAGCCCCTCATATCACCACAAATCACTACAACGGATAAATTTGGCACACGCAAACAAAACACTTCACTCTGGGGGATTTCTGCCAGAAATAAAATTTGATTCCTTAAGGTGATTTCTTGAAGAGTCCACAAATGGCGGCTATAAATGCACTTCCACCTCGAATTTTCAATTACATAAATCTCGGAAATTAGAGTTCCATTTCACTTGAAATTGCTACTACATGTATGCTGCAGCGCAGCAAACGTGGAGTAACAGTTTCATTGTAGTACGTGTCGTAGAAGCTGATATTTGTGCACTTAAAGTTTTGAAGTGGTAGCGAGAATAAGGATTTCACAGCTAACCACCTTAAGGAGGCCAAAAATTACATTAATGGCTGATAAGCTTTATCACATCATGATATCAATAATTGAAGCACAAATCCAGGATACTGTTGTTACATTACTCATAATTGGAACTCCGTTTGCTGCATTACAGGAAATATTGAGTTCCAGTTTCATTATTGTATGTTTTGTGAGAGCTGGCAGTTTATCTCTTAAAATGTCGAGGCAATAATGTGATAAATCAGAAATAAAGTTTCGACAGCGGTTCATCTTTCATACGTCAAACCTTCTAAAAACGGTAAAAAGCATTAAATTAATTAATTTATTTATCTTTATTAGGGAGGCTTTCAGCCTTGGGCTGGTTCGCCTCCAAAAAAAGGATTAAATTAAAAGTAGGAAATAAAAAATAAGTCTCACCTAAGACTTAATACGTTGCTTTTTTTATTTTAAGACTTAAGACTAAGACTAAGACTAAGACTAAGACTAAGACTTAATACGTTGCCTTTTATTTTATTTCGGTAGTTTTGCTAGGCCCTGTATTTTTATTTTTTTCAGAAAAACGTTCAATTGCTCAGCAAAAAATAAATTTTAATATTACATCCAAGAGGATGCACTTTAATCATGTCGAAAATCTCATGTAATTTTTATGGCCACAAAAATAAACAAATGCAGTAAAAGCAGTACTGTCAGTTCATGCACTGTATTAATGATAATTTTGTCCTTTTTGGCATATTTTGGACACGATTGAAGTGCATCCACTTTGATGTTATATCAAAATTAATTTTTTGTTGTGTGTGCGTATTGCACTATTATCAATTATCCCTATTTTGACCTGCACTTTCTCCTTCGCTATTTTAAAAATTACCGTATATCTTAGAATTAACTTTTAAACCGCAACCCACAACCGTCCTAGCGCTTTCCACTCCCACATGATTCAGAAGTTAAAAAACTTTCTAATTCGAATATAATTTCCCACACCTTCTCAAACGTCTCAAACTTGTAAACTCGAAACTATCGTGAAACAACTATAATCACTCTATTCCAGACCGGCAACAGTATCCCACCATTGCTGGCCTCATCCAAACTCCAACGTCATCAATCGATAAAACCGACAATGTCACCCGCATATCCTTCTTTTCGATCCCGCCAGGAGAAAAACGGTACACACTTCAAGTTGTACACGCCCAGAAGCAATACTGGGAGAAAAAGAACTTCTATGCAGGAATCATGAATCCATATGCAAGAGCACACCCCCCCTTCCACCGACCCGGCAGCATGTTGCATTTCACCTTCCCCTCACAACGGAAATCTTTTCCTAGTAGGTACTCGACAAGTTTAGTTCGTACCCAACCGATCCAACAAGTGGATTACTTTCTTCAGTGTTCTTTGCCCCCAGTAGTGGACTGCTGAAGCGACCACGGGGACAGGGGCTGAGGGACACTCGAGTCGAGTTGAGGCGAACAAAACTCTTGCATTTGGTAATTTCCTTCGCTTTTGCTTTTGCAGCAGCATCGTCGTCTTCGTCGTCGTCAGTTGTTAGAACTACAGACAGAGTCAACGCTAATAACAGTGTAGCCACCAGCAGATGCGGATTGGAGAGAAAAGTTCAAAACAGTTACATCACGGTGGGATGCGAAACTTGAAAACGTGGCGAATTTTTTCTTCTTCTAGGGAAACGGTGCAGCCTTATCAAAAGTGCAATGAATTCGGAGGATTTATGCTTTTGCTTTGGCAGTTCTTCTCTTTTTTTTTGCGCCACTCCGACGACGGTACGATGCGAATGTTTTAGATCATTAGGAAGTCATATTTTGCACAACTATGCATAGACCAACATAGGGCTAGCTAGGGTACTTACCACTTTAACCGGAGCGGCAAATATCGGTGCTGCTGGTTCGGCGTCACGTTCGGCCTGTAGCTGCAGTGCTCGTGCCTGCTTGTCGCGTTCTCTGCGCTCCATCCTGCTATCCTGCTCATCGTGCCTGCAAGAGCAATAGAAAAAGGAAACAGAGAAAACTGTGAGAACTGTTGTTCTATGACTGGAGCACGGCGATATAGTTTTGCAGCTTTTTCATTGGTCTCGAGGGGCATGTATGGGCGTGGGAGGGAATCGGGACGGAGGCTGAGGAAATGTTTTCCGAAGAAATGGAAGCTCGAGTCCGAAGGGAGATCATAGGCGGTTGTAGGGAATTTTGGGACCAATTATTTTCATTGGAACATTTTTGCAACAACAACGAAATGGAAGAAGCCAAATTTAGCAAATTTAGCGCAAATATTGGATTTTCGACCTTTGAAAACTTCGCCCTTTGGACTCGGATTATCCGGATATTTTTATATTTCAATTTTTTTAAATTTTTTTCAATTAACAGATCTGCCATTCCATATCAGGTCACATGGGCACCTGAAAACAAACTTTTTGACAAATATTCAGAACAGTAAAAAAGAAAACTGTTAAAGGGAGAATAAATTTGAAATTTCCCCATCCGGATATCCGGATAGTTACTATCCGCCTGATTACCATCTCAACGTTTTCTCAATTTATTTTATTGCAATATTGGGCACTAGAAAGCATGATTTTCTATGTACTGAATATCAATGCAACGATATTCCATTTGTCTGAAAGTAGTTTTATTATAAAAACTGAAGTATCCGGATAGTTGAAGTTGCATGGGCGCTCCTGGAACTCATTATGTCTGCGTATGTATGCGACATGAGAATGTTGAACTGTGCATGTGTGCTAAAAAAACACTTCCTATAATATAATCAAAAACTCCAGTTGGAATGACAAGTCCACAAGTATCTAGAGTATGCCAAATTCCGTCACCCCAGTGTTACTTTCTTGAGTGTAATCAGTGTCAAGATTTAAATAGTTTTATGGATAAGCTACTAGATGAAGACATCAGTTACCCTATTGAAGAAGTGAAATTCAAAAACTGGGTACAAATAGAACATTATTACCAGCTGGTTGATTGCTCGAAGTCTCCAGAAGAATTCGCGAGTCACTTTAGCACTCTTCTCAATGATTTTTCGCTCATTACTCCGTAACATGATCGCAAAAAAAATTCTGCACAGTTTGAAAGAAACTATCAATCCAGGAGAAGTCATTGTGTTAGCTGATTTAGCCGAAAATTATAAAATCACTATTCAAAATGAGGTTCAGTTCCATCATTTTGCCAGGAAAATGGTCACAATTCATCCTTTCGTCTACATTCCAGTGGCGTTTCCTTAACCTCAATCTACCTGTGCACGAACTCTCAAAATATAAATATTTATCCAAATATTGCTTGCAATAGATAGATATCGAGTAAACTAGAAGATTAAGTGTATTTTTCAACCGATTCGAGTATGAATATGGCATTAAATTTGGTTTTGAAAGTTGGTGCACAGGTAAAAAGTGAGGTTACGGGATGCCACTGTTACATTCATGCGAGAGGATTGCAATATGGACGTGGAGTAGCATTTTCATGCGAGCTCGCATGGTAAGTGCTCCTGTGACGGAGTTTCAAACCACATTTTTATTTCCTTCTATTTACATGCAAAGACTGGATTTTTCCATCGTAATTTGAACTGTATCTTATAGGAAAAAGTCTCAGCTTTCTGATGGTGACTTTCTTTGGTGACTTGATAACTTAAAAACGAAAAAAACCTCGCTGATGTTTTATATGCTGTGTAAAAAAGCCTAAATGTTCAAGGAAATATATAAAAATATTTTAAGCCCTCGGTCTACAAACTATGAAACCAATAAAAAACAAATACAATCAATATAAAGAGAGACAGAAGGATTAGTCTTCTTTTCCTTTATTTAACGTCGGTCTCTGTTCCGCAATCTAGTGCCAATCACCGACGGACATCGATTGCCATCCATTGACGGCAACCGAATGTGCAGGAAGGCAGCTTCCACACCTGCGTAGGATATCACATCCATTCAACACACATGGGCCGGGACCAACGGCTTTACTTCCCTTCCGAAGGAAGACGTGACCAGAGATTTTTATGCCTCAGAAAAATCCCACCGACCTCGGCTGAGATTGGACCCAGACCCATTGGGGTGTTAGAAAGCAGTCACGCTTACCACTACACCACCGGCGCCGGCTAGAAGGATTAGTAATTTCCATTTAATTCAACAACCTTATTTACTTATCCTTGACAGATACGCGTATTTCATCCACAATGTGCAGACTTCTTCAGTGTCTTGTACTAGTACTCGACTGAAGAAAATGTCGCATCTTACCGAATACCAATATATTAATCCAAGCACATTTTCACTTAGAAGTTGGTAAACTTAAATTTAATTTCCTGTAGGAGCAGATACTCCGCTGCTTACTCGTTGATGTGTCCTAGGTAGTAACTTGAAAAGCCATGTGTGTCCGTTTCCTTGATCCCTGTTGAGTAAAGTTAAATTCCGTTGTTTGTTGATCTTGAGACTCTCTGCAACATCCAAATTCCATGGTGTAGATACGGTTTGTAAAATCGTGATGTCCTCCGTCGATAATTGGTGGTCCTCTGTGAAGATGTGTTCTACAAACTTTCGATTTGAAATCATATGTTAGGCCTTTTTCCTCTTGCTTTTAAGCCTTATTAATCTCCGCTATATTTTCTTTAAATCTAGTTGCTAAAGTTCTCTTGGTTTGTCCTACGTATACTTTGTAACAATGATTACAGCTTATTTTATATATACCTGCTTTACCTAAAACATTAACTGGGTCTTCAGTGGATCCTAACAATGATTTAAACTGGTTATGTCAACTGGTGAAAACTAAATGTAATCCGAATTGTTTTAAAATGTGGTCTTAGGTTACAAGTAATATCTAGATTAAATGGAACGGACATTTGTTTCAAGGGTTCAGGTGCATCGAGGGTTGTAAATAATTTCCTTTGTAGAATTCTCGCTTTTTTATCGATTATTACGGCCATTTTATGCCGAAACGAATGGTTGGAAGTATAGCGGATAACTGTTTTGGTGCTTGTTGGTTTTCTGTAAACTTCGTATTCAAGCGAAGAAGATGATGACGATTCCCTGATGACTAGAAGATCGTTCTCGAGTTTTCCGTCTTTTTCTGCCTCGTGAGTGAATTTGATATCCTTGTGAATTCTGTTGATCTCATCTAAAATTTGTGGAAGGGCTTCCCGTTTAACTACGCAGAAGATATCGTCAACAAACCTCCACCAACAGTTTGGTAATAATCCTTTCTCCTTCAGGATTGTCTCCCAGTTGGCCATAAAAAGTTCACACAGGAAGGGGGATAGGGGGTTTCCCATTGGAGGCTCCTTTCGTCTGCTTGTAGAAGTTACCTCGGAAAGAGAAGTAGTTCTCTTCCATACAAAGGCGGGTCAGCTTAAGGTACGTCCGAACCTTGTTTCTCCATGCTGCATCCTCTCGTTGTGTTAATAGCCAGTCCTCCAAATGGTTGATCGCTTCCTTGACCGGTACGCTTGGAAAAAGAGCTATGACGTCGAAAAATACCATAATCTCGTCCTCGTTGATGTCTTCTGAAGATTGTAGTTGCTGGGCGAACTCCTGGGTGTTACTAACTGCTTTACTCTGGAACTGATTTGGCATACTCTGGAACTCAGTGACTAGCCACTTCGCTAATTTGTGGGTGAGGGAACCAACTGCAGACACGATCTCTCGCATTTCATTCCCCGGTTTGTGGACTTTGGGGAGACCTTTGATCCTGGGTAGAATGGAATTGGATTCCCGTAAACGACCTGCTCCATCTCCTAATATTGATTTGCACTCATTCAGTACTTTCCCACGCGTTTCACTATGTTCTGTAAAGGGTCTACTCGTTATTAATCTTCGTTGGCATCTGATTGTCGTAATCGTCCTTGTCCATGATAACGACCGCGTCCTTTGTCTGCTTTCACATAGTATACTGCTTTACTTTTCAGCTCCTTTACAATCCGAATTTCCTTTTCGTTTTTGCGACTTTGTTCCTTTCCGTCCTTGATTTTGTTCGATGTGATACTCCTGACCGAATTCTGTGATGATGTGGGAAGTGTCTTGGTAATCGCTGTCTCTACGTCAATGATGATCGGCTCCACGTCTGGCTTGGTTGTAACCGCGTATCCTAGCTTGTTGAGGTGCGTCAATTGTTGTTCCGTGAATGCGTTCGTCGATCGGTTGACAACCAACCCATCAAAGGAGTGAACCCTTAGCGTCGTGGTGATGGTGGATGGGATCTGCTCACCCGTTCGGTGTGCCGTCCGTCTCCGTTGAGACTCATGTCGTAGTCTGTTTAGCTTCCTACCGTGCAGCTTCCGTTTTCAATCCTTTTCGCACTTCTCTGCTACCTTGGCCCTAGACAGAAACTCCTGGAATTTAATTGGATACTCCTTGGCCAATTTGAGATGCAGAGAATAACATTCCACAGTCTTCATGTCCAGTTTGCTATATAGTCGTCTGATACTATCCTTGATGAACTCTGCTTCCATCCTCTTTACTACGCTGGGTGGGGTGGTGGTCCGTACCTTAATCCTATGACGTATAGGTATTACATTATATTTTTGGCATTTCTTCAGAAAGGCTACGTCCTTATGAAGCAATGCGATGGTTTTCTTCAATCTGATGAATTTATTTGGCTCCAACAGCAATCAATGTTTTTCAAAACAAAATCCCGATTTTAAAGTATCATTATATTTTTTTCTAAACAGTATTTATAATTACAGTCACCCCAGTATTATATGCCAGCTAGTCACTATTATGGGTCAGTCAGTTCTGCTTGTTAATCAAATGGAAGTGACCTATGATTGTGGGTGGCCCATAGTACTGGGGTGACTGTACCTTTCATTTCGATCTTTGAAATCGGTCTTTTTTTTGGACCACCCTAACACGAAAATGGTCAACCTTAATAATATTTTGCGATAATATCACCTTGCTATGGAATGGCTGAATAGTGATTCATGGATCTAAAACCATTGTGTTCAGTCGCTGATGTTTTACCCTGGAAAAATTGTGAGGTTTCGATGAAATCAATAGTTTTAAAATTGCTCCTCGATATTCTTCGCCGGAAACATTCCGCTATCAACAATATTAAAACCTTACAACACCGCAAAATTTCCATAGCAAAACCCATTCCGAAGACTCGACCTGGTGCACACAGCTGCTACAACCATGCGACACTTATGGGAACCAAATTGGTGGCACCAGCCATCCCCCTCACGGGCGGAAGAAGAGCAAACTTGAAAGTAGAAAGGAAGGAAAAATTTGTATGCCAGTCAGAGACTAGATAAGAGCGAGCCCCACGAAGTTGAGTGAAACACAGAAGACACAGGTACAACCAGGTAGACGGAATGTTCCATGCACGTCGTGGAGCACCGGAGCAGAGGCGGAGGACACGAGTACATTCAATATTCAAAAGCTCCCGTGCGCTCATGCTCCATTCTCGTTCTTCTTTTTTGCCCCGGTCCAGGTTGGTGTGTCTGTATAGATAAGGGAAGCTACCCGGGAAATCAATTATGCATAAATTTATGACCGTTGCCACCAGTTCGAACTAGGACATCCTCGACGGAATTGACTGATTGGGGGGGGAGTAGGACCAGCGGGAGACGAAGCGGAATATGAAAGGTCGAAAAATAGACATAGAGTCCTGACTTCCTCCGAAACTGGTTTCCTGCGTGGGTATATCAGGCCAATATAAATGTACTGTCAGAGGTCACAAGCAAACAATACGAACAATTGGAATCGCCGGCCAGTGGTGCACTAATAAGCCAGTAACGCAAAAGGGAAAACCGGAAAACTACCGCCAATTGCTCGACTTCATAGGAGTTGGGAGCCGCAGTCGGTTCAAACGGTCCGGTCGGCGGCATCTTGCGATATATTTTATGCACCATTTACTCGCCGTGTCTTTCTTCTGCTGCTGCTGCACTCGTTTCCATCGGGGAAGGGGTTAGTAGAGCGCGAAATAAAAATATCAGTGCAGCTGGCAGGCAGCAGTAGCGCAATGGCGGCAGTCGTACCTAATGGATATCAATTTACATTGTTCAAGCAATGAACACAAACAAGCACGATAGAACAGGAGGGAGGGACTGTTGCTTCTCTGTTGATTGAGGGTTTGTTGTTGCCGGTACGACCTCGAAAGAACGTTGATTGAGCCTTTACAGAAATTGCAACCTGTGGGCATGTGTTGCTTGCTACACGGTCGGTCGGTCGGCGAGGCGGAGGGTAACGTGGAAAACCGCAACCTGGGGTTGACATGTTATTATGGTCCCAGATTGTTGGGTAACGTATAGCAAATGAATAAATATGCAGGATTGTAACCAAACCTATGGTTATGAAGTTCGGAATTGGAGCTAATGCATAAGTTGTGTGGGTTAAGGATGAATGATGAATGGAACGGTAATCAACTGATGGTCTTCGGTAGACAATTTCAAATCAAACTTTGTGTCGGCTTATAACAATTGGCCGAACTGGGAACTCAGGATGCAAAATATTCGTTCAGTACAGTGAATGTTACTTTTCTGTTTGTATAAAAGACAGATTACCAAGATTTATGATTGTTGCAGAGTTTTAAGCTAGTAGGAAGATAGTTTCAAGAAAAATCCTAAGAATTTTGATGGAATTTCAAGCAGTTAGGCAAAAAAAATAAACATATCTCCAAAGAAACTATGAGTAGTGCTCTAAGATAAGCTGAAGAAATTTCAAAGGAATACTAAAGAGAGTTTCAAGAGAATTCCAAGACAATTCCAAGAGATCCCAAGCAACAATTTTTGTTTTATTTAAGTTTTATAGCAGTTGATATAACCAAATTATAAAACCTTCACTGACGACCACATTGCTTTAACAATCTCCTGAGAACCGCAATACAGCCATGTCATGGCCAATTGGCCCAGTTTTAATGCAGTCATTAAAACTTGATATGCGAACTACTTTAGGAGCATAGGATTTATGTCAGTTTTATCACACTCTAGACGTGATTGTTAAAAATGAAAACATAAAACCTCCTCCAGGTCAGAAATTTTTAACAGCCTTCTAATGATTACCATAAAACTATATTACAACCGCATAAATCGCTCCTGAAGAAGTTGAAAAAACATGATACGCAAAACATTTTGACAACTTTGAAGGTTTTAACTTGGGGTTTTTGGATGATAGTTAATATTGAGAAATATTTTATTGTGGTTTTATTCTTTCGATGTTTGATGTGAAATCATGATCCTTGTCAGTTGGTAATAATGGCTGATATTATTGTACATTGAAAATAAGACGACTTTATTATAATTTTAAACCAATCTGTATAGGTTTCACAGCATGCCGTGCAATATTTATGGTGATTATTATACCAAATAAATTTAGTGCGCCATATGAATACTATAATATAGGGATATTTTTAATTTGTCTGCATTAGCACCATGCATTAAAGAGTCATTCAAAGATTATCTATTTAGTACAAAACTGTTACTACTGTTGAGCAATAACCAGTCACATATTATTTAATTATACATAGAAATATGAAAGTGTTTTATTGCCTATCAATTCAAGCGTAATTATTCATACTGTGTGAAATTTGTTCATACGGCGACATTTTTTTTCGTTATAACTTGCTACTTCTTAAAAATACCTCAATATAACATATTCTCCTAGATTGGAATTCTATAGCATAACATAAACCTAATGGTTGTATCTTAGCATTTCGTAGTCCAAATTGAGAGCGTTAAGTTATATTTAAGCTATATAACTAGCTTGCTGGTTTTATTCGGTACAGCGAATCAAAACAAAACAAAAACCATGACCACCTGTCAAAAAGTCAACATTCCAAGCGATCCTCCTATTTTCGCTTGTAATCAAGATGTAAGAAATGCTTATTGGATCCACTAAAAGCTTTTTCAATACAAGGTTTAAAGACGTGATGTCAATACTGACCATCTCCAAACGGATTTAGTGAAACTGTCGGCGTTGCTTTAAGAAGGGTTCGTGGATCTTTCGGAAGTGTATCGGAAAGCCGCTTGTTCAATATTTTTAAGAGCTCCTTCACCGCACTGTGCCTTATGTAGGGATCGTATAACTGTAGTTCCTCCAGGAGTTTCATATTGTCGATCGTCTCATCTTCATCGTGTTCAGAAGCACTGAAGGGGTTTTCATTTCATATATCTGAATAGATTTGTTTTTTATAATGACAAAAAATTTCAGAGTATTTTTTGTTGTAGCAGTATATTTCTTATCTGTGAATCTTAGGCCTCTGATAAAGATGATAGTTGTAATGAAGCTTTAATGAAGGTCTAAGACTGCTTCAAGTTTTATATCGGTCATAAAAAGTGTACCATAAAACATAATTGTATGTTTTGTTTTGGTTTTATTCTTCAGTTATAAGTAGTGATGCAGAACCACCTTACAGCTACCGTTAAAACTATGAAGTCTGAGTTTTAATTTAGTAGTCATAAAACAGTTTTATAGACGACTTGACGGCCTGATTTTATGACAAGCACACAAAACCGTAACACAACCACAGGCTGGAAGGGATGCTATGATAAAACAATGATAAAATAAGAATAAATCTTCCAAGCATTTAGATTGTTACTTGGGATCCTCCTAAGGGCATTTTGAGAAGAATTATGAGGTGAAATCCAAGAATTTTAGGAGAATACATTTCTTAATTCTCAATGGCATACGAAGATATTTTCGAAGAATATTTCAAACAAATTCTTGCGAGAATTATTAAGAATGCGAAAAAGTAAATTTTGAAATCAGTCTTGAAAATAGATTAAGAAGGTTCGATTTTTTCAACTAAGCAAATGTAATGCTTCCTTCTTCTAAAAATGAGCAGTTCTTTTGTGTGATACTGATTTCAGAAATGTTTCAAATAATTGAAAAGGAATTTGACCAGTTCTTTCAAGTTGTGCCGATTTCAGAAATTTTTTAATCTATAGAGGGGAAATGGCTCTAATGTTGGCCTATGGATCTAAGATTGGGCCCTTCGCTAAAAATCTGCTATTTATCAATTTTATCTAGATGAACGCGTCATTGGGACGGTACTAATGGATATTTTTGGTCGCTATTGAAAATTTAGTCGATTGCTGATTTTATGTATGGGCCCATATTAGGGAACTTAGGCCATCATTACATCCATTTCCCCTAAAATGAATAAAAATGAATTTCGGTCTGTCTGTCTATCTGTCTATCTGTATGTATGTCTGTATGTCTGTGTGTCTGACCCTTTGACTACTGAACCGATCGGCGTGAAAATTTGTGTGCATTTTTATAGGAATGCTTTCTTCTTTTAAACATGAGCAGTTCTTTCGAGTTGTAAAATTCGGCGAAACGACTAATTCGGCGAAATGACCCATTAGGCGAAAGTTCTTCGGCGAAACGTCCTTCGGTGAAATGACACAGCCCCGTACTTAGGATAATTTCAAAGGAATACTGAAGAAGACTGAAAAAAGAATTTCAAGAGAATCCCAAAAAAAAAATAACGGAAGGATCATATTCTGAGAATAATTGAAAAAAATGCAGCAAAATTTAAATTAAATTCTTAGGAAAGTATCAGGAAATTTCAGTTGGAAAATCCCAGGGACTTCTGATGATAATTCCGAAGGATTTCCGAGGAGCTTTTTGAGCTCAAAACAAAAAGAATTTCAATGGAAATTAAATAATCGAAATAGGGGAAATGCAGGTAATGTTCGTCCTTAATTTGGGCCCATACATAAATTCAGCAACCGACCGACCGAGTGATTTTCAATAGCAACCAAAAATATCCATTAGTAACGTCCCAATAACGCGTTAATCTAGATAATATTGATAAATATCAGATTTTTAGCGATGGGCCCAATATTAGATACATAGGCCAACAATTAGAGACATTTCCCCCTATGTAGTTGCACAGGAAGAAGGATTCCAAAGAAATACTTAGGATAATTTTAAGGACATTCAAAAAAAAATTCCATGTTTGAAAAATATATTTTTCAGTTTCTCTTCGAAATATTGAAGAACAGAACGCTAAAAACATAAAACTTAATCATGAAAAATTCTTAAGTTTAATTTCAGAAACTTTAAAATAAATGTGAGTCAAAAATTAAATTCATGATTAAAAAAACTTGTTCATCCATAAAAAAAAAAATCCACCATATTATTTATTGATTTTTCCCGGTTCTTCCATTGAATTCCCAATTTCATTTAGAGGGAATGACACTGATGAAGATTGCACATTGTAGTTGAAATACGTATCTGTCACAGATACCAAAATTAATTAAGTGGAATTAAATGGAAGATAAACTTTTTTGCTGTTTTATTTAAGCATTCTGTTAACAACACAATTTCATTACTTAACATTGAATTCCCGTTTTTACCCGGTTTTCCCTGTTACTTTTCAAATTTCTGATTAATTTACGGTTTTTCCGGTTCACTGGCCACCCTGGAATGTGAGAGAAATCATCTAAAGATGTGTATTCAATATCCCAGAAATGAAGAAGTTTTCTAAAATTTGAGACATGAAAAGTTTTAAGCGATTCTAACATTATCAAAAATATTCCAAATGCCTGACTCTGGCACATTGCAAATTTGTTTTGGATCTCAAACTTATTTTGTAGTATTCTATAGTATGGAAAAGTAAGAAATTCCGTGGTTGAAGAAATATTCAAGATATTAAGAGAAATATTCAAGATATTGAACTTCGAATGTCTATTAACCTAATTAGAATATATCTACAAATATAATAAGGTTCCCGGTTATTTCCTGGTCCTGCGTGAATGGATTTTCTCAAAGTGGGGAGACAACCAACAAAAGATTAAAAACCGCAGCTTTAGAGCAAATGACCAAGCCAGCTACTGGCTCAAATTAACTGAAAATATCATCAACTTCGATCAAAAATTAGCCAAATGGATTTTCTTTGCCAGTAAAACAGCTTGACAACCCAAGGTTAAGAAATCTACTTAAACAAATTACCCCATCAAAACCAAAATCACCAAACAATGGAACAGACAGCTGCCCTAACATCACCCCCGAAGAGTTCTGCACCAAGAGTCAACTCGAACCTGGAACGTAAGAAAACTGTCCCGTGCACACAGTATGAAAATCAACAAACGACCTACACCCTTCCCCTCACTCAACCCCCCCCCCCCCCCCACCTCTACCTCCTCCAAAGCATCGTTAGTAAATTATGCATCGGAGTTTGTCCTATTTAGCAATACTCGCTTGAACTGTCCGTTCCATATAAAATGCCAACCGAAGAGACAACACAAAACTCCTAACGGCTCTACCCCTCGCCACGCCAAAGCCAAAGCCAAGCTTGGTTTGATTGTTGCGAAAGTTGTCCTTGCTGGGGATGGTTAAATATTTAACCTCAACCGGCTCTCCCTGGAGTCTTCTTTGCTCCTCCTACTCCGCCCCAAATGCCCTTGTGAAATGGAGGGGTATTTCCCATCTACGATGGGATCCGAATTAGGAATCAAAACCGCACTTCACGGCCCCAATGAAGCTCCAGGGTGGGTGACAAAATGGATATAAAATACTGAGCTCTCTGCCTGGCACACATCCATTTCCAGAATTTCTCATATTGCTCCTCAGAGTTTACTATACCCCGTTCCGTCTCCGTCGTCGGTCGTTGTGGATTTTCAGGGACCAAGGCATTTTCGAGACCTTTTTTTTCGGAGGGGAATCCATTCGATCTTTGATCGACCGTTACAGGAGATGGGATGCTCGCATAAAACAAAGCACCCCAGGATTTGATTGGCAGTGAGAAAACGTGGCTCAATGTCGAGATGAACGGTGAACAAGGTTCCATTCGAGTAGACGTATCCGTCCTTGCACTCTGGAACCTGAGGGGGTGCATGAGAGTATACAAATTAAAATAAGCAATTCATATATTATGGATGCTTATGGGTAGTTTGGTTGAAGCTCCATGTAGCGAACGAAGCGGGGGAAACAGATGTTCCTACCAATAGATAGTGGAAGTAGTAGTAGTAGTAGTAGTCGATAGATGAAGCGAACCTCCAGGCTGATGGTGCCATCGTAAAACCTGAAGCACTGCTGCCATGGGAAATGCAAGAGACAGAAATTAATTATATAATACGAGCAGAACAGAACAGAACGGAACGGAACGGGGGAGACCCTGACGGTTCTACTATGGTGCAGTGGCCATGGCAATCGATGGCATTCGATGGTGGTGGTGGACCCGAGACGCGACAGAGTATGTGTCTCTCTGTACATCACATATGTATAAAAACGTTCAGTGTGCGTTTGGAAGTGCAACAGCAGTGCTTTTTGGGGCAAGTCAGTTTGAAGCAAACACCAATGATGATGTGCCAGAACAATGCCAGCAATGAAGCATATGAAGTCATAAATGGACGAGGAGAAATGTTAAATAAATTAGCAATTTGCATGTGGAAACAGATTGTGCCGAGAAAGCCAACCAACGGTCAATCGTAAATATTATTGGGTTAAGGGTTCAGGGATTTTATTCTATAAGTACTGATAATTATGGAACCTAAAACCAAGTTGACGAGATGGTTTGTAACAGTTCAACTGAATAGAGCTGCAAAAGTGACAACGGCACGAAATAACTGTTTTCACGAATTGCTTTCATCAGCTCTAATCGAGTTCCGGAATCAGATTATTAGATTACGCTATCAACTGCTACCGTCAATCAGACACCGACGACATTGAAAACAACACGACGGAGTGTAATATGGAGCACGGTTCGAAAAGGGTACTTCAGTTTACAAACTATGGCAAACTATGTACCTCTACCCCTGACTCAAGCTCGGTGAGTTCGGTGTGTGTGTACACAGTAAAATGGACGAAACCTGACCGGCTGTTTGATTGAACGGCGGCGTAGCTTACCAAGCTCCTACAGTTTTTTTTTTTTGCTATGATTCTCCGTTGATTACCCCACCTCGGCTCCGTGCACTACCAGTAGCTGCCTACTACAGCTGGGTTAGAGTGCTGCTTGCTGGGTGGACGACGATGGACGGACGGACGAACGAACGATGAAGCGCTCGAGTCGATGAATACATAGCGGAACGTTTTACGCTTGTTAGCCAGCAAACAACTGAATTTTCAAATTCAACGGATTACGACGACTGACTGGAGGAGAGTGGCAAGGGCTGGTGATGACGACGGCGACGGCGGTATAACGTTTATGAACAGCTAAGCAGCTAAACCACGACGGCTGTGTTTATGTTCCGGTTCGTGTACTTTCGCCGCCACGGGTGTACTCCCAATCTCGATAGATTATTGTGGAAAATTTACACAGACTCACAAACGTGGCCGTTCGTAAGGGTGAGGTAGAGGGTTTTTGATTGATTTCGATGTTATGCTTCCTCGGTTTGTATGATTGTAACTTCTAGCTTATGGAGAGGAACAGTGCGAGAGGTTGCATATCTATTAGAATTGAGTTGAATGTGTTGCCTAGTGAAGCTGAAATAGTTAATCATTCAACTTGAGCCTATTCCTGCAATTTAACGATCGTTTAGATCTCTATTCATGCATTTATTATCGACTTTTAGGCGGTCGCAAGTAGCTCAAAAACGATGAGAATTTATCCATAGTAATTTCCATACATATAAACTTCACACGGTTTATGAACAGTCAGTTTCTAACCAAATGAGTTCAAATTTTACGAGGATGATTCATTTGAGTGGAGTGGAAATTCCAAACTTTACATCACTCTATTATTCAAATTTAGGGCGGTCACTTTATTTAAGAATTTAAATTCCGGTTTGTTTTTCCCGGTATTCCTAAAAACTCCCTTCGAGTTCATCTACGAACTGTCATTGATATCTACACAGAACTGTCCTGGCATGGTTGGGAATTCCCTTGAAATTCTACTTAGCATTCTTAAATTCTGGTCTGTTACTAGATTTTCAAAATTTGATCCGCGAAATTCACGATTTCTCTGAAACTGTTTGCATTGCTTAAAAATACAATTTTTACTACTACTACATGGCATTTCAAGCTTATTGCTAATAGCATATTAGCGTTTTGCCTGCTCTCAGCACTTCCACATTTTAGTCAAGCTTTTTAACAAATAGTCCAACCCGAAAAATTTATAATAGACCGGCGGGAATCGAACCCAGCCGCCTCCAGCATAGATTCGCTTCGAAGCTGCGCCTGTACCGAGTGAGCTAAGGGAGAATCGTTGTTTACTTTTGAAAAAATAAATAAATAACAATGTACCATCTTCAGATATTTATGCCCTTAGTAGTACACATTCTGAGTAAATAGGGAACATCACAAAACACCCTTACATTATGAAATCCTATTGAATGAAATCGGCCTATATTTTCCGGAACATACTTTTTTTAAATATAATGCATTTTCATTTCAAACACAAATTTTCTTGAAAACCAACCTTTGCGTCCCTGAAGTGCTTTGCGGTCCAAAATTGTATTGTTCATTTGGCTCTAGTTTTCACAATTGTTTACTGATTCAAACCAAACACCCTGCAAATAATCGAGAAATTATCAGAGCTCCGTAAGTCACACTTGTTGGTCACGTCGGAGTAACGGTTATTCATTGGGGTTTGTCCAATTATCATATGAGACATTTTCAAGATTCTTCTTATTTATATTATGAATATAGCATTTTTCGTTGTCAATTCATAACCGAATCGTATATATGTGACTTTGTGGATCATACACGACTTATTACCATGTATACCGGAAAGTCTAGGTTATCCAAATCGTCCAGGACATCAGTTGATTTGTTCTACTAGATCAACCAAGACTGCAATAATGTCTGTAGTATCTAATTAGGTCCTAAAGATTCAAATAGTCTAATAGGATCATGTATGACCTATTGTCATGTATACTAGATGTTCTAGGTTCTCGAAATCGTCCTGGAGATCAGTTGATTTGTTCTACTAGATTAAAAGAGATATCTGTAGTATAGAAACAGATTCATAGCTACTATATGGATCATGCTCGACCTATTTCCGAGTATTCCAGATGTGCTAGGTTCTGCAAATCTTCCTGGAGTTCAGATAATTTGATCTACTAGATCAACCGAGACTGGGACAATGTCTGTAGTATCGAAATACTTCCAGACAGATTCACAGTGACTATGTGGATCATGCATGACCTATTGCTATGTCTACTAGATGTTGTAGGTTCTCCAAATCCTCCTGGAGATCAGTTGATTTGTTCTACTAGATCAAAAAAGATATCTGTAGTATCAAAACAGATTCATATGTACTATATGGATCATGCTCGACCTATTTCCGAGTATTCCAGATGTTCTCGGTTCTCCAAATCGTCCTGGAGTTCGGATAATTTGATCTACTAGATCAACCGAGACTGGGACATAGTCTGAAAGATCGAAATACTTCCAGACAGATTTACAGTGACTATGTAGATCATGCATGATCCATTACTAGGTATACTAGATGTTCTAGGTTCTCCAAATCGTCCTGAAGTTCAGATGATGTATTCTACTATATCAACCATGACTGGGATAATTTCTATAGTATAGAAATATGTCCAAACAGATTCATACACACTTAGAAATTTTAACCGACCTCGGTAATTTTTTACCGAACTTTCAACAGCTGAATTTTTTTTATTTTTATTAGATTTTATTTTCAAAACATTGACTTGTGTTAAAAATTAAGTCTTGCCATTGCTGTGATGTTTTCCTTGATTTGAAGCTTTAAAACTAATGAATTAAAAAAAATCCTGATTTTTACCGAATAGTTCAGCTGTTGAAAGATCGGCAAAAATTATCATTTCTAAGTGTGTAGTGTCTATGTGGATAATGCACAACTTATGTCCATGTTACCAGAAGTAGAAATAAGTAGAAATTATCGAAAATATTTTTTGTATTATCTAGCTAGGATGTCCAAATTATTCTGCAGTTTTGATCCTGATCGTTATCCTTAGTTCATCAGAGACGGCTAGGCTATTTTGTCGAAAGATCTGTATTCAAATTCGCTCACAGAGCTTTAACACATTTTATGAAATACAAAACAGCATATATAGAGCATAATAAGATCTCCAAATCGTCCTGGACAATTGAAGGTTTACCTGCTCAATTAAATTTTGCTCGATGTCCCGAATAATTGAACGAATCCGTAGAGCTTCTTGGGACCTCAAATCATGATGTGAGATTAACAGGTGTGTTAACAAAACATCTTAGATTCTCCAAATCATCCTGCAGTTCAGATCATGCTGTTCTATAAACTCAACAAGGTATTGTATGATGTCCCAATCAGTGGCGTCTCGTCCATATGTGCACCTCGTGCACTGCACAGTCTCAAATTTTCAAAAAGTAAAATTTATATTTCATAAAAATTATGAGGCAAAAATTTAATACTCAATTAAAACCATTTTTGTCCGCCCTATTTATTGGTTTCATATGGATAGTAACTGAATTATCCACCTCATCACTGGATAGTAGCTGAATTGTTTACCACATCGCTGCTCAACCTCCGTTTTACCCACCACTGAAAGAAATGTACGTAAAACAGAAGCGAGGCATAGCGATCTTGTTTTCACGTACGGGCACGCTGGAATTTTACCACGTGCAGACAACACTCTTTATTTTGTGCACTTCTATCTTTGCACAGTTTAAAGAGAAGAGAATAAATTGGCACGTATAGGCTACGTCGCATTTGAGTTTCTCTCTGAATTGATTGAATCTTGGAGAGCCGTCATTCGTTGTATACCTACCTACACGCACACATCGAAATTTAAATTTTTAAATTTTCTCACTACCATGTCTGCATTTCATTTAGTAGCCTCAGAGCATTGATGGAATATTGTTCATAGCATAGTGTAAAATTAAATAGGAATCATGGAACAGGATATTGTTGATGACCTCCTGAAAAGACCGTTTGCCAGAAGGTGAGTAACGATGACAAATATCATAAACATGAGACTTAAAAAGAAAATCAATGTTTCTATGCAAGAGTAAGCAAAACTGGTAGCAGAACTGTTTCCCATCATCATTTCGTTTATTTTTTATGCAGGTACCCCCGTCGAAAGATTTGTATCCCATTTTTTTATTATGCATCAAAATTGGCTTCTACTGTTACAGACAAAATATAAATAAAATAGGTGCACAACTAGTGAATTTTCTCACGTGACGCCACTGGTCCCAATTAAATTTTTGAACCCCAACAGCTTCGTATAACTCCATAGCATCATGTGAGCCATTCTGTTGAAAAGACAAAATATTTCGGTTTCTCCGAATTATCCTGGAGTTTAGTTCTTGGTGTTCTACGTCCTCAACAAAGTCTTGTCCGATGTCTTGAGTTATTATACGAATTCATAAAGCTTTGCGGGACTGCACTACATCGCGTGGGACAAAAAGTGTTCAAGCAATATATATTAAGGATTTCCAAAGAGCCTGAAGTTCAGCGGTCTCCCTTAGCTAAGTCGGTAAAGGCGCAGCTGCAAAGCAAGACCATGCTGGAAGTCGATGGGTTCGATTTCCGGTCTGTTCTAGGAATTTTCCGGGCTGGAAATTTTCTAGACTTCCCAGGACATAGAGTATGATTGTACTAGCCAAAGAATCATACTAATGCAAAAATGGTACAGGCATCGAAAGCTCCTAATTAATAACTGTAGTAGTGCATCTAAAACACTAAGTTGAGTGCATGCAATAAGTTAATATGCGATAAGCAATATGCTTCAAATACGAAGCAGGAGAAAGAAGTTCAGATATTGAAGTTCTATAGACTCAACCAGGTCAAAGATGAATTTCTGAGTACGTAGAGCTTTGCAGAGCTCCATGGTATAATGTGGGGTGTCGTATTTTGGGTTCTCCAAATTATCCTGGAATTCAGATCTTAATGTTCTGCAAGCTCAACAAAATCTTGGATGTCCTGATTTAGTGTATACGAATCCGTAGAGCTTCGTAGGATCTGATCGCATCATGTGTGGCAGAAGAGCAATATATCTTAGGTTCTCCAAAGTGTCTGCAGTTCAGATATTGAAGTTTAAAAGAGTCAATTAGGTATTATACGATGTACAGACTAAATGTTTGGGCGAGTAGAATTCCTCGTAGCCCCATAATATCATGTGGGAGTGTCAGGTTGAGGTTCTACAAGCTTATCAAAGTCTTGTCTTGTCAAAGATTTATTATACGAAGCCGTAGTGCTTCGTGGGACCTCATCACATCATGGTGATTTAGATTCTCCATAGTGTTTGAAGTTCAGATCGTTAAATTCTTCAAGCTCAATGTAGTCTTCTATGATGTTTCGATGAATTGTAGAAGACCCTTTATTGACCCCAACACAAAACCAACTGTCGAGAATCACTGTTCAAAGATAATCATATGATTTATTTTGCAAAAATGTTCTACAATACGTCCATGCAGAAAAAAGAAGCGGGATTTTCAGGAACACGTTGAAGATCGAGATCTCCATAATATCTTGAAATAATAAACAAAGAGTTTACTTCAAATAACGAATCTGCATGTTGATTTTGTATGTTGAAAAAATATTTCAATACAATAGATCTGATCAGAAGTGTTGAAAGTTCTTCAAATCATCCTGGAGTTTAATAATGATGTTCTACAGACTCAAGCATCGTATAATGTTTCAATAGAATGTTTAAACCCCCTGAGCTTAATGAATCGCAATAACATTCAATGGAACACATAGTTGTGTGGACAATTCTAAATCATCAAATTTTGATGTTAATTTCTTGAAGTTCTACAGATTCACCGATGTCTTTTAATTCCAATCATCTTTTTGTCGTAGATTTTCCCATTTTTCCCAAATAATTTTTATTCCCCGCGTTTCCTCGATTTCCCGGTTCACTGTCATGAGCTTAAAAACAAAAATCTAAGGACAAATGGACCAAACAATATTTCAAGATAACTAAATAAAATCACAACTCTTAGGGGCCACCCACATTAGATCCGTTTGCGTTGCGTTGCCATAAATTTGACAGTTAGACATTTTTTTTTTTCCTTGTCGGGTATTTTCATCACTGCGACCATTTTTCTGATCTATTGTGATATATTCCCCATTTTTTCTTTAGCTATATCAAGATGCCGTATCACTATTATTAGGAGTGATCGCCATCGTTTGACTAATAGCATTATCCCAGCACGGCATTATACTTCGAATAAAGTGCACTGCCGTACTGGGAGTTGTTCTCCAAATGTCAAAGGGTTCTATCAGCCCCTTGTCGAAGAACTTACGCCTTTTATTGAAAATTGCCGGACAGTGGCATAGCAAATGTTCCGAGTCTTCCTTTTCTATGCCACAGAAGCGACATACATCATCTTGAAGTTTTCCAATCAGCTTCAAGTGATAACGGCTCGGACAATGACCTGTTATAAGACCTGCATATATACTAAGATCTTTCTTAGAAAGTTCCAGGATTTTGTGGGTCACAGAAATGTTTGGATTAATAAATCGCTTCGACTGCCTAGCAATGGAAGTGTTCTTCCAGTTTTCCTCCACTTTTGAAGATTCCCACGCTTTTAGACAATAGATTAAGCTGTCACTTTGGCATAACGCGTCAGATCCGGACCTTTATACTTTAGAGACATACGAAAATGTTCAAGACTCTTGGGATTTCTTGGAAGAATATCTAGAGGATTCTTTGGAGAATTCAAATAGAGTTCAAGGCAGAGTTCGAAAAGAGATCAGACATGCAAAAGAGCGTTTCGAGGAAATGTTGTGGTAAGTTTTCAAGGAATTATAAGGGACTGCCCATAAACTATGCAGGCAGTTTGGAGGAGGGAAAGCGGGTTGGTTTTGGGTCAACGGTCCATACAATTTGTATGAACGATTGTCTACGCGGGGGAACAGCGGGCTTAAAAACTCTCAAAAACTGTCTACGTAGTTTACGGACAAGCCAAGGAAATAGTCAAGGTTATTTCGAGGAGAGTTACGAATTCAAAATTTAAAAGAATTTCTGAAAGTAGGGGAAATGGATGTAATGTCGGCCTAAATCCTCCTAATTTGGGCCCATACATAAATTCAGCAATCGACTAAATTTTCAATGGCGACCAAAAATATCCATTAGTACCGTCTCAATGACGCGTTCATCTAGATAAAATTGATAAGTAGCAGATTTTTAGCGATGGGCCCAATCTTAGATCCATAGGCCAACATTAGAGCCATTTCCCCTATTTCAACAGAGATGTTCCAGTAGCGTCGGATAACTTCACTTTTTACCTGGGCACCAACGTGAAAACGTAATTCTTAGGGAATACCAAGGGACTTTTGAGGAATTTTCTAAGAGACTTATCTAGGAAATTCAGCCGAATGTCAACTAGCCTAGAAATCCCTTGCACAGACCAAAATAGAGTAACCTGTCACTGCAAAACATGTCTGGTACCTCTATACACCTCAATCTACCTGTGCACCAACTCTTAAAACATAAACAATTATCAAAATATTGCTGGCAGTGGATAGATATCGAGTAAACTAGAAGATTAAGTGTATTTTTCAACCGATTCGAGTATGAATTTGGCATTAAATCTGGTTTTGAAAGTTGGTGCACAGGTAAAAACTGAGGTTACGGGACGCCACTGCCTATCCGTACAGATACCAAAGCTGCCTGAATCGGGGTAACATTATGTAACCAAGACGTTAGTACGAAAAACGCTTCGTTTTGACTCCCCCAACGAGGCCCCAGGATCCAGGATGAAAACTTTTGCCACATCATGCTTCTATTATGACCAGGTTGATTAAATCATTATGCATAACAAAGTAACATGCTACTTTACTTTACACCCATTCTAGAACAAACCTAATCCCATAAAATAGAATAGGGTTTTTTTCAGCTCTCGTTCTGCAACAACATCCACTGCACAGTACCACAAACTCGGCATTAACACTGCAATAAAACATGAAGAAAACACAAACAAACGCGGTGCCCGATCCGAGAGACCCTTCCTTACCATTCCCTGCCCCTAGTCACTGATGGTCCGTGGTGTTCACGTACAGATAACAAACGAGCAAAACGTCCAAAGCGCGGAACAAAACAACATCGATGCCAATATTATAAACAGCGCTCGCGATGTGGTGGCTAAGGCAAGATTGACGTGTGAGTGTGCGCACACTTGCATCCGAAAACGAAACCCTCTCACTGATGCCGTCAGCGAGAACACACGGAGTCAACACACCACGGAGGAGGTGACACCGAGTAGATTAACTTATCTGACCCCAATCGCGTGCAGTCGAGGAGTGCAATCGAAGACGATGAAGGTAAACGTACACGACCGATGGGATCGACTCAAAATTGTGTGGTTTTTCACTCAAAATCGCAAAATCGTTTGGTCACTAGTGAGAGTCAAAATTTCCTCGCTTTTCCTCAGAAATCTGTTCGCCCGACGCCTAAAGTGGTCACCGCTACCAACTGGTACACGACCGTTGCATCTGACTCATATTAGAGTTCCGTTTACTCAAAATCGTTAAAACATAGGTTAGTGAGTGAAATTTTCCTCGATTTTCCAGGAAAAAACTTTTCGAATATGAGGAAAATCGAAGGAGGTTTCACTCAGTTTCGTAAAAAGTGGAGTTACTTACAGCACTGAGTAGCTCCACTTTTTACGACACTGAGTCAAATTTGTATGGGAAAAAAGAGAGTGAGTCTTCTTGATTCAGTCTCTGAGTTACCTTCGACAGGCGTGTGCTCCTATACTAATGAAACCTCTTTGGATTTTTACGATTTTCCTCATATTCGAAAAGTTTTTTTCCTGGAAAATCGAGGACAATTTCGCTCACTAACCTATGTTTTAACGAAATTGAGTGAACGGAACTCAAATATGAGTCAGAATCAACGGCCGTATACCAGTTGGCAGCGGTGACTACTTTAGGCATGGATTGGGGGGAAGAGTGTGGTTGAAACGGGGTAGGACGGTATATTTACATAGTTGGTTAGCAGTTTGCGTGTTTTTCCTGGAATGTGGCAGTGAACTAGCAGCAACAGTAAATTTGTGAGTGGGAGTTGATCGGAGACGAATGTTTCATTTTATTGTGGTCGTTTATATTAACTATTTGCGACATGTGATCGTCGTAGATCTTCACGGATCTCACGACTATATCGATCTTGACGACTTGTAAGTGCCATAAAATGTGATTTTGTTGAACGTTTATGAGTTTTGACCTAATGGGCATACATTTATGGCTGCTAATTCAGAGATCATAGGGGGTGACAAGTATGGCATGTAAGGAATGGTGTCTAATGAGGCGATATTAAACTGATATTAGCTATGAACGCAGGGCTGTCCCATAGGAATAGGAAAACAGCCGAACAAATTTGAAATATTTCCACCCCTATTCTGTATTTCGTTTCGAACGAAATTCTCATACAACAAAATATTTTTTTGTATGAGAATTTCGTTCGAAACGAAATACAGAATAGGGGTGTTCATCTCTTCACCAGGATGACAACTAAACTTAGGGGAATACGGGGTAAGACCGCCACCCTAAGCAATAAATGTAGTAGCTCAAAATGAGCAAGAAATTTCACATGTTGCTATGCTACATATGAATAAGCATTCATTTATCTATGGACAAAAATTATAAAATTTTCTGATTCATCACATTATTTATGCTTTTTCATCAATTTTTGGAACGTTAAAAAATACTCGTTCTTTTACAAGCGGGGTAAGACGGACCATGACGGATTTTTAGACAACCATTGCATAAAATTGAACGCAATAATGGCCAGTGAAACATTATTCAAATAGACGGTCTCACAATGCCCTCGAAAAGATCTCAAACATGGTTTTAAAACATCAAAATGGTGTTAAAACTTCAAAATGCACTACTTTATACAGAAATAGCCAAACTAAGCTGGAGTAAAAAGAAAGCCACAAATACCAATTATCTAAAAGTAAAAACGTCAAAGCTTCTTTCAAATGACATTAAGACGCCAATACCTAAAAACTGAACTGCAAATGACAGTATGGCTAGAAAAATGCTAAATCCGTTTGATAATTATATATTTTTGAATTTTAACTTGATTCGGAATATCTCAACTTGTTTCTAATCTCAGATCTCCAAAAAATGCCATGTCCCATAGAACAGAGTTTTTGTTGGAATCCAATATCTTGAAAATAAAAATTAATAACGACAATGATAAAATATTTCGATGTGGGAATTCTCTACAGGTAACTCTTGAAATTCACCCCCCAGTTTATTTTCGAATTTCTACCAAATATTGTAATTAACTCCGGAATCCTCGTCAAAACGCTCCACTGAATTCTTATAGAATTCTCGTTTAAGTGGGCTTTACCTATTTGTGGTGTAAAAATGCATGTTTTTTTGGATTTTTTTTCTCTGGGAAGAGATATCGAAGGCAGGCTTTGTTTATTGACATTTAAACTAGAAATCGCATTTTTTTTTTCTGGCTCCGGATCTCCAACTGTCCCGCTTGCAGCAACGAAAATGCAAACTAAAATTTGCGTGCAGGCCTCCATGCGCGGGGTGAATACTAGACACTCCAAGGTATCTAAAAACGCAATATATATTTATTTTTTATTTTTTTCGGGAGTGAAAAAAAAGAAGGTAAAAGCCCCCTTGAGTTGCTTTGACATTCTGCTATTAATTAATCATGTTACCATGCTTCTGCGTTAATTTTCCTCCAGATGTCATACTGAACGACAAAGTCCATGAATGATTTCTTTAGGTTGTCGTTCACATTGTTTGACCTGAATATGCATCGAAATCAAATTATTTCCACTTCTGTAAATTTCTTTATGGGGATTTTTTTTACTTCCTACCAGCGAAACCGCGCCATCTCTGTGGAAAATAGCCGGAAGATATGATTCATTGCATAGGAATACTCCACGAAATTTGTTTTCAAACTCTCCTACGAACTTTCCTCAGAATTACTACCATCGAATACTCCTCAGAATTTCCCTGGAACTATCTTGTAATTCTTATTGAAGTTCTCCGTTAAATTTCTTTAGAATTATAAATACCATAATTATTTTGGAATTCTACTCAGAATAACCTTTTGTCAGGGACTACTTCTCCTTAAAATCCACCTGGAATTTTCCTCACAATTCCGTTTCCTAAGTATTCTTCTTCAAACTCTTGTTGAATTTGTCCTCAAAATGCCTTAGGAATGCCCCAGTATTCCCTTCAAATTGGGTGGGACATGTTGTAAGAATTGCCAGATAACCATCCCGCAAAAATGCTGTTTTCCGCAAATCCAGTCGGTACAAAGCAAAGAGGAGAACCACTTTGGATGTTTCATTAGATTAGAATTAATTTTAAGATTCAAACTCAATTTCTTTAGAATTTTCTTTGAAACAAACATGGAAATCATTATTATTTTCAGCATTCGCCAGGAATTTGGTGGCCCTCAAAATGACCTTGGAAGCAATCCTAAGATAAAGAGAGAGAGGAGGAATAGTAATTTCCATTAAATTCCACTACGTTATTTGCTTATCCTTGACAGATACGCGTATTTCGTCTACAATGTACAGACTTCTTCAATTTCTTGTACTAATACTGACTTGTACTAGTACAAGACATTGCACAGTGGTTCAGAATGCAGATTTAGGTGGAATGATATGTTTTGAGCCTGAAATTGAAACTTTAGATTAGAAGGGGTGGTTCTTATTATCATTAAAATCAAAAATCTAACTTTATTCTTTGAATAAATTACTGTATACATTCTTCACAAAAATATAGCTTAGCTTATTTCAAGCAACTTTGATCATAAAAAAAGCTCTTAAATTGACCGATTTGGAGCTATTTTCTTGAATTGAGTTAGGGTGTCTCTAAAAAAAAACATTAGTTTTGCTCTAGTTTCTTATTTCAAATTTCTCTGTTTGTCCCATCCAGAGACATTAAAATTTGAAAAGGCATATTTTTAGTAGAAAAACGTCAATAACTCTTGATCGGCGAAAGATATTGACAAGCTTTGTACCGCAAAAATTTGCGCCTTCTAAAGATCTAAAAGTTATTTGGAAACACCTTTGCTGAGAAATTTGAAATAAGAAAACTAGAGCAAAACAACTGTTTTTTAGAGACACCCTAACTCAATTCAAGAAAATAGCTCTAAATCGGTCAATTTAAGAACTATAAAAAAGTTTTTTTTATAAACAAAGTTGCTTGAAATTAGCTCAACTATAACTTTGGCGAAGAATGTATACCTTAATTTATTCAAACAATAAAGTTAGATTTTTGATTTTAATGATAATAAGAACCACCATAGAATTCATTGTCATAAAAATGAGGGTCTAACTATAAGGAACAACTTTGTAGAAGACTTTTAGTCTAAAGTTTCAATTTCAGGGTCAAAACATATCATTCCACCTAAATCTGCATTCTGGACCACTGAGCACTGAAGAAGTCTGCACATTGTAGACGTAATACGCGTACATGTCAAGGATAATTAAATAAAGTAGTTGAGTTAAATGAAAATTACCAATCTTTCTCTTTCTTTATACAGCCATTTCAGAATTTTGTAAAAATTGGTAGTTTTGTTTCTTATCACCAAATAATAGACCCGTTTTTTATTTTGTCCATGTTGACCATTTCCATGTCGGGTGGGTCCAAAAATCGTTTTTTTTTCCAAAATAACTTTTTTCAAAAAGCTGTAAAATTATCACAAAATTATCGATTTTCCTTTTGAAGTTATATTTTTTTGAAGTTATCAAGTTTTGGGTTTTCCCTCAATACTGCTATGCGACTAGACTACCATGCGTCTCCATCGATTTAACCCAAAACTTGATAACTTCAAACAAATATAACTCAAAAACGAATACGAAACGAAATTTTTCCGGTGTTCCTAGTAGAGTCCACCCCCTCCCACTCCGTGATCCATCCCACCTACTCAAACGTACACAATAAACACACACTTTACCAATAAATAGGTCCCTCCTTATTCCACCAATTGGGGGATCCGTACCGCAGCGATTACCGTTCGTTCGTTGGTCGCGTCACTGATAGACACATCAAAAGCGACGGACCAAACTCTCACTCACTGACGTCGTCGTCGTCGTCATCTCGTTGCTCGGTGCTCCTCAGTGAATAACGGTAATGATTACATTTTCATTAAATTTTACTATTCGAATCAATTGTGTACATCGACCCCGGGCCCCGGTGCGCTGGCTGGCGAAGGGACACATTTGGCACCACAGTTGAAGACGATCACTACGGCCTGGTGCCGTGTTGTTGTAGCACCCCCACAGAGTGGGGTGCGGACCGGAAACCTTGGACCACTATTTAGTGTGATGTTCTCGAGTAGTGTGTAATGATGGCACTATAACGAGATGTGTATAACAACATTGTTGAGCAGCGCCGGCAGCCCCGCCGGGGAGGCATCGTTATAATTGCCAGTGTCGACGAGACAGAGAAGGCGTGCGTGTCGATGTGAGCTAAGGCGATTTCGATGAAATGGTTAGCATTAGATCTAGTAATACTAGTTAATTCCGGGGAATTCAATGAGGGCCTTCGAATTGATGTCACTGCAGGATGTTAGTTCGGAGGTTTAAATGGCTATGACATTTGTCACGCCATTCGTATGGTGCTGTTTTGCATGCGACATTTATTAAACCTAGATGATCATTTCAAAAGGTCCAATCTGCTTTGATCGATTCTCTTCATCGACTTTCTCTTATCCAAACAGATTTCGCGCAATTTTAGCCAATGTTGTTGCAGCTGAGTTATTACCGAAAGAGAAAGTCGACGAAGAGAATCGAGCAAAGCAGATCGGACCGTTTGAAATGTTCGTCTAGAACTAACCATAAACTTTCCGCGCAAGGTAAAGGTTTGTTCCGAAATTTACGTCCACAATCGTTCCATCGCAGCATTGTAGTCAAATTGTAGCATATATAAACAAATTGGATTACATACGCACAAACACACATGCTTCTTGTGATTTTTCGCCGGTACATCAGCCACCGTTCGATCCAGGTCCCGGTGATTTGTTGTGTTGTTGCGACACCCGAATTTCGATGGAAAAAGCGAAACACACTCTCTTGTTGCCAAATTTGTTGCTTGTGAATGCGAATGTGAATGGCATGATGATGACGACGACAACGACGGAAGAGTACCCGGTTCATGGAATGCCAACAGTCCGACGAACTGGTTCGTGAGAAAGAGGAAAATTTATGCATACATACAGGTGGGAGGGCAAGTGAGAGAAAGAGAGAAAGAGACTTTTAACTCACTACATAACTGAACTGACTGCTACTGGTAGAGAGCTAGAGGAGATTCCAGCGGACACGGGACACGGGAGGTCCGGTGCGAGTTCGTTGAGTGAGAGTAATATTTTAATTAATTTGTGCCACTTTATTTGCTACATTGCTCACGCGTGATTCGCATTTGCACTTCTCTGGTTTGTGGCAAGCCGGGAGTGAAGTTTCCGATAAACGGTAGATTATTTTTGGTTGAACATCAATTTTTCCGTATGGATTTTCGGCTTTGAGGTTGAAGAATTTTCATATGTCAAAGGTTCTGAGTAAGCTCTAAAGCTTATACGTCAATTTTGATTGAAGTATGTTTGCGTACGTACGATAGTTACTATTGTTATTAAATAGATTATGTAAGGGTATGCGGTATAAGACGGAATTGTATGGAATTTCACGAAACTTTTGAGTTTTGGCTATGAAAACAGCATAATTATAGAAGATTAACATGCGTAAAATAGCGGGCCAGATCGCTTTGTTGAATGCAATATTTGCTGCTTCTGATTGAAATTTGAAATCGTTTCGTACCATTAGAAAGTTGGTCAGAGCTAAATTCAAAATTACGGAAAACTTGGAAGCAAATCTTGCAGGATCTTACAGAACCACACCTTTACAATAAGGTGAAAAAATTCAGATTGTGAAAGTTTCTATAGAATTTAAGCCAAAATTTCGTTTCGCTGTTGTAGGCAGACTTGCTTCCATTCACTTGCTATAAAAAAAATCGGATTTTTGAAATCATTAGATGTTATAATGATATTTTTCAGTTGTAAGATGCAAGAAGAGGTTAAAAGGCAAGTGTTTGACACATAAAACCTGTCAAATTCGCTTTCAGATAGTCACAATCAGCGATTTTACGACTCGCGAGCCCTCACTTTGAGTGAACGCTCACGAATCATAAAATCGCTGATTATGTGTCAGATACTTGCCTTTCAACATCTTCTTGTATATAACAAGTACAAAATCATTTGTTTTATAGTAAGTGAGTGAAAGCAACCCTGATTGTAGGGTTTACATACCACATACCCCCTAAATTATGGCAAATATTAGATAAATAAACAGATTCAAACAAATTTAAGGCAAATTTTAGTTAACTGCTTATGATGCAAAACGAAGATCATATCGCAAAACAACGACGATAAAAATGTCTGAAAGTCTAGATCAAAAATATACTTATGTCCTAGCACGTCACGCTTTTAGGGTACCGCTCTATTTATACATTATGATATTATTCATGATTTTGGCCAATTACTGCCAACCTAAGCAATTATTGTCAAAGGCGTCTCGTAACTAGGAGTTCTACCTGTTCTACAAGTAAAAATCCAAATCATGCACTGAAGAAAATTCGACAGTAGAGGGAGGCCCTGTTTACCAAAAAATAATACGGAATACAACCGGAGAGGCGGAAAACCTATCACAGATTGTCGTTCACAGCAAGATGTCTCGAGGTACAAGGTGCACTGACTTGTTAGCCCAAAACTAACAGCCATTTTTAATGCTCCGTAACGTGGGTAGATCACCTTTTCGTGGTACGTTACGGGATGTAAGATCTACCACCGATTCCTAGTCCTGACTACTTCAAACTAGGGGAACAGGATTTTTCAGTAATTCAAGGAACACATCTTAGTCCTTGTTACTTTTTTATGCCTTGTTGATAGTGACAAGACTCGGCTTTGTCTACCGAGGATGATCTTGAAACAAGGAAAAAAATGAGTTAGTTGTCTTCATCTATGTGATTCCTAATCTTCTATTCGTTGTTCCCTAGTTCCTGACTACTTTAAACTAGGGGAACAGGATTTTTCAGTAATCCAAGGAACACATCTTAGTCCTTGTTACTTTTTATGCCTTGTTGATAGTGACAAGACTCGGCTTTGTCTACCGAGGATGATCTTGAAACAAGGAAAAAAAATGAGTTAGTTGTCTTCATCTATGTGATTCATAATCTTCTATTCGTTGTTCCCTAGTTTGAAGTGGTTAAGACTAGGGTTCTGATGCATGGTCATTATCGGTGTCATACCTTAATTTTGTTGCTAAGGAATCCAATTTTGACTGACAAAGGGGCGCGCCTTTGGAGGGTGTTTCAACACTCCGAAGGGTATAAATAGCGGGACCTTTCAATTAGAGTCGGATCCTTGCGATAAATGCAAGAGTGGCAACTGTAAAAAAATCGAATACTTCATCATTTCTCAATAGTGATGGAGTAATACGACATGCACTAAACTAAGGACACGGGATAGACTACAATAGATCAATTTACTGGTCGCAGTAGTGTTTGGTCCCGAACAGAGGAAAAAAAAAAAAAAAAACAGCCATTTTTGAATGAATAGTTTGGTATATGAGTAGGTCCACATGTTTAAAAGGAACAAACAATAGATTCGAGCAGTTTAAAATGACATTTCCCACCACTCGAACTTTACCATGAACAATATTTTTATTTTATTCTTCTAGAAAAGGTCTAAACAATTCAAAATTTATTGCCCAATTTTCTTGAAATCACTGGTAGAAGAACGTCCAGAAAACTACTCGACTATGACATTAATTTAGTCCAGTATAAGCTGAAGGTTTTGCATTGGAAAGGAGACTCCCCTTTTGAAATTGACGTCACTGAAGCTGGGTTTGCTCTTTTAGAAATGTAGACACTGACAGTTTCATGCCTCCTCTTCCTGGCTCACCTCTCGACCACCAAATGAGCTCTTATATCTAGAACAACATGTTAAAAGGGCATATGAACCACACGTAAACAGTGGCTGCCGATTGCTTACGAATCACAACACACCCACGCAAAATTACTACATCATTTGATAAAGACAACTTCCTCTACCAGATGCTGGTGTCGGATTGTCTGAATGAGTCCTTATGCGTGAGAAAGCGACGTCATTGCTTACATTTGACACCTAGGCTCATGTCAAATGTTGCTCTAGACATAAGAGAGCATCTCCTATAAGCTCGAGACATCGTGGTTCACTCCTGCAAAGCAAAGGATGTATGTTTGTGTTTGCGATGCGATGATGGTGAAGTGAAGGCGAGAACGAAAACAAGTTAGAAGTTTGTGAAAGTGTGACCGAACTTCACAAACCGTTCTCTGCTTGCGTTTATTTTCGTTCCTCAGTTCAGTTAATTCCTTCTGAGTATTTGTTAATATGACTACCAACTGGTAATAGCCAACTCGATGAATAAAAATGAGCTCGTTTGCCAAGTGGCAAACGTTTTTGCTTACTGAGCAGAAGACCGTGGGTTCAATCCTAAGCTCCTTCGCGTTATATGATCGTTAGGACATCAATTCAGCTTATCGTTTACCAAAACGAACCCTGCTGCAAACCTAACCCTCTTACCCAATATCCCAGTGATCCCTCGTGGAAGTGCAGAGGATTTCTCGGCTTCCATCAAAGCGACAACACATTCCTACCCATTACTTTCTTGACCTGCGTTCGGGAGCGGCCAGCGCTGGTATTGTCTAGTTTGAGATCACCAGTTTTTACACATTGAGGATGATTGCTAGTTCCAAGCATCGTCTATTCGTTCTTTGTGAAATTTCATTTGATTTGAAAAAAAAAACAGAGTAGCAACCGTGGGCGGTCAATCATGCTCATGCTCATCGTTCATTTGTTCAAGAAAAACTAGTTCATTTGAACTTTTCGCGAACGGTTTGCCTATCTCTGCAGGAGACAGATACCTACGGTTACTATGGTTTACAGGAAACAAACAGATCGTTACCTGAAAAGAGAAGAAGATAAAAGGAGTGTTAGTTATCTGACATACATTGTTTTAGAAAATCACACAAAAATATGTTTATCAAACTACTGCCAAATGAGCAAACGAATCAGTTCGACCCTATCCGATTTGGATGAAACTTTCAACATTTCTTCAGTACAGGGAGATCATGATTTTTCCACAGGTCAAGAGATCATTTTGACTCAAAACTAATGCTTCAAAAGGGTGTATGTGTTTTCACATATGTATTTTTCAAAAAATTATGACACAAAAACCGTTGATTGTAACGAAATTGTGTCTGAGAAGCAGTCATTTTTATTGAACTTTATAAAAAATTATATAGGGCCCAAATTATGGACATGTAGGCCGACATTACCTTCATTTCCCCTACACTGAAAATATTTTTTTTTTAAGAAATAAAAAATAAAATTGCTCCTAAGTACGATTTTTAATAAAAATCTGAAACGATTTAATTATAGGAAAAATAATAGAAGTTGTTATAAGATTGTATGGTATGGTAGAACATGACCCACTTAGTAATGGAAAAACATCATTTGGGTCTATTTCGGATTTGAAGACGGGTTTCACATCGGTTTTCACTCAAGTGCATACTATTCCTTATAGGGTAGAGAACTACTTCGGCCTAAGCGGCCATTTTGGGCCTATAAAGCAGAAAACATCAAATAAATCCATGATTTCGGCGTTAACAGGTAAATTATGCATTTGGTACGATACTTTAGTTCAAATGCTACTGAACGAAGTCAATAAGAACGCGTGATATGAATGTTTGCACCCAATATTCTCAAAAACAAATGAAGCGCTCCGACCGAATCAATCTATATCTTCATCCGATAAGCCGAAGTGAATTCAATGGCGTTTGAATGGCGTTTCAATGCATTAGGCCTAGTTTAGAATCCGTAGGCCGAGTGTGGCGTCAAGAAGCAGTGTTAGACTTTTAACAATATCTCAACAATTTACTTCTCTTTATAAATTCTTACGGTACGTACGGAAAGCTAAATAAATTTGGTAGCCATCAGTAATAATAACATTCCGTTTGGTGCTAAACTACGCTAGATTAAGTAAATACGGGTAGTGCTTAAAAGGCTGGAAATGGGGTAGTAAACCCTATTTTAAGAAAAAAAAAATACGAAACGAATTATTCGTCGCGGTTTAGAAGGAATCCTCGAACTTTTCCCTTAATACGACCTATCAAGCGGCGCACAACAGTCTCGTCCACTGGCGATTTTATCCAAACAATTTTTCGTCTGAGCTGCCGTTTTGATGACTATACCTTTTAATATCTGTTTCCTCTTCATAATTACCCAGTAGTTTTCAATGGGCCTGAGCTGGGGAAAATTGAGCGAATTAAGGGTTTCCGGAACAAACTGGACTCCGTTGTCATTGTACCACTGTTGTACTTCCCGGCTGTAGTGACAATACGCAAGATCCGGCCAAAATGTCACCGGATTATCATGTGACTGGATGAAGGGCAGGGACCTCCGAGTTCATCATTTCCACAGTGACGAAAACCTTTGGCTTCTAACTGTAACTGCAAATTTCCTACCAGATCATATATTTGCGTGAGAATTTATCCGCAAAAATAAATTTGTATCTTTCAAGGGACACCTCGAGCCTTCGCCTTGTAAAAGTTCGGTCCTGGAAGCTGTGCGAAGTCGGCCTTTACATAGGTTTTATAATCCATAAGTATGCACACACCAGACATGGTCAGCAGGTTGTCATACAGCTTTCGAGTACGGGTTCTAGCTACGGTATTCTACTTGAGTGATCGATTTCGTTGCCTACTGGCGCACTTAATTAGTTATGGTATCCATGACAGATACGTATTCCGATTACAATGTGCAGTCTTCATCAGTGTCATTTCCAACAAAGACTTATCAAAATCTAACCCCTTAATTTTTACCTAGGAGATGAGTACTTAAGGGGTTTATATTTTGGTTTATTGTTTATTTAACATTTTACATACAAAATTTTGACGAAAATAAACTAATTCTAACCTCGAAAACAGAAAAGGACATTTTTGTATCATTCCGCACTACCTCCACACAGTGAATAAATTATTTACTCGCGAGTTAAAATCTCATCCCGGTCAAGTCACGAATAACCCAAGAGTGTTTGACTATAACACAAAAAAACGTTACTCCATGCATGACAATTAGGATCCAAAGCTATACACTCATTTCAGTGGCGAAGTTTGGCGACACAAGTTCACCACTCCTGCGTTCGTTCGTGCACAAGTGTGTATAATTTAATCGACCGAAAAGGTGCAACCCATTTATACACCAAGCGACTAGCGCACTGGTTTTAATAACCTCACGACAGTGAAGCGATGTGATCTAATAATTACTTAATTAATTACATACTGAAAAACGCCATTCCTGAGCTTGGATGTTCCAACCTACTGCCACTGATCAGAAGCGTGTGCCACACTCATTTCACTCGAGTCAACATTTGCCAGTAAAGAAACCACGATTTCAATCAAACCTTTCACAAAATAAAACACATTCATACCGATCACGTTAACCGAAATATAACCCGACCATCGTCGCTTCTTACTGCCTAGGTACCCCGAGATCTAGGTTAGAGAGCCATTTTCGAATGTCAGCAGCAGGAACGGAAGAGAAAGCCGCGAAGAAGAATTCATGTGCCCCGCCATAATGTATCTGATCACGACGAATTCTACCTCCGCCCCCACAACCACCTCACTCACCTCGGCGGCTTTGTACATGGTGTTTGAGGCCACGAAAGATTTTTTTTTCGCATTTGCACACGCGAGAGACGGCGGCGGCGGCGGCGGTGTTTGAATTTACTTCTCGAGTCTTGAGTTAGCCACGGCAACGGTAGGAATGCACCACTACAAAACAAACCGGACGACGTTGTCGCGAGGAAATACCTCCAGATACCCATGCGACAGAGAATGAAAAACGAAACCGCCACAAACAGCGAAGCGAAAACAATAACAATTTAAGGGAGAGAGAGAGACGAACAGAAGCAATTTCGCGATACGGTGGAAGGAAAGGTAAATGGTGCATCGATAAAATATTTTGGTGAACAACAAAATAATCGACATATTCCAATTTCTATGGAAACTTTTAACTTGAAGTAGAACTGTGGTTTAAACTTCTGTGTGATAAAATGTTATCTTTAATTGCACAAAAAATACTTGATCTCCTAATGAAAGTCAATCCCAGCGCACCAGCAGTCGCTGTTAGAGACTAGCTCACACAAACAAACAAAAAGCATCAGCAAAAATTCGCCATCAGGCGCACATGATCGAGAAAACAACAAAAAATCACAACCACCTAGAAGAAGAAAAAAGCGAAGTAACGGCACACAGCGGCTAGAGAAAAATGCAAATATTGTTGTTTTCTTTGGATGAGAGTCGAAAAACAATTCCCCCAAGCACCGAGCGCCATCGCATCGTCATGTGTCGTCAATCGTTCGCCGATGTGTAATAGGGCAAGTAACACACGAACGGCTGACGGCTGTGAGGGCTGATGGGAAGGAGGCGGGCTTTGCAGCACATCGGTCGTGCAAAATAGAAACAACCAAATCTAACAGCAAACAAATAACAGAGAAATCGCAAGGGGCCGTCGAGTGAGTGACGCAAACTCGCTCAAATTGTTGTACACAAGAACGGCGGCGTCGAGGAGAAAATGTGCCGCAATTAATGTACCTACCTACCCTCCTGCATACTGACTGCTATACTGCTAAGCCAGACACAGCCAGTAAGCTGCCGAGTTGAAGGAGGAATCCTAGTCTCGAAAGGGGGGTATCAAATTGATTGAAAGTTAGCAGCAGATGCCAAACGATCGAACCACTCACTCAAGGTCCAAACAAGTCGACGATAACGAACGACGATTGGGTGTTTTGGGATCGTGTGAATTTAGTAGGTTGCAACAGCGAGTCTGCTGAACAGGGATGCCAATAGCTTTTTTTTTAGAAATAACTGTCAAAATGCATCCAAACAAATTGGAAGAAAGCTGGATCGTAAAAAATGTATTTTTTCTCAAACGGGTACCAATTTCTGAAATTGTTGTAGGGTTACGGTATGTAATGTGGGTCTAGTCCTTTCATTCGGCCTATCACGCAAATAAATAATTAATTAAGGAATATTACACAAAAAATAAGGAAAATATTGATCACTGATGATTGATAAATGTGTACCACACACAAATCAATTTATATCACAACATTTCAATACATTTTCAGCTCTCGTAAGTAATAAAACTGGTTGAGAATATCACTCTGTTCGGAGTTTTTAGCCGCCATGACTTCTAAGGTTAAGATGGGAAGGTTGCACTGACGATCATCAAATGGCCTGATTATGGCATTTATTGAATGGAATTACCTGATAATACACACTAGACGTAAAACTCACAGTTACTGTTTGAATATTTTATGTTTATTTTAATTGTTTAACAACGTTTTCACAAGTAAATCATGGACCCAACTTTAGGGACACATTTCTTTTCTATGTTCCTAACTTTGGCCCATGAAATTCATTTGACAGCATATAGCAATAAGAGTAACGTCAACAATGTGGTTTGCATTTGGATGATAAGGAACGAACAGGAAGGGAGATTTTTTCTGCCAAATCTGTATAATGAACATCACAATGTTTTGATTTAGATATTCTGCGGTCGAAAGACGATAAGCGAAATTTTTAATTTTTAATTTTTAACTTGAGTGATTTAATGTAGTTTTCGTAAAATTTTCTCTAAGAAATGTTTTGAGGAATGAAGAGTATTAAGTTAACAGTGATAGTGATAAAAAAAAATACATAAGAAAACGTTACCAAGAGCGTTTTTTTTGAGAATCAAACAGGATAGGACGAAGTTGCATCCATAAATAGACCCAATTTGGGGACAATAGACCGATATTACATACATTTCCCTGGTGAGTTTTTGTCTTAAAAAAAGTAAGTTTTTCAACTTTTTGCGGTTCCTGATAGCAAACGACATGATAAGCATATCTAAGCATACCATTTAGCAGTAGAATATCGTTTGCAGGTAAATTAATTGATGAGTTATGATTAAAAACGTAATCTATGGCTGCATATTAGACCGAGGTTAGGGACGTATACCCTATTACTAAACTTTGACATTTAAAAGATAAAATAGAATATTGTATTTAATCTGTTTGGGGTGATTTCCCACTATATTGTTGCAATTTTCAGGTTCCAGATCGTAGTTCATAACCCCGAAGTTATAGGACCAGTTTCATGAATTCACCACTTTACCCTAGCAACACACTTGTCATATAACAGTTGTGGTTACTTGAACGCACCTTATTTCAGTCACAATCAAGTTACAGCAACTTATTTTGATGGATATGTGTTGCTTGGGTAACCTTAGCTCCAGATCTTCCGGAAGATTTACGATGTTTACAATTGTTCCGGATATTCCTATAGAGTCTATATTCTGGACAAAACTACAAATTCAATCTGACAAAACATTAATTAAAGTTTTCGAAAAAAAAACTAGGACCATTTGCTCGAAATGATTGCTCTGGATCTTCTGGTGGATCATCCTTTAGCTATCAGGGTTCGTATTGCGATCAGCGCTTCAAATTTATTCAGATAAAACGTCTCTAAGTAGATTCGAAAAAAAAACCTGGAGCTCTAGGATAATTTCCATAAATTGACCACTTAGGAATTAGGAAAAGTAAAGAATCAGATCTCTAGATACTCATCACTATGCAAACGTATGCCATTTTGAAAGTTCCTTTTGGGTCATATTGATTCAAACACCTAGAGAAGGTTTTTCCGTCGATCTTGTTTTCCGTACCAATGCTACCGAGGTCATGGAGGCACAACTGGATCCTACCTATCGACCCATCAACTCATGGACCGATGTCCAACGGCTTTACTTACCTTGCGCAGGAAGGTGAAAACAGAGATTTTACGCCTTAGAAAATTCCGACGGTGCCGGCTGGTCACGCTTACCACTACACCACCAGCACCGCTACCTAAAGAAGGTTAAACTTGAATAAATTTTCAATATTTTGGCATATGAAAAGTTTCCGGGGAGTTAAGGAAATATTTGGGATGCAGGTTTTTAATTTTCTTTTAAAATTCCGGAATTAACCTTTAAAACGTGTTTAATGTTTAATTACTGTCGAGAAACTAGACATGTCTTGCCCAATATTGTTCTGTGGACCAATCTTTTGAAAATGGTAAACAATTTAGTTCGAAATGAACTCACTAGGTTGTGTTAGCGTTTGAAGAAAAATTCGTTTTATCAACTTTCATAGAATAAAGCTCTGGAATAAAGTTTTAGATAGAGGGATACGGTCTTCTGCAATGTTGTTTAGATAACGACAGTCTACACGACAGTGTATTTTTTTGTTAAAAATTCTCTCACAAGTTGGCATGTGAAGTTTGTGAACAAGCAATATCTCATAAACCAGCATATGAACAAATCTGTTGTTATCTGCAATGTTGCTTAAGGACCAAGACCTTTTGAATCGTGGAGAGTTTAGTTCGGAATTATCTCCCTAGATGGCACTAGTGTCCTTATACATTTCATGTACATGCTAGATACAAAGTTGATGTTTTCTGCAATGTTGCTCATGAGGCTAAGACCGTTTAAATTTCAGACAGATTATTTCGGAATTCTCTCACTAGACGGCACTAGTGTTCTAATGAATTTCGTGTAAAGGCAAGGTCGAGATCTCAATATCTATGCTATATACAAAGTTGCTGTTTTCAGCATTGTTGTTCAGGAGACTAAGACCTTTTGAATTGTTGGCAGATTAGTTCGGAATTTTCTCGCTAGGTGACACTAGTGTTATTATAAATATCGTGTAAATGCTGGATGGACATCTCGAGATCTTTGATATATACCAAGTTTCTGTTTTCTGTATTGTTGTTCAGGAGGCTAACACCTTTTGAATTGTGGACAGCTTAGTTCAGGTGGCACTAGTACTCTTATAAGCTTCGTGTACTTACAGGGTCGACATCTCGAGATCCCAGCTAGATACAAAGTTGCTGTTTTCTACAATGGTGTTCAGGAGGTCTTGAATTTTTTAATTGTGGACAATTTAGTTCGGCATCCTCTCGCTAGGTGGAACCAGTGTTCTTATGAGCTTCGTGTAAATGCTGGGTCGACATCTCGAGATCTTTGCTAGATACAAAGTAACTGTTTTCTGCATTGATATTCTAGAGGCTAAGACCTTTTGAATTGTTGACAGTTTAGTTCGGAATTCTCTCACTAGGTGACACTAGTGTTCTTATGAATTCCGCTTAAATGCTAGGTCGATGTCTTGAGATCCTTGATAGATACAAAGATACGGTTTTCTGCAATGTTGTGCAGAAGGTGATGGCCTTCTGAATTGTTGACAATTTAGTTTGGAATTCTGTCGTTGGATGGCACTAGTGTTTTTATTAATTTCGTGTACATGCTGGGTCGATACCTCGGGATCCTTGCTAGACACAAAGTTGCTGTTTCTTCAATGTTTTTCAGGAGACCAAGAGCTTTTGAATCGAGGACAGTTAAATTCAGAATTCTCTTGCCAAGAGGCACAAGTGTTCTTATAAATTTTGTGTAAATGCGGCGATATCTCGAGATCTTTACTAGATACAAAGTTGCTGTTATAGGAAATAGTGTTCAGGAGGCCAAGATCTTTTGAATTGTGGACAGCTTAGCTCGAAATTATCTCCCTGGCCGTCAATAGTGTTTTTTATAAATTTTAAGATTTTTTACAATATCTATTTTTCAATATCTCAACTATTTGTGACTCTTTATCAAATCCAATGGTAAAGCAAATAAATTTAGAAGCCATCCCTTGCAGAATCATTCCATTTATTCGTTTAAAAAATAGATGTTAAGAGCGGAATGAGCTTACTAGGGCGGAAATTAAATCAAAAGCTCTACTGATGTTGTCTTTGTTCAAATGCCATGGTAATTTGATGTATGTGTTGAAGAATAAATGGAGATACTTTACCAGTTTTTGGAACGTTATTTGACTTATCGTTTGTGACTCACTCTCTGAGTAAGATTCATTTATAAGTCCCTGCTTTTTGTTTCAGCTTTCAATATCCAGCGTATTGCCGTTGTCATTCATTTGTTTTGGATTATTTTTGCCTCTATCCGCGTGTGTGTGCATATGTGTGACACAGGAACAAACAAACCAATTTATATAGGGGAAATGGATGTAATGTGGGCCTAAATACCCCCATACATAAATTCAGCAATGGAATAAATTTTCAATAGCTACCAAAAATATCTATTAGTACCATCCCAATGACGCATTCATCTAGATAAAATTGATAAACAGAAGATTTTTAGCAATGGGCCCAATCTTACATCCATAGTAAGACCATACCACATAAAATTGGATATTGTTATGGTTATTGGTTATGCGGGAACAATTGCAATACTGATCTGATTCTACTATTTAGTACGTGATATTTTTTTTCAATTTGTATGGACTATAGACAATCCTCGCCATCATCCCTCCCAAGTATTTACGTGGTTTATGAACATCCCCTAGTTACTATTTATGACCTTCAAATATATCGAATCGCACTCAATTAATTGCAATAAACAAATTGTATGACTTTTTTTTTTAAATGTTTTATATGCATATGACCGACCATGATTTATAAAAAATGTGACCGTAGATTTTAATTTTAAAGTCGTTAAAACAATTTTTCGACTATATAAAAGTGCTCCAGCAAAAAATACGTGTTTATTATGAATGTGAAATAATTCGGGCGTTAATGGGTTATAAAATAAATCCAACGTTCTTAAACTTTGGACATTGATTTTTTTCTCAAGATCGCGAAACTAGAAAAAAATATTAATGTGGGATCTTTGAAAAAAAAATCTCAGATTTAGAGGAGTTTGCATAAAACGATCTCAAGATTCCAAGACTAAAATAAATTAAAGGTATTCTACAGTTTGATGAAATTTGTGAGAGCCTGACTAAAGATAGTTTTGCAAGACCACGGAACACAAGACATCACTCAAATTACTCAAATTCATTATTTCCGATGATTATGACAATCCATTGCTTTAAAATGTTTTAATAATGAAGCATCAATACCCATTCTGAGTGAGTGATAGTGATGAAACTCATGAGCAATGACGTCGCGTAACCTCGTTTTTTTTATCTTTACGCCAACTTTCAAATCCAGCAGATTTAAGACTCGAATCGGTAGAAGAAAATGCCCATGATCTTCTAGTTAATTCGTTACCTATCAATATCAAGCTAAATTTGGCAATTGTTAATGTTTTGAACGTTGGTACACAGGTAGATTGAGGTTAAGTGGATGCACGTTTGAAGTTTGTGCAATTGAGCATGAGGTGGTGAGAAAGTTAAAAAGCGAATAAAGATAGCTCGTTCTCGGAATAGTTGAGAATTTAAGTAGCTAGATTGCACAATGAAACTTTACTGTCTTAATAATACAAATCTTGTTCTATAATACACCCAACGAGTGGAGAGAGTAACTTTCCCTCTATCCAGAAAATGTTACCAACATTAAGAGCGCTATTTAATCGAATTTCAATCGACCATCACTGTTCAACATTCTTCGGCTCACAATTCCCCAAAGAATTAACCCCAAAATCTTGGTACATAGGCTTCCAGTACCACGAATGACAGCTGCGGTACCACCCGCACTCGCAGCAATAGCAGAATCTAATCACCCGTCATTATTGCATCTCATTGGTGGTTGACGTGACGGACGAACGGGCCTGGTTTGGTTTGCTTCTTGCACAACCAACATTGAAGGAGAATGATAGAACAAGAAAAAGAAGGCATTGACGGTGCAATCGAGACTGGAAAAATACCGAATAGGAGCGAGAAAAAGAGAGAAATTACACCCGAAACAAACGGCTAAAATACATAACAAATGCAAGTATGGGTTTCTTACATCCTCTGTGTATGTTTCTTACGGGAAATGCAATGGTAATGCTTACAATAAACTGTAGCAAGGAGGCAGCTATTTCATGAATATGTGCATTAAAAGCCTTCCGAAGGTTGCATTCGGCGGTTTATTACAGATTCTGTAAGGGAATTTTACATTCCCCGGATGGGTGTAATTGCAGTTTATTCAAAATGTGTTCTGTAGCAAAAAAAAACAGTCACAGTCGAATGCAAGAATTCTCGCAATTCCGGATTAGGTTCGGAAAATATTATCACTTAATGCAATTCATCGCACTCCATGTTAAACCCCTACATTTAATAGAAACTTCTCCAATCGCCAGCGACTCAAATCGTGCCGAGTAGGCATGGTGACGTAAAACTGGGATTTCTCCGTCGCCGTCGTCGTCGTCGTCGCGTTTCGTTTGAACGGGGCAAGTAAAGCAAGCACTCGCTTGAAATTACTGCAGTTGGTGGGATCGGGTCTGTGTATTCCCTCGAGTGTGTGTGTGTGTGTGTGTGTGTGTGTGTGTGTGTGTGTGTGTGAATGACGGCAGTAAATAAAAAGGTTGCCATGCGAATGGCATCTATAGGCACGGTATTATTACATGGCATGGCACAGCGGGGCACTGGCAGATATGGGTGTAATGAAGCGCAGCAAGCCCGTGACCTAGCCCCGTGCATAAGGTGTTCCATTTTTGGAACTACTGCTGGTTTGACATGTTGGTAGCAATCAAGGTTAGTGCGAAATGTTGCCGATTTTCAATCGATTGATTGATATCCTATTACTAGCGAGCACCAGTTCTCAAACTTTAGTTGATTGCAACTTACTTTGTGAGATTCCAACTCGTGACCTACCAAAATTCAAGTCAAGTTGTGCAAGGTCGAAATGATTTTTAAAAAGCCAACAAAAACCTTCAACAAAATTGCATAATGACTTGAAACGTCGACAATTGAAACCGTTTTCAACCACGACTTGTACACAAACTGAACACGACATTTAGACGACGGTCAACACTTTGTCTCAGACGCCATTCCTGTCAGAAGTGACGTTTGAAAAAAATACAAGATCCAACATGACCAATTTTGCAAAAATGTGAATGATTGCCCATAACAACCAATTATGCAAAGTTTCATGTAAATCGGAGAAGGACGAGTCAAAAATTATTATTTTTGAGCTTTTTGGAACAGCTCAATACCAAAACCAAAAAGAATAGGATCTAATTTTACTTCAATGTTGATTATCTCAACCAGAACCAGGGTATCAAAAAAACACTGAAAGCAAGCAACAACATAGACAAAACGCTTGCGACGGCTGTCATGACAAACTCGCTCTGCAACATAGCTTGATCGGAACGGCGGAAGGAAAAGATAAAATTGTTTGAACATGTATTTGCAACACACGCGGTCGATGATGCATTTAAATTTTTGTCATCTATGTCATCCACCGAGTTTGTTGAAAAACCAAGTCCCAGGCAAGGTGACAGATAACATTAGTTCAGGGCTGGTAGTGGGTATGTGATGTAATAGTAGTGACTTTAGTGACTAAAATTACAAAAATAGTGACCAAATAGTGACTTTTAAACAAAAATAAAGTGACCAATAGTGACATTTATTGAGCGGAAGATATGGTTCCAATCATCCGTTATTCCAGTATTTTTTTAAATAAAACAAATGATTTAAGGATCACATAAATTTGTTATCGAAACATAAGTCTGAATTGAATAAGCAAGAGCACGTTCCAATTCTTACCTCCATTACCTCACTCTGCTGATCACGAATTTATTATTAGATCGCGAAATAGAGACACAGAGAAAAATGTTCAAAGTAATTTTTGAAGATATAGGATATATATGAAGCAATGCATTGAAGAACTGCAGTCTAGAATTAAATGTACTTAGATCTAAGTTAGCAATGAGTATATTAATAAAAGATCCTTCTCTTCTTTGTAGTCGCTATAACGAACTGGTCGTCTTTTCACTTTGCTCCATTCCTCCCAAGAATATAATCCTCAAACATAGAAAAGAATCATAACTCTGCGACAGCTTTTCTAGATCGCAGTTTTAGAAAAAATCTCATTATTATGGCATGAGAAAAATTTTCCCAGATGGAATGATCACGGGCACAATTGAACGCGTCTAGAACTTAAAATATCGATCGTGAAATATTAGAGATTTAGGAATACATTTTAGAGTTTAAAAAAATTCTAAGACCTGGAATTCTTAGATTTGTATTACCGGAACATTAGTATGGAAAAAAAATACAATACAATTTAATGGACTCAAAGGTCTGTGACATGATTTTTTTCTCGAAGTTTGGACGGATACTAAAGCTACCGAGGGTCAAAGATTATTCAAATTGACTACTTGCTAATTCCCGTAACTTTTAAGTGATGCCAATTTGAACCACTCAGATGTAATCACTCCCCCAAAACACGAAATATTGATGAAGTATGATGGAAAATATATACGTTCCTATTTAGGTGAATTTTACGTAACTTTTTGTTGCAGTGTAGGCTTGGATAACTTTCAAGATATCAATGTAAAACAACTAGAATATTGGGTCTAGAGCTTTTTTTTAAATCTCTGAAAATTTATGATAGGTCTATGACAATTTCAAGTTAAAAATAAATAAAATATTAGATTTCTTGAACATTAAACGTTTCCATATGTGCGCAACTCTTCTTGTCAGACTTTACTCTGAGTTTTTAAAATCAAATTATTTACTCTCAACATTGGTCGTAAAAAAGTGACTTTAGTGACTTAATTTTAAGGAATAGTGACTTTAGTGACTTTTTGATGAAAAAAGAGACTTTTTAGTGACCGACATGAAAATAGTGACCAAGTCACTAAAAAGTGACCTTCTACCAGCCCTGCCTTAGTTTCACGTACCCACTTGAAAAGACTAGATGTCGCCACACGACGTAAAGAAAGGGATTGTCCTTCACCGCCGCAATGGTATTTCTCTATGGAAAACCAACTTTTTGTTTCACCACGTGTGGATGCCAAACAACAACCAAGAATGCAATATTAAAAGAGCTAATTTATGATTTTCGTGGTGAAATGAAATAAATCCATACGAATTGAACCGAGTTTCATCTTCTTATATCATCGAATGGCAATCAAAATACTTTGGTTTCTTCAGTTATTTTTTGCTCTTGAATTTGATTATCCGTCATATTATGGCTTTGAGCGTTGTGCAATGAAGGCTTGTCCTGGGCCCCTAAAATAAAAAAAAGGTTCACTTTCCCGTGTTTCTCTTACGGGGTAAGTAACGTAAACTGCTGAAATTGCAAATTGCATGATTAGCTTAAATGCATTTAAGGCCTTCGAAAGACGTACAAAGTTCACCACTGTACTCTTTTGAGCTAGTACCTCAAATTGTACATTTTGCAGTACTAGCTGTGTATACAGTATCTCTCCACTCCGGCTTTCCTTAATCCGACATAACGGTCTCTTATGGAGCATTTTTTACATTGGTAACATTGATTTGTATGGACTTGATAGTCAGATTATCAAATTTGTCGGATTAGCGGGTGGATACTGTGATAAGTACGCTCTTACTCACTGCAAAACCATTATTTTTTGTTCATCATCAACGATAATATCAATAGCGTCAAAATCACCACTAGTGTTCTCGCTCAATTTTAATTTGTTTCGATTAATTCGATAAAAATCACATATTTTCGTTTTACATATCATATGTTTGAACTATTGGTTCTGTTCTGCTCAAAGACACACGAGACTAAAAAAAAATAATAATTTAAAAACTGATTATGAACTGTGCATAAGACTGAAAATCAAAATGACATTTCTCGCTGGCATCACTGGACTTCCTATGTCACTAATGTTAATGTTGACGTCGTATGAGAGTTATAAATCCTCTTGGATTTTATTTATTGTACATCATTTCCACATTCGCCCTATTCAGATAACCCTTCTGAAACTTGTGAGTTTGACAGAACCACCAGCACCAAATTGTCGGGGTACACTGGCAATATACTGGAGTTGTCAAGTTGCCCCCGGGTTGTTGCAAACAAACTTTCAAATAATGTTATCTTTATTGCTTACCGTTATTGATCGTCCATTAATATTTGGCTTCTGAAGAAATTGAGGAGCATTTTGAAATGTGTGCAATTTTGGGAACGATTTGAAGTGAATACTTGATGATCAATTTAATAATTACCTTAATAAATACAGTACTTTCCCATTTTTCACAACACATTCTTGTATTCTTTGCCATTTAGAAAATTTATCTTTTAGAAGCTTCATTAGTGATTTTGGATGCTTGGTGTTTTATGAAGGTTTGTATAGAAGACACTAGCACGAGTTTGAGGAAATAAATAGCTGGTGAGGTCGTGTTGCCAAAACCGGGAAGGCACATTCAGCGAAAGGCACATAAGCGGAAAATTAGTTACAGTTTTGTAATAACATAATGTGACTCTTATAAGACTAACCGAATAGACAACAGAGAGCATGTTTAGGCACAATAGCAGACTTGACGGTCTCCCATTTACATGAAACATTGCATAATTGTTTGTTATCGTCAATCATTCAAACATTTGAGCAAAAATTCGGTCATTTTGAATCTAAAAAAAAAAAACAAAAATCAACAAATCATAACTCGAAAACATCACTTCCAATCAAAATGATGTCTGAGATAAAGTTGGAGAGAAAAACAATTCCATTTGAGTAAAAATCTACACGGTAAAAAGTGCAGGTATTTTTGGGTAAAAAGTTAAAATAAATGTTGGAAACTTAAATAACAAAAAACTATTTCATTTCATTTTGCAGCGTTTGGTGGGGCAATGGGAGCGCAAGTCAATCCAAAGCCGAGGATAAAGGACGGGTAATGGCTGAATAGTCTAGGCGAACCACTTGAACGCCATGGGAAAAGGAAGGGATTGAAGAGGCCGGTTATTGGGGGGTTTTGAAGATATGACACATAGTGATGCTAAATGTAAAGAAACCGAAAATCTATCTCCCACTGATTCATCCTTTCACATATATACCAAATTGATATTTTAAAGCAATAATCAAAATAAACAGACAATACATGAAAAGGCTAGTTGCTTTAAAGGCTAGTTGCCTCCCTAAGCGGACCCTCCGCATCCTAACTCTTCTGTTAATCCACTTAATGCTACTAGGCTGTCTAAATTTTCTTATTTAAGTTCGTTTGATGATTATGATGTCTCTATTCTAATTTAATAAATAATTGGAATCTCTAATCTACCTACCATGCTTTATTAAGTACCTGCACTTGTGAATGTAATCCAAAATTTAACGTGTTTCAAGTTGTTTTTGACTTTGACCTATTTAATTTATATTAGTTCGTCCCAGGTGACACCTTCAAGTGACTCAAATGCTTCACTTTGAAGTTAGTTTGTCATGACGCTATTCTGTCACGGCATGAGCCAACGATGCCGGACCTAAACCAACCGTCTCCAATGCTCCACTATGAAGCATAATATTAGGCCCGCCCACCAACGTCAGGTTAAAAAACTAGCCAAGGAGAAGGAAAAAAAAAGATGCTCTTCAATATTGTATTGTGTAAAAAAAAAAAATAAAAAAAAATAGGTATATTAAAAAGTATTTGGAAAATCCTTATTTTGTTTTTTTTTTTTTAGTTTCTAATTTGGACACCAAACTAACAAAAATCATAGAACAACAAATTTTGGTCAAATTTTAAAATTTACTTAACCTTTAGAAGCCTGGCATTCTTAAATCGTAATATATGTATTTCATTTCATTTGTTACAAAAGAAGTGCAGAAAATGTAGGTATTTTTGGATAATGCAAACACGTGTTTAAAACTTGAAATAATAAAAAATACCCGCTTCAATATTGTACTAATTTTTTTTATTAAAAAGGTTATGAAAAATGCTTTAGTGAAATTTTAAGTTGGACACTTAATAATCAACAAAAATTATAGAATAACAACAAAATTTATTAATTCACTTAACATGTAGAAGCCTGGCATTTTTAAATCTTAATACATGTATTTCATTTGATTTATTGCAAGAAATCCAGAATCATATATTTATGAGTTGACCTTTAAAAACAAATTTGACAGCAGTGTTGGGAAAATATCAAAAAAACCAAATCTCACCAATGCCCAAAATCACGTTCGATTTTCGTAGAAAAAAATCAACAAGCATACAGCCGCGGTTGATTTTGCAATCTCAACAAACAGTGGTGAGATTGAGTTGAATGATTTTTGCTTTACACCCGAACGCAACCGAAACTTCCATAACGGCTGCTTCGTGTCTGTCTTCATCGATTAAAAAGAGATAGCCAACTATCCTTTCTCTTTCTAAGAAAACGATGTGCAACGGAATCATTTTTGTGTCTAGTCAACTCTCCGCTTGATTTTTGCACGAAGTGAATAATCTCGCAATATCAAAGGAGCTTGTAAAATCAATATCAAGCATGATATTTTGTTCCAATATCACGCGTGCTATTGAGAGTGTATGAGAGCGGAAAAATATAATTTCATTGATGATTTTACCAACACTGTTTAACAGTAACTACAATAAAAAATGTTTTTTGCAAACCATAATTCGTTCTCCGAGAGCTGTGTTTTAAGATTCTCACTCACTCTATTAGCAGCGGAGCGGAAAACGAAGAAAACCATTCATTGATTTTCCGACCGGAAGGAGATGGTAATAAACTGATTAGACAAGCAATTCCGCTGAATGTTGAAATTGGGCCAAAAGCCATGAAAACTTCTCACCCCTTACCTTTTTTAAACTGGAAGACGAAAAAAAAACGAATTATTCCACTTTCAGTGAGATACGACCTTTTTTCGGGGGGGAAATGTGCGAAAGATACCCAATTTCTAAATGCTGTTATTCAGGTCAAATTGTTCAAAATAATTTACAACCAATCCTCCTTAACTCGATATTTTCCCTTACTCGATGAAACCCAGTGTATTTTCGATCACAATTTCAGCATTAGTTTCTTGGATTTTCCTCCGTTGTGGCTCAATATTCAACCAACCTCTATATCAACATCGAATTATAGGGAGAATTGACTGAATTACTATCTCGAGAACTGAAACTTCGTTGCCGGGTGTCTTCCATAGGGCTGTAGCTTCACAAAACCAATCCAAACACGTCCAAGCGTTCCATTTGCGAACCCTTTGCAGCCCCTCCCGCATGGAAAGAAGGTTAAAACCAAAAATATGGAGAGCCAAGAAGGAATCAAAACCTTCCTCAGAACAAAGCAAAGTTCACAGTCACTGTGTGGTATGCGATGCGAACTAAGCTACCGTCGTCATGAGAAAACGAGCGTCTGCCAGCCCAACAGCGGCAACTAGTGGTGGATGATGATGGGACGAGTAGCAATATTTAAAATTCAATTTCCCTCACAGTTGACTTGTTTTCCACTAAGGATTTCGACATTCCCTCGTGGATCTTTTTTTCTTTATTTTTTTCCGGCTTCCTCCAAGTCTCTTCTACTCTCCCCGTTGGGATTCGGGCAGATGGGATTCTCCGACGGTTCCAGTTCGATGCTAGGTTAATCCATTTTGCTGAATCAAGCGAAATACTTGCACCGACCGAACGTTCGTAGAGCTGATAGGACTGTTTTCTGGGATAGGTTGCCGTTGTCGTCGTCGTCGTCGTCGCAGGTCGTTCTGTATTTAAATGAGCTTTTCTACCCCCACCCCGTTGTTGGTGAACCGTTCCGAACCGGGTTGTGAAGGAGAAACGGAACAGGGGGAAATACCCTTATCGGCATGTAGTCGATTAAAGGAGGAAATTTAATTAATACAAAAAGGAGCAGCAGGCAGGCGGCAGCGAGTTGCTCTCTGTTAGACTCTCTAATGGCACTGGCGAAGGTAGATCCGGTGGGGTAAAAGGATCTCTGTCGGTGTAGTTTGTCAACCAATTTTGTCTCTGTTGCAATCAGCGTTACCGTCAGGGTATCATGGAATGCTAGGAAACGGCCGTATCCAGGATGATAGGGTGTCACTCATTTGGTTGAGTGTAATTATTGAAATTGATTCGAACTGGCAACTTCAAATCGCCCTACCGTCGACTGTTTGCAGATTTGGACTACTGGGTTGCTGCGGACGTTTGAAAATGGTTATTTTGTTGAATTACTAGTTAAAAGTAAAATGACGATATTTCCATTGGTTATGCTTTTTACATTTGTTCTTACGTTTCAATTGATGGATCCTGAAGGGCTCTTCATCTTTAATTGATTGGTTAATACAATTTTAATTTTATTTTTTGTTAATCAACTAGTTGACCTTATTTCTCTTTTGGTTTGTTTAGCAGTACTAAAAATGATGAACTTTGTAAATTTTAGAGCACAAATACCGTCATCCAGATACAGCACACTGGATTTTCTCGGAAATAAATAATCACTCTTTACCAATGCATCTTTAGAATTAGTTCGCAACAAGGCCGCAGAGATGTCGTGCGAATCCTTATTTAGAATAAAGCATTCGTATTCCCAGCCAAATAAAACAACTCAAATTTGAGAGTTGGTTGGAAATGCTAACATGAAGCTTTAGTGTGATAATTTATTAGCTAGAGAATGATCTTTAGAAGAGGGTAGGTGGGTAGTTCCGTTAGAGTACGGCAGTATGAAAATTGAATAGAAGTTGGAAATGAGCGAAGGGCAATTAATGCGACAGTTCAAACGGACATCTTTTGCCTAACCCGTACGACGTACGCGGAGTTTTGAGTTTAATTTACACACATTCGCAAAAAACGAAGGTTACTTATAGACTTAGGAAAGTTTTCTTCAATATTCCAGAAAAATATTTTCAAATATGAAGAAAATCGAGAGAGGTTTCACTCAGTCTATTAGTTTTTTTGTTTGTTTATTAATTTATTTGATAAGGCTCAACCGAATTAACTTAGAGCCGAAGATTCTTGTTCACTATACAATACATCTTAAAACTATAGTCAAAAGTGAAGTAATGAAATTGGGTTGTTAGCGAAATGCTTAAATAAAACAGCAAAAAAAGGTTATCTTCCATTTAATTCCACTTAATTAATTAAGTGGAATTAAATGGAAGATAACCTTTTTTTGCTGTTTTATATAGTCAAAAGGTACAACACAATAAAAATTTTATCTTCCGCTATCCAATAAGCCTCCTCCACCAGAACGTGAGCCGCTTCAAGTGGTTTCATTGTATGGCATATTCGCCAACGGGGGTCTAGCGCTTCCATTGTAGCAATGGACGCAAAACGTGGTCAGCACTCACACATTCATCACGAAACGGTTGCTTTCCAAAGTCGACGACGCATCTACTGAAAGAACTACTGATGAAGATCAATGAGGAGGACCACACAATGGTTACTGCCGAGTAAACAGACGATCGCGTGACACACATCGAGAGTGGTCTGCTTCTGTCGACAGCCGAGTGAACACTGATCAGTCTATTAGTATACTTACTGATTTTTGAGGAAAAGCGAGCAAAATGTCACTCTTCAGTCTATGAGTAACCTACGTTTTTTGGTCATAGCTAAGTAACACACAGTAAGAGAAACACTACTCTGAAATTTTCACCAAGCATAAACAAATCTTTAGAGCAAAAAATTACAACGGCATTCATGATTTTCCTTGGGATTTTCCTCCACCGTGAAAATTTTAGTGGAAAATATTTTTCAGATTAAATATTTTCAGTGGATTGCTGAGATGATTGCCTTATCATATCACTAAACGTTCTTTCTAAGATGATTGTTTCATGAATTTTTCAATTTTCAAAGTACATCACGGGAAAATCAGAAAACTTCAACTAAAATTTTCCGGAAAAATTTAACAGCACAAATATTTAGATATTTTTTTCGTTCATCATAAACTCTACCTGTGAGTAAAATTTCATAAAATACTGAGATCCTCGGCCCATTTTGTCCGATATTAAAAAAAAAATCTCCAACTGAGTAGTTTCAGTTCTCCGATTGGTATGAAACTTTGCGTAGTTGTTTGTTATGGAGAATGATTCCAATTTTTGATGAAATTCGGCCATTTTGGTGCCTGTTGTTGTCTCAGACATCATTTGGACCAGAAGTGCAGTTTACGTTCTAAAAATTATTAAAAAATTTCAAAGACGTTATTTTGAAAATTGTACAAGATCCAAAATGGCCGAACTTTAACAAAACTGTGGATACAGAGCTGGAAATGGGCCTAGCTTTTATCGATTCACTTCATCGACTTTCTCTTTCGTTAATAGCTCAGCTGCAACAACATTCCCTGTTGTATTTGACTATATGGACGATAGATAAATACCTCCTTTATAAATCCATCAATCTACTGTTTGCATAGCCGTGGTTATCAAAATAGAAAGTCGATGAGGGGAATCGATCAAAGCAGATAGGCCCTTTTTCCAGCTCTGTATAGAATTATGCAAAGTTTCATCGGAGAGGGTCGATTCGTCATTTGGCGTGGCGTGGAGCATGTTGACAAAAAAGTTGGCACATTGGTGTGTTGAAAGAAGTGTGACAGTATTTGTGATACTGTGATCCGGGTTCGAAACCATAGTTGACACCTATCACGCCATTTGAATAGCTTCGTGTCACCGGGTTTGAATGAACGTCACTCACAGTACTAAGAAGCTCAGTAACCTAGTACAAACCGATATTGCTTACTGAGCAGAAAACCGTGGGTTAACTCCCAGGCTCCCTGTCGTCTTTTTGCTGGTATGTGCAGTTATCTGGTTTAATTAATAATACCGGTACAAAGACAAGATATAGATCAACACAATAACATTAGTAATAATTAAACGCACAATACACTACCCTGCTCTGTACTCTTCCGGGACCAGATTTGCGTCGACATGAATTTTCGAACGATGACTCAGAAAACATAGGTAAATTCAATTTGAATAGCACCAAATGCAGGATTTGAACTTGATCATCAGTCGTATTATCGAACTTCAACGATCGACGATCGTACTTTGTGGTGATGTAAAGGGCCCGATGGCCTTATAGCGACCGGTTTTACTTACTAAGTAGAAGATTTTCTTATATTAGACTTTGAAATATGGCATCATTTTCCGAAGAGAATAGAAATCAAGCTTCCCTTGGTAAACATCCTTCCAGAACGGAGATCCAGAGGTCACTAGCATTGGCGTAGCTAGAAAATTTATCTAGAGGGGGCCTACGGGGGCCTGTCGTTTTTTTTTGCTAAACTACGGTTAAATAAAAACTAGGAAAGATTGCGAAAAGGCAACTTATGAAATGCGCACATTATGAAATTAAGGCTTGATATTATTTTAATGATTGTCAAATTTTGTTATATTTATTTCATAACAACGATTGGGACCTCGATTGGGAATGCCTTAAATGCTTACTGCTTTTGAACAAGCAATGATCGTTGCATGCTTTTTGTAATGAAAACACATAGCTTCCGGGTATCATAAACTTAAGCAACTCAACCTTAAGATAAATCTCAGAGTTAGGTAATTCCATGAATTTTGAAACTAGCTTTTTTAGATTTTCAATATTTCATCGTCAGCTAAATCTCAGACATAGGAACCAACCAGTTTGAATTTCATCAATCAAAAGCTTTTTTTGATGCCAGAATACCATAACTTGTTATTTATAAGGTCTTCTAATACCAATCCAATAACTCTTTTAGGTCTTATTGTCTAAAAACTGAAGATCACGTTTTGTTATTTTTGGTATTTATTTGATATATTATAAATAGTGATAACTGATATCTGAATATAATCAAAGCAAGGCTTTATACCACATGCATACCAAAATAAGGTATCATACCCCTTAAGGTTTACAAATTTTTCCCAACTTCTACGAAGTTCTCTGAAATTATTCCCAATTCCATATTTATTCCTTCTCTCGTAAGCCTACGTAGATCTCAGTACATATTCTGGAAAAACACCTATCATCTACAAATATTCTTGAACATCTAGAAAGTTCCTTGAAATATAAGTTCCCAAAACCTCCAAGAAGTTCATTGAGCTTTTTTGAAGTAAGATCTGTGACAAACTCCAACGAAGCTCCCTAAACTGAAGCAAGAATCCCTGAAGTTCTTATGAGTTTATTGAACTATTTTTAGATCTTCTACCAAATTTCCAGAAATTTTTCAAATTTCCTTACACTTATATGAAGTTTTACGCAGCTCCTCAAAATGCTACGAAATTCGCAAAACATCTACAACGTTTGCTGCACTTCTACGTTTCTTGTTGATTTCCACGCAGTTTCACGAACGAAATTTCTTTAATTTGTACGTAATTTCCACAACAGTGCCCTGCAATTATATAGAGGTTCCCAATCAATAATGAACTTCCCCGCAGTAAAATAATGACCCGTTAATTTCTAAGAAGCTCCTCAAACTTAAATAAATGTTTCACTTCTATGCAGTTTTCAGAACTTTTCTAAGTTCCTTGTTTCTACGATTTTTTATGAAGATCTATGCAGTTCCCAGAATTTCTACTAAGTTTCTTCAATTTCTACGATGTTCCCTGAATTTCTTAGAAGCCCTTGAAGTTTTACGAAGATCCCAGACGTTGAAGAAAATACCCTGGGCTCATCGCCAATTTGTAGATCCTGAAGACGTCTTATAATGCCATTGATTAAATATCGATATAATATAATTTTTCAAAATTGTTTCTTCTAGGTCAGAACATAAGAAAAATAGTCAAAAGGATTAAAAAAAAATCATTGTTGGTGGTCCAATTTTATTAACAGTATCCAATTGTGACATCGAACTTGCCAAGCTTAACAAAATACCGGTGTGTCACATAAAAAACCTCAAAAATTCTGGAGGGGGGGCTAAATACTTCTGGAGGGGGCTTGGCACCCCCATTAGCTACGCCAATGATCTCTAGTAACAACGGATGCCGAACAATTCTTTCGCTCCTCCATGAGCTGTTATTGATCTAGAAAATACTGATTCAATGGAGACTCCACATCGCGAATGGATTGCTGTTCCCAAGCCCTATTAATTTGGATCTGGTGAATTACATTGGATTGCCAAGTACATAATGGCCACTGAATTTAAGAAATAAAATTCCCGGATTTTTCCTTGTTTTTCCCAGGTACCCATCATAGGTTTCCAGGTTTCTTATAAACAGCTAATGATAAAAAGGAATACTGGCACGAATCAATTTTCAGGAATGAAAATTTTACAAGGCTCCAAAATCGCATCAAAATGTCAAATTATGTTCCATAATTTATATTATTTACTATTCATAAGTTCGAAATTTTAAAAGCTTTTAAGAGTCTATGAATTGTAAAATGAAATGTACGTATTCTCGTCAGTCTGAGCAGCATTCGTGCTTCTATTTACATGTTCTCAGCGTCATAGACACATTTGACGTGTTCGTTTGTTTACATGTATTTGCTTGTTCAATCTATAGCAATCGGCAGGATTTTCGAAAAACCTGTCAAAATGCATTTACTCAGTCGTAAAAATTTAATCATATTGAAACTGAACCATTACCCGAGCAAAGTCTAGCATCAAAATGATAGCAAATCGAAATCAAATGTTGATATCATAATTTGATTTCAGTTTACGCAATTGACAAATTTGATAACAGATTTTGTTTTCCTTTTGTTGTGCATTTGCTCTTGAAAAATATGTTGTTGCGTGTTTGTTTTCATTGCCTTAGCATAATATCGAATTGAATACTCGTTTTGTTATCAAAAGGAAAAATGTACATCAAATTGAGTTTTCAGTTTGCTCTCACTGATAGCAGGATTAGTTTTCAATGTGATTTCACAGGGAGAGTTTTTTTGCACTCCATTTTGATATTTTAACCGTTAAAACGACCAAAATGACAGCAACCTGAGCAATCATTATCAGCTACATCACAACATCAAATTTAGTTTTCAATTTGATCTCAGACTTTGCTCGGGTACCCAATCGATTGAATAGATTATGTGAAGTGTTTTGGTGAGAAAATGCTGTGAAATTTCCGTTTAAATTTTGGTTGCCGAAGGCGACATTTACCCTATTGAACTTATGTCATAAATTTATTTATAAAACAAATACATACCGAAGTAACAATAAGATCTCGGATTGAGAAAAGTTTCGCAGATAACATGAGAAAATTTCTTAAGATCTCAGCTTTAATTAAAGGGTTCTGTCACTTTGAAATTTCGAAGAGAATGGACAATGAGTTTTGAGATGAATTTTAGGGATAGTTATAAATGAATTCTGAGAAGAATTCCAATGACGTATGACTAGAAGTTCTAGAAGTTAGGGAAGTACTTATTGCATGAAAAATGTAAGCAGAACATATGGTAATTTTTAGGATTATTCTGAAAACATCATTATGGGGAATGTGAGGAAAATTTGTTCTAACTTCAAACTAGCGTGAAATTTAGCGGAGAGCTATCCTCAGTTCTGCCAGTTTGAAGATAGTTTCAAGGGAATTCCTTGTAGACTTCTCAAGAATTTTAAGGGAGCTTCAAAGAACCGGGAGCATTCAAATTGAATTTAGATCACATTTCCAAAGAATTCTGAGTAAAGGGAGATTCAGAAGAAAATTCCAAGAGAATTTCGAGGCAAGTTCTAAGAGTATTCTAACGAGAGTTTCCAAAGAATTCCAAAGATAATTCCAAGAAATTCTCATAAAGGTATTAATTTAGAGAATTAGAATAATTATAATGGTATTCTGAGAAACAGTCCCATTGATTTCTGATGTAAATTACAAGGTAATTTTTGAAACAATACTATGGGAAACCTGGGTGAATTGCAAGAGCAGGTTAATCCTAAGGAAAATTCCTAGATAATTCTGATAAGAAATATACATGAATCTCAAGGAATGTGTATGTGTATTTTCTAATTTCTATGACATGCAATGTTGTCAAGGTTGTAAAACCGGGTATGGATATCAACAAAGATTCGAGATAGCGAAGTTAACCAAACATCAATTGACTGAGGCTTGGATTCTGACTCTCTGTAAATCAATATTCTCCCTAAGTCAATGGGAATCGAGGTCTCTTCAATATCGAGTTAAGGAGACTGTTTTTAAGGTTCGCATTGAATTCTCGGTTGGTTTCGATTCCCGATTAATTCCCGGTTCTCCCGATTCGGTGGCCACTCTTCTTCATATTATTATTTTTCGTTGCATTTCAAGCTTATTCCTTGTCGCATATTAGCTAATTGCGTGCTTTCAACTTAGTGTTCTAGATGCACAGAACAGAAGGGGAAGTGCAAACAAATCGGTGAATCAAAAAGTGGTTCGTTTTTCTGCTCAACAAGCGATGCGTTGTGATAACGTTCCGCACGGGCTTCTATGTGCACTCACTTTATCATAGCATGCTGCCTATCTTAACTGCAGGCATAAGATGCCTTCTACCGCTAGGTGCGCTGCAAATGAAGAGTGGAGCCACTTTCTGATCCGAAGTTCCACTTCTGTTCTGTGATTCCACAGTTATGATGAGCTTTCGATTCTTGCATCATTTTTGCATTAGTATAATTATACTCTATTGTCCAGGGAAGTCGAGAAATGTTCCAAACCGAAAAATTCCTAAACCAGACCGGAAATCGAATCCCAGTCCCCTCCAGTATGGTCTTGCTTTGTAGCTGCACCTTTACCGACTGAGCTAAGGGATCCCCGAGCAAAGTAAAATATCAAATTGATAACAAGTTCTATTACCCGGTTATCACTTTTTGATGACTGAATATATTATCATTATGGTTGAATTAACAGCCAACATAACAAAAATGATAACAAAAAATTGCTCGTTGGATATCACAAAAATAACTAATTTTGTTATCATTGATAATATCTTGGTAACAAATTCTGCAAGCCATACAAATTTATTCCATAAATTTCAAATCATGTTATCATTTTAATATCAAAGCCTTACGCTGATAACTGAAATATGATTAAAAGCATTATTTTTGATTGTTTCAATGCGGATAATATTAAAAGTTTTGAACTAACCTTGCATCGTTAAGAAATATATAGTGATTTTTCCATGATAACAACTGATAACAAAATTGATCAAGGCTGATAACTAAATAAGTTATGCGATAACAACTGAAAACAAAGTGATATCTTAGATAACAAAACTTGTTTTCTAGATGATATCGGGTTGTTATTCTACTTTGCTCGGGGAGGCCCCACCCTGTAACTACGAATTGTATGGTGACCAAGGCTCATGCTTTTACTCACACCAATTCTCAAATATTTGTTTAAGCCAGGGACCTGTTCTATTTTTAGATTTCTGAGTCCACTTAAACGTCCAATCTCAACCAAGCTTTGCCTTCCGTAAAAGAAAATGCATGAAAAATCCTGATATTGCAAAGTGTTAAGTATAGGTAAATCTCCAATTTGGCCAGATGTCCTAATCCAACCACCAATGAACCATACAATCGTAGGTCTAAGCAAACGCACAATACACTAGTTACCCCTCTCTTCACTTTTCCGGAACCAGATTTGCGTCGCCATGGCCCATAATTATTCGAACGATGGCGCAAGTGCTGAGCATCACCGATTTCTGGACGACCGGTAATTCCATCTCCACTTCGCTTATTATCCATTTCTGCAAATCAACTCATCGTTGAGCCAACCGTGTCAATGTCAATACGACCCTCCATGATGACTACGGAATTTTTGGCGAGATTCTGTTGGAAATCGTACAACTCTGCTTTCCCCTAGCAAGCCACCTTCGGTTCACTTTGCACACTAGGTACTTTTTTTTCTGTTCCAATCTAGATAACGAATGCGATGACAACGGCAGGAGGTCTACATGCCTTATCAAGTTGTAAGCTTCGACAATCGTTCGATATGTTTGCCAAGAAAGGGATTTCGGACCGGTAGGTCGAATTTTTGATTGGGGCTCAATTTTCGATACCAAAACACATATATAGGTAAGGTGGTACGTCCAGATCTGCAGTTGTGTCAGCAGATATTTATAGGTTGGAGTGAAAGCAAAATAGGATCATTCCCATGTGCCTGGAACGGTTGGTTCAAGGTGCACGGAGATAACTGGAACACGGATTACTTTGCAAATACGATTGATTAGATTAAATATCGTTGTTCGATTATGATTGGAATGGAATGATCAACCGAAAATCATTTTTTCACCGTCAATACGCTTTTCGGTAGATAGATCACACGAAAATCCCATTCTGCCCCCGACCCGTAGAGAACAAAGCCCACAGCGGCATGAAAGGACGGGGTCATAACCGCGTACGGGGTTGCACACATTCACATCGTTATTCAATATATCGGAAGCGGAACGACGCACCAATTTCGCATGCTAATTTATTCATTGCTGAACACAGTATTAATTCCGCAAAAAGGACGAGGCTGTCTCTAGACTCTTCCTCCCGTCCGTTTCCATCCGAACGTGCATGAATGCAAAAGCGAAGCACCGACCGAACCGAGTTTCACCGGGGCATGTGAAGCAGCTCACTTTTTATCTCGGGCTCGGCTTCAGCGGTGTTTCATCCTTTCTTGGTCTTGGTTGGTCTTCGCCACTCGAAGAAGATATGCAGTACCCGAGCAAAGCTGGAGATCAAATTGAAATACAACTTTTCTTTAATCTCGTTTTTTACCAAAACAACTACACTGTCGAATCAAGCGGAAAACTAATTCTACTTGGAATGTATTCAATTTTATTACTGATTTTGCAATAATCAAATTTAACTGAATACAGGCCTGGCGTAAATGATTCGCATCTATACAACGATAATCGGCAGCAAAACTTGAACTTAAGTTGCTTCCATTTCAAAAACTCTTGACTGCACAATTGAATCTTTATATGATTTTCAATTTTCATTATGATGGGGAACAGCAAACTTTCAAGTCGATTTGCTTTCATTTTGTTACCCAGCTTAGCTCGGGTAAGCAGCCAGGCAGCAAGGCTCGGAGGGTAATAGTCTCTTTCTTCCGCTTCTTGGCTATAGTTTTATACGATTTGACGAGGGGGATGTTCCGTAAGCTGCTGGAGCTGATAAGAAACGACACAACGATAGAGATATATAAACTTTCCGCCCCGTCGGTTGGTCTCTGGAAGCCATGGGAAATGTTGTAGTTTGCAAATGTCAGCCAGCCACCCACCCAACGACTCCTTCCCTTCCTGGATCGATTAGTGGCACCGCAGGAGACCAACAACCGAAAAGTGGCGCTCGAACAGGAAAAGTAAACCTATTTATCTGTGTGTATCGGTTTTCCTCTTTTGGGGGGGATTTTCCACCCACACTATACACATATACACAGGCAATCAAAGAGAAGAAGCCAAACGCTGCAGTGTATATCTAGAGAATCGAGAGTGGGAGGAAAGAGGATGTACCCGATAAGATTTACGCTTCCTACATATCTCTTCCCGCAGTTGATTTGATGGAGTGATGCGGTAAATGAAGGATCAATTGGAAAAGTTTTCCACTGCTGATGTTGATGTTGTTGCTGTTGTTGTTGTGTGTTTGTTGAGGATCTCCCCCGGAAGAAAAATGATGTGGGATTTCTGGGCTAACTGTGTGTTGTTTGCACTTTATGAGGGTCGTCTTTATAGGAATATGGATCTCAATGGTACTTGTGTTGAATAATTCATTCTCGATTACCGAAAACGAGATAGATTTCACGGTTTGACCGAGATTTTTCCGATACGCTTCAAGTGATTTGACAAATGAAGGGTCTTAAATGGGGAGAACCCGAGCAGCTACCATCGAATGGTCTGGCAATGGATTTGATCAGCTTTCGTATATTCCTTGTTATGGCATCTTGAATGTTCAAACCTGTAAAAACAATTGCAAGATTTTATTGCATTTTTCGCTATGAAACCGATTTAAAGCAATCACCAACCCGTGCAAAATGAGTGCAGGGCAGCAGCATCACGCGCAAATTACATGATTCATTGACCGTCGCGGCGATCGACCGGACAGAAAAGAGCAACCAGACAAACTCGGGACGCATACCGATAGCTAGAGATTTTCCAGCAACGATAGCCGCGCGGCCGGGTTTCCCCTCACATTTTCCGGCTCATCACACTCGCACACAGCCGAGCGCTATTTCGCAAGCGATAAATAATTTTACAGTGACGGCGACAGACGGCGGCGTTTCATTGTGCATCAGCGACGACGATCACCACACCACTATACGTAGGAGCGTAGTGGTGTTCATCTCTCGCTGTCGTTGTACAAGTCGTTCACTCTTTTTCGCCTACCAAAGAAACAAAAATGAAAGTGAGCCACGGTTAACGGGCGTTAGTTAGATTGGTGTATTAGTGTTCTCATGAAATGCCCATTTAGTAAGTGATCACTGGCGCTTTTCTTTTCACACCTCGCTACGACGGCTTCTGGCATCCGAACTCAGCAGAGAGCAAAGCAATCGTAGGCGATATTATGTTACTCAGCTGTTCTCCGTGCTGTGAATGAACAAGTTGGAAACAGCTGCTGTTTGGAGTTTTTTTTTTTCTAGTGTGCATGGAAGTAGGAAGGTTTGGCAGATTTAATTTACTAGTCAGGGTAGCAACTGAATTTCCAAATGAAGCCTCGAAGATTTTCTCGGTTTTCATGGTAAATATTTAAAAACTCACTCTTTTACAGCCTCAACAGAATGACCTTGCAGGCACCAAAATGGTTTAACCTTCCTAATGCATTAGGAAAAAATTACATAGTGTTTACAGGCCAAAAATGAGCCCAATGTAGGACTGGTAGTAGTGGGTATGTAATGTAATAGTAGTGACTTTAGTGACTAAAATATCGAAAATAGTGACCAAATAGTGACTTTAAAACAATGAAGAAGTAACTAATAGTGACAATTATTGATGGACAAAAATAGTTCCAATATTTCGATGACTGCGACCCACATCGAGAAATTGAATAAATTCACAATCACAGTCCATCATAAAATAAAACAAATAATTGTTAAAGGATCCCATACATTTGATCTCGAAAAAATATATTTTTTTTAAATTATTGTTAGGTAATCTTTTAAGAGTTTTAAAGATCTCGGATACACAATGCTTCTAGATATCAGTCTAAGAAAAACTCTGATTATTCTGGAACGAGGAAAATGTTCCAAGAAGGAAAGATTGCGGACATAAACAATTTTGCGTCAAATTTTGCTCTCGGAAAAAAAAATATTCTGGAATATTTTGGATAAATTTTTCAATGCTGGGACTAAAAAATTCCAACACTCAAGTCTAATCTCAAGTCCTGAAAACGTTAAAAAAAACGTGTTATTAAAAACAAAAACTTTAAGAAATTACGGGTTGTGTCCCAAGCACGACCGCATTATTGACGTAGGACTACGGAATTATGAATTATTGATTTATAAATTGTATTCTAAAATAAACACACATTCAATTCAAAGTTCTGAAATTAGGGGACATTCAATATGGGTCATTCCAGCTCAAGTGGGTGCAGAATTTAAAAAAGTTTTGGTCGATGTCACCGATTTGAGCCAAACTTGGCCAAAACGCTTATTCGCGGCATTCCGAACAAACGCCTTTTTTGATTTTACTCTAAAGTGCCTAGATCCTTCTGGACCCTGGATTTTCGAATTTTTTTAAAAATTTCAACTTTCAGAAGAGATTACTCCACAACCAAAAAAAACTATTCGTGATCTTAGAACGTCAATTTGAAGGTTTTTTTAATGTAGATGTCATCCACAACTGTATTTGTATATACCTGCTAATCTATCTGATTTCATCTAACTTCTAAAGTGCAACGTTTTGGCTGTATCCCATAAGAACGTATTTTTCACATTTAGGACCACAGTTTAAATTATGGACAAAAGTAAATAAATGAGCTAGTTATGATTTCATATAATGAGTATCCTGCTCAGAACATGTGAAAAATAACATAAAAATATTATTGTGCCATCGGCGTGAAGGAATCCAAGAAAAAATAAAATATTAAATAGCATTGATTTTCCACCAGAAAAGCTCAAAACTACCACTCACTCATCTGGTCATATCTCAAAAACTATTTGTCCAAATCATTTGCCCTTGGAAACACATCAAGTAGAAGAGTTTTCCAAAGTGTGGTGAAAATTTGAGCCCAAAATATTAGGAAATCAAAAATCCCGCCCATGGTGAAAATAGGCCATTGTTTGACAATTTGGATACCTGCCGGTAATCAGCCTGTTTACTGTAGTTACTATAACAAAAATAAAATGTGGGTACACCTTTAAGAATCCACATTAAAAAACCTTCAAATTGACGTTCTAAGATCACGAATAGCTTATTTGGTTGTGGAGTAATCTCTTTTGAAACATGACATTTTTAAATACCTCGGTTGTAGCCGTTAAATCCAGGGTTGTAGCCGAGAGGGATCTAAAGGGTGATACGGTCAAAATTTGGTCAATATCAACTTGACGTATTTCTTTCAATTTTGCATTTAAAAAACCTGAACACCCCTCATTTTGAAGGTGTGTGTGTGTAGAATGTTGCTCCTATTTTGATTTTGGAATTCACTCTTCAGTTGTCAAAATGCCGTCCAAGCAAGAAGAGCAGCGTATCAAAATTTTGCTCGCGCATCGCGAAAATCCGAGCTACTCGCACGCAAAGTTGGCAAAATCGCTAAAAGTTGCCAAATCAACCGTTACAAATGTAATTTAAGTGTTTGGGGAACGTTTGTCGACAGCCAGGAAGTCTGGATCGGGGGGAAATCGAAAACCGGAAGCCGCTGAGACGACAAAGAGAGTTGCCGGTAGTTTCAAGCGAAACCCTAACCTCTCTCTCCGAGATGCCGCAAATAAGCTGGGTGTATCGTCTACAACCGTGCATCGAGCCAAAAAACGAGCCGGACTATCGACTTACAAGAAGGTAGTGACTCCAAATCGCGATGATAAACAAAATACGACGGCCAAAGCGCGATCCCGGAGGCTGTACACGACGATGCTGACGAAGTTTGACTGCGTGGTAATGGACGACGAAGCCTACGTCAAAGCCGACTACAAGCAGCTTCCGGGACAGGAGTTTTATACGGCAAAAGGAAGGGGAAAGGTAGCAGATGTTTTCAAGCACATGAAACTGTCAAAGTTCGCAAAGAAATATCTGGTTTGGCAAGCCATCTGTACCTGTGGCTTGAAAAGCAGCATTTTCATAGCTTCCGGGACTGTCAACCAAGAAATTTACGTGAAAGAGTGTTTGAATAAACGTCTGCTGCCTTTCCTGAAGAAACACGGTTGTTCCGTACTGTTTTGGCCGGATTTGGCATCTTGCCATTACGGTAAAAAGGCCATGGAGTGGTACGCCGCCAACAACGTACAGGTGGTCCCCAAGGACAAGAACCCTCCCAACACGCCAGAGCTCCGCCCAATTGAGAAATACTGGGCTATTGTCAAGCGGAACCTAAAGAAGACCAAAAAAAACTGCTAAGGGCGAGCAGCAGTTCAAGGCAAACTGGCTTTCTGCGGCGAAGAAGGTGGACAAGGTGGCTGTACAAAATCTGATGGCAGGGGTCAAGCGTAAGGCCCGGCAATTCGGATTTGGAAAAGCGGAAGCCTAACTGAATATTTTTCCTGAATTTTATACTAATTGAACTTGAAAAAGAAATTTAATTTGATTTTTTAAATAAACGATTTCACCGATTTACACGCGATTTCCCTTGACCAAATTTTGACCGTATCACCCTTTAGGCACGTCAGAGCAAAATAAAAAAGTCGTTTGTTCAGAATGCCAAAACAAGCTTTTTGGCCACGTTTGGCTCAAATCGGTGACATCGACCACAGGTGGGGTACCCACTTGAACTGGAAGGACCCATATCCTTAATTGAATTCAATTTTCATATTTCAAAATGCAGTTCCTATCCCATTTAAAATAAGGTTCCAAACATGTATAGCCTTATTAAAGAGATGTATAGATTTTTCGCCTTTAGTTTACTTAAATCTTTGGTTTTTATTAGTTAGGTAGGTTCCGATTCAACACATTGTAGTTTCATTTTTATACCTGTGATCTTGACTTTTTTACCTATTGGATGAGTACTTAAGGAGGTTAGATTTTGATAAGTTCTTTAGTGGGAATGACACTGATGAAGACTGCACATTGTAGTCGAAATACGTATCTGTCATGGATACCGAAATTAATTAAGTGGAATTAAATGGAAGTTAACCTTTTTTGATGTTTTATGTATAACCAATTTACCAAATTACCTACTCCATAAATTCGCTATTAAAATGCATTTCATACACGGAGTAATCAACTCTGCACACTGTACCGAAACACAGCATGGCACACTATTCGGCACTTTAGGACACACGTTGACAAGCAGGATACAAACAGTATAATATAAAACGGCATCACTGTCGAGTGTTGACGTTTTGCCAATCGTTGCTAAGGTTGACTTCTTTGTTTACTCCATTGGGCTTCACATTGGGTTCGAGGATCGTACCTTGCCACTTTTCGAAAAAATTCCAAGGGAAAATTCTGTGAGTATTGTCTGCATCATGAATCTCTTATCTCTTCACAACCAACAAAACCGATTCGTAGCAAAAATCCCAACGACAGAGTTCTTCCATATCATGGTCGGTCGAGAGGGTCGATACGACAGTCAAGACGACCAAAGTGAGTTCCCTTCAGCATCGATTGGTGGAATGCCTGAAAGATCGCCCAATACGACGATACGGTGGGGGAATGCGATCGGCGAACTGAATGGACAAAAAACTTCTGAACGACGACAACATTGTGCCAGCTGTGGAGGATTTTTGTTTGGTTTAACAAGATTGTTGTGCAGAACGAACGATAAAGCTGGGTGATGGGTTTTGTATTTTGGCAGGTTTGAATCCCAGTCTTGCCAAGGCCTTGCAAGGGTCTTCCGGGATGAAAATTCTCTCATTTTTCTGCGTTTTCTTCAGGTATCCTTGCCAGTCATTGTTTTCAATTGGTATGGACTTGAATGAGGAATGCACAGGACTTTATAGGGATTTCCATACAAATCCCAGTACTGCTAGGGGATGACGATACGTATTTACCCCAAATATTCCATCAGATCTGGACCGATATACGATTGCCTTAGCAAAACAGTATAGGATTTAAACAATGAAATCAGATCAATGCAATCAGAAATGTAATTACACTTTATTCCGTCAGTACATCCCATCATCAACGATCCAATATGCTCTCTTCTGTTGCACTAGTGCGTCTCGAAAGCGCCCGGTGCGATGTCAGTCAATTATAAGGCCTAGCTCGATCTCGAAATTTTGATCCGCGGGCAGAGGAGGTTTCGGTGGGATCAGTGGTCCCGCATGACAGCACTAAGTAATTTGCTGTTCGGCAAGATCCAATGGGCGTGCAGATGAACAACAACCACAGGGTACTCTCTGCAGATGCGAAGCTTATCTGGATCGCGCACCATTTCCGAAGTATGACAGATATGAAGTGGGGAGACATTTGATGGTTTTCACTGGTGGTACATTGGGGGGGCATTGGTTTTGATTGGTGGTCGAATACATGTACGAATACATAAGTGGATTGTCGAAGGTATCACAACTGCAAAAGATCGTGAACTTGGCATGCTTGGACGTGTATAATTGGGGTGTGGTAGAAGACATCGAGGTCACGTACTTCTGAGTCAATCAGAACTGTTCCGGGGATGTTGTTTCTAGGGTGGGATTGAACTTTTATCCGTTCGAGTTCTGCGTTTGAGTTTATACGGGGAGCATTTAACTCGCAACTGGTGAAAATTTCGTCCACCACTGATCAGGCTATACCTTCGTTTCTGCACACGTTTCTTGTGGACAGGTCGCATAGGTTGGATTGCTTCCAGTTACTTTTCCACCGCCCACTATATTCTCCTTCTAATTAGAATGAACCTTAATATTTGCCATGAACCATGGCCATGAATTAGAGAAATTGAAAATGTAAACACAATCACAACAGTCTAACTTGAGGGTTGCAAAACTCATAGGATACTGACACCTTGATTGATACACTTCGGCCTACTTCGGAACGATCGGCAATACGGTTGGCACAGCTTTCGGCACTGCTAAATCCCTTGGCACAGATTAAGGTGTGCAGAATTCAATAGCCCTTGATTTAATATAACATATAACGTCATAAAATACACATAAGTACGTCACACATTTTTTTTTATTGGGTATCGTCGTTGTGTTTTCAAGACTTGCATTATTTGAATAAATATTGCTTCTATCTGTGACAAGACAACAGTAAACAACAGAAATTCTACTCAACTTTGAGTTAGTTTCATCGGCCGTGTACGGCGTCTAACGATGTGACAACCGTCATATCCCCAGACGATCTGAAGCAAAACGTACAGGTAAGCTCTTTTATAACCTCGCAACCGGTCGTCTATCTGTTCTCTCGATAGCCATAGGAAGCAAGCATGTGATTAGTTGATTGCGGCCTAAAAGGTTGATCAATTTTCAATATTTTACTAATGATAAATTACTATAATCTTTATACCAAACAAATCTTACATCAATTTTGAATCAAAGGGTGTGAATTTTTTTTTAAATCCATCAATAAATGGGCAAATTATAAGCGTTTAAAACCTAACACTATTTCGTTGCCGTTTTTTTATTTGCACTCCAGTATAGTTCACAAAGACCTAGTCCTACGTAAAAAAACAGCGTTATTTAAAAATTCGTCGTAAAAAACTGAGCAGTTTGCTTGAAATTTTTTTCGGTACTTCTAAGTCCTGATCATCTTGAAAATTTTCCGGATCACCTAGCCCTTCCAGATGCTCAGTTCAGATCATTCGAAATTTTCTCACAACGCAGTGGTAGTGTGAACACGAACTTAGGGGCTGTCTATAAACTACGTAGAAATGGGGGGGGGGGGGTGTTGGAAATTATCCCCAGCCCATACAAAATTATTTTTTTGTATGGACAATTCTCTACGCAGGGGGATGGGGGGGGGTCAACTTACACATTATTTTTTTATGTTGTGAACCAGGGTTTTGGCTCTAGTTTGAAACTGGCCACTCCTTCGGGGGTACCTCAGGAATTCTTGTTTGTGAATTCTGCTGTGTCGCATGTCTTCGAGGGTACCCAGAATATGGTCAGATTTGGACAATGTGATACTGGATACTCAGTTTGGCCGTTATTGATCTTGTTTTAAAAAGCTCATGGGTTTTGGTCCAGAAAGTGGCCACTTCCTCGGGGGCTAATCGAACTTGGCTTTGAATTCTCATGTGTTCGAATGTGTCAAATTATGTATTTGAATCGGTTCAGGTCGGTTTTAGTTTCATGAACCATATTCACCGGAACATGTTCTAAACGTATCTCCGGAACCAGTTGACCGATTCCAAACATATGGGACTGTAATACCCCTCATTTGGCAATTGTTGTGTCCAATTCGGTTCAGTGGTTGCCAAGAAACATGAGTTACTTTATTTCGTTACACACATACATTTTCCGGCCCCTGAATTTAAGATTTTGTCAAGGCTATTTTTCAAACAGACGGTGCTGTTCGCATTGCTAGTAAGTAATAAAAATCCCCATATAGAAATTTGGAACCCAAAATTTATTTTTATAATTGAATTACATTTCTGCCATGTTTAGACTAGACAGCTGTAAAATTTTAAAAATTCGTTTTTTTGTAATATACGAATAATGTATCACAATTGTTCTGGTATCTTATAAACAATTTATAACACAAGAGGCAAACCAACTCAGGACTGAAAGACTTTATAATAAAGTAAAAGAAAAGATTATAACACGTTGCAACTCCTAGTTTGAACATTTGAACATTTTGTGGCACTTTTCGTCGTTGTAGTCGTCATAGGCACCGTGTGTTAATGGTTACAACAACAACTCGATCATAAGTGGTGAAATGTGATATGAGGGGTTCGGTGGCCTTAGAGCGACCATTTTTGCTTACTGAGCAGAAATCGATGGGATTAGTCTCAGACCCCAATGAAGAGTCATTAATCGCTTTCTTTTCTAACACAAACAAATCATTTTCATTCGCCGTACCGTTTACCGCCAACCCTGCTGCAAACCCAACCCAGTGATATTTCGTGGAAGTACAGAGAATTTCTCTCGAGTGTCATGTCAACACATGGCTAACTATTCCTTGACGTGGTTGGCGCATCATGGCATCGGTTGGTTATCTGTGTAATTACAGGAGATCTGGCAATAATGAAGTTGCAACCGCGGCCGGTCAATCATGCTCATGCTGTTAAATGAATCCTTTCGTATATGACGCAGCGCATTCGGGGAAACAAACTTTGTAAAAAAAATTTAAAAAAATTTCAAAATCAATAAAAAAAATCCGATGACTAGGGGAAATGACTCTAATGGATCTATGATTGGGCCCATCGCAAAAAATCCACTATTTATCAATTGTATCTATCTGAACGCGTCATTTAGACGGTACTAATGGCTAGTTTTGGTCCCTATTGAAAATTTAGTCGATTGCTGAATTAAGTATGGGCCCAAATTAGGGGCATTTAGTCCGACTTTACATCCATTTCCCCTATATTACAGAATCTGTTCATTGAGAGCTGTATGAAAGCTGAGCCAAAAATGAACTACAACCGAAAAAGATGGATGTTTACAGTATACTTTGGTGCAATAAGACCACTGAAAAAGGGCATGCGTTTCTTCGAACATAATGAAATATGACAAAATCGAGTCATTACTGTATTGCAATCCATTTGTATAAAACAGTAAGTTGGTATTAATCAACCAAAGTAACCTGAAATCTGAATCAAATGGCAACTCCTTCTTCCCCCTTAACCTTAACGAAAAATAATCCATCAATACAGCTTATTACAGGAAACCGATCCCGCAACCATACCTCCCCGTTCCACCCCGCTCAAACACAAGAGAAATCAATATTCCAACCATCTCGTTCAAACAATCCTCCCACCATTTACATCTTCCTTCCTCCTTCGAGAGAGAGAGCTGTACACCTACCTTGGTTTCTGCGATTTGTTCATATCCAAATCGCCACCTTTACCTCCCGTCGACTGCAGCGACGAGGAGGACAAGGATGACAACGACGAGGACGACAGCCCGGATGATCCTGGTCCAGAAGTTATTCCGGCCGATCCTGAGTTATTTGCTGCGGCTGCTGCTGCCGCCGCTGCCGCTGCCGTACTGAACAAGTACAGATTCCTGTTACTGCTGCTACTTTTCTTGCTGCTGCTATGTTTCATTGCTCCATCGTGTGCTACACATTACAGCAGCGGAAAGTGAATCTTCCCGGACTTGATTATCATACTTTTTTTCCCTCCCTATTTCACTCTACACGGCGCACTTGCACAACTTGTTTCCCACTGGAAGTTTGATTGTTTGCTCTGAAGCTCAACGAGACGTGCAGATCTTAGCCTGCTATCTAGCTATTTCTCTTCACCACCGCCAAGGGATTACACCAAAGCACCGGTTCAATATTTTTCAACGGCGGAGTAGTTTGAAATTTTCCGGTGCATACAAAATTTTCTTCCTACTGCTTCACTGAGTAGACACGCCACGTGATGCCGTACCGGTGGAAGTGTGGGAGGTAAATCTGCACTAGTTTCCGAAACAAACAAAAAATGCACGGTTAACGAAAAAATATAATCTCAACTGCAAGCACTAGTTTCGAGGGGACGTTTCACCCGCGTTTCGGCGACCACCACCTCGGTGGCTGCCCGAAGTTGCCGCAGAACGGTGCTACCAACAGCTGCGATTGCTGGAGTAGTAGTAGTGGTAGTAGTGGCTGTCGTAGTTGTAACCCGTAGGTCGTTGTTGACGTGCTCGTCTGCTGCGTTCCACTGGCACCCGAACCGAAGACGAGTGCATCTTGTTGCATCTTGATGGGCGCGATTGTTCGCGGAGCGGTAAAGTGGGCACCACTTGGAGGTTGCACTCTGAAATGGGAAGTAGAGAGAGAGACGGAAACATAGAAAATAAGAAGGTGAGAAAAATTGTGTTTGGTGCGTAGGTGACGACGATGGGGCTCATATTTCAAGGGTTTTTGAGCCGACAAGTGGTGCTGTGAGCAAAGACTGCCGTCGTTTTGTCGAATGGGCTCACTTGAGCCAGAAGGATGGATTGAATATGAATGAAAAAAATCCAAATTATGAGGTATGTAAAGTAATTCAATTAAATGCAATAAAAAATGTAATTTTGAGCAATAGAACAGGATCAGCATTAGCTCACTCTACGGAACAGGAGAATAGGGTAAGTTGCCAATTGGTGCACACTTCGCATTGTTTACTGTGCAGCATTTATCCATGACCATGACATTTACCGATCAAAATGGCATGTTATTCACTGATCAATTGCTGAATAATAACAAATCTCGAATACTTTTTCAAAGGGTCCTAGGTAGCAAATGAAAACAAATCGAGCTAATCGATACAAACAATCGCTCTGCTATCATTGCATGTGCAACAAAAACACCTATTTAAATTTACTTCTATTTGTTTAAGATAATCATAGGTAATAAATAGTCCACGCCCTGCCTTTAAAAAATGAGCACGAATCAGCAGTCAAAATGTCCGAAGTAATAATCACGTACCCAGCATTTCAAACTGTACATTGGACAATTTTTTACCTATGATTATCTATATATATATGAAAATGAATTTCTTTCTGTCTGTCTGACCCTTATAGACTCGGAAACAACTGAACCGATCGGTGTGAAAATTTGTATGCAGGGGCCAGGAAAGGTTCTTATGATGTTCCCTGAAGCATGCATTTTTGAATCGGCGCATAAACTCAAGCTAATATTGAATCCTGAGCAAGGCCAGGCACACTCAGCTAGTCTTAAATAAATGAACATAAATTTGGATGGGTGTTTTTATATCACATGCAATGATAGAAGAGCAATAGTTTGTATCGATTAACTCGATGTTTCCATTTGTTACTTAGAACCTTTTGAAAAGTTACTCGTATTGCATCGTATATTTTCCTTCCACGGTTGATCGGTTCAATAAAATAAATTAAATAAACTGATATCGTGAGTACAATATACCTGAAAGTTACGTTCAATCATCTATCAGACCTAGGTCAAAACTGTAAAGTACTGTGGGGCACTTTGAAATCAAGGGTTGTGTTGCGCACAGTGAGACGAAGCCGGTCGCAATTAATCATGTTACCATGCTTCTGCGTTCATTATTTTCCTTCAGATGTCACTGCTGTTCTCAATGGAGACATCTATCAGAAATTACGCATACACTTTGTTCCGTTAATTGTTATTCTCCCTTCTCTCAATTTCTACATGGGGATATATATTAGTTCCTGCCAGCGGAACAGCGCCATCTGTGTGGAAAATGGCCTAACGATATGATTCATTGGATTTTCTTTTATAACTAATAATTTGTATGCTTTTCAGATTCTCAGATATATTCAGCCCCTTATGCAAAGTTTCAGGACGATCTGACGAGAAAACTGACTGTTCTAGCTTGATCTGAAAAAGCGAACCGCCAACCTCACCGTTCTTTCCCACTAGCTCCGACCATAGCACGTCAAAAAAATCATGTGACCTGATGATGATGCTCGAGACCACAGTGCATCATTACTGGTCTAATGAGTGTACTGCTGCAGAACAAACAGGTCAAAATGGAAAACACAAATTCGGAACAAGACGTGCTCAAGAAGGATGGATGAGTGGTCCCACAGTCAGGAGAGAGAAAAAAGGACGCAAATTGAAAACTGAGTACATATCATAATAGATAAGAATCCCGGTGCTGCTGGTTGGTTGCCCCATCTCGGTATTCACGATGTGCTCTTGCTACCAAGAAAGGTAAAAATAAGAATGGAAACTCGTTCGCTCCTTCAGCTATGACGACGAGAGCATGACAGCAGATCGGTGTGCGGTGCGGAAGCAAATAAACGAAAATGAAAATCAACATCACCTTTCACGATCTGCCTTCTCCGCGGTTCCGTCGGCCGTCATCACCTTTCCCAGGAAAACCGACCAAAATTTGTAAGCAAGCTGCATCCCGCGAGAGATAGAGATTGAGAGAGCAGAAAAAAAGATAAAATTCAGAACCTGACGTTCGAGCCGCACCGCAGCTCGGTGGCGGTGATGGGATAAAGGAAATACGGAAAACTGAACGTGTTCTCAGAAACGACAAAGAAGAAGGCATATTTTTTAGGCGAGATTTCCGAGTACCAACCAAGAGAAGAGAGTACATACTTGGAAACAAATGGAAAATGAAGTGCAATGAAACGTAAACTGATGATGGCGAAATTTTATCGCTAGCAGCAGCCAAGCAAGTGCAAATATTTACTAGAGAGTGCCGATGCCGAAAGGGTATTGCACCGTCGGTAGTCTCTGCCTTATGCCGGGAGTTGTCTGCCTACAAGGTAGCGGGTGAACGAGCAACCACGTAAGGTAGGAACGCGGCGAATGACAGAGAACGGAGTTCCAGAAATCAACGCGATGCAATTTCGGAATCGGTGGCAACGATTGATACAATCACCCTACAGCAGCGCTGCGAGAAACGACGGGCGATCATCAAGGATAAAATTGATGGGTAACTCAAGGGAGAGTGAAAATTCTTCAAGTTCGACAACAGTCAGGCAGGCCAAGAGCCAAGTGGAAGTAACCACGGCTTGAGGTTCGAGGGGCGGCGAGGAAGAGTGAAATTAAAAGCGAAGAGATTTCAATTTGGCGTAATGAACTGGGATTGCGGTGATGTAACTTGCTGTGACGGTCGTTGGAGGCAAGAAGGAAGGCAAGTACCTTTCTACCATCCGGAGTTGTACGCGGGCCGGCAGCCTTGGAGGTAAGCAGAAGACGAGAGCGAAGAAAGAACGATGGAAAACAATTTAGGTGAAATTTAGAAGCACCTCTTCCAGCGAAACGTCAATCCCTGGTCGTCGTCGTTGGTGTTGCGGTGTAGTTATATTCAAGTGTGCGTCGTCTCAGAGCCTCGGATCCGGACGTGCGGAACACGGGAAAATGGAAGTTTCTTTCGATGATGGATGGCGATGATGAAGTAAGCGAAAAGTTTTGGATTTGCTTGGAATATCGATGGGGAAGATGAGGAGAGAGAGGGAGAGGGAGAGCAAGAACGAGACTGGGGCAGGCACCTGGTGCAGATTCAACTCTGATTGCATATCATCGTCGAGCGAACGAGACGAGAAGTTTGATTGTGCTGCCGTAGTTTTGACAAGTGACGCACGTCTTGTGGTATATGCATACAAAGCATACTAGTTCGTAGCTTGTTGAAACCGTTGAATTAATTATTGGAGGTTGTGAAATTTAAATAAACCTGAAATGAACGTTAATGCGTTGCCAATGCAAGGTATTCATAATAAAGGAACAACATCTGAGGCAACTACAAAACTATGTACTGGATATTGTAAGGATTACAAAATAGGTAGACTACAGTGGGCTGGACATATAGTTCGGAAAGAGAATCTGTGTTTATAAATTCATCCAAAGTTCCAAATAACTAAAACAAAAACAAAAATATAAAACATATAAAACATATAAAACAAAAACAAAATGTCTATAGTAAATCCATTCCATCCAGAAACAGTAGATTGTTGGATTTCCAATGTCTTTCCAATGGGTCGGTGCGAAAGATGTGCACAGCAAAAATAAATTTTATTATTACATCCAAGATGCACTTCAATCATGTCGAAAATCTCATGTAATTTTTATGGCCACAAATATAAACAAATGCAGTGAGAAGAGCGTAATGTCAGTTAATGCACTGTATTAATGATCATTTTGTCCTTTTTGGTAAGTAATATTACACCATATTTTTATCCACACAAAATTGGATTTGGAGTTTAGGAAAACGCACCTAAGTATGTTTTCAAAAACTCCAAATCCAGTTTTTATCGACGCATTATTTTAAATCACTATGAACAGTGCGCATTGCATATCCCAAGTAGCATTTCTTGTTTTATTGCACTCTATTAGTGGTTTTTGAGATCAATTTTATAAAACCGTCAATAAAAGTAATAGCTCCAGCACAACCTTTTGATAACCGCTATAAGATTGTCTTCCAGCTTAGTGGACCACTCTTGATAAGGTTTATAAAGCATATTTGAGAATCACAATAAAGCTGTCTTAAAACCTTTTGTAAGAAAGCCCCATACTCTACAAAAGGTTCTCATAGCCTCGTTAAGAGTAATATTGTATCCAAGCAGTTTTATTACGCTTTGGTGAAAATCAGTTATAAAGCCAATTTAATTTGTATTGGCTTCAAAGCAACCGCCATAAATTAGCTTGTTGTTGTTCTGTTCTGCTGAAACTTTTTTCATTCCACATGGAAATCTTTAGCTGTAAAAATAGGGTTTGAGTGTTGGTGTCAAGATCACCATGCAATCAATTTTGTTTCATGGCGGCATTAGTGAAAATCTTAAAGAAAATATATGACTTTTTAGAAGTTCCAAAACATATGCGCTTGAAATTTTATCGTGTATATTGGGATAATATGAGCGTTAAATAAATGCGCCTCCAAAATAATTCAAGTTAACAAAAAAGATTGTTTAAGAAATCAAATGAATTCGATGGAATCATCTTAATTTTTCAGAAAATAGATCTCAATAAATAAATTCATACCAATGCACACTGGAAATCATTTCGGATCTTTAATTTAGCCATTATTTTATTTAAATTTCTTTGATTTTATTCCAAGGCTAATGGAAGTTTCGTAATGACAATATGGCGACAGAGAACAGCAGACAAGAAAAACGCCAAGCGTAATTTCTTAAAATGTCTAATGCTTACATTGCACAGAAGTCCAGAGTGGAAAAATATTTGGATATTGGGTTTTCCGCAAAATCTACTGGTTGTAGCGTTTTGATGTCTCGGAAAGAATTGTTGGTAATGAAAAAGCGCATCTTTTCATTGGATCAGTCATTAGGGTGATTCAGTTTTAGGTTGAAGTCAATCTAACTCTTCAGGGAAATTTTTGGGAACTTTTTTTACTTCTTCAAAGTTATAGAGGATCCAAAACCAAGCAACTTTGTCGAAGAAGTCAAATTTTCATCTCATCATCTACGCATTCTACGAACTGAAACAACTAGAAGGTTAGGTTTTTTTTATCTTTATTTAAGAGATTTTTAGCCAGAGGCTAGTTCATCTCTTTAGAAGGTTAGGGTGATTCATGAAAAAAAACAGTTTTTTGACCATAACCTTTTTTGCTTTGTATTTAGAGAAAACTATTCTTCAGATCACTTTTAGAACTTTAAAAAACACACATTTTGATCACCTAATTATGACGTTTGGACCACTGAATCAAAAGATATATTCATTTTAAGGTTAGAAACAAGTATTTTTTAAACTAATATAACTTTAACGCGCAAGCCAATTGCAAATCTATTGAAAGTAATGGAAAGAAGAAATTTGGTTCTATATTTGCTGAAAAAATGGAAGATGTATCATTTTTTTAACTCGAGATATTTGAATTAGAAAATTGTCATTTTCTAAAGAAAAAATCCCATAGAACATGAATAAAAGTGGCAATAACCGGTCATTCACGGAAGACAGTAGAGTTTTACCGGGTTTTTGAACAGCAGATCAAGTTGGTAATAATTTCCAATGACCGTTAAACGTAATAAATCAATAAATTTGACAACTTTTATTTTTTATAGCTAAATAGGGTAAGCTAAACAAAGTCTGTACAAGTTCGGAAAACATTTACTAATTATTGGATTTTTAAAAGATTTTCAAACTTTTATCGAAAAGTTCTGTAATTCAAAATTTACCGATCGGTAGAGGCCTGGATTAGTGTGCATAACAAATGAACTATGTTTACCAATGAAATCAAATAAAACTATTGTTGTTGATATTTTATGTAGCTGGTTTTGTCAAATTTTGTGGAAACAAGCTTACCGAAGACGTAAATGTGCAATGCAGCAATTTCTTTTACATTTTTGTACAATTTTATTCATAAATATAGAGGTGGCACTCTTGCCCCGTGTGAGTTTTTAAGAAAATTGGTTTTGGCCAATTATAGGGAATAGTTATTTATTTTTTACTATCGGTGTTTCAATATTTCATTATTAGTGATGCCTCAATGCAGGAATTGTAGAAAACAATATTGGGAAATTCCAAAATTCTTATTTTATGATGTCTAATTATTATAAGTAATTTCTATTTTTGACACATCAGCACAAAATGTTGTTTTGCAATTTTTGTAATACTTCATTTTGGACAGAACTTTCTATAATGCTGCATAGGAACACCATTCATAGTGTCATGGGTGAATTAGCATTGAAAACATGTTTATTTTCAAAATTATAGGGGGTGGCACTCTTGCCCCATATGGCACTCTAGCCCCACCCGACCCTACTTACGGTGTGTGATGTGGGTGTGTAGTGTGAGGGGGCCGGCCGGCGACGTTGGGATCAAGCTTCTGAGGGGTTGATGCTGCTGGCGATGATGGTTACAATCGGGTGATCTACGAGCTCGGTTCTAGCACTCGTTCCGCGACGAGCTGGGAAAACTGCAGGCTTTTACGATCGGTCAACGTTCAATTTTGTTTTAGTTCATTTTATTGATAACCTTGATCGTTATTGAAAAAATTAAACATTAAATAATTGCTCAATCACAGCAACTAATTCCCTTTAATTTGTTTATATCCAAAATTTCAGCTCAGAACGAGTTGTCCAAACACTTTTTGAGAGCAAACAGCTTAGATTAGTTGTCACTATTACAATAGTTTTTAGCAGTTTTTAAGAGGAGTTACCGGGTATTGCCACTTTCATTCATGTTCTATGGCTTTTTTCCTTAAAAAATTACCATTTTCTAATTGAAATATCTCGAGTTAAGACAATGATACCTCTGCCATTTTTTCAGCAAATATAGAATCAAATTTCATTATTTTCACTAGGGCGGTATCTAATCGCCTTCGATCCTCTAACTTTCGTTCTTGATTAATGAAAGCATCCATGGCAAATGCTTGCCGATTTTTGATTTTTTTTTTGTATTAATAAAATGCAAACTTTTGTAATGTTTCATTGATTGGTGCCAAAACAAACGTACTAACAAATAGTTAAAAATTTGACCAAAAGTTCTTGTTATACGATTTTTATCAGTTTCCAAGTGTCCATGGTTTTAAACATTCCAAAAGTTTAAATTTTTCATAACCTTTTATTAAAAAAATCGGTCAAGGCATTTTAAGATATTTATGATTTTTTTTTTAATTTTTGCGTAAAATGAATAAAAACATTTTTTATTTTCTTTTCTTAACAACTTTGGATATATGAAAAATATACAAGGTAAACTTTGAAATTTTGAGTGAAAAATAATAAAAAAGTTAAAAACTAAAATATTTCAATTTTTTTTTGTTGAATATTTATATAATTTAAAATCTCATGACAATTTTTGGCTTTTTTTTTGTTTTCGAAATATTGAAAATCATGGACACTTGAAAATTGTCCAAAATCGTAGAACAACAATTTTTCGCCAAATTTTTTGAAAGTTTTACAAGTACGCTTTTCGATACACAGGCATTTTGGAGACATTGTAAATCGTTTTTTGTGTAAAAAATTGCATCGAAATTATAAAATTTTGATTTTTTTATTTTAGAATTGCTCTATAACACTCCAGCGATTGGAAATGCTTTCGGTAACGTAGGGCTTTAGGTAGTGATGAAACGTCGCTAGAATTATTCCACAGCCGTCTTCCTCATCCATGCATGTATGAGTTAGGTAAAGAAGTGTGCCCTTCGTTCATTTTCAACTTCTATTCAATTTCAATACCGCCGTACTCTAGCGGAACTATCAACCTACCCTCTTCAGACCTTTCTCTAGCTAATAAATGATCACACTAAAGCTTCATGTTAGATAGCAATTCCAACAAACTCCAAAACTTGTTGTTCTACGAGTTTTGTCAATTTGTCCAAGATTGGTGTAATGGTAAACGTGATTGCCTCTCACTCCAGCAGGCCTGGGTTCAATCTCAGTCCGCAACGTTAATTTTTTTAGGCATAAAATCTCTGATCACGTCTTTTTTTTTTGGGAAGAAAAGTAACGCCGTTGGTCCCCGGTCCATGAGTTGGTGGGTCCAGGTGTGGGAGCTGCCCCCTGGCATCAGTAGCATTAGGTTTGTTCCCTTACTTGCTTTTGCTGTAAGATGCTGTAAGAAAATAATACAGGAATCCATTATTTGCGCCTTGTGTGGTGGAAAAATACGAGTCCCAGATTTTCAATATTTAAAATAATTGCATTTTGCATGAGATAAAAAACATAGGGGAAATGTATGTAATGTCGGCCTAAGTGTCCCTAATTTGGGCCCATACATTCAGCAATCGACTAAATTTTCAATAGCACTCAAAAATATCCATTAGTACCGTCCCAATGACGCGTTCATCTAGATACAATTGATAAATAGCAGATTTTTAGCGATGGGCCCAATCTTAGATCCATAGGCCGTCATTGTAATCAGAAGTGACGTTTTCGTGCTACAATGCACAATGAGAAATCCTAAATTCACATATATTAATAGTTTTTACTGAAAATGGTACTGCTGAACCTTAAGACTTTTAAGTCCTATGTTCAATTTGATACATACGATTATGAAGGACAACCTCAGCTTTAAAATGAAACTGATTTTATTAAAATCGATTGACATTTCACTAAGTAATCGACTATAACACAATTTTAGGCACGAAAAATAGGGTAAAATTCCTTATTTTTTCCAAATTTCTCGATGGGGATTTTTATTACTTTCTACAAATTGAACATCCTCATCACCGCAAGTAAAATTCATACAAAAAACATATTGTTTGCTAGCCTTCCCCAATAACTCAACAAAATAGAAGAGACAATATCTATCGCTATGGTCTTTTCATCGAAAACCTTATTTCCTCGTCGTAAAGTAAGCCACTATGCTGGCTCTGTTCTAGCAGATAATACATTTTTTATCCGGCAATTAAGTGGTATTACGACTTGATAAACCACTTGGAAGGTCATTTTTCTTGCTTCCCGCCTCAGTCAGGATTATGAAGCTGTAAATCGTCCATGGCTGAAAAACTACTACACTCTAGCCAATATCACCGATAAAATAGCCAAATCCAAAGACTGTCACAAAAAATTAACCAATCCCCTCAGAGATGGGGGACCAAATTTTAATCCTTTAAATAATTATTCGGTCTCCTCCGATAAATCACTACCATCGAGCAAGCCCCCACCCCCTACACCATTCACATGCATAGTTGGTGGGGCTGGGGCGACCCCCGAAGACAATGGAAGAGTTGGAGCGAGTGGCCGCGCGAAAGTCGATATCAAGATCCATTAATCAAGAAATAAATCATTCCACTCCGGGGGTAGACAGTCGTAAGCACCCGACCGACGAAGACGTCGACGAAGACGTCGACGACGATCGGCAGCAAAAAGCAGACGACAAATGAAATGTGTTTTTCAGAACATGGCGTCAACTGTTCTGGACGTTATTGTGTGCTGTTGAATGCAGTATGGAAACCTGTAGAGTCGCTACTGGAATGGCATCGATAATCGTTATGATTAAGCAACAACGTTTTGGAAAATCCTAGTCAACGAGCGCTATGAATGAATTAAGCTCATTCATATTCATTACGCCAGTACTACCTGTAACATCGCACACGTTACGTCCCGATTCCATCGCATCTGGCAACTCTGGGCATGGCTGGAGCTGTCGTCGTTGTTGTCGTAAGCATGACGAATGGTATTCCCTGCAGCAGCAACAGCACAACTGATGGGATCAGACGTAGTGTGTTTACCTTCGCTACAAGAAAACGTTTTATATCTGTCAAATTATGATAATTGTCCATATATTTCTAAGAATGAAGAATAAAAATAAGCAGATAGACCTCTCATCGCTCGCATACGCTTGCTCCAGCACTATAGTAGACACCGCACCGGATGGCAGGCAAGCCATCCAGGCAAATAGAATGCCACAGGCCAAATTTCAACATGTTTCATCTTGGCTGTTTGACTGCCTGCCTGCCTGACTGGCAACCATCAGAGGCGGTGTTCGGGATGGATGGGATAGAAGCAAGCGTACTATATTTCATTCAGAAAATATTTTATCGATGCTAGGAATGATACACCATTTGCCCACGAGTACCATATTTTTAATTGCATTTTGAACTTTATTTTCCTTTGTCACAAGTTTCAAATAAACCTTTTAAATAATTATTGAACGGCCCCTTAACAGGCGCGTGAATTCCATTACCATGCAATGAATTCGAGAGTGAATTAGTAGCCTACCACTTGGCATAATAAACAATCTACAAATGTTCTCCCATCATCCAGAAAGAGATTGATGCGGAGATCGAGCGTTTTAAGGAGCTGGGCGCAATCGAAGAATGCTACAGCGAGTGGACTAACCCGTTGGTCCCTGTGAGGAAGTCCAATGGGAAGATTCGAGTATGCCTTGATTCCCGTCGGATCAATGCGATGACCGTCAAGGACGCATATCCGATGCAAAACATGCAGGATATATTCCACAGGCTAGGCCATGCGAAATATTACACAATAATCGACTTAAAGGATGCTTATTTCCAGATCCCTTTAAAGGAAGAGAGTAGAAACTACACTGCGTTCCGAACGTCAAAAGGGCTGTTCCGTTTCAACGTTTGTCCGTTTGGATTGACAAACGCACCTTTCACGATGCGTCGGTTGATGAACAAAGTCATTGGGTTCGACCTTCAACCTTTCGTCTTTGTTTACCTAGACGACATTGTGATCGCCACGGAGACTTTGGAGGAACATTTTCGACTACTCGGGATAGTAGCTGAGGATCGTCTGAGGAAGGGTAAATTAACAATATCGTTGGAAAAATCCAGGTTTTGCAGAAAGCAGGTGATGTATCTGGGGTACTTGTTGACCGAGCAAGGTGTCTATGGAGGGTCAAGGATTCAACCAATTCTGCACTACGCTCGTCCGAAGTCAGTGAAGGACATTCGAAGGTTGATGGGTCTTGCTGGATTCTACCAGAGTTTTATCGAAAATTACAGCGAGTGACGGCTCCAATAACGGATCTCCTGCGGACGGACAAAAAGAAGTTCACCTGGTCGGAGAAAGCGGAAGCGGCTCTGAGCGAGTTAAAATCAGTGCTCACGTGGAAGGTCTCATACGGTCGAGCAACCTCAACCTTGGTAAATGGTCTCCCTCGGGAGACTTAAGCCATTGTATTTGCAACGGGAAACTCGTGAGGCTGACGGGTTACAATGTGATTCCGACCCCAATGGAATCCAGAATAACTCCGGAACCATGTTTTTTTTTTTGTTTTGACGGATTCAAAAATCTGTCGTGCTTCCCAACAGAATGCAATTTGTTGAGCAGAAAATGATCAGAAATTATGTTTTTACAGCTAATGAGTCGATGGAAATGGTTTCAGATCAGGTGTCACTACTATCTGTCGTAAATTACGCATAAACTGATTTCCATTAGTTTTGAACAGAGGACAGTGCAGTCAACAATCCTGAATATCATTTTCACAGATTACCAAATAGAGTACCTGACACTGCAAAACATGTATGGCATTTAGATTAACATCAGAAGTCTTTCCATTTCTGCATACTCGGAATATACAAACCTTCTAATATACAAATAACTTGTAACGGAAAATAAGGGAATTTACGTATTCTCGTCAATCTAAGCAGCTTCCGCACTTCTATTAGCATTTTCTCAGTGTCACGCACACATATGACGTATCTGTTTGTTTACATTCATCTGCTGCTAGCTATTCTATCCATTCCAATCAACAAAACTGTCCAAAACGGTTTGAAAACGTTTTTAAGGCGCTCCAAACTTCTCAGGTGAGTGTGACTATTGTCGGCAGCCTCTTTTACTCCGGCAACCTTTCCGTTTAAACTGCGTGTTAACCAGCTGTTCTATTATCGGCAACTCGAAATCAGACGTATTTTGATGTGCTTATGTTTCTTTTGAAGAAACACCTAGCATAACAGGTTTGCTCAGTCGTTAAAATGTATTAGGATTGAAGCTGAAAGACTAAGGAATCGTTTAAATACATTCAGCGAAGTGTTTTAGTGAGAAAATACATCGAAATTAACGTTTAAATTGTGGTTGCCGAAAACAGTCGATGGCTGCCGAAGCCATCATTTACCCTATGTACAAACCTTCGCTCCGAGTATGCAAAAAAGGAGGGACTTCGAATGTTAATCAAAGTGCAGAAATAAGAGTACCAACAACTTTTTCCGTGCCAGATACTAGATATTCTGCAGCCTGTGAGAGAGAAATCACAAATCGAGTGTCAAAATCAAAATACATGGCATGTTGAGAGATTGAGCGCGTACGTAAGAGAATTGTGTGAGAGACAAAGTAGTTTACTCTCTTGGTAGGAAGTTATTTAGTAAAATATATAAGAATGAACTTTTTTATTAATTTTCCAGTTAATTAACAAGCAAATTTTAAAGTAAAAGATCCAAACAAGATAGATATTTACTATCTCTATGCACTTGGCCACGTGAATCCTTGATTACTGCTTGTAATTATTGGAAATAATTGATTTTCTCTCTTCTTCCATACAGTATTTCAACGATGCCTACCAAGGAAACAGCGCCATCTATGCAAAAATTTCAATGGTAATCACTTAAATAATCATTTTGTCAAGCTTCTGCATTCATGTTCCTTCAGATGTCACTGCTGTTGTTTGCGATGACATCTATAGGAAACTACGCATAATCTATTTTCCGTTAATTGTTCACAGAGGACAGTGCAGTGCAAAACATGTATTTTGATGACACTCCATTTATGATTTCCCTTTCACAGATTACAAAATAGAGTACCTGACACTACAAAACATGTCTGGTACTCTATATATGCATTTAGATTATCATCCGAAGTCCCTTCTTTTCTACACATTCTGCACACAAAATAGCTCATCCCTCACAGGATTTCCCGCTGATTTTAATGAATAGGGCGGGGCAGAAAGTTTTTTTTTTGTGCAGAATAATTAAAAAGGAGGGATTTCGAATGTTAATGTAAATGCATATATATAGAGGTACCAGACATGTTTTGTAGTGTCAAGTACTCTATTTTGTAATCTGTGAAAGGGAAATCACAAATCGAGTGTCATCAAAATACATGGGATGTTGAGAGATTGAGATCGTAGAGCAAATTTTCTCTCTAAAATTTGAATTTTTTGGCTCTCTGGGGACTGGTAGTAAAGCGGTTAAAAATGTATGGGACAAAACATTTTTTATTTCATTGTAGCTTTTTTTTTACAATAATTCCTATGAAAAAAAGTGAACGACAAAGTCTATGAATTATTTCTTTAGGCTGTCGTCAACTTATTTTAACCAGAATATGCATTAAAAGCATATTATTTCCACTTTTACAAATTTCTATATAGGGATTTTTATTACTTACTAGCAGCGGAACAGCGCCAACTGCTTGAAAAATAGCCTTTTATTTCAAATGCATAGCTGTGCAAGCCGTATTTCCAATGGATCTCATAATATTACAGTCAACTCTCCCGTACTCGATTTTCTGTATCTAGATATTTTCCTTAACTCGATGATTTTCAAAGGACCTGCAATTTTACAAGCATGTGTCTCTCCTAAACTTTATATTTCCCTAAATCGAAGGCTGCCTTATTTTTAGCTCCAAAAGTCGATTTAATACAATGTTTTTTTCCGATAATTTTAGATAAAGTCGTAGCAGTAAAATTGATGTGATTCAACATTAAGCTTAATTTTGATCTTCTTAAAAGATTATTGGGCAAATCTAATAGATCAATAAAACATTAAAAATTACATGCATTTTCATATGTAAATCGAAGCTAAATAAATCACGGTATATAGCTCAATACCTTCCTAAGTCGATGGTCCCTTGAATATCGAGTAAAGGAGAGTTGTCTGTATCACTTCAAAACTTTAACAGTACAAATCTTGATGAACATTTCAAATGGTCCTATCTGCTTTGATCGATTCTCTTCATCGACTTTCTCTTTTCATAACCACTGCTATGCAAACAGATTTCGCACTAATAGATTGATAAAGGAGGTATTTATCTATCGTCCATATCGTCAAATACAACAGGGAATGTTGTTGCAGCTGAGCTATTAACGAAAGGGAAAGTCGATGAAGAGAATCGATCAAGGCAGATAGGACCTTTTGAAATGTATATCTAGAAATTTATGATCCAACCAAACAAACTCACAACCAATCTTGTAAGCGGTCACGGTAGTCGACACATTTTCTAAGATAATCGACTGCCTTTGCCTCCGACACTTACAAAATAAGCTATCATAGTACAGTACCAAACTCAAATATCATCTAACATGCCCTGTCATACGACACTGTCGACGAAGACCGTCACGAATGTATGTATTTTAGTTTTTCTCATAATAAGAGCTGCTGATGTTGTGCTTGTTTGAATTCTGAAAATAGCAAGCAATGATGTCCTAGGAATAACATTTCTGATCATAAATGGTTTCATTTACACCAAATTGGGGAATTAGAACCAAATCACTCATGTCATATGATAGTTATTTGATAATTTTCTTTTTGCTCGAATGTGCTGTGTGAGAGATACGACGGTAGAGCATGAGTGTGCGATTACAAACAGACTATCGCGCACGACAAAGAAGCGAGTGTCGTAAAAAACGTCAACTGTTTCAACCCCTGCCTACAACAATGAAACGGCAATTCCTGAAGCTTCAATGTCACAGCACTGTCCCGAGATTTCTGCTTTAGAAAATTTGTAGTGATAATGCATTGCAGCCATCATGACACCAATTATTGGACTCTACAAGGATTATGTTTTGGAAAATGGCCTTAATTCGCCAGAAATAACCTTCAGATGGTTCAAAATTAAAAACGTAAAAAAAAAATCCTTAGCAACCAAATAGTTCTAGAATCATCAAAATGGCTTTAAAAACGTCATAAATTCACTAACAGGCTTGAATTTTGGCCTAGAAATGACACAATAGCTTTGAAAAACAACGAGATTACCGCGAGGATTACCGAGTTGGGAGAAAATGCTATACTAATATCAATATGAAGCTTTAGTGCATTAATTTATTAGCTAGAGAAAGTTCTGAAGAGGATAGATTGATAATTTCGTAGCACGGCACACAGTGGGACGAAATCAAAAATAGTGAGACATGGCTATTTCACACGAAACTATTGAGTGTAGCATTTTGATGTCTTTTAGAGTGTTTCTTCATTTTTTGAGTACTTTAATAAACATTTTTTATTAAGGGGGGTATACACTAAGACAAAAAAAAACTTTTTTTTATGTCTTGTTGAAATTGATGAACATCTATAGAAACATTGTAGATGAAGTCATTTTAAGAAACTTTGTCGAAGACGTCCATTTTCTATCAAGTGGACGAAGTTATAGGGTGAAAATGGAGTACTAACGATAGTACCCCCTTAAAAACCTTTTTTACCAGAACTTTGTAGTTCGAATTTTTCAATTTTTTCAATGTTGTACAAAGTTGTAAGCGCTCTAAAAATGCACATTTTTGCTCAATGAAGCAAATCGCTATCTCTTCATGTAAAATATTTACACGTAATTTCGTTCAGCAGCTTATACCCTACTGTTACATATATAATTCATAGGGGAATCCAAGGGGATGCCTAATGAATTTTCTAATATAGTACCTCAATGTTTTGTTACGTTTTGCTGTTTTCATGACCATTTTTCCAAGTATGTACATTAGAGTGGGTTGTAGCTTCGACAAAGTTGTTTGGTATAGTGTTCTCAATCTTAGTCCGAGTTTTGGTGAAATTTGAGCAATTGGATTTTTGGTAAGCAAATGACCATACAAAATTTAAAATTCTCCCGCATATCGAGATTATAACCTAGTTCGTTCAAATTTTGCCCAGACCAGAATAAGCATTGAAAGAGCAGTGGGAAACCCACTGTAATGAAAATCCTTGGAATCCTTGGAAAAATGGTCATGAAAACAGCAAAACGTAACAATGTTGAGGTACTTTTTAGAAAATTCATTAGGCATCCCCTTGGATCCCCCTTTGAATTGTATATGTAACAGTAGACTAGAAGTTTTTTTTTTATTTAATTAAATCTTCAACATAATGTTGTACAGATATTTTCTAGGCTAGGTGTCGAATTCTATGTCTGTAAGTAGACTTACAAATGTTAAAATCATATACATCAAACGTTTCATTAAACACACGACAGCACAAAGTTCACGGTTCGTTGAATCCATAGTTGGTCCGATGGGTAGGTTGCCACAGAAGCGTGTAACTACGTAGAACTCTTTGAGGAGCATTGATGTAGATTTGGCTCACAAGAGAGTTGCAATCCACGTCACCGTTAAGCAATCCAAACACGAAGAGTCGCTGAAGTAGTTTCCTCCTTGCTGCCAACGTGTCCAGGTCAATCAGCCTGCACCGTTCTTCGTAAGGCGGCAAATTTACCGAATCGTTCCAGGGCAGAACACGTAAAGCGTATCTTACGAAGTTCCGCTGAATGGCTTCGATTCTGTTAGCTTGAATAGCGTGCAAGGGTGCCCACCCGAGCAAAGTCGGTTAACAAAATGAAAGCAAATCGATATTAAAGTGTGCAGTTCCTATCATAATGAAAACTCATTTTGTTTTCAAATGTTGCGACATAAGTCTGATATCATATTGTGCTTTCATTATGCAGTCAAGACGTTTTAAATGAAAGCAACTTAACTTGAAGTTCTGCTGTTTACGTCTTGTTTAAAATTTAATTGAAATTCATCTGTCGTTGAGCTAATGATTATCGTTTATCTGATTTGTTTAACACATTTTAGGTCATTCGTGACTTGCCCGCGGTGAGATTGGAGCCTAAGTCTTTCAGCTTGAGAAACATGAATGGTAACCATTTACTCTAGGCCCGTATTCAGTTAAACATTATGAATGCAAAATCAGTAATCAAATTGATTTCATTGAAAGCAGGATTAGTTTTCCGTTTGCTTCAACAGTGTAAAATTTTGCTCTCATTTTTGCTGTGTTAACCGTTAAGTCAACCAAAATGAGATCAACTGGAGTATTCAAAATAAGTTACATCATAACAGCAAATTTTGATTTCAATTTGATGTTCAGCTTTGCTCGGGCACACAACAACAGCATACTCTAGAAGACTGCGGACGAGAGCACAGTATAGTGATTTCAGCGCGTAGATGTCCTGGAATGCGTTTGTGTTTCGTTTCAAGAAACCTAATGTGGCGAATGCTTTAGCAGTTACCATGGAGATGTGCTCATTGAATCTGACTTTAGAGTCGATGATAACACCCAAATCCTTAACTGAAGAAACGAAGAGCAAACTACTGAGTCCTATCCTATAGTCATGTCGTATAGGGCTCGCGTGAACGACTAAAAGATATTGCGCAGCATTTTGTGACATTAACCTGCATACCGTTCAATGTACACCAGCGCAAAAGGGAATCAATATCCTTCTGGAGAGCGCAACAATCAAGTCTTGACTTAATTGTACGACAGATCTTTAAGTCATCGGCGAACATAAGTTTCGAAGAACACAGTCGACTACACAGATCGTTCACGAATAGGATGAAAATTAAAGGCCCCAAATGGCTACCTTGGGGAACACCAGAGGGTATCTCGAAACTAGGCGAATTAACACCGTTAATGCTCACATAGGCTGAGCGGTCAGTTAAGTAAGACTGTAGCCACTTCGTGGCCCAATTAAGTAATCCACCTCATTTTGTCCACTGCAAGCACATGTGGAACCCTATCGAACGCCTTACTGAAGTCCACGTAGATCGCATCAACTTGTCGTCGTTTTTCAATGGAGTTGATCAGCGAGTTGACAAACACCATTAAGTTGGTTGTTGTAGAGCGTTTCCTCACGAAGCCGTGCTGATGTTCGGTAATTATTGGCCTTACCGCTTGATAAATGACCTCATATACGATCTTCTACATAGCTTTTGGGAGGCAGCTTAGATTAGCTGTTAATACCTGCTAACATACAAGATACACCCCCTTATATATAGCGTTAAAAATATAAAAGGGACTTAAGTCCTTAAAACAAAAAGATAGCGATCTGTTATTTGCACTTATAACTTTGTACAACATTGAAAAAAACTGTAAAATTCAAACTAAAAACTTATGATAAACAACGGTTTTTAAGGGGGTACTACCATTTGTACTCCATTTTCACCCTATAAATTCTTCCACTTAAGATTTTCCACATGGAAAATTGAGGACTTCGACAAAGTTCCTTAAAATGATTTCATCTACAATATTTTCATACATGATCATCAATTTCAATAAAACAAAAAAAAGGTTATTTTTTTATCTTAGTGTATACCCTTCTTAAGAAAAAGATTTCACCACTGCAATAAAGTATTTAAAAATTGAAGAAACGTTCTAGAAGACATCAAAATGCTACACTCAATAGTTTCGTCTCAAACGGCCATGTCCCTCTTTTTTTGATTTCGTCCAACTGTGCTACGGTGCGAAAATATTGCATTTTGATATGGAGATTAATAGTATTAAACTATCTATTTTACGATAAGTTAACTGAAAATTCAACTAAATTTTACGTTAGCATTCTGTAGTAAAATGTAATGAAAAAGTCCCAAAAGAGCGATTCATCTGGTCTACTCAAGGTAATTATGGTAGCTATATGCACTCAAATTTTGGGCCACTTTCGTGATTGAATGGAAATCTTCGTTCTACCCCCAGTTTCTCCAATGATCAACCGGTAGACGAAGTTTGACTGAGGTTCGACCTGGAGCCGCCTATGTGCCCCTACTACCATCATCATATGCCTGATTCAGCGTTCTCCATCTTCAGCACACACAGCACAACAATGCCCTGTGTCTCGCTCTGCTGTTCTTTTGACTTATGGCCCCTCTTGTGCAGCACTAGGCCGACAGGCTAAGATATAGGAGGAAAATTAGCGTTTTATTTTACCATCGCTCGCTTTTTGCTTACATTTTTTTTTCTCCACTATTGCTCCTCCAAATCCTCTCGGGGCTCGTCTCCTGGGTCGATTCCAGTCCAGTGATGATGATGATAATAATAATAACAACAACAACAGCTATAATGTGTGTGACGATTTGTTATTACAGTTTCCACTGTCTCTCAGTGTGTTTGGGTCGGTTTCTTCTTCACCTCACGCATACTGTTGTCGCGCATCATCATGCAATGACTCTTCACGGGAAATAAATACACACGAACGCACACGTGTTTCTATGTGCTGTTGTGTGTATGTTTGTGTGCGCAGATAGATAGATACGTCGAAACAACACACAAAAAAAAAAGCGAGAGCTCATTCAAGCCATTAGTCACGTATCGTGCAAATCGATTGCCGTAAATCTCACCACTTTTCTTCGATTTTCTATTCTTCTTGAGCTTCCTCTTGCCTCCTTCCAAACACCTTATACTTTGATTATATTTATATATTTTGTATTTATATTAACCACTTAAAAGCACACTATCGGCGCACGGGACTTGTCGTCCTCTAGATATGCGTAAAACTTAATGCTACACCTAATTGCCACCAATCACTTTTACGGGAAAAAGATCGAGCACTAATTTACCTTTATTGCATTCCGGCAAGGTTGATTTTTTTTCTCTCTTAATACGGATATTATCTAATCTACATACGAGAGATTTTCACCTTAATCATTAGCTGAAAGCGAAAAAAAAAACTTTCTACTTTTTACCGCACACCTTTTCTCTCTCTTGTGTTGTCCGAACTGATTTTATTTTTTGCTTATAGCTCTTATCTCCTTCACCAACACTTCTTCTTCCAACACCAACACACTGGGTGTGTGTTTTTATTTTCTCTCCCTATTCTCACTCTTATTCCTCCCGGTGTTTATTTGATGATTGATTCACGGTCACAAATGACGAACACGACGACGGCGAGAACGCGGCCGGTTTTTTGGGGTCCTGTCATGCTGCTGCCACCGAACGAATTGGGTTCTTCGCGCTCGAAAGGACTCAACGAGCAAAGAGGGTTGACGCGCGCGCGCGCGCGCACTTCTCTTAAACTGTTTCGTGACTTCTTGCTTTTAATGGGTGTATATTTTTTTCTTCTTCTTCCTTCTGTTGTTGCGCTTGTTTCTGTCGTTTATATCTGTAGGTAGGTAGCGTTGACTTGTTCTTCTTCTTGTTTTTCTTATGACGATTCTTCGCGGCCAAGTGCGAGAGTTCTGCTCTTCTGCGCGCACACCAGTCAGTTGTTTGGTGCACTAGTGCTGCTGCTGCGACTTGGACTGAGCTGTCGACGCCGAATGCCTGGTATCGGAAAAAAATGAATCGAAAACAGAAGAGGAAAAAAAGGGGTCAGACTCAGTGTTGGAAGATTAATGTTCGTTTTTGCTTACATCCTAAGGAAGGAAATAAGCATACGAATGAAATGATTTTTGTTCTTTGTTAGAAGTCACGTCCTCTTGTAATAAGAGGGGATCGGTCAATTTGTTGGTATTTGCAAGATAACACCAGGATACTCTGTACCGGCTGTTCCCATTTAATGAGTAGTATCATTTGAAAAATATATTAGAAGCATAAGGTTTACTATTAGTTTAGTATACACAGTGCTGGTAGTGGGTATTGTGATATAGTAGTAGTGACTTTAGTGACAAAAATAACGAAAATAGTGACCAAATAGTGAATTTAAGATAGTAAAAAAGTGACCAATAGTGACATTTATTGATCGGATGAATATGGTTCCACTCTTTTGTTGATTGCGATTGACACTCCAATTTTTATAAACTCACAGATGAAAACAAAACAAATGGTTTTTTTTTTTTTAATTATAGTCACTTTAACGCTCTTGGGTCATTCGTGACTTGTCCGGGGGTGAGATTTGAACTCGTGACTTTGGCGTGAGAGGTATGGATGCTAACCACTACGCCGGGGTCGCCCCCATAAAACAAATGGTTTAAGGTGAAAAAAAACCTCATTAATTTTCAAAAATTCAAAAGCAGAATTAGGTTCATGAAAATGTGTTAATAACATTCTACTTGCCGCCTACCGGAACACAGTGAACAAATTTTCATTGACAGAACTTCGGTTTTAAACGAAAAACTACTTTTGAATTTCCAAACATTGACACCTTAAGGATCCCCTAAATTTGAATCCCAAAAATAAGCATGAATTAAAAAAAAAAAAACAATTCCACCCTCTATTTCCTCACGTTTGCACTCATCTCTACACTAATAAAAAAAATCACATAGCCAGTGGAAAATATCCATGTGAATTTCACATAACTTTCATGTTATCCCATAATTGGAAATTGCACCACTAAATCACATGAACGTTATGTGTCCAATGATATTCAGACAAAAATCATTATTTTTGTTATTGGAAAAATATCATGTGCGTTCCTAATAGAAACAAAGTGAAAACTTTTTCCAGTGTAAACCATTTACTATGTTCATATTATAAGCAGCAGTGCTGATAAAAATCATTTCTACTACACTCAGTTTAGCTGATATTGAAAAACATCTTAGCAGATGGGCTAACTACCTGTATGAATTTGGATTTTGACATAACAGCAGCGCTGGTAGCGATTAATGCTGTCAAATATAGTGATTTTACTGACCATGTTGAAGAAATAAGTGACCAAATAGGGACTTATAGTTGTAAAAAAGGGACTAAAAAGTGACCTAAGGGAAGAAAATTACTCGTTCTGATGGCATACCAAATAAATGTTTGATGATTTAGACAAATCTCGTGAACACTTATATATGTACGATAGGAACCTTAAAAAGGAAAGATTCAATAGAAAGTTTTTGATTCAACTTCCAAGTGTCTACTGCCTGGAATATCCTGAAAATCGGGAATTCTCAGGGAATTATATTTCTCCTGAAAATACCTGGAAGTCTCAGGGAATCTTTTCATTACGCAGGAAATTTAATTTCCAAAGAAAAGAATGTATTTAAAAAAAAAACATTCAATATTCCTAGTTATTTTCATTCACACATTTGAAATCGGAGCATAAGTCCTCGTAATTTTTTGGTGAACACTAAGGGGGTAAGGAGATGCTAAAAGGAGAATTACAATTAAATCTGAGAATAACTCCAGGAGATCTTCAAAAAAATTCGAAAAATAATTCCAGGAGAGATTTCCAAACAAATTAAGGAGAGAAATCTAAGGAATTTGTAAGGAGAAATGAAATTTAATTCTTAGGCAGCTTTCAAGTATCAAGTATCAAGTAGGAGTAGAATTCCAAGGTAAGGAGTGAGATTAAAAAAGAAATCTGAAAAGAATTCAATACAAATTCTGAGAAGCTTTTCATAGGATTTCTTACTGAGGTGAATTTGAAGGCAGTTCCTAGATAAATTAAAAGCAAATATGATTCGATGGATAGTTTCGAGAAGTATTCTAACTATATTCCTATGATATTTTTTAGATAATTCAGACAAACGTTCCAAGTGAATTTCTGAAATAATTCGATGAGAGTTTCGGGAGAATACGAGCGAATGATGATGCGAACTCCAAGCGAATTTTAATGCGAAATCTCCGTTGAATGTGTAATGGAGGCCTTCAGAACAACTTGAAAGTTCTCAAAATATTCCTGAAGTTAATGAATTTGCCTTGAAGTTCTTTTGTAGTTTGAGAAACTAGCCTGATGCTCACAATACTTCTCATCATTGTTTTTAACATCTCTAAACTTGTTCGGACTTCCTAAAGTTTCCACAATTTTCCTAATGATCATGAATCTTCTCGAAAGTTTTATAAATTCACAGAAATTCTCTACATTTCTTTAAAATTATGTAATTTCGCTACTTTGGAATATCTCTGCTCTGAGGATGTCTGTTCTTTCTTGAAGTTATTTTTTAGCATTTTAGCGAGATCAATGCCTTTTATAAAGTTCTCTAAACTTCTCTAAAGTGTTTACAGCTCTCATGAAGCTTGTGCACTACCCTGAATTTAATTGAACTTAATTCTAAAAATATTTAAGCTTCCGTGAACTTCTGGTCTTATGTGAAAACCTCAATAATTTTCTTAACATCTCTAAAGCTCTATGATTTTCATTGAAGTTCTCAAGATTTGTCAATTTTCGAAACTAATTCATAGCTTCTTCAATAGTCTAAAGTTTCCTGATGCTTTGAAAACTACCCATAATATTCCTCAATTTTCTTAAAATTCTCTAGACTGCCCTGAATATCGTAGTATTTTGTTGAAAGAACCCACAATTTACTGGAATTGATTGAAATGCCTTTGAGTTCTACAATTTTCCTTAAGTTTTATAAAGTATATAAACGCTCACGGAGCTTTGCCTTAAATCACTAATTTTCCCTGAAATGTCTAGCCCTGAAGTTTTCAATGTTTACCTTAATTTCTCTAAATTTATCAAATGTTTGCATATTTATAATTCCCTGAATCTTCTCCAGTTTTCAGATCAATCATAGAATTCTCGGAACATCCCAGAATACCAAGGAACTCCTCTCGAACACCTTTAAACTTCCATGGAATTCTCTGGATTTCTGTGAAATTTCTGAAATATTTCTGAAGTTTTCATAAATTTTCTGAAGGTATCTGTACTGAATCTATCGGAACATCTTAAGGTTTCTCGATTTTATTTCAGCACATCATGGAATTATTCTGAATTTGTCTAAACTCACGGTTATAGATTTTGTAGCCAATCCAATAGTTTGGGCTAAAATTTCGGGGACTTACGCTTAAGATCTCTGGAATTCCCCATGATCTCTAGATCTAGTTTTTCTGAGAAAAATAAAACTTTTTAAAAGTTTACACAATTTTCCTAGTACGAAACTTCAAGACATTAAAAATGTTGTGATCTAAGACTTACTAAAATGAAGTAAAGCTGTTTCTTTAAAACTGATTGTCATGTCTTAAAAACGTTTGCGTTAATTGTTGTTGTTTTACAAAAAAAATCATATTTTTAACGCAATTCATAAATAGCATTTTTATTAGATATCTGGAAATTATCCGCCAAAGTTATGAAAAATCTAGGAAAACTGAGGGAACTATATTCAGCCAAATGAGTGGACACCCTGTAGACAGAGAAAGACGATTAAACGTAAAAAAAACTCTATACAAGGTCGTCAACTTCAAACTTTTCAAAAATTAGAACAAAATGTAGGCCTTTCCTACACACTGCAAGCAGAATGATCAATCTTGAACTAAATGCACGTTAAAAAAAAGTTTAAAATAGAGACTGTTTACAAGAAAAAGTGACTTTAGTGACTTGGCCTTATAAAAGGAGACTTTTTAGTGACTGGCTTGAAAAAGGTGACCAAGTCACTAAAAAGTGACTCGCTACCAGCCCTGGTTATGGGTAACAATTTTTATTCCAACTTGCTGTATTTAAAGTTCCAGAGAAGCTTTACAGAGCTTAACAGGATTAAATTTAAGTTCAAGTAGGAGAAATGGCTCTAATGTTGGCCTATGGATCTAAGATTAGGCGCATCGCTAAAAATCTGCTATTTATTAATTGTATATAGATGAACGCGTCATTGGGACGGTACTAATGAATATTTTTGATCACTATTTAAAATTTAACGGCGCCGGTGGTGTAGTGGTAAGCGTGATTACTTCTCACCCCAGCAGGCCTGGGTTCAATCCCAGTCGGCGCTGCCGGGATGTTCTGAGGCATAACATCTCTGATCACGCCTTCCTTCGGATGGGAAGTAAAGCCGTTGGTCCCCGGTTCATGAGTTGATGGGTCGATAGGTAGGGTCCAGGTGTGGGAGCTGCCTTCCTGGCACGTCGGTAGCATTGGTGCTCAGCACGGAAAACAAGATCGACGGAAAAAACAAACCAAAGGAAAAAAAAAAAAAAACTATTTAAAATTTAGTCGATTGCTGAATTTATGTATTGGCCCAAATTAGGGGCATTCAGGCCGACATTACATCCATTTCCCTTATTTCTTTCAAAATAATTTCTTTTCATAGAGTTCTTCAAAAATAAATTCGAGTTTATCTCTGGAAGTGCCTTGAATTTTATTAATAACAGTGCAGAAATTATCTGCAGAACACTAAAAAAATCCTGAAATTCGTCCTTAAATTCTCTTTGAATTATAAACTGTTTTTAAAAATTTCACCTCCTTAGAAATTTCCATGCAGTTCGCCTCTGAGTTGTCTTGGAGTTCTCCTCTAAGTTCTACTGAAAATTCACATGGAGTTCTCCTTAAAATTATCTGGAAATGCTTTCTGTTCCTAGTCCAAGTTGTACCCAAGAAATTGTTCACAGGGCTACTTAAAAAAACACTGATCTCACACAATTGACTTCGAGCTCTAGTCATATCCCTCGTATAGTTCATCCCAAAAATCCCTAGAACTTTTTGTCTGAAGTACCTTATCTCTAGAATCTATTCTAAAATCTGTTCAAAACTGCTTTGGAAAAAAGTTCTTTTAATAGTTGTACAAAGTAACTGTATCCTGAAAATCTAGTATGTTCCAAGGGTCTTGAATTTTTTTAAAGAGAGGAAGAAGCACATTTTGGCATCGAAGTTCTTGAGTTTATCCCGGTGACATCGAATTTCCGTCATTTTAGCATACTGTAGCACTGTAACAATATTTTAACGAATTTTACGTTGCAATTCAAGCGGGAATGGCGAAAAAAGTGACTTTAGTGACTTTTTGTCGAAAATAGGGACTTTTTAGTAACCACCTTAAAAAAAGTGACAAAGTCACTAAAAGGTGACCCGCTATCAGCCCTGCATAACAACACTCTCTTGATCAAGGCCACCTCTGAGTATCGAAGTCAACATTCGTTTTTCTTCATTCGTGGCTGGATGTTCATTATCGCCTCTGTTATTGTCAATATTAATATTTATCTTCATCTTGATGGGGATGATTTTGAGGATCAAATGCAAAATGATTATTTTCATTTTACACAAACATAGCGCTGGAGAACGTGTCGTGTTGGTTTTTACACACAGATCGATGGCAAATTATTGCCTCATGCTAAATTGATGATGATATCGAGGTTTCAGGCTCTGGGACCGACAATATTCAAAATTTGCCCAAACTGAATTTGATTATTTTGCTTTTGAGGATCGTTTCTGATTTTGACAATTTTGGGTTGGATAATCAAGCACTGGGTGAATATCAACCAACGCGTATTTTTTGATGTATAATGGACACATTTCTCGAATAAGGCCTGTACTCGAAAAAAATGCACCAGACAAAAGTGTTCGCTAAAAATTTATTTTAAGTCGGATTTTCTTGAAACTATCAGGGAATGAACTAATACATATGGATTATGTTTCGGCATAATTACTTTATTCAATTTCCTTTCCATCGCTGAAAGCCCGCACCTTTCCCTTAAGACCCCTCATTACATTTTGTGCAATGGTGGAGCCGACCTTTTTGGTCACTTTCATCCATTCTTTCTTCAACACCAGCTCGTTCTTAAACACCTTGGACGATTTTCGAACTTTGGTCTTCATTATGGCACAAAATCTTTCCACCGGACGAGGGGGGGGGGGGGGGGGGTTGGCGGTTTTTGGTACAAAAACAACGTTATTGTCTCTGTACCAATCCAACGTCGATCGCGCGTAATGGCATGATGCCAGGTCCGGCCAAAATAATGTCTCGCCTCCGTGGAACCGCAGGAAGGGCAACATACGCTTCTGGAGGCACTCGGTGCGGTAAATTTCGCTATTGATGGTACCCATTGTGATGTACGGTTTACTCAGTTTACCGCATTGGCATATGGCCTGCCATTGGCAAGTATTTTTTGGCGAATTTGCCCACTTTCTTCTTCCTTATGTCTTCCGGAACATCAAACCGTGATTTGGCAACGTAGAACTCCAGCCCCGGTATCTGCTAGCCTTGATGTAGGTTTCGTCATCCATAACCACACACATCGGTTTCGTTAACCACTCTCGATACAGCTTCCTTGCGCGGGATTTGGCCGCCGTGTTTTGTTAATCACGCCGGTTCGGTGCCTTCCGGACTTTGAATACACGAAGCCCAGCTCATTTCATGGTTTGCTGAACGAACCAGGCGGAACACTTTGCCTTCAGAGCCGCGTCGCGAATCGAAAGGTTCGGATTACGCTTGAAATAATCCAACACCTTCCGGGCCTTCACAGGTTCAGCTGTCTTCGATTTTCTTCCACTTCCAACCCGCCGCTCGGTCGTCCGGGACTCCTTAAACGATTTTACCACCCGAGACACAGTTGCATGGGTGATTCCCAGTTGTCTGCCGATCCATCCTCATGGTCGCAGTCGGATTTTCCATGACGGCGCGCAAAATTCTCCGGCGATTTTCTTCTTGTTTCGATGGCATCTCAATAACCACTGAACCGATTGTTATGAAATTTTGCACATGGAAACAATTCACTCATACCTAGATTTTCATCAATTTTTACCCACGAATAAAAAAGTTACACACGGATAAAAATGGTGCATTTTTTTCGAGTACAAGCCTTACTTTTTCAAAGGGACGTATCAGTTTTGTAAACAATGCATTTGATCGTCGATTTGGCGTAATATTTTCAAAACAAACGCAATTCATCTACACTGGGTTGAAGCGCTACTCTTTGCGTGTGATGGTAAATGATAAAAACAGACACTGATAAGCAGTTCGCGAATTGATGATTAGAATGAAAAATTGAGGCATAGAGAAAAAAAAAATGTAGTCACGGATTAAGACAAATTTTGGCAATTTAAAAAATCTACAGCCTGTGGTTTGCCTTTCCGATTGCCGATGGACTTGTGGTGCATTATCAAAATGTTCTTGGCCTGCGAACTTGATGACTGCTGTTGAGTGCCAACTACGATGCAATAGTTCTTAACAAACCTGGCTAGATGATCGAATTCACTCAGCACAATTATTTGGCAGCAGGTTCTCAGTTTTTCGCAATGACCGTAGCCGGATGAACAATGCTAAATCATGTGGGTGTGGCGTCATGATTGCGATTTCCAAACGACTGAACTGCTGCCTCGATCCTGCTCCGGTCTTCACTTCTCTTGAGCAGTTATGGGTGAAGATTACGACGTCGCTCAACATTATAAGCATCGGCGTCATGTACCTTCCTCCTGACCGTAAATCTAATTTGAGCTACGTTGAGAACCATACGAGTTCCATTGGTGCTGTATTATCCCGATTACACCACAACGATCTAGCTCTGCTATTTGGCAACTACAACGAGTCTGGGCTTGTCTGGAATATTTCCGCGAATGATCATCCAACCATTGTCATTCTTCGATCGTACATGCCTGCTTCCTGCTGTGCTTTTTTGGATTGATGGTTTAATGCAAATTAGTTCTGTACCAAACTCAGCTGCTTGATCTTGTGTTGGTGAACAAAGCTGCCAAACTACAGTGCAGTGTCGCCGAAGCATCCGAGCCTCTGATACATCTAGGCACCAATCTTCCAGCGTTGGAAGCATTCATCAATCGATCAGCTCCTGTTCTCTATGAAGACATCGCTGATGTAAAAAGGCTGGACTTTCGTAGAACTGACTACGTTGCATTGTATCACTCACTAACCCAGGTAGATTGGCAGTCACCTGATTTGTGTTCGTCCTGCTCCAAAACCCTATGGTCTAATACAGGATTACAACACTTGAAACGTGTGAGATCGAAGGCTTTTCGCAAATATAGCCAGTCCGGTAATCTATTCACCAACCGTTTTCTATACAAGAAGAACTCAAAACGTATGCAGACCAATCATCTGCGTAATCCTACGTAAAGCTATTCTGAACGTTTGTGAAGACAAAAAGGAAAGAGTTTGAGATTAAACTAAGCGATAAAAGAGCCAACACTTCTTTAGAAAAATGTAACCTCCTGTCTGAATGTATGATTGGACCTCGTAGACTCTGCCATCCAGAAGCTGACATTCTCGAACGCTGTTGGGCCTGACGGCATTCCATCGTCTATACTCAAAAGATGCTTAACAGAGCTTCCTCTCCGCTTGCAAAGCCTTTCAATATTTCATTACAACAAGGTGTATTTCCTTCTCGTTTGAAATCTTCTTTATTATTAGAATTAACGAAGAATTACCTCACATTATGCCTGTGACGCTTTATTTGCCAGCTGTAGAAACTGCTTTTCTCCTCACCAACATGGTTTCCACCCCCCAAACGTTCGGTCTCAACAAACCTCGCTCCTGTCATTCCCCTATGCCTACGGAATATGGAAGCAGAAGCACAGGTGGACGTCGTATACACGGATCTCAAGGCTGCTTTCGACCGGGTTGATCATACCATTCTACTTGCCAAACTCGAGAAGCTCGGTGTCTCTCAAGGACTCACTCGTTGGTTTGAATCGTATCTTATCAATCGAGAGCTTTTTGTGAAAATCGGCTCGATAACCAACCTCTGAAGCGTGTGGACAACGTTCGTGATCTAGGAGTTACACTTAATTTTGCTTTGAAATTTAAGCTACATTACACGGATATCATAGCTTAGGCAAACAGGCAACTCGGATTCATCTTTAAGATCTCTGATGAGTTTCGGGATCCCACCTGCCTCTGACAGCTCTATATTGTTCTCTAGTGCGATCGATCTTGAAATTTGGTGTAGTAGTAGAAATATTTCTGATCGATTGGTGATAAAATTATTAAAATTGGTTCAGGGGCAGCTGCGTTATTAACGTTTATAATCTTTCATAATTTCGTTACAAGTTCCATTTTCGATAAAAAAAACAAAGTGTACCTCCAAATAGAAATCACCGACGTAGTCCTACGTTAAAAGAGGATACACCACAATAGATCAAAGTAATGGTCGTGGTGGTGTTTTGTCCCCAACATGGAAAATAAAAACGTTGCAATGAGACGCATGAGCAACTTTGTCGAAGACACCATCTCGATCAAACAAATCGTTCTGGAGATATGTATTTTTGTATTTATGCGTGTCATTTTTACATAAGCCCTTTTCAGAAGTTAGCCGCGTACAAAAGAAAACAAATGTGTAAAATGGGATGTTGGGCAGAAACAAACAACTGTGTAAAATTACAAGTAACTCTAAAAACATCGATCTAAAACGATTTGCGTGTCTGCGAGGAACTGCTCAGAAGGTAATTCTTGCAGATAGCAAATGTTCTTTTGGAGTAAGTCGGAAGAAACTTAAAAGAAACTTCTACGGACAGTCTGGACGAACTTCCGGAAACAGTCGGAAGACACTTCCAAAAGAAGCAAGAAACGCTTTTTGTTGGATTTTGAGGACTGTCCCAGAAGAAGTTGTAAAAATATTCCGAGGGAAGTGCATCCAAATTTTTGGGGAAGTCGGAATACAGAAGAACCTTTGAAGAAGCTTTCAGTATAAGTTGGGATAAACCTTCGGGCAAGTCGACAAATATTTTCAGACCAAGTCGAAAACTACTTCTTGGAGAACTCAAAAGAAAATTCCAGTGAAAGCTGGTCAAATTTCCTGGCGACAACAGAAACTAGAAGAAACCCCCTGATATAGTTTGAAGAATACTTCGGTAATAATTCCGAAGAATCTTCCAGCATAAGCCAAATGGGTTAAAGGGGCAGTTAGAAGAAACGTCTAGTCTTTTTTTATTCTTCTTCTTCTTCCTCGCATGTCAAGCTAATTGCTTATCGCATTTTAGCTTATTGTGTGCTCTTAACTTAGTGTTCTAGATGCTCTATGCCCAGGGAAATGAAGAAATTTTCCAACCCCAAAAATTCCAAGACCGAACCGGGATTCGAACCAAGACACCTTCAGCATGGTCTTGCTTTGTAGCTGCGCTTTTACCGACTGAGCTAAAGGAGGCGTCTTACGTCTAGTAGAAGCCAGAATAATATTTTCTGGAAGGGTGTCAGAAGACTGCCTGGACCTGGAAGAGTTCTGGGAATTGCTGAAAGAAGCTTCGTGGAGAAATCTTCAAAAAAAAAAGTTGAAAACATGAATAACATGAAAACATGTTAAAAGAAACTACCGAGAAAAAACGGAAGAATTTTACGGGTGAAGTCAAAAAAAAAAAAACATTCGAATGTAGACGAACAAAATTTCTGGGGAAACCAGAAAAAAAATGAAAGCACTTTCCGGTTTTTGGAAGCAATTGAAAAAACATCTTTCAATGATTTTTGAATGAATTTTTCTGGAAAAGTAGGAAAAAGTTCCAAGGGATTCAAAAGAAACTTCTGAAGGGAAATAAAAAGAAAAACTTCCTGGAAGCCGGAAGAGGATTCCAGGGGAAGCCAGAGATTGTATCGCTTAACGATCAAAATTGAAATTAAAAAAAAACACGCAAAATATGGTTTTTAGAGGGTTACCCTAAGTACAAATTCAACAAACGTTCTAATAATTTTGTTGTTATATTTAGGGCCTAATAAATTCCTTTTATTTTTTTAACTGGTCAACATTAGGCCACAAATTAATTGATATTCAAAAACTAACTTTTTTTTTTATTTTTGAAAATTAAGACATATCTACAATTTAAATAAGCGGAACAACCAAACGTAAACAATGGCTAGTCAAAACTCCCGTGTCGCTAAAATTGCGTCTAAATGCTCCCAATTCTTCACAGTGTCAAAATTTTGAAAAGACAGCTAAGAACCTTGAAAACATCTCAAGGACCAGAATCTTTTTTTTTTCGATTTCGATCGAAATTCACAGGTTTTTCCCGGTTTTTTTCCTGGTGATTTCGAATTCCCGACTTTTTTCTATAGTCGCTATATTTATAGTCTGGCGGATAGAATTTCGATCTATCAAAAAGCGGAACCGATTCAATATATTGTAGACCAACAATTGAAAAGGTACTATCAACTTTTATAAACAAAACATTGATTATTCTTTCCTCGCCAATCGAACGCAAATTACCAGCATTATCGGTTAGGGGAAACTTTCCACAACCCAAAGATGGTGTTAGTTTGCGTAGGCGAGTCTTGAGTCACGAGAAAAGGGTTTGCGAAGTTTTGTTCGCAATAGTAGATGTGTTCTTTTCTGTTGTTGGTCGTGATTTCTCGCGCAACACGAGAAAAGGGCTGATCGTTGCTCTTCATCGATTTTCTCTTTCGCGAATAACCCGACTGTAAATGAATTTCCCATTCAGTGTGTTGTTTCTGGCGCAACCTAACATCATCTTCTGTCGAACTGTGCTGCGAGCTTAGCGAGAAATTCGTTTATGTTGCCGTGGTAAACCAAAGAGAAAGTCGATCAAGATAATCGATCAACGAGGATAGGCCCTTTTCAAATGCTACGCGAGATTTTCTCGATTGGTTCCCGAGATTCTATCCGCCAGACTATGAATATAACGATTATATTGTGTAGGTGCAGTGGCGTCGCGTCGATGTAAATCAAGCGAATGATGATGTCACGGCAGCACAACATTCCATACTGCGAATGGCAGACGTGTCGTCACATAAAACAGCTGTTTCGTGCAAAAAGATAAACATTGCGATGAAATACGAACACCACTAAACATGGCCACATTTCACTAATACCAACAAGCCACATAGTTTGAAAAAGGAGGTTCTCATCTAGCATCCAGAATGGCACACGAACCAAGGAATGTGTTTGCAGCTGAATTCGACAGTGAGCATGCATAAGGGCGTATACGCGATGATCGATCCTCTTCATCGGTTTTCTCTTTGCATCGGTACAGCTAAGCGATACATTTTTCTAGAATTTGTTCAATGCAGTGCTGTAACAGGTTGTATTGGCTATCAAAAGCATCAGCAAACGCACCGAGAAACGTTAATCCAAGCGCGTTATTAACAAAAGAGAAAATCGTCGAAGAGAATCGATCATCGCGTTTACGCTCTTATGCATGCTCACTGTCGAATTATTAACGAAAGAGAAAGTCTATGAAGAGAATCGATCAAAGTCGCTTACACCCCTTTCCTTCTAACCCCCTCAAATTGACATCGGCGTCGCGTAACCCCACTTTTTACCTGTTCAACCACTTTGAAAACGTTATTTCAAGCTGAACATTGCATTAGGTCCTAAGTAACATTGATCGATTCTCTTCGACGACTTTCTCTTTGTATCCCCACAGCCATGTAAAGACATTCCCAGGTATTTTCAGCACCCAGATCGATAAAATAAGTTTTTGACTAGCATCGAATATGACAAACACAACAAGTAACGGTTATGTGCTCATGTTATTAAAGAAAGAGAAAGTCGACGAAGAGATGTTACTTAGGACCTAATGCAATGTTCAGCTTGATTTGAGGTCCATGTTTACATTCAAACCAGTTTCAAACGCCACAGGGTCTTCTAGTTTCACTGATTTCTCGAGTAACATTTGAAATGGGCCTATGTCCAAAACGTAAACAAATCGGGTTTGGTATCGTTAGCACCGCTTGATAGCTACTAATCGTGTAGGAAAGTTCCGCATAATCGAGAAAAATCATTTAAAATAACTCGATTTTCGAAACGGTCGATCAACGAAATTTTTCGATTCATTAATAGCCCGCACGCTAAAACGGCCAACCATTCATTTATGTCATGTCATTGATAAGCCTAGTGACGTAGAAGGGCCGATGATTAAATATTTTCAAACTATAGCTGCTTGAGGCATGGCCGATGATTTGTTTTGAATTTATTTGACGTTGCGAAAAGGCTTAGCAAAGGGCGTACCATTTCTGATGACAAGCACAACGGCTTAACAAAAAGGGCCTATCCATTGAAAGATTCACAAAAAGGCTTATTAATTTTAATGAAATTAAATTGTTATATTTTTGAAAGTTTTTTGCATATTTTGGATGTCGTATACTGAGATACAGTTACTATTGTTATTGTAAACAATATAAATGTCTAAAATACTTCAATTTTCTTAAATATGAATTGAATAGCGGCGGAAATTTTTTAAATTCATTTTCTGGTTTGTTTACGTTTTGGACATACGCCCATTTCAAATGTTACTCTCTCTTTAGCCGGCGCCGGTGGTGTAGTGGTAAGCGTAACTGCTTTCTAACACCCCGATGGGTCTGGGATTTTTCTGAGGCATAAAAATCTCTTGTCACGTCTTCCTTCGGAAGGGAAGTAAAGCCGTTGGTCCCGGCCCATGTGTGTTGAATGGGTGCGATATCCTACGCAGGTGTGGAAGCTGCCTTCCTGCACATTCGATTGTCGTCAATGGATGGCAATCGATGTCCGTCGGTGATTGGCACTAGATTGCGGAACAGAGACCGACGTTAAATAAAGGAAAGAAAGCAATGTTACTCTAGATTTGTATCCATTGGAACTAATATTGTTTTGTTTGTTTACGTTTTGAGAGTTGTTGAACAGGTAGATTGAGATTAGGGCGACGCCACTGCACTTGTGGCAATTTCCATTGAACCTTTTTGGTTTCGCTTTACCTTTCGTTTCGAATTCCCGGATTTTTCCGGTTCACTGGTCAGCCTGCACTAATGGTGTTATGCTTCAAGGCGGAATACATTTTATCACCAGCCTTCTTGATCTGCCAAATGTTGGTTGTGATTTAATTTGAACATTTGACAGGTCTTCAATACAGGGCTGGTAATAAAAGTAAATCCGTCTTCAAGTATATTACAATAACACAAAAGACTAATTCAAGCTGAACATTGCATTAGGTCCTATGTAAGTAACTTGAGCACAGAACCGTTTCTTGGTGTGTTTGTCGTATTAGATGCTAGATAAAAGCTTATTTAATCGATCTGTGTGCTGAAAATACCTGGAAATGTATTCACATGGCCATGGGGATGCAAAGAGAAAGTCGACGAAGAGAATCGCTCAATGTTACTTCGAACCTAATGCAATGTTCAACTTGAATTCACTGTGCATTGAATACTATTTCTGCATAGTTTTAGGTAGAATACTATTCTATTATATTAATAAATTTTAATGATAATAAATCTACTACTACAACTGCAGCCATTGGAACCATTTAACTCTAGAATAGGAACTAAAATCTACTATCCACTACTACTAATTCTCCTAAGCCACATAAATGAAATAAGCCAAGTAATCCATAAACAGCTTACGATTTGTTAACTCAACGGAAAACTATCACAGAATCTTTAGCAACTACTCGATGCTCACAATACAGTTCAGCTAACTTCAACTGAACGCGAACGTATCTTCTCGCTATCAGCGAATATTTGCAACAGAGACCACATTTCTGCCAATAATCACAATGAATTGGGGTGAATATAATCCGTTTAAAACCTTTACAAAAAAATCACGATGATGCTCTTTATTGCATTGCAATCGGATTTACCAATTTTGTATTTCCGGGATTCCAGTAGATTCAGAGAAATCTTATTGTTATTTGCCAATTTCCGAAACGTTGATTGCTTGGAAAACTGGGACCCCTAAAATTTGCTGGAGACTCATGATTCTATGATATTGTTAAACCATATCTTGATTCTTAAATGCCATTGTCTGCAATCTTAAATTTAAAAAAAAACATGTCTGTATTAACTTGATATTATCTTAGAAATATTCTCAAGAATTACCAATTGTCTGCGTATTTTCAATCATTATCTCTAGAATTCGCTTCAATTGCTATCCATGATTCTCATCAAAAATTCCGTTTGAATATTACTTTCAATTCCCAAGGACTTCACATCTGAATTGTCTTGAAATGATTATCAAGATTAGCTATGAATTCCTTGCATTGTGAGGTAAATTTCCTTCAAATGCACCTCAGAAATCGCATGGAATTTCTTCTCAAAATCTCATGAACAACATTTGGACTATTAAGCTAGGTATAGACTAGGCAAGTTAAATGATCAACTCAGTTGAATTCAATTGACTTGAAAAGTAGAGCCTGGTTCAACTTTTTTCAAATGGCATGGTTTACACGTTCAATTCGCGTTCAAGTCAATTGAATTCAACTAACTTGCCCTGTCTAAACCCAGCTTAAACGTTTGAAAAAAAAGTATGCGTTGCAGATTTTTTATGTGATGACCTGCCATCTAGCGATAAATCCTGGAATTGTATTTCCAAGCTGTCATATGCTTACTATTTACAGCACAAATTTGAAAGCGATATGTATTGTTTTTCTGTAGTTATGCCCGAAAAAGTGGGAAAGCTTTATGCGGAAACTTGCTCATTTCTTCCAACTTTACATTTCCACGGCTACTTTTTTTTAATTTTGTTTTTCTGTGGTGAGAAAAATAATAATTTGGTAATTGCATCCACGTTTGGTTTCGTAGGAGGAAAAATACGACCTAACATGACCCTAGCAACAAAATTCGGCCACTTTGGTTAAGAGTCCCAGCTAGCCGTCCCAAAGTTACCAGAAATGGCTTGAACTATTTTATCTACACGCTATTTTTGAAGTACTCACTGAGTGAGTCGATCCTACTCATTTTTTTCTCATGTATGGAGTTGTCAAAAATTGAGTAAATGAGAAACGTTGAAGTGAGTAGGAGTTACTCAGAGTGATGGCAAGCACAAAAATAAAAAGAAAAACAATAATAAAAAGACATTTGTGAATGTTTTCGGTCGTGATTACGTGTTCTTTTAATAAAATTATTACGGAGTGTGACGATAAACAGCATCATGGAGCAGATTCGAAATTTTGTGGACGGAGAAACGTATGACAAACTGGCAGGTAAGTTTTCATTCGTGGAATTTTCTTTTCCATCGCTATTTCCATGTACGTTCTACGTTAGGTATCAACTGCTGCATTCCCGGTTGTTCAGAATTTGTTCCGGGAAGTACAAATGCATATAAACAGCACGTCCAATCGGTCCATCATGTTTTGACCGCTGGTCGGAATGCAACTCCTATTGCATGTGGGAGTTGTTCGGTGACATTTTTTTTCTACAAGCATTTTATTCGGCATGCGATCAGTTTTCATGCAGTTAATAAACTTATTGAGGTTACTCCCCCCAATGTCAAGGGTGATGCTAGTGAGAATTCCGTTGACCTTGAGGTAGATCCATCGAAAACTGGTGATGCAGGCTCGTTAAATGAAGAGGACATATTCAATCCGCTGTTTTTTGCTCCTCTCGTCTCGTTGGAAAAACTAAGGGATATAATGTGTGAAGCAGTTACCCTTCTCCGGGCCGACTTATCTCTTCCGGAAATAAAAGTTGGGAAGTTCATGTCCTATTCCACCGAGTTGCTACAACTTTACCAACGATTTGTCATTGGCAATTTTAAACTCTTTATGCATGCCAAAGGGATTTGTGCGAACGATACCGATTGTTTTAAATTTATTAATTCTATGGAAATAGGAGATCCTTTTAAGGACGTCAAGAGTTCACAAGAAAATATTTCCTATTTGACTCAGAAAGCTAGTGGTTCTGTTTCGATTCCACAACAGATAGTACTAGGCCAGCGCCAAATTGTCACTAAAACACATCTTCCATCGGGGAGGAAGGTAAGAAAACGTCTAGAAATACAGAAACGAACGAAAACCACAAATGATGTTAGCCAGTACATTTCTGTTACACGGACCCTTGAAATGCTTATGAGAAATCCCGAAGCTCATACTAGTGTGTACGCAGAAAAATCGAGAAACGATGACGTGCTCCAAACGTTCAAGGACGGAACTGTATTCAAGAACAGCCAGTATTTTTGTAAGTATCCTTTCGCACTTCGGTTGATAATCCACTTGGATGAGGTAGAGTATCTCAATCCATTAGGATCGAGGAAGGGAAACAAAAAACTTACAATCATAAGCTTTAAAGTGCAAAATTTTGACTCTATAATAAACTCATCACTAAGCCGCGTGTATTTGGCGCTGGTTATAGAAACTAAAGTACTAAAAAAGTATGGTTATAAGAAAGTGCTGCAGCCTCTCATTGAAGAGCTAAAGGTGTTGGAATCTGATGATGGATATTCTGTTAAAATGGATCCAACACAAATCCTTCGTGCAGTATTAGTTAACGTAGTAGGAGATACAGCAGCACTGCATGAAGTTTTCGAGATCATGGGGCCACAATCAACATTATTCTGCCGGATATGCTACATAGCACGTAGCGATCTTCATGCTGGACAGTTTGGAAATATGTACCACCATAGGTCCTCTGGGACTATTGCAGCAGATCTTCAGGCGGTTCGCAGTAAAAAAACAACACCGACTCTTTGTGGACTTGTTGGAGAATGTTGTTTCCACGAGCTAAGGGTTTTCAACTATGGGAATAACTGGTATATGGATCCGATGCATGATCTTTGTGAAGGAGTTAATATGATGGTCATGAAATTGATTCTGCGGAATTTAGTAATAGAAAGAAGACTTATAACTTGCGCGAAGTTGAATGAAATCATCGAAACTTTTAAATATGGTAGGGAGGAGTCCGAGAATAAACCATCAGCTAACTTTAGCTTGACCACGTTAAAGTCTTCTAAGAAATCTATTAGTCAATCTGCATCGCAATGCTGGCTTCTTCTACGGGCTTTCCCTTTTATGTTTGGTCATTTGTCGCAGTATAAACAGGATTTTGACCGCATCATAGGAGCTCTATTGCAAATTAACTTTTTCTGTTTCTCAAGCAAAATTTCTTATTCTCAAATCGACGAGTTGGAATCAGCCGTAAGAAGTTTTCATGAATTATATACAATTTGCTTCCCAGACATAAATGCTATAAACAAGGTTCACCATCTGGCTCATTATCCAGAAATCCTACGTTCAAATGGTCCTATTACTAGTTGTTTTATTTTTGAAGCTAAATTCAAAGAAAGCAAGGGACAAGCTAAGACATGCCACAACTTTAAAAATATTACCTATAGCATAGCCAAGAGATCAAATTTCAAGCAGATTAACTCCATAGTCAATCATGAATATGCTCTCAATGTACATATTGCAGAATCCTACAGAGAAGTATCAAAAACATGTTTGGATCTTTCATTATTGTTATTTGATTTTCCGGAACAAGTGACTATTGTGGACACTTTAAGCATAAATGGAACTAAGTTTAAATCCTCTATTGTAGTTAAGTACGAGACATGTGATGAAATGCACTATGGAGTTATCGAGTTGATTGTAGCACAGGATGAAAAATTTGTGTTCCTCATTAACAAACTTAAGATGTTGAGGTATAATTATAATTCTAACAGCTTCCAAGTGCAACACACAAATGATTTTGTTAGAGTCTGTCGTAAAAAAATATGTACCAGAAAAACATACAATCTATGGAAGTACTATGATATTGATGATCCATTTTACTATATAAGTTTAAAATTTACAGACCATTAGAATCGGTGTATGATTAACGATAAACCAACTAGAATAATTAAGGATAAATAATCATAATCATCATCACTAGAATTATCATCAAAAATACGAAGAAAATTGTTTAAACAACAGTAATTTCCTTGCCTATATAAGTACGATCATAATAGTTTTTAACGCATCGGATTTCCTGAAAATTTAACGGTTAGTACTGACAATAATTGTTTTAAAGCACTAATACTCATCTAATCAAATATTTCAATAATTTTCAACATGAACAGACACCAAACATTTAAACTCCATTTAGACTGAACCTAATATAGCATGAAACTTAATAAGCCACATTCATTAAACGTTGAATTTTGTCTCAATGCTCCCATGAGGTTGACATCACCTTGTTAGATTTTAATGAAACTTTATGGGTGTAAAAAGACTTGAATTATCAGCACCACTGGTAAAAAAGCATTGAATTTCGTTTGGATTTTTATCCAGCATTTTACGAGCCCTTGGGTGTGTTACAATCTGGCTGAGTTTCTGAGTTACTCGTCAAATCAGTGCCAACATTTCAAAGGAGCGTAATTGCTTTTGTAAATAATGGCTTGAGCTATCGATTTCTCGCAAATAAAAGCCCATCCCTTCAAATTAACAATGCTAGCTGGTGAAGGAAACATTATTCTACCTGCTGGTGTCATTAATCTTCATGAGTATGCTTTTATTCGCGAGAAATCGATGGCTAAAGCCATTGTTTTCAAATGCAATTACGCCCGTTTGAAATGTTGACACTGAAATGACAAGCCAAACGTCAACTTATATGTTCCCTATTAGAAACTCAGTCAGATTGTGGCGGCCATAAACGCTCGTTAAATGCTGAATATAATTTGTGTGTTTTTGTAAATTTACAAACAAATATCAGCATTTCGACCCCAACTGACGAATATATTTTATTTTTTCCTCTTCTCTCCTTGAAACCGCAAAATTGTTCTCTAGGGACAATGAACTAAGTTTGTACCAAAATTCCTCAAAACAAATATTAGAAAATTCAACAACAAAAACATATTTTCCAAATTCTTAATTTATGATTTTCTGAAATAGACACTTAAAAATCGGTCAAAATCAGCTTTTAGTAAACATTTTGAACTTTTTATCCACAAATAACTTTAATGCCGAAATCATATTATTTAATCCGGAATATCGTTTCCAGTGCACAGATCATATACATATCTCGTGAAAAAAAAAAGTTCAAAAATTCTACCGGCCGAATTTTGGCACAAAATTGGTCCCTAGCGAACCATAATGCGAAGTTTCAACTCTTGGATTTCTTTAATTTTTTTTAATTATAAAAAATTATTAAATATTAAACCCCTTCCAATGATTGGCCAGGTTTTTTTCTACAAATGTTATCAATAGCTTATTTTTTTAAATTTCTACACATTTTTGATGGAATCTTAGAAGGTGCTGCCATAACCAGTGGTAGAAATTGCGTTAAATTTAAATAATCATATCTCCTCATTTCTATAAACAAATCTTGAATGTTTAAACGTAACTAATAATGTTCAAAGAACTGCATGACTATCGCACCAATTACAGAAAAAAACTCATCTTCTAATTTACATATAACTAAACTGTTCATAATATTGCATAAAATAGTATATAATACATGCATTAATACAATTATCACTGCAATTTGTAAAAATATATTTGTTTAATTAAAGCTCAAAAAATCAACAACGATTCGTTGTTATTGTTGGACGACGCTGATCTCGAAGAGATGGGTATCACCGCAAAAGGGCCGAGAAAGATTATTCTATCAGTTGCAGAAAAAATGCGTACTAACGAGAACGAACGTCAAGCCGAAGGAAGTTTGAATGAAAGTGCCCAGCTGAATTCGCAAGACGTGAGTAGCTAAAACAGATCCAGTATAAACACCATTGTAAATGCCTCTAATTTTTAGAATGTACGAACCATGCTTATCCAGGATTCAAAATTTCGACAGATAGTCTATGATGTTCTGGATCGTGGGCATATCCCAAAGGAAAACGACCTCCGTGGTATGGTACGCATAATTTGTAAACAGTTTGAAGACATGATCTACAATGGACGCGGGTAAGTGCTTTTTTCTTTAAAAAAAATAGCAATCGTTACCCTATACTAAATACTACGCATTGTGATGTGCTACACGTTGTCAACGCTGCAATATGTATGATTTTTATTAGAATTTATTTATATATCTTTATTTATATTTATTTATTTATCCTAGATATCCTACTACAGCCAAACAATGGAATCTGGCTAAATCAGTGGTTCACACATTTCCCCAACTTCAACAAACCCGTATAAATAATCAGGCACCTGTAGAGGTATACTAACACCATAAAAAATAATTCTATAGCCAATAAGTTCTTATAGATTTTTTTTTTAAATTTCAGTCTGCATTTTTCTGGCTGCACAGTGGTTATGATACTGGAAAACATTCCGGATACATCTATCACCGAGTTAGAAATGTTATCAAATCGTTGCCGAAAAACAAAAAAAAATTTATTCGCCCTCCAATTACAAGAAAGCCCGCCAGTTCAATCCAAACATCGCTCATTGAGTTATCCCAAAGCGTGATTGATCTTATTCCAGATCTGGCTAACAAAGTAAGAATTGAGCGAGTTATGCTTGAGTGCCACCCAATCCTCGCGCTGCTCCATAAGGAAAGCACTTGCGTCATCGGAATTCTAGAAACACTGCCACATCTTCGATCTTATGGAGGTGAAATGGTAATTGTGTACTTTAAATCAAGTTCAGTGACAAGACTTATCGCAAAACTTTTTCTTCTCAATTTTTAGATTCATCAAGCGTTCTATCGTCTCAACCCTAATGTAGGACAAAATCTCGATTTCACTCCGGTGATCTCCAAAGGGCTGCTGCTCACCTCACACCTTTTCAATGGAGTGGAAGATAGTACGTTATTGAATTCGATGTATTTCTTATTAGTATAGTTGATGTGTCAGATTTTAGCTCTACTGCTTTAATAGCATACGCAACTTAAATCTTAAAAGCACACAGAATTGGATTTGGAGCAGTAGAGCTTAAACCAATATACCAATATTAATTGATTCCTACGTCAAGACCTCTTATATTACTATATGTTTCACTTATTCTGATTATAAAATGTTCTTTAATTGTAGTTCATCTTCGAGGAATTTTGAGGATCTTCGCAAGATTGCACCGAAAAGGAACAGGTAGCCGATACGCACCTCAAGGCAATGGTTTTTCCAATGCTGAGCATGTACTGGCAGCCCCATTGATGCAGTGGTCAACGGTATACATTGTAATATTTAATTTAAAGTTAGTTATTTTTCAACATCATTCATATTGTTTTCAGAATATCTTAGAGAATATCGCACGTACTGGTGAAGATGATTGCCTACCGTCCATTATTTGTGAGGCAGAAGGATTCAAATGTGGTTCGTATACAATTGCTTTCGAAGGAGTGGAAATTGTAAAGGATCCGTCAATTCGTCGCATTTTTGATCTGTATCTCAAATGCTTCAGTGTGTTTGGGATCAAGGTGCCAACCCGAATTCAGATGTTGCACGATGTGTTTAACATCCTGGTTTACAAAACCATGGAACATAGCGGTCGAAAAGCAGTTAATGACGTGTGCGGATTCATTGCCGAGGCAATACAAGCTGAACTAGATTAACTAGAACTAGAACTAGATTACATACTTGTTACGAACACATGTCATATAACATGAATAAATAAATAACTTGAGATATTTTGTTTTCTCTATAACATTAATTGAAAGTATTTAAAATCATGCTGCACTAATTTAATCACATTGATAAAATTGAGTAAAACTGACTCAAAAGCTCATTCATTTGACAGTGAGTAAATGTAACTCAGATCTCCGTGTAATCACCGTTTACTCAAAAGTGAGTCAACATAAGGCTACTCACTTTTGAGTAGCCATACCTGCAGCTGATATGAGCACATTCGGCTCAATTTTGAGTTGATCTGAATAAGCGTGTAGTAAAACAATAAGCACTATTCACAAGCAAGTAATCGTTTAGTTTGATTTAAAGTAGTTTTTTTTTCCTAGCTCGTTTTGAAAATTATTGTTGACTTTTTCAATGCAATTAAAGTTAGTGAAATTTTAAAATCTTCCATAGTGATCCCCATGGAAATATTAAGCTGGGGCTAAGCTACTGTCATTGATCATTACTCATTCATAAACAACAATCATTAATAATAGATCGCCATTTAATGATTCGTCATTCGCTAGCTACAAAATATGGCAACACTGTGCAGCGGAGAAAAAAAAAGTTCCGAGACTTACCAAGAAAGATCGAAGCTTTGCGCCGTCGATCGGAAAATCCTTTGTTGTCTCTCCACTTTCAGCTGTGAACTTCCTGCCAACTCAGCAACGAACAACCGCGATTGTTTTTATTTTCACAGTTTTTTTTTTTATCTTCCAAAATGCTCCCCAAAGTTCAAAACAAAAACTTCAACACTCTCACTTTGGAATCCTGTCTCTTTCCGATACGTGCACTGCACATACACACACACACGCTCTTCCTCACTCACTCCCTTCGTATGAGGGGATGAGGGGAGCGATAAAAAAAAACACCTTGACTCCTCCGTACCGACCGATTCCACCGTTTCCGTGTGTTTCGGAAAGCGGTCCCGGCAGTCACTGTTCACTGCTGACACAAGAGAAAGAAAATCTTCGGTCCCGTTTTTAACACACTAGATTGCACCAGAAATCGCGATTAATTTTTTTCTACACCGACCACCATCAATATGATGATAATGTTTGTGTGCCGATTTTTATTCGCGTCAATTTTCACTCGAAAAAAAAACGTCCACTGTCCACTCTCAAGGCCCTCCTTCACGACGTCCGTCGCAGCACTCCGTACGTCTGTAAGATCCCCTTCACTACGTCTTCTTCTTTCTCTATTCACGTTCACTACTGGCACCCTCTTCTTCTCATTTGGGGGGTCGTTCGCTCACTCGCCAAAAAAAAAATACCACTTCTCTCGTCAGCAAAAATGAAACTTTCCCACTTGGAATCCGTGCACGGCTCGAATTTCCGCATCCGGTTGGCTTCCTGGCCGGATATTGTCCAAACTAACAGTGACCTCGGCGGCACCTGGTCTTTTTGCACCCGTACGATCGGACAAAACGGGCTCTTTCGAGCTGCTTTCAGTCGAAAATTCCGTTCACAGTCGCACCGAACGAAAATGTACAACACGCAAAGATCGCCATTTTATTTTCTTATTTTTTTTCTTTCTTTCTTGCTGGGCTCTGTCCCATCGTCCCGCACTTCTCGTTGGGGGCTTTTCTTCCATCTCAGTTCCCCTTCGGCCCAGAAGCTAGTGCGAGCTGTCAATCCGTACGCCACAAAAAGAGAGGTTGATTCGAGAGGATGGCGTTTGTGCGTGAATGTTTTGCGTTTGCCACTGACAGATTGACAGAATCTCTCACTGACATATCAGACGCTAGGGACGTCCCTTTTGTTACGGTGGCTACGTGTGCCTGAATGTCAATTTGAATGCAAATACTTCACTAACACGGAAGTGCTTTTGTAAACAATGACTTCAACCACCGATTTCTTGCGAATAAAAGCTATCTCTACACGGATAGAAATCTCCTTATACCTTTTGGCAAATTTCTATTGCTGATTATTCATAAAATGTATAAGTCAACTAATGAGCAGACGCCTTGCAAAAAGTTAATAAAGATCATGTGTCAAATAAAATGTATAACCGGTCACACATACCCTTTATGCATTCTTATAGGACCTATGTGGTTTGTCTTATGGAATGTATATGTGTTCTGGGTATCATCCAAACCATTTGTGGAATAGTTCAATGATTTGGGTTATCGTTCGTTTATGGTTATTTTTTATTAGGGAAGGCTGATGTTTTGGCAAAAATGTATAAGTGAGACACATGAATAAAATAATTAATTTTTGGTTTCGTGTAGTAAACTAACCATACCTGTTTGTATTAGAGATTACATACCTCTACTTGGTGGTGTGATTAGTTTGCATGTGTGATCTTGGTAACTTCAAGTGAGCAAACAACCAGAAACACAATCTGCACAGACACAAGGTATCAGGTTACCTCTATGGTATCAGAGAGACTTAAAGTTCAATTTACTTTGATGCTTTTTGGAAAATTTCAAAAGCAGTTTTTTTTTCCGACGCATTATTTCAGATTGCAAAAAGCTCGCACTATTCGATTCCTTTTGATATTTTACACAAAATGACGCGAGCTTTTTGCAATCTAAAATAATGCGTCGAAAAAAACTGCTTTTGAATTTTGATGTCACTCTGACACCTTGTGTCTGTGCAGATTGTGTTTCTTGTGTGTTTCTGGTTGTTTCTATGTGTAGACCTGGCTGCGAGGGGTACGCAATACAAAGAACCGGTGCGTTGAAGTAAAATGCAATCAAAAGTACTTAGGGCCGATTTCTTCACCTCCGCTTAAAAGTTAAGCGAGGTTTAACAACAATTTAAACCTCGCTTAACTTTTTTCTGATTTCTTCACTACCGCTTAACGGCTAAGCCGAGTTTAAAATTTACCAGGTTTAAGATAAGTGTCGCTTAATTTAAGCGGTGGTCTGAGGTGGTTTAGGAGCGTTAAGCGAGCGCTAAGTGGCGATATTCAACTTTTGATTTTCTTCACTTTACTCCGTTTTGGTGGTTACTCAAGGGGTAAGCCACTCAGCACATTGTGCCGAAATTATATTCTACACAGCTTGGGCACATCCATCTGCACATTTTCGGCATACCTTCGGCACAATCTCGTAGGCATTAGATTGTTGTAAATAAAATGGGAGCACTGCTGGACAACTGCCATTGAAGTTGTTCAGAACATTACGTGCTGTTTGACTGTATTTTCAGGAACATCTTCTAACTGAATATACCAGACGAACACAGACCAGCAGTTCATTTATAGATCTAAATACGAAATGTAGATTCTAGCATAGAGGTTACTCTAAGACTAGTAGGTCCCGAAGAAAAGTGCTCAACTTCTTGGCTCAGCACTGGTACCATCTTCGGTCCCAAGCTAATCGATGCACCCCTCGAAACATAGGAAAATCCACGAACCCCTAATTTTATCTGTCAAACCCTCATAGCGAATCAAAACAAACATTGTGTAGTACTAGAATTTCGACTAGAATGGGATACGTTAATCGATTTGCTTGGGACCAATAGGATAGTCAAGTAGTGAGCCAATTTAAAATCGATAGTTTCGTATTGATTGTTGATTCTAGAGTGGACTCAAGAGAAAGAGGCAGTTAATCAGACCTCATAAGTACCCTTAATTCAAATAATGCTGCAACTCACACAACACAAACTAAAGAAGTCTATTCATCACCCTCTATAGTCGGTCTCCAACAATGCTCCCCACCGGTTCCAACTCTTTCCGGCCGAAAGGCTAGGTTTCTGGTCTACCGTTGAGGGCATTATAAAACACTAAACCACAAGACTTTTATTCTCGCTTTTATTACCCTGTGGATCACAAAACACCGAAATTTCGCACACCCACCACTTCCTGCGCCATCCTCAATCCGATTTATCCTTGCTATTTCAAACCAAAACATTCAAGGTGTCAGAAATACCGGGTTGCCGAGATGGGTATTTTATAAACAGTCGCAGCTTGCTCTATATGACCGGCACAATCGGCCCACCTGCGGCACACTGACAAAAAAGATGACCCAAGATTGGTGTGCGGAGTGACCTACCCCTTGTGGTTACTTCATATTTCGAAATAAATCTCGAAAAATAATCTACTAGAATAATGTATGGAAACCACCAACACGTTTGGGACCAGGTGCATTGGAGATTATTGGAAAGCGACGAGGAAAATGGTGATGAAATCGATGGTTTACAATTAGCACGTCGCCAATATAAAATGCGTGCTCGCATCAGCATTGACACCTGGGACGATCAGGATTTCTTCATGAGATTCCGGCTTCAGAAAAACACCATGGCGATGGTCCTGGAAATTATTCGTCCTGATATAGAAGTCGATGAAACAAGGTAGGTAGTCCGCATAATGGAATTGCATATTATAATATTGCGTCAATTTGAAAAGATGCGTATTAATCATTATTTGGCGATTTTATTTATTGTGGTACTTGCAATTTTCAATAAAGCAAGTATTTTCGAAAGCCAAAAAAATGCTATTAAATAAAGTAAAAACACTCCCATTTCATTGCATTCGATTAATATAGATCACGACACATTCGTCCGCTTGTACAATTATTGGTCACTCTTCGATTTTATGCATTAGGATCGATGCAGATCGCCATTGCCGATTTTGCTAGCGTTGTGTTTCGTCGGTGTGCCGCATTATTCGATGTGTTTCGCTTGCATTAACTCAAGTACGCCAACGCTTTATAAGCATGCCAAAAACGCAAGATGAGCTACATGCAGCAAGTCGTGATTTTTACGCCATTGCAAAATTTCCTCGAACTATTGGTGCAATTGATTGTACCCACATCAAGATACAATCACCTGGTGGTAATCAAGCTGAGAACTACCGAAACCGAAAATCTTGGTTTTCACTGAATGTACAAACAGTCAGTTCAGCAGATTTGAAAGTTTTGAACATTGTCGCAAGATGGCCTGGAGCATCACACGACCAACACATTTTCAATAATTCAACATTGAAGATGCAGTTCGAGCGGGGTGATTTTGGACACTTCATAATCGTTGGCGATTCCGGATACCGCAACACTAAGTATTTGGCTACACCTTTTCTCCGCGGTGAAACGTCAGCTGAAACACTATACAACGAAAGCCAAATCCGTACCCGGAATGTTGTAGAACGTTCTTATGGCGTATTGAAACGGCGATTTCCAGTATTGTCGTTGGGAATACGTGTAAAAATATCAACAGTTCAGCTCATTATTGTAGCGTGTGCAGTATTGCAAAATATTGCAATTGATGCTAAGGAAGTGGAGCCGCCAGCAGAAATCGAAGGATTTGATGAAATGTTAGCTGCAACTGCTGTTCCAGATTGTCCTAATATGGAAAGAAGCGCAACGGGTTGTGTTCGTGACCATTTAGTTCAACATTTTTTTCTCACAGTTATAAAAAGATAATGTTTGATACTATTTTAAAATAAAAAACTACTGTGTAAACTGCAACCTTTTATTTACTATTGTAGCAAATTGGATAACAAACAAAAATTATTCACTCTCTGATCCGGAACTGTTCTTTCGTCTTTCTGTGCTCTTCTCATACGTGTCGCTCAAGAGTTTCATCCGCATCGCATGCTCTTCCCTCAAGTGTTGATAGCGAAGCTGTTGCGATTGTAGCTTCATTTTCTTTGTTTGGAGAGTAATATCAACAATCAATACGAAACTAACGATTTTAAATTGGCTCACCACTTTAGTAGCCTATTGGTCCCAAGCAAACGATTAACGTACCCTATTCTAGTTGAAATTCTATTACTACACTATGTTTGTTTTGATTCGCTATGAAAGTTTGACAGATAACATCAGGGGTGTGTGGATTCATGCAGAACATGCAGGGGTGAGTGAAATAGCTTGGGACTGCTTGGGACCGTTGTTCTGGTACTGAGTGAGCTAAAAATAATAATGATTTTCTTCGGGACCCAGTGGTCTTAGAGTTACCTCTATGGTAATATGTGCTGACTCGAGTTCTACCTTGCGCTTCTGGATTTCGAGCCGATGGACTTCTTCTAACATTTCTTCGTCACGTTCTAACAACTTCTTTTTAAGATCCAGTTCGACTGTAGACTTTTGACGCTTCGTACGGGTTTTCAAAACACTGCTCATGGGCCTTTTTAACATTGCAGGGCTGTAATTTTCCCACTTATCTCCTCCTCGTGTTTGTGCAGAATTAATGCACCGACTAGGACCGGCAATTGCGTCTGGATCACCAACTGGTGATGGAGTGGAAGGTGATTTGAGGGAAGAATTATCAACACGCTCGTTGCCCCCAACTTTCTGTTCTATCAAGTAATTATCTTGGCTACTCAAACTAACTTCTGTCTCCTCCAAATATTCGACCACATACGCATCTTCAGTCATCACTTTGTTCGAACCATCTGGCATTGCAGCCTCCTCCATTGTGATGGCAACAGCGTTTTCGTCATAATCATCGTCATCGTCGCACATCGATCGAAGTCCATCGACCGACAGTGCAATAACCTCGCGAAGCTCAGCCAACACCTCAGATTTTGGCCGCCATTCGTCAGGGCCTCGACCGCCGCCGGTAGCCTTACGCGACATCTTCTCTTTATAGTACGTTCAGACTGCAGAGTTATAACATGTTATAGCGCTATCTTGATGGTGGTTTCTGTGTTGCAATTATTTGACAACCGTTATAACATGTTATAACTCTCCAGTCTGGACAGCGTTTTAGAAGCAGCTTGCCGGATAGTTTTTTTTTTATGTTTTCATATTTCTTCTTTAATACTGTAGAAGTTCGAACCTAAGATTTAAAAAAACAAAGCCTTTTAGATAAATTTGTACAGTGGAGAAGTGGTAATTAAATACTATGAAATATGTTACTCACCGTGTTGAGGCAATTTGCATTAAACTCGGCGGTGATTTCCTCCCACGCACTGGCTTTATCATCATTCCTCTGCGTATCGCTGGCCTTACACTCAATGACATCTTTGCGGTTTAATGCCAATCTCACCAGCAGCTCCTCCTCTGCTTCCGAAAAATTTGCCGAGCGAACTCGCTTTTTTTGTTCGATTTTCGGTGGCATTTTCTTTTCTACGTAATAAAAAAGCAAACAGGCAAACTCAGATCAAAACAAATCTCACTTGCTAAAAATGACGTTTGGGTTGGAAATATACTGGAACGATATTGGAAAATTTGCTAAACCAGGTTTACGGTAAGCGGCCGCCTCAAATTGTTAAACCGACGTGAAGAAATGCAACTTTTAAGCGAGGCTTAAAACTGACGTTTAAATTTAAGCGAAGCTTACGGTAAACCAGGTTTAAAGCGTTAAGCGGGGTTGGTGAAGAAAACGGAAAAGTAATTAATGTGTTTTGAAGTAGTACTGACGGTAATTAAAATTATCTATCCATAAAACGCTGTCCAGACTGGAGAGTTATAACATGTTATAACGGTTGTCAACTAATTCCAACACAGAAACCACCATCAAGATAGCGCTATAACATGTTATAACTCTGTAGTCTGAACGTACTATAAGTAATGTACATAGCCTCGTACATAGCAGCATAGTATACTGTTAGTGACACATTTATAATTTATAAAATCCCCCTTTTCTTTTCTCTATGATTATAAAAGCAGCTCGAGGGGGGCAACACACCTGCATTTACCTCAATACCCTTAAAAAACCCAATTGGGTTCTTTAAGGGTATTGAAGTTAATTAATATTCGTAATCTGCATTAGAAATGGAATCCAAACCCAAAATTTCATCAATTTTAGTACACTGGAACTATTCTAAATAAGAACGATTACATTTGCACAAATCACCTTATTACCAACAATCAATACGAAACTAACGATTTTAAATTGGCTCACTACTTGACTAGCCTATTGGTCCCAAGCAAACGATTAACGTATCCCATTCTAGTCGAAATTCTAGTACTACGCAGTTTTTGTTTTGATTCGCTATGAAAGTTTGACAGATAAAATGAGGGGTTATTGGTTTCTCCTATGTTTCGAGGGGTGAATCGATTAGCTGGGGACCGAAGATAGTACCAGAGCTGAGCCAAAAAGTTGAGCACGTTATTTCGGGACCTTCTAGTCTTAGAGTTACCTCTATGTTATTATGTTCTTTAATTTTGAAAAATAACTATGTTTTTAAATATCATCTGAAAGAGCTTCGTTTTCTGAGCACAGCGATAATTTTTTCGAACCTACACACTTTCATCTCGATTTTTAAATCAAGATTGAAAGCAAAATAATAACTTCACTGTTTGACACTAAACTCACAAACTGACAGCTCGTTCGCATACAAAGTGACACCGAGGGGCGCTAATAAGATGATTTTTGCAAATGTAATCGTACTTATTTAAAATAGTTCCAGTGTACCAAAAGTGATGAAAATTTGGATTTGAGTTCCATTTTCAATGCAGATTACGAATATGCATTTACCTCAATACCCTTAAAGAACCCAATTGGGTTCTTTAGGGGTATTGAGGTAATTGCGTATTCGTAATCTGCATTACAAATGGAACCGAAATCCAAAATTTCATCCATTTTAGTGCATGGGAACTATTTTAAATAAGTGTGATTACATGAGCAAACATCATCATCTTATCGCCCCTCGGTCGTACTTTGTATGGGTGCGAGCTGTCAATTTGATAGTTTTGTGTCAAACAGTGAAGTTATTATTTTGCTTTGAATCTTGATTTAAAACTCGAGATGGAAGCAAATGGGATCGAAAAAAATATCGTTGTGCTCAGAAAACGAAGCCCTTTCAGATGATATATAGTAACCGATATATTTTTCATAATTGAAGAACCCAATTACAACAACACGTAAGTTCTCTTATCACAAACTTGAAAATATATGCAGTTTGACAGATCAGTGCTAACATTTGAAAACGGCATAAAAGCCATTTGTAAACAAATGGTTTGTGGGCCCTTTACTCACTACTTGAAGTACACCCACGCGACACAACAGCAACATCGGGTAGGGGAAATTTTCCCCTTCCTGACGATGCTGTTGGTTTGCGTGGGCGTTCTTCGGGTAGCGAGTAAAGGGCCCACAAACCATTTGTTTACAAATGGCTTTTGCGCCGTTTTCAAATGTTAGCACTGAGATGATCTCAAGTTCATCACCGCTACGATTACAGCGCCGCGGTGGCCGGCATAAACTTGGATTTGTCAATAGGCTAGTCAAGTAGTAAGCCAATTTGAAATCGTTAAGGCCGGCGCACAATAGATACGTTTTCAGGTTTTTTGACAGTTAGGCCATGCATTATCTGTCAAAAAATCCGAAAACGTATGCATTCCCTAATAAACGTGTACCATATACTGACGATATCTTAGATGGTGCGACCATACCACATAAAATTGGGATGATATCCCAAATTGGTGGTTAGGCGCATCTTATGGTTATTGTTTAAGCCTGGTACGCAGCTGAAAAGTAATGACGTTTCTACGTGCTACGGGATAGGACACGGAATGCTAAAGAAATTTCTTTTAATTAGCATTACTTGACCCAGTACGCAGTTCAAAAGAAATCGGTAAAGGAAAGATCGATTACATTAGTATCGTGATCGATATGAAGGTGGCGCATTCTGAATGCAATTTCATTTTCCTTGCGGAATAATGGTCTGACCAATTATTCCGTTAGGTAATTTTAACGTTTGTTGTAAAAATGATGTTTTGGATGCATTTTAACAACATAAAAATTGATAATTGTTGATTTTAAAATTAGACGACACCTACCTATGATCTCAAAATTTAGCAAAAGACACCTCTCTATAGCTGTCAAATTTACTTTTGGGAATATTCCTCAAAAATTACTTTTCCGTTTTCTTTTCAGCTGCGTACCAGGCTTTATGCGGGAAAAACCCTCGTAATGCTCGTAATCGTCTGACTGCACCCACCGCATCAGACGTTTCAACTGTCACATTCCTTGCGCACCCAACGCTGCGATTTCAGTGCCGGGACTATAGTTCCCCACCAACGACACTTCGAAAATCATAACAACACCAACAGTCCGCCATTTTTTATTATCGCGGCTCTACATTCGACTCTGCATCAGCTTTTCACTCCGTGAGCGTCGTTCAGTGTGGCTTCAGTTCCGAATTTTTCGCCAGGAAAAACGCGAATTTCGGCCCGAATACAAGTAGGTTCCCCGTGGGAACCACCAGCAAGTGAAGGTTTGCCGCCCGGCGGTAGTTTTGATTGGTGGAAGGAGTTGAAATTCTGCGCGGAACAGCGATACTATCGCTGGAAAGATTTTTAGTCTGAAGGAAGGAAGAAGAGTAGGGGTGTTCTGTGTGTGTGCGCGAAGAACAACAGCCGGGAAGAGATTTTCCGCGCGGCCGTCTCCAGTGTTTTCTTATCATTTTCCCCGCTAATTTTTTGCAGTAATTGAAGTTTGAAGTACCGTGCTTCAGTAAAGAGTGGGTGTGTTCAGAAAGTGGAATCAGTGCTCGTCAGCAGAGCAAATAGCGGAATCAGCGATTTTTCGTTTCTGACGGAAGAGGCAAGCCGTAGCGCGTCACCCAAAAATGACCGACAGTAAAGGATACGCTGTGAATGATCTCGTCTGGTAAGTCCGGAAGCGGAAGTGGATGTTAGATTTAGCGATACGAAATTAGAAACCGAAGGTTAGAAGTCATTCCAGGGCATCTCTCTCCGGGTGAAAGAAGCGGGAGAAGTTATTTGTGGGAACATAACCTCACTTTATGGGGTTTCCTCTTTTGCTCTGTGTAGAATTATAATAGAGGGATGCCAATGTACTTTGATAGGGTTTGCATCGGAACGTTTAGAGTTTTCGGCACGAGCGGGAGAACGCTGGATATTGTAGATCTATGAAGTTTTCTCCAAGGATTGTCATCTTCGGAATGATGACGTCAGTGGAGTGTTGATTTTTCCAGCTACCTGCATGCCATGGTTACAATGTTGATACCAATTTTGACATGTTCTATCATTTCCAGGGCCAAGATGAAGGGCTTCTCGCCCTGGCCCGGTCGTATATCTGAGCCACCGGCAGAGCTTCGTCGTATAACTGTTAAGAAAAACATTCCCGTTCGGTGTATTTTCTTCTTTGGCTCCAACAATTAGTAAGTATCCTGTTGATCCGCTAAATTATATGGAGCGGAAGATTTTCATTGTCCTTTACCCGCAGTGCATGGATCGAGGAGACGCAAATCAAGCCATATCATGAGTTCAAAGAAAAGTTGCTTTCATCGTGCAAATCGGCGGGTTTTAAGGAAGCTGTCCAGCAGATCGAAGAATTCATTGCGACTCCAGAGAAATTTCAGCATCTTTTCTCTTCTGAGGCGGAAAATCGTCCGGATCCGGACGTCGAATTCAACAAGCTTCGTGAAGGATCTACCGAAAGCGAGGAAACATCCGTCAATAACACTACAACTCCGGCAGCGCTGGAAACTGTCGAATCCACGCCAACCACGGCGAAGAAAACCGCAGCCAGGAAGAAAGTACGTGCCTCTCTGCCCATCAAGTTGAACGTAGATAAGGTGGTTCGCATTTTTTCGTTTGTCTTTGTGTTTCTGTTAAATGAAAAAAATTGAATCTGGTTCTATGAACTAACATTTGGCCTTAATCCTTACAGGCTGCCTCCACAACCAAGGCCCGTTCGATAGGTAACAAAGCGAAGGCAGCGGCTCTTGACGATGCAACTTCGCCGAAGCGCAAACGGAAAATTTTGAACGATACGGCGGGCGACGTCTCCTCAATAGATCTGGACACCTTCTCGCCGGTCCGTCGCAATGTACCTGTTTCGCATCTGCTGAATCGTCCGACGGTTGCCCGTCCGGCGACTCCGGAAATCGACATGTCCAGCGTATCGAACGCCCTCCAGTCGCGCAACATTCAGGCTTCGAATCTAAAGTTCGGCTTCCTTGGGCTCGGCATCATGGGCTGTGGAATCGTGAAGAACCTTCTCAACTCGGGCCATTCGGTTGTTGTTTGGAACCGAACGGCCACTAAGTGCCGGAAGTTCCAGGAAGCCGGTGCCGAGATCGCCGACACCCCGTCGGACGTGATCGAGATGACGGACGTGACGTTCTCGTGCGTTTCAGATCCACAGGTTGCCAAAGATGTAAGATTGAAACTCCGTCTGAGTAGGTAATCAAAAGCGAATTAACGATCCTCCGTTTTTGCAGTTGGTATTCGGCAATTGTGGCGTTATGTCGGCCAATCTGGTTGGCAAGGGCTATGTCGAGATGACCGGTGTCGATCCGGAAACGTCACAAGATATTGCCGAGCAGATTATCTCCAAAGGTGGACGGTATCTGGAAGCACAAGTAAGATCCTGGCGCTGGACATTCAAATGCATAGCAATCATTTTAATCATCAATTCGAACACAGATTCAGGGATCGAAGAACCAGGCCGAAGAGGGCACGCTAATAATCCTGGCTGCCGGCGAGCGGTTGCTGTTCGAGGAGTGCCAGACCTGTTTCGAGGCCATCTCGCGAAATTCGTTCTACCTGGGCGACGTGGGCAATGCGACCAAGATGAACCTGGTCCTGCAGATGATTTCCGGCGTGATGTTGGCCGGCATTGCCGAAGGGCTGGCGTTGGGTAAGGAAGATGGACCTCAATAACTGTTCTAGGTGATGAAATATACTGTAATTGCCGTGGTTTTTTTCCAGCTGATCGAGCGGGACTGCAACAGAAGGACGTTCTGGAGGTGTTGGAACTGACGAGCATGTCGTCGGAAATGCTTATGCAAAAGGGAAATGGTAAGTTAAATTTTGTTTAAGCTATCTGTTGGACCGAAAGGTGAAAAACTTCCGGACATATCAAATCAGAATCGATGCTATATCAGAAACTCCGATTTGGTTAAAGGCTTTAAAAAAGCGTCAAGCATGTTCGGCCAAACGTACCGCTTTCTGCAGTTGAACCTTACGGAAGGAACGACTTTTTGGGTTTCATTTCGTCGTCGAACATCTGATACTTCAGCTTCATCTTTGACTATCCCGTAGCTCAGTCGGTAAAGACAGTGTTATAAAGCACTGCGACGGCTACAACGAAAGATTGAATTTCACCGCCATTGCAACTCTGCACCTGCCAGATCTCGGTTCCATCGTCCAACAACGGATCTTTTCCAGAAGTTAGCACTGTGCAAGTAGCTCATCTCTTGCGCATCTACTATCAAATAGTGCGACTACTACGCATCAAGGAGCATACTTTATTTAGAGCGGACCACCTTGCATTAGATGTCCTGATGAATCTACCAGCGCCGATTGTTTTTCATGATCGTTCCGAAAATAATCGTACACTGGATTTCCGACGATCCGGCTATGCTGGGATTAGTGCTGCTATGTCCTGTATTGACTGTACGATTATTTTCAGTACGGCCTACACCAAAGCCTCCGTGGTCCAACGGGTCACCTCCGTCGATTGAAACGGCACAGAGTAGTGCTAAGTACTGGTTTTCTACAGTTAGGAGAACCTGAACACACGACGAAGAGAATCTGTCAATATTACTTAGGATCTAATGCAATATTCAGTTTGAAATCAACTTTGTTCAAATCAAAACAAAAATACTAGCCCATCTGATGGCTGATGGCACAAGCTTTTAATTCTATTGCAGCGAACCACATTAATTTAATTGATTTCATCGCCAGTTTATTTGTTTATTTGTTATGGTTGCATCAACAGACTAGAAATAGTCCCAATGATGTGTTGTAAAAAAGTACAGATTATACAGACGACATACATATACTACAGTTACTACAGTTACAAACGAAAATAACTTGGAAAGCATTCTCAAGTTACTAAAAATTAAATTTTACACTTAGCTGTTGGGTATCAAGCGCCTTCGGTCAGCAAAAAAGGCAGAGAATCTTCGGCGAAGCATATTCCGTGTCAAGTGGAAATCGAACATCGACGCTACTCGGTTGAACACTAGCTGCAAGCCGTAAATAGCGCTCCCTATGCTATAATTAGTTCGAAGAAGTGGAAGTCTCAGCATAAGACTGTTGCGTAGTGATCGAGGTTGAACATTAATGTTCACTTGTTGCAGAATTGCTTCGCAGTCGATTCTTCCTTGCAGAGTATCGGTGACGGTTAAGGCTCTGAAAACATCTCTTCTGATACGTAAGGGCTCGATATTGATCAATTGGCAGCGATTCTCGTAGCTTGGAAGACGAAGTGGGTATCTCCAAGGCAGCTTACGGAGCGCGAAGCGAAGAAAACGTCGTTGAACAGATTCAATTCGCTCGGCCCCATTATTGTAGTTCGGGCTCCAGACAGCAGAGCAGTATTCCAACGTAGATCGTACGAGAGGAGCAATAGAGCGATTTCAAGCAGTAAATGTCCGTGAAGTTCTTAGTAATCTTGAAGACAAAGCCAAGCGTTCTGGACGCTTTGTCGACGACATACGATATGGTGTGAGTATGTCAGCTTTGAGTCTAGAAAACCGCCTAAGTCTTTCACGCAGTGCACCCGTTCGATAGTCGTGCCTAGTAGTTTGTAGTTGAAAATAATCGGTTGTTTCTTGCGTGAGAAAGTAATAACTGTACACTTAGCTGGGTTGACCACCAGTCGGTTTAGACTACACCAGTCAGCAAAGATGTTAATCTGATTTTGGAGAGAACGGCAGTCGGCGAGTGAGCGGATGCGCAGAAAAACTTTCAGATCGTCTGCAAACGATAATCGTGGCTCTGTGATAACATGGTGAACGTCGTCGAAGTAGAGGAGAAATACCAATGGTCCCAGATGGCTGCCCTGAGGTATACCGGACTTTGCGCAGAAGCTAGCTGAGCGACAAGTACCCAAAGTTACTGTCAATTGGCGCTCCGTGAGGTATGAACGAAACCATCTCAAAAGATTTCCACCGATCCCTAGCCTATCAAGCTTAGCGATCGCAATTTCGTGGTTCAGCTTATCGAAGGCTGCCGTAAGATCTGTGTAGATAACGTCCGTTTGGGTCCGAGCAATCAAACTGTCTGTGATGTAGGACGTTAGGCACAGCAGGTTCGTAGTTTTGGAACGCCCAGTTATGAATCCGTGTTGATCTGTACTTAGATATTGCCTGCAATGCGCATTTAGGGACTCTATGACAACCAATTCAAAAAGTTTTGATACAGCACTCAGCGACGTGATTCCCCGGTAGTTGTTTACGTCGCGTTTGCTTCCCTTTTTATGAACAGGAAACATATCCGCAGTCTTCCAGCAAGACGGAAAGATGCCGCTGGAAAGAGAGAGCTGGAATATGCGGCGCAGTGGATCTAAAAGACAAGTGATGTTCTTTTTAAGAATAATCGACGGAACACCATCGGGTCCAGCCTTAGTTGAAGTCTTAAGTTTAGATGCTGCTCTAGAAATCGTATCTGTAGTGGCTTCGACCATGCTGAGCGTTTGGTTGATCAAACGAACATTACTGGCCGCGGAAGTAATGATATTAGCGGAGAGTTGCTCGGCTTCAAACACACTAGCAAATTTGGCTGAGAACAGGTTTCAAATGTCTTGTTGATTTCCAGCAGTTTCACCATTAAAAATCATGGAAGAGGGTAAGCCGACTTCCCTGCGTTGCTCATTTACGAAGTTCCAGAAGGATTTCGGGTGTGATTTTAGCCGCCGTTGAATCCTCCTTTGATAGCGTTGAAAACAGAGACGACTTAACCGTTTATACTCGTGGTTGAGTCTGACATAGTAGCATTTCAGTGGCAGTGTGCGGAGTTTAGTAAATCTTCTGAGAGCAGCCTTCTTAGTTCTTTTCAACGAGCGAAGATCTTTCGTCATCCACGGGACGCGAGAGTCGATATGGATGATCTTTTTGGAAACGTGTCTGTCAATGACATATGCCAAGACGTGAGAAAAGGTTTGTGCAGCAATGTTGACGTCTACAGGATCCAGAATATGCTCTCATGACAGCAGGCTGACAGCACATGGACGATACTGCAATGGTCAGCTCTACGGAAGTCATATGACACAGCGTTTGGAGTGCTGGTGAAATCATGGACAATATTATTTTCGATCACGATAACTAAAGCAGGGTGATGATGCACTACCTTGACTAAAGGTTCGGGAGCCGTGGAGAGGAAAGGAGCTTTATCACGAGCACTCACAAAGCAGAGATCCAGGGTGCGGTTGTTTTCATTCAACAGACCATTGATTTGTGACAGAATTGCGGTACTATAACTGTCCAGGAGCTGGATGGTTCCTACGTGGAAAGATGAACGCTCGTGATCAGGACAAAAGAAACCACTATGGGTTGGAGTCCATGCAATGTCCGGTAGGTTAAAATCGCCAAGAACAATAACTTCGTCGGAAGGGCCTGCTTTGTCTGAAGCGGCCAAGACGGATCGACAATGTGCGTCAATAAGCTCCAAGTCACGGGTTCGATCTGGATGAATGTACACTGCACAGAGAAGCAATTGACGATCACCAAGTTGAATAGCCACCCACATTTGTTCAACCCTGTTCCAGGAATCGTCCTCGATAACTTCTGCTTTCAGCTTGGAATTAACTGCGATAAGGACGCCTCCCCCAATAGTTTCCCTACTATTATTCGTGTTTCGATCGCAGCGAAATATTTCGTAGCCAGCACCAAAGACATAGTTTGAAATGGTTCGATAATTGAGCCATGTTTCGGTCAAAACTAAAATGTCGTAGCAGTGATCCATGACGGCCAGATGATAATCTTCCACGAGGCCGTTCATACCACCAACGTTCTGATAGTAAATCGTTATGTCCGACCTCCGCTGTTCGGGAACAACGGAAGGTTCAGCGTGTAGTTGCATTTGGGAGCTGGTAAATGTCACTTGACGGAGGAAGGATGTTCGAGTAGGGCCGTTGCCAATAACAGGAATGTGGAAGATCCCTTCTCCCATCTCAAACGCAGGGCCGGGACGACTGCTACGAGTTATGTACAGTTTGCAATTTTTGGGGATTTGTTTTGGCCGCATTTCTGTGCTTTGTACTCTAATCGGCTTCGTATGATGGCATTTCCAACTTTGACTAGGGTGTTTGGGTCTGCACTGCTATTACACTTCTCGAGCAGCTTGATTATGTTTAGCTTTACTGTTGCTTTGTCGCGGATGTCCGCGATGTGCTTCCTATGGGTGAGGGTCCTGTTCGATAGTGTACCCCAAGTAGCGGTGACTGTTGTTCAGGTCTACGTTCTCGCGTTTATCTTGATCCTTATTCCGCTGCTGTCCCTTTGCGGCGCTTTGGGAAAGGTTAATTTTAAGTCCTAGCTTATCGAGGTTGGCTTGAAACTGGGAGAGGTAGTTGTTGGCTTTTACTGTTGCTTATTCTGGGCTGCCACGTGTCGCCACTGCCGCAAAGTCATCGGCCAACTGAAAAGTTCGCATCCTTCTTGTTCGATCTGGTGCAGACCGCTTGTGTAGAGGTTGAAGAGGATCGATGACAGTGGGTATCCTTGGAAAGGTCTTCACTAACCTCTCGGTGGGTGTCTCCTTCATTTGTTTTGAGGACGAGACGTCGGTCACTGAGGTAAGTGGTATAGATTTTCTATTGCTTGCTACTATCTCAGTCAGTCTGCTGTTGATGAACTTGAGTTTTTTTTTTGCCTTGATCTGTTTTTCGTCGATCTTGTTTTCCGTACTGAGCGTACTGAGTACCAATGCTACCGACGCCACAGAAACAGCTTCAAACCTGGACCCTACTTATCGACCCATCAACTCATGGACCGAGGACTAACCCACTTAAGCCATCCTCCAATCCTGGATCTGGATATATTGCTAGATTGTTAATTCCGCTTCATCGTCTGTTCCGCATGTCTCTCTCCAGTGGCATATTTCCATCCTGTTGGAAATTTGCGCACATGTTTCCCGTCCACAAAAAGCGAAGGAAACGAGCTGTGGATAACTATCGAGGAATTACATCGTTAAGTGCCGTTTCGAAGCTATTCGACCTAGTGAATATGGAACCGTTGCTGTCCCATTGCAAGCAGTATTTGAGTGCTGATCAACATGGGTTTACTGTCGGCTGCTCTACAACCTCCAATCTGCTGTGTCTCACTCGGTTATATACTAAAACATGTCGGATCGGGTTCAAACGGACGTTATTGATTCAGACCTATCCGCAGCATTCGACAAGTTGAACCATGCTACTATTGCGATTGCTAAACTCGGCAGGGTAATCTTCTGAGTTGATTTCGATCATATCTTACCGGTCGGCAACTAAAGGTTGCCATAGGGGATTGCAGATCAGCTAGCTTCTTCGCCACATCAGGTATACCTCAGGGAAGTCACCTGGGACCGTTGATTTTTATACTGTACCTGAACGACGTGCATCTGGTCATCGAAGCTCCTCGGTTATCAAATGCAGATGACCTCAAAATCTTCCTACGAATCTGCTCCATTGCTGACTGTCACTTTCTTCTACGTCAGCTGAATGTATTCGCTAGTTGGTGCAGTTTAAACAGAATGGTAGTGAACCCAGCCTTATGCTCCGCTATTACGTTCTTACGAAAACAACAACCGATAATATTTGGCTATGACCTGCTTGAAGCGGTGCATCCATCCGGCGAGCGTTACCAGAGTCTGGTCGGTGCTTTGCTATACGTTGCTGTGTGCACCAGACCCGATATTGCGATTGCTGCGTCTATTCTGGGACGAAAGGTGAGCCAACCTACCGAAGCGGATTGGTCCGAGGCGAAGAGGACTTTACGGTACCTCAACGCAACAGCTGACTTGAAGCTTGAGCTTGGCGGAACCGGCGGTCTCGAAGGATTTGTGGATACGGACTGGGCTGGTGACAAATCGGAACGAAAATCAAATTCCGGGTTCGTTTTTAAGCTCGGAGGTGGTTCAATCAGCTGGTCCGCTAGGAAACAGCAATGCGTCACGTTGAGTACGTTGCGCTATCGGAGTCTAGTCAGGAGTTACTCTGGCTGTTGAAGCTAATGGAGGACATAGGCGAGGTCGTTGATGGGCCAGTGGTGATGCACGAGGACAACCAGAGCTGCATCGCCATGCTGTCATCCGAAGGAGGGAGCCGACGAACCAAACACATTCATACACGGTTCAACTTTGTGCGAGAACTGATGTCGACTGGCATGATGGAAGTCAGGTACTGTCCAACGGAATCAATGTTCGCAGACATAGGTACTCACGAAGCCTTTGGCGAGAGTTAAGCTGGAGAAGTTCCGTACCATGATCGGACTGAAGTTCTTCGACGTTGAGGAGGAGTGAAGCGGTGCATTTAGCAACGTGAAGAGCTGCAGAGTAGAAATAATATAGGTCTAAGTTAGCCATGAGTTATTTGAATAAAATTCGTTGTTCTTTTGTCGTCGCTCTTACGGACTAGACGCTATTTTACTTTGCTCCATTCCTGCCAAGACTGCTTGGTTCGACGATCGAACGTGTGAATCAGGTGAAAGACTTGGGTTTGATCTTGAAATCGCAGCTATCATTCAAGCAACACATTGCATATGTTGTCGATAAGGCGTCAAGAACTTTAGGGTTCATTTTTAGCTAAAAACATCACCGATATCTACTGTCTAAAATCTCTCTATTGTTCGCTTGTTCGATTGACGCTTGAGTATTGTTCAGCGGTTTGGAAACCAAACTACAACAACGGTGCCGAGAGAATTGAATCTGTTCTACGTCGTTTTGTTCGTTTTGCGGTACGTAGATTGCCTTGGAATGATCCGTTTCGATTACCCAGTTACGAAAACCGTTGTCAACTTATCGACCTAGACCTTCTCAGGACTAGAAGAGACACAAACAGAGCCCTAACCGTGGCCAATACCCTACAAGGAAGGACAGATTGCGAGGCTATCCTGAGGCAAATGTTCAACCCCGACCGCTTCGTAACAACCTTATGTTAAGGCTACATTGCAAATTACATATTTTAACAATACAATAAGGTTGTGCAAAACTGAATGAAAGCGGTTAACCGCAAAGTCCGTGAATACATATTTGGAAAAGTAAAAAGTATAGTGAACTCAACAATATCAGAGCTTCATGCGAGAGTAAGCTGCCAGAATGTCATACAACTGAATAATTACTTATTAACATTATTGAATTTTGTATGACTACGTTTTGCTCGTTCCACTCTTTAAGTCGGTGGGGGGAATCTGACATGGGTTTCCGAACCAATTTCAGCAACATCGTAATAGTGTGTAAGGAACTGTTCGGTGTCTTCCAGAGTGTGGTTTCCGGTTTCCTATTTACTTGTTTCGGTTGTAATTTCGGAGCATATCTGGCTTGATCTTGCAGGCCTACCTTCTACCTTCTACGGATTCTTGTTTCTTTTTTCTCCTTTTCCGTGTCTGGCTGTCCCAATTTCGTTCTCAGTTAGTACATGAGGCGGGACAATAGAGCAATTTAGTGTGAAGCTGCGGTGTGCCATAACACATGAAAGTAATGAAAATGTTATAAATAAGAGAAAAACGAATACTCCCTAGGCGTAAAACTTGACTTCTAGCCCATCTGAACCATTCCAAGCTAGGAAGCTACCAACAATATTCTGCTTCCCTTTAGCAGTACTTTCGCGTCCTACATCTTCCCAGCATCAAAACTGTTACAAAGCATATAATAATACAATTTTTTTAATTAAAATATCGGAAATATATCAACCTGCACTGAATTGGCCATCCAAATATTGGTTCTCACATTACACTTTACACTGGCTCGATTAGCGACCAGACCGCCGGATACTTGTGTTCGTCAAGGCCCACGCACATTACATCCGGATCGGACGCGTTGCGGTAAAATGACAGCTAAATCTATTGTCCAACTGTCAAATTAACGTCAACGCAACGCAAACGGATCTAATGTGGGTGGCCCTTCACTCGTTTTCTTTCAAATTCGCTTACAATTCCCACTTTTCCCTACGAGTGCTGATCAACCATAATATTCAAAGATTATGGCAGAGCCTCGGAAGTTGCAGTAATCTAGTGGTTTTCAATGCGTCAGACATTCCGCACTCCTATTGCACAACCGCTACGTCTCTACCATGGGACACTCAAGAACCCACTGAGTCAACCACCGGCAGTCTTCATAAGACCCCCTTCTGTCAAAATCAAAATCGAAAAATCTGTTCTTTGAATTCCTATGATGGTGTTCGCCAGTGAGCCCAACTCGTCGACCACCACCTCAATCGTCCCGGCTTCCCAACAGTAAACCTAGTTTAAGTTAACTTCAAAACACTTGAATCAAGTTAACCCCTACTTAACAAACAAAAAAATCTCTTCCTCATTCGTTACAGCAATCATCAAGGGCGAATTCCCGACCCACCAGCCGCTGAAGCACATGCAGAAGGACCTCAAGCTGGCCCTGAACATGGCGGACGGACTGGAGCAGTCGCTTCCGATCACGGCCGCATCGAACGAAGTGTACAAGCATGCAAAACGCCTTGGCTACGGTTCACACGATGCCAGCGCAGTTTACGTGCGGGCAAGGTTTTAACAGCGACTGGTCGGAACGAAGAAGGTGACGACGACGGCGGAGGCGAAGGTCCTGCCAGTGGCGGGGGACGTCTAAGTAATGAAACGACGACGACGACGACGAGTATGTAAGGGCAAAGACCAAGAAGACAGACACACATGGGCGCAATACACACGCATCCACCGCGGCACCCTTCTGTTTGGGTGTGCGGCAGCTGCTGCCTTTGCGTCTGTGTATGCGGTTTGAAGGATTAGATTTAGTAGCTATTTTTTGTTTTCTTTTTAGTAGCAAAAAAATCCCGTTTCTGAAAAGCGCGCACGTGAGAAGGATGGTAATTTCGATTTACCAGTTTAACGATAAGACCACATTTTTCCGGAGAGAAATAAATTCCGGTAAAACTTTTTCGACCCATAACGCAACTCTTTCGTGCACACTCTCATTGCAAAACAAACAGATCAGGAGCTAAGTATGGAGAGCACATATTTTATTGTACTAGTTTTTTTCTTTTCTTTCGAAAACGGTAGGGTTAGGTTGAATGTTCTATTTCCTTGAGGAAAAAAAGGAAACAAGTCGTCTCTATTGAAACAAAAAAAAAAGCAAGCAAATTTTGCCTATATAGTTTTACAATGATAAGTTTTATTGAAGGAAGAAAATATAAAAATGCAAAGATGGTTCGAAGTCCTGCTCCGTTGATTTATTTCTAATTCTTTGAATTTTATTGCAAAACGAAAGCTACTTTCTTCTAGTTAAGTGGATGATTAGTTTAGGGTACAACTATCGAACCGTAGTTCATCAATACCCACAACAATAGTGAGGGACGGTGTCATTTCAAACGCTCTTTTGGAGAAACCAGCATATATTTTATTTTCCTATGTTCAAACATTTTTCTCCACAACACAGGCGAACAATTAAAAAAAAAACTGGAAAAAACAGTAGCAACAAAACACAAGCATAATGGATTTCTATTTTCGTGGAACAAGTGGAACGTATAATAAAAAAAAAGTGTTTAAACCAATGGTGTTGTTGAGTGTTTCATTTATCGTGTGCCTATTAGGCCTATTCTGCGCGGTGTGTGAGGTGACTCTCCATTTGATTTGCATGGACAGTCACCTCACCCAATTGAGTTCTTTAGTGGTATTGAGCTAAATGCATACACGGCGAATGAGAACGACCCAAATTTGAGTTTAGTTCACTCATAATCGCCAAAAGTGCAGGAACTCAGCGATGAGTAAACTTGCCTCATGTTTTCCCAGGATTTTCCAGGGAAAAATTCCCGAATTTGAGAAAAGTAAAGATTGGATTCACTCAGTCTGGTCTATTGGTACTACTCCGAGACTGAATCAAATTTTCGTCAATTTCCTCATTTTCCGGCAGATTTTTTAGGTTTTCCACAGGAAAACATGAGACAAATTTTACTCATCGCTGAGTTCCTGCACTTTTGGCGATTATGAGTGAACTAAACTCAAATTTGGGTTGTTCTCATTCTCCGTGTATTCCTGGGCTTCGTGGTCGTGCGGTTAGCGGCGTCACCCGTCGTTCAGGCGTATTGTGAGTGCCACGAAGTGAGGGTTCGATTCCCGCTCCAGCCGGTGGAACTTTTCGCAACCCGGAAATTTCCCTACTGGTGGTCTACTGGGTGTTGAGTGTTGTCCGTTGTCTAGTGTTAAGTATTCAGTCTGTACAACCCCTGGTTGAAGACGGTGTCAATTGTCTTGTCTTAATGTGTATTACAAATGGAACCAGAATCCAGAAAAAATGCATAAATGTTTAAGCACTGGAACTATTTTAAATATGGTAATACTTTGTAACTGTGACTGTGTGCGACAATTGGCGAGGCATCATGTTACTGTGTATTGTTCTCAAAGTTCTGTGCAAAGTTATCCTGAATCGGATACAGGAGAAGATCGACGCGACTCTCCGACGGCAGCATGCAGGATTCCGTGCCGGAAGATCTTGTGTGGACCATATTGTCACGCTCCGCATCATCCTGGAGCAGGTCAATGAATTCCAAGAGTCCCTTTATTTGGTATTCATTGACTACGAAAAACTTTCGACCGTCTCAATCACGAGAATCTGTGGGGCGCCCTGAGACGCAAGGGAGTCCCGGATAAAATCGTCAACCTCATCGAAGCGCAGTATGAGGCTTTCACGTGCAGAGTTCTGCATAACGGAGCCTTGTCCGACCCTATCCGGGTAGTCGCTGGTGTGAGACAAGGATGTATACTATCACCGCTACTGTTTCTCATCGTAATCGACGAAATTATGGTAGGTGCAATTGACAGTGCTGCTTTGGCAGCCTATCACCATGGAGCATCTCAACGACTTCGATTTGGCTGATGATGTTGCTCTACTAGCACAACGGCGCTCTGATATGCAGAGTAAGCTCAATGACGTAGCCGAACGCTCCTCTGCGGCGGGTTTCACCATCAACGTCAACAAGACCAAATCGTTGGATATCAACACGGGCAACCCTTCCAACTTTACGGTAGCGGGGCAAGCAGTGGAGAAGGTCGAAATTTTCCAATATCTTGGCAGCCAAATAGCGTCGGACGGCGGGACCAAGAGCGACATAGGTGCACGAATCAAGAAGGCTAGGGCTGCCTTTGCGAGTTTACGAAACGTATGGAGATCCAACCAGATAAGTCAACGCACCAAAATCCGAATTTTCAACTCGAACGTGAAATCTGTGTTGTTATACGCCAGCGAGACGTGGTGTGTATCAGCGGAGAACACTCAAAAGCTGCAGGTCTTCATCAACCGATGCCTGCGGTATATAATTCGTGCCTGGTGGCCTCACAACTGGATCTCGAATGCCGAGCTCCATCGTCGATGTCATCAGAAGCCGATAGCAACAGAAATTCGAGAGCGAAAGTGGAGGTGGGTCGGCCACAAACTTCGACGGGGCGGAAACGAAATCTGCAAGCAAGCGCTGGATTGGAATCCAGCAGGACATCGCAGCAGAGGTAGACCCAGGGGCTCATGGCGGCGGAGCCTCAATAAGGAAATTAAGCAAGTCGATAGAAATCTGACCTGGGCCCATGTCAAGACAAAAGCGAGCAGCCGCCCAGGATGGAAGTCTTTCACGTTGGCCCTTTGCACCGCTGGTGGTGCACAGGACCCTTAAGTAAGTAAGTAAGTAAATACTTTGTATGGGAGCGAGCTGTCATTTTGTTAGTTTTGTATTTTGAAGTGATTAAATATTTTGCTTTAAAGATCGAGATGGGATCGAAAAAAAATATCGTGCTCAGAAAACGAAGCTCTTTCAGATGATGTATTATATAAAACATCCTCATTTACACATTTAGGCATTTCGGTGAGGAGGCATCATTCTCTGCTTGACCGATAAACCTATAGTTTGTTACAAACGTTCGCAGATATACTGCACGTCGCGTCGTCAGTAGTGTCGGTCGCATCGCGTGATGGGAAGACAGTGCTCCCGGAGCAGACTTCGTGATCAAGCGGATAAGAAGAACAGTGGTGAGGGTAGATCGGTACCTACCTCGAATAGGTACGCTACTCTTTCCACCGATGTTGGGAATACCAACCCAGTCCCGGTGAAGCGGACGAAAAAGAGGAAGAAGTCCGATGGTACGAGCGGATGCGACGAACGCCAGCGACATCGGTGATTTCGGCGCTGCCGTCGAAACCAAGAATTCTGTCGGCCCAAGTTCGGCGAAAGTCAAGCTTCCTCCACTGGTGGTGAAGGTAATGTCACTCAAGACGCTCATTGGCGATTTCGCTTCGCTGGGCATCGCAGCTGAGTACAAGATCAGCAGGATCGGCACTAAGGTGATGCTCCGGACGAAAGCGGAATACGAAATCGCCGTCAAATTCCTGAAGGATTCCAATGCGGAATACTTCACGCACGACATCCCCGGTGAGAAGCCCTTCAAGCACCGACAAACCGACATGACACTTAATTCTGACTCATGCCCGAAAATCGTAAACGGCCGATTTAAATGTGCAGTGATCCGAAATGTCAAATCCATAGGATTTTTTGATCAAGATAAAAATAATTTGTGCAGAATAGATCAGACACGAACCAATTCATAACTATTGAATGGGGGTTTATGGCTTAGCCAGATATTTCCCGCGAACATAGAGCCAGATGTCAGTAGTGTGCTTTGGTCAGAAATTTTATTGTATTTGCTATGGCCATTCATGTCGGTTTGTCGGTGCTTCAAGGTAGTCATCAGGGGTCTACCGAATGTTGACCCCAATGCGATCGAAGAAGAACTCAAGGACCGGTACAAACTGGCCCCCATCGCTGTCTTTCGGATGACAAGGAGAGACGAAAACGTGAAGACGTATCCGGATTGTCTTTTCCTGCTGCACTTCCAGAAGGGAACGGTGACGCTGAATACGCGGCAGGCTTTTTTTTCCTTGATTTGTTTTCCGTCGATCTTGTTTTCCGTGCTGAGCACCAATGCTACCGACGCCAGGGAGGCAGCTCCCACACCTGGACCTTACCTATCGACCCATTAACTCATGAACCGGGGACCAACGGCTTTACTTCCCGGCGTGATCAGAGATGTTATGCCTCAGAACATCCCGGCGGCGCCGACTGGGATTGAACCCAGGATTGAATATGTTAAACATTGCTATCACTATGAGATTATATGTGTTTAATTGGAAATAGGAATAACTTTTCGGTCATCAAAACAAAACTTTATTTTTCTCGGATCGGTGCGAATGTTACTTACGACATAATGAAAATTTGCTCTTGAATTAACATTTCCCAGGGCATACCACGACGAGGCGAACTACTTCATGCCCCTGGCCTGCTGGGGTGAGAGGCAATCACGCTTACCACTACACCACCGGCGCCGCTGCGCTGCAGGCTATTCGCTCAATCTACACCATCATCGTACGATGGGAGCCATACCGTGGAGGCCATCGCGATGTGACCCAGTGCCAACGATGTCTGAACTTTGGACACGGCACTCGCAACTGCAACATTAAGCCACGCTGTAGCAACTGCGGTCAAGAACACGCCACTTCCAACTGCCCTGCGGATGGAGCCGTGGCGTTAAAATGCGCCAACTGTGGTTGTGCAAATCAAGGTTCCGACAGGCAGTGCTCCAAACGCGAGTGCTTCAAACGCATCCGAAAACAGACGGCAACTAACAACCAACCAGGACGCAAGAAGGACAAAGGCATTTCGGACGGAGGATTTCCCGCCTCTCAAGCAACTTCCGGTGATTCTGCTGGCCATTATGGAGACAACCAGCAGCGCAAAACAACAACCCCGATCTGTTCTCAGTGGATGAACTGATGGAAATTTTCGTCAACATGTCCGGTGCTCTTCGTAAGTGCCGCAATAAGCCCGAACAGTTCCAAGTGCTCGGTAAGTTCATCATCAAGTATGGCATCTAAACCGCTAACTATCGTCACCTGGAATGCTTGCTCTGTAAGAGCAAAAGAGATTGAGCTTGCCGACTTCCTCCGCAAGCACAGCATCGACGTGGGCCTTCTAACCGAGACCCATCTAAAGTCCGGCGACAGCTTCTGGTTGCCTGACCACAACATTATTCGGCTTGATCGCATCACCTCCAGGGGGTGTTGTTGTGGTCGTCGCCAAGAAAGGAATAAAATACCACACTCTGTCCCATATCCGCACCTCTATCATCGAGGCCCTTGGTGTGGAGGTGGAGTCGTCGACTGGATACGTCCAGTTCATCGCCGCCTACTGCCCTCGACAGTGGACTAGCGGCTAAATTCAAGAAGGACCTGTTCATCATCACCCGTACCGGTTCCCGCTTCGTAGTTTGAGGAGATCTGTTCCGTCTCCGCCGAAAGTGAACCAACCATCTTGACAATCGCCGCTGACGAACAGCGACAAACAACACTAACCAATCAGCGACGTCCATATCACCATGCGCAGACAGCGCGCTCCTATAAAAGTGGCACCCATTAGGCAAACTGATTCATGAAGAGGCAGGCATTGCCAAAATAGATTCCAAAATTAACGAAATTAAGACTAAATTTACACAAAAATGTAATTTATCAGAACATGCTTTGATAAGCAATTTGTATATAGTAGGTTAGGTGTATATAGTAGTTGTAGGTTAGTTGTAGTTGTAAATAGTATTTATAAGTAGTCTCCTTTTTCCAATTCAAATCAAACCAATCCCACCAAGGTGGTCATACTTTAAAATAGGCCTGATAGGACTAGGAACTGTAAATAATAATTAAAATCTCAAATGTACCAAAGTTGAAAAGACGCATCTGTGTCACTTAACAAATTCATACATGTAAACCACACAATCACAAGAAATAAAGATCATTTAAATGGCAATGGCAAACTGATTCAGTTTCCTGACTCTTTGCTCGACTGTTGAGCTGTTCAGTTCGTTTTCTTTTTCGCTTCGATTCGGTTTGTGCTGTCGCGTTGCGCCGTGGAAGCTTCGCCACCTTCGCGCGTTCTGGCAAGTTTACTACAACTTGCCAACACGAAACAAATGGTGCGTAAACGTACCAATGATTCAGCAGCGGGCCCTTCAAAGAAGGTGGTAATCCAGCACAGCGCGTCGCAGGATGACGCCGGAAAACGGGTACTGCAAGCCAACCAGTTTGCGGTGCTCCCCGAAGAAAATAGCGATGGTGACGTCGTTCCCATCGCTGCAAGAGAGCGGATTCCCCCGCTTTTCACGCCGGAGAAGGATGTTGCCAAGCTGCGTGCCGAGCTGGCAAAACACAAGCTGCTGCCTCGCTTCAAGCTTTGCAGCATCGGCACCAAAATCATGTGCTCCAGCCTGGAGGAGTACAATCAAACAGGATGTTTCCTAAAGGAAAACAACGTTGACTTCTTCACGCACGATCTGCCATCGAGCAAGCCACTGAAGCTGGTATTGCGTGGATTACCGTCGTTCGAGGCGGCTGTGGTTAAATCCGAGCTGGAGCGGCTTGGGCTCAAACCTGAGGCGGTGTTCCCAATAAACCGGCGTTCCAACCACAACATCAGCTTCCGTGACCAGTTGTTCCTGGTGCACTTCACGAAGGGATCCACCAGTCTAGCGGCTCTGAGATCCAAAATCCGGGACCTGTTTCAGGTCATCATCAGTTGGGAACATTACAAATCCCAACATCGTGATGTTACGCAGTGTATGAACTGCCTCTCCTACGGCCATGGCACCAAAAACTGCCATATGAAGACTATCTGCGGCAAGTGTGCTGGAACTCACTCGACTGCGTCCTGTGAGCAAGATGATGACATCGACCCAACGTGTGTCAACTGCGGTGGTAACCACCAAGCCTCCAATCGCGGATGTCCCAAGCGAGTGGAGTTCATCAACATCCGTCGGAAGGCTACGATCAATAATCAGCCCGGTCGCCTCCGTAATCATCGTTTGCCTCCTGCACGCACGGAAGTCCAGTACCCAGCTCTCCAGCCCCGTCGACATGTTCCGAACTTAGAACCACTTCCGCTCAACAACCAACAAGTCAAGAATGTGAGTATTCCTAACAATCGAACAGTCCAGCATCGTCTCGCTGCTGCTGCTGCCCAGCCAATGCCAGGTCCCTCCACCGCCCCTGGTTTATCATACGCTGGTGTTGTCTCAGGTGAGCCTGTCGACGATTCTCCGTTCTCCTCGGAGGAACTTGTGACGCTCGTGGCCGAGGTCATCATCATCTTGCGCACCTGCAAGACTCGATCTGAACAGCTTCAGGCTGCCCTGTCCCTTGTCACTAAGTATGGACCGTGAAGCCATCAAGATCGTAAATTGGAACGCTTGCTCCTTGAAGAGCAAAAACATCGAGTTTGTTGAGTTTCTCAATGAACGAAACATCGACATTGCCATCATAACTGAAACCCACCTGAAGCCTGAAACAAACGTCTACCTTCCCGATTTCCGGCTCGTGAGGCTAGATCGAACCAACTCTGGAGGAGGAGGAGGAGTGGCTATTGCAATAAGGAGAAACATCTGCTGTCGACTGATGCCCAGCTTTCAGCTGAAGATCATCGAAGCCGTAGGGGTGGAAGTTTCTACTCCTATCGGCCCCATCACCATCGTCGCGGCTTACTGCCCCAAACAAGTCAACATCAGGGACGGATCAGCAGCAAATCTGCGACGAGATATTATCAAGCTAACACGACGACGGGAAAACTTTATCATCGCTGGCGACCTGAACGCCAAACATCAAGCTTGGGGCAACAATCGGCACAATCAAAACGGCACCATCCTGAACAACGACCTGCAGGAAGCGCAGTACAACATCTTGAGTCCGGAAACTCCCACCCGGTTGAGTCGGTCCGGTGTTCACGCTACCATCGATATCTTCATCAGCAACATGGGCAACAACATCGCTCAACCTATCACCTATCAGGAACTCAGCTCGGACCACTTCCCGGTGGTGACTGAGGTGGGATCCTCCGTAAATCGATTTGAAACTTTCCGGCGCAACTATCATCGTGTTGACTGGGGTCAGTTCCAACATTGCGTCGACACCGCTGTAGACTACGATGTCCAACCGGAATCGTCCGAAGATGTTGACCGGTGTCTGCGCTCCATCGATCAAGCAATTTCCCGGGCCAGGGAGCTACATGTGCCAGTATCCAGACAGGTGAGTAACACTCTGAACCTTGACAGGCCTACTAAAGACCTCATTAGACTCCGCAACACGATCCGTAGGCAGTACCAGCGTACTGGGCTGCCTAACCTGAAGACCAATTGCAACCGTTTGAACAAAATCATCCAAGCCAGGATGGTGGATCTCAGAAATATCGATTTTGCAAACAAGATTCGCTCTCTCCCAGATTGTGCTAAGCCATTCTGGAAAATTTCAAAGATTTTGAAAAATAAGCCGAGGCCCATTCCTCCCCTTTCCTCTCCTAACCAAAATTCGGACCCATCTTTACTAATAACCCCATTTGAAAAGGCCAATGCTCTTGGACAACACTTTGAAAATTCACATAACCTTGGCCACGCCATGGTGAGTCCCCACGAGCCTGCAGTATCACAGGCAATGGCTAGTGTCGCTGCCACCCCCGTAGTTGTCCCTGACGAAAGTAGAATATCGGCTGATGAGGTGATAGCAGCGATTAAATCAACAAAGAACATGAAGGCCGCTGGTGTCGATGGAGTGGTCAACCTCGAGCTGAAAAACTTGAGTGTTGACTTCTTCAAGCACCTTGCAGTGGTCTTCAACAAATGTTTAATGCTTGGCTACTTCCCTGCATGCTGGAAGTTAGCCAAAGTGATTCCAATACACAAACCTGGCAAAGACCCTACCAGTGCCAAAAGCTATCGCCCCATCAGCCTCTTGTCCTCCATCTCGAAGCTATTCGAAAAATTGATACTCAGCCGTCTGCTGGTGTTTTCAAATGATAATAACATCTTTCTCAAAGAGCAATTCGGGTTTAGGAAAGGCCACTCTACCATCCACCAACTCGCACGGGTTACTAACATCATAAAGCGGAACAAGTCCGTTTCCAATACATCTGCCATGGCATTGTTGGACGTCGAGAAGGCGTTCGACAATGTCTGGCATGATGGTCTAGTGTACAAGCTGCATCGATACAACTTTCCGAACTACCTCGTGAAGATCATCAAAAACTACTTGTCGGGCAGATCATTCCAGGTCTACTTGAACAATGTCTCCTCTGATACGTTCAACGTTGATGCAGGGGTCCCTCAAGGTAGCCTGCTTGGGCCTATCCTATTCAACATTTTCACGTCAGACGTTCCTCCCCTGCCGGGTGGTGGTATCCTGTCAATGTTCGCAGATGACACCTCCATCATCTATAAGGGTCGAGTGATCCGTGCTCTGGCGAGTAAACTACAATCAGGCCTGGATGTTTTGTCCGACTATTTTAAGAGCTGGAAGATTTGTATCAATGCAGCTAAAACACAAACCATTCTGTTTCCACATTCGTATTCACCTCGGCTTGTTCCGCCTGCTAACGTCAAGATCCATCTTGATAGCACTCCCATTGATTGGTCGAGTGAAGTAGTCTACCTTGGTCTCACCCTCGATAGCAAATTGCTATTCCGATCCCATGTGGACAAGACATCCACCAAGTGTAACATCTTGATCAGGTCGCTCTACCCTCTGATAAACAGGAAGTCCACCCTGTCCCTCAAAAACAAGCTTGCTGTCCACAAGCAAATCATTCTGCCGGCTATTGAGTATGGTATGCCAATCTGGGAGAGTTGTGCAAAGTGCCACCACTTAAAGCTTCAGAGGATCCAAAACAAGATCCTCAGAATGATCCTTAACAGTCCACCGCGAACTCGTAATTCTGAGATTCACCACCTGGCCGGTCTTCAAACACTCGAGGAGCGAAAGACTTCCACGCTGGAAAGGTTCAGAGTCGCCTGTCTGCGATCAAACCACCAGATCATTCGTGATTTGGCAACCTAGTTTAAGTAGTTAGGTGCTCAAGTAGGTAGGTTATCAAATTTTTAAATTCAAACCAAAACAATCCCACAAAGGGTATCCTGTAAATTAGCGCTAAACGCAATCATCACATTAGAATAACCAATTAACTAGAACAAAGATGAAGAGCCAAAGGCTAACCAATTGAAATGTTAAATCAAATGTTGAAATATAAAACCCAGAAAATAAACGTAAATTTTACTACTACTACTACTACTACGATTCAGTTTCCTTTTGACCGGCCACGAGCAAGCATCAGCAGCAGAAGAAAGCAAACCTTTGTAGAGAGAAAGAGGAGAGAAATAAAGTAGTTACTAGCGTAGCCGTTCGCCGTTTGAATAATTACCCAGCACACATCCCTGGTTCGGAGCAAGCGTTGAAACCCACCCCCAGCTCTTTTCAGAGCTCAAAGAGTTTGATTTAGATCGACGCTTGCCTCCTCCACCAATAATTGCCGATACAGTCCACTGCCGAAAGGGAAAGTGCCTTCCCAGACCGAACAAGATCTAAATGCTCGCCATGAGTCGTCTGCTGTTCGACCACTCGCAGCATGGGCTGTACTCCGTTTGCTTTTCGAATGAGCCAACATTCATCTGACCGGCGGGCAACCCATCGACGCTAGACCTGTTCCTGACAAATACCGGCTTGTCCAAGCCGGTAGCCTTGAACAAACTCAGCTCCGACCACCAACCGGTGGTGGCTGAACTGGGCTACAACGTGGCCCTGCTCCAAGTCTGCACAAGGACTATCACCGCGTAAACTGGGCCCAGTTTGGACGCGTGGTAGACAGGCACATCATCGACAACTCGCCGTTTGACACCGTGGAGGACATCGACCGAGCGTTGGAGGGACTCCACCAAGCCATATCCGTGGCTGGCGAGGCGTGCGTCCGACGAGTTCCTGTGAGGGGTAAGTTTATTGCCATTGATTCCCACACCCAACTCTTGATTCGCCTGAGAAATGTTCGTAGACGCCAGTTTCAGAGGACTGGAGATCTGGGCAAAAAACGTGAAATGGCTTCCAGAATGGTCTCACTCCGGAACGAAAGTTTCGGGCGGCTCGAAAGTTTCGGACGACCGCTCCAGACTATTCAGGAAAGTTGCCAAGGTCTTAAAGACGCACCCCAAACCCATTCCACCACTCAAAGATGAAAATGATGACGATCGGTTTATAATCACCCCTCAGGTGAAAGCAAATGCGATTGGTGAGCATATTGCCAAATCGCACTTGCTTGGCTCCAACATCCAAAATCCGCTCGAAGTTCAGGTTGAGCAATGTGTACTCAACCTTGCTTCTTTTCCTTGTGCTATCCCTCCGAAGGATACAATCACAGTGGAACAGATTTGTTCAGCGTTGAAATGCACCAAAAACATGAAGCCCCACGAGTTCGACGGAACATTCAACCTAGTGTTGAAAAGTCTCAACATGAAGGTTCACTCTCTACTGGCTGCTGTCTTCAACAGATGCTTGGAACTGCACTACGTTCCAAGTATCTGGAAGAAAGCGAAAATCATACCTATCCGCAAACCCGGGAAGGACCCAACGCTAGCTTCAAGCTACAGACCAATCAGCCTCCTTTCAGCGCTGAGCAAATTGCTCAAGAAACTCATTCTCAATCGTTTGCTCAAGTTTGTCGAGGAAAATAACATTCTCCTTCCGGAATAGTTTGGGTTCAGAAAGGGGCACTCCACCAATCACCAGCTAGTGCGGGTGATGAATAACATCCGAAGTTCACAGCCATGGCCTTGCTAGACGTTGAAAAGGCGTTTGACAATGTTTGGCATGATGGAGTTGTGTACAAGCTTTGTAACTTCATCTTTCCTTTGCATCTTGTTAAAATCACCCGTAACTACCAAAGGTCGTTTAAGGTATCGTTGAATGGTTGTCTTTCAGACACGTTCTCCATCCCAGCAAGTGTTCCGCAAGGAAGTCTGTTGGGCCCTTTACTATACAGCATCTACACTTCTGACATTCCTCGGAGACGGTTGCGTGTTCTTTCAGATGATACCGCAATAACCGTCAAGGGTAGGATGCCTCGCGAAATAACAAACAAGATCCAACGATGCCTTGACGCCTTTGCTGATTATGCCACCACGTGGAAAATCAAAATCAATGCCTCCAAAACACAAGCGATCATGTTCCTCCATCGGCAATCGCCGAAACTGAAACCGGCTCCATCTTGTACTGTAATCATGGATGACACAAGGGTTGAGTGGTCCGCCGAAGTAACCTATCTCGGGATGTTGTTTGACGAAAAGCTCCTATTCCGCTCGCATGTGGAGAAAACCGTAACCAAGTGTTCCGCCTTGGTTAGATTCTGTATCCGCTGATTTGCCGTAGATCCCGCCTCTCAAGGGTGAACAAACTCCGCTGTGGGAATTTGTGCACAGACTCACAGGAACAAAATCCAGGTCGCTCAGAACAGAGTGCTTAGGATGATCCTTTATCGTCCCTTTGACACAAGAATTTCAGATCTCCACCAAGAGGCGAATGTTCCAAAATTAGATTTCAAAATTGATGACATTAAGACTAGGTTTATGCAGAAATGCAACACATCAGAACATGCTTTGATAAGCAATTTGTATATAGTAGGTTAGATGTATATAGTAGTTGTAGTTGTAAATAGTAGTTATAAGTAGTCTCCTTTTTTCAATTCAAATCAAACCAATCCCACCAAGGTGGTCATACTTTAAAACAGGCCTGATAGGACTAGGAACTGTAAATAATAATTAAAATCTCAAATGTACTAAAATTGAAAATACGCATCTGTCATACACGTAAACCACACAAACACAAGAAATAAAGATCATTTAAAGTCAAAGTCATTCGTTTAGGATTTTTCAAAACTGCGCGAAATTATGGTACTTAACGGTAGTTAACTTTTAGTGTACTGAATGTTGAAATTTTCTTTTCCCACAGAACGAAATCCACATTCGACTGTATAATCATTTATTTTCATCCATTTTGTCAATTTCAATTCGTTTCACATTTAAACAAAAAAAAAAACTAAAGCTAAAACTATTATTTCAGTAATATGTTAGCATAACCTACTCCATTGGCCCTTAGGCCAGCATTTCGTAGAGATAACTGGCGCACTCGTTCAGCTTCGCGAATCCGCTCACCTCGCTGCTGATGCTAACCAGAATCTTATCGATCATTCCGCTATTGCTTCGCAAATGGTTGGCCACCAGCGAGCCCTGCGGTGTGGACATCAGATTTCCCAACGCCTGGTAAGCCCTGTATGTAGCCTCGTAGTCGGTAGCCCAGCTAAGGAATTCTCCCACTGCCTCCGAAAACACCTTGCAAAAATCCAGCGATGGCTTATCGAGCTGGGTCATGGATAGATTCAGATAGAAGCTGGCAAGTGCCACCTGGAGATTGGAACTTCCTTTCTTGATTGGCGAGAGCTTTTCAACGATTGGCCGGATATGCTCCGTTACAATGTTGCGTCCAACAGGATGTGAGATCATATTGACGAAGCAGCGGGCTCCCATCATCTGATTCGCGGGCAGATGATTGATCTGCTGGAGCAAGGTTTTCATAAAGTCACCTTCAAACAGCTCCTGACATGCCTTCGGGTCGCGTACAACCAAACGGGTGATGTCCAACACGGGGAACAGATTTTCGGTGGGCCAGTTGAATAGGTACTTGAGGGCGGTCAGACAAACGGAGTTTTGCTCCGAGACCTTGCTCAATTCTCCGACGTATCGAACGATGTCGTCCAGGGTGTCATCGGACATCTGAAGACTCTTATCCTCGATTTTGCCATTGAGTTCCCTGAAAGTTGAACACGATTAAAATATTAACCTAATGTCGAAAGAAAGTTTATCCTGTACTCACTTCAGTTTGACTAACACCTTGGAAAGGTCAACAGTCTCAACCGTCACGAAATGTCGATTGGGAAAGTGTGTGTTTGACTTTTTGACCTCAGTAGACCCGGTCGAGTAGCTGGATCCTCCGGTGAAAGGATCAGTATTGCCCGCCCCAGCACTTCCATTGCCGGGCACGCCTGCATTCGGAGTTTGAGTGGTATAACTGGATCCGCCTGTGAAAGGGTCCGTATTTGCCACAGTCGGTTGATAGCTTGATCCCACACCCGGCATATAGCGAGCTCCTCCGGTGAATGGATCATAGAAACTATTGGTACCAGCCGACGGTTTAACCGGAGCCTTGTCGGCATTTGTGATAATGAAATTTGCCACCTGATCCAGATAGGCCTGGGGAAGACTGTGTTTATGGATGAACCGTTGAGCGACAAACCAAGGATCTTCCCCTTTGTTGTACGGCAGCTTCAGATTGGGAGCTTCATCCGAAAGATTCACGGAGAACACGTAATCATATTCGCGTCCTTCGTACAGCTGCTTTCCAGTATCACCTCCCGTTGCTCCCATCACGTCACCCACGCATTCCCATTTGTTATTGCTCCATTGATAGCACATGATTTTCCCATCGCCATGACGGACAATACGGGTTTGACCCTCACGTCCTTCGGATAGCAACGATTCCGGCCCGGGAAGCTCATTCACATTCATACCGCCAAGTTGTTTAGTGGATTCCTGAACTCTCACCTCAACGCTCAATCTGAACACATCCTGTACATCATGAGGAGCTATTCTATCCTTGCAACTGGAAAAAACTCGAACCATCGCATCACTAGAACCAGTCACAATGTCCCCATTGCGTAGTGCTGCCACAGACCAAACCGATTGAGCCGGCAACGCCAGGGCATCTCCCAAAGCACCCTCCTTCAGACTCCACATTCTTACCGTACTATCTTCGCCGCTACTGATGAAGACATCCTCTCCCCAGAAATCACTTCTCGCAATGCTATAGATATAATTTGTGTGCCCGTGGAATTCCTTCACGCATTCGTAGGAATCACTCCAGTGTCGAATGGTGGCATCATTCGAGCAGCTCAGAAATCCACCATTAGGCAAGGGACACAAGCCTCTGACGCAATCCTTATGTCCTTTCAGCACTACCAGCTTCTCACCCTTCTCGTTCCATACGAAAATTGACTTGTCTGCCGATCCTGTGACATACTTCCCCGATGGCAGCCGCGCAACGGCCCAAACCGCCGCCTCATGCCCCACCAGTGTCACACTAGCCATCGTCGTACCAACGTCCGTCCAGATCTTGGCGCTCTTATCCCAACTTCCGGAAATCAGCACATTCGGCGAGTTGCCTTTGGCCAATGCACAAACCGTCGACGTGTGACCTTTCAACACAACGAACGGTTCCATCGCCGACGGGTACTTGTACACACAGATCGTTGCATCATTGCTGGCCGTACAGATCCAATTGTTTTCCTCAATCACCAGAACCGCACTGATGTAGTTGGAATGGTGACTCAAAGTTTCCGTTTCGGTGTAGTGCCCATCGAGCTGGGTCCACACCTTGGCAGTCTTGTCACGCGATACGGACACGATAAAACCCTTGCCTTCGGCGACCGCGCGCACGTCCAGTTTGTGTCCCGCTAGTTCACTGGACAACTTGAAATCCTCGATCTTGACCATTGCTCTTTGTTTTGATCGCTTGCCCTACGGAACTGTTTTGGATAGAGTACATTTTACCAAGCATTAACTTCACAATACAATCACATATAATCAATGACGGGGTGCGTTACCTTGTGCTGTACAAGAAATTGGGGAAAAATCGCTGAAATATGATGAAATTCCGGCTGAAAATTCACAAAATTCTGCCGAATCACCGAAAACGCTGACCGTAAACGAGACGAAATCGCCAACTTTTTTTTTTTCGTTGTCGAAAACGTCAAAATGAAAATCTGAAGCTCAAGGGGTAGGAATTTGATGGTGAAATGGTTTTTCAAAAGGGCAAAATAACCGATTCTATAACATTCCCCAGAATTCCTCAGAAAAGCATTCCCCAGAATGTACCATTCTCCAGAAAAGATGATGAAATTAGTAATTTATCACTTTTTTTTGTCATTTGATATTATATATCAGTTTTATATTACAGAACTACCGATTACAAACTTATAACATAATTCCACACGTTATTATCGCAAATAGTCATTACCCCGAATCCCTTGCGAAAAGCTATTGAGTATATATTTTCCTTATATATGAATAGAAAAGAATATTTCCTTCTTTATCGTAAATCCAAAGAATTAATTATTTCCTTTTGTTGTATTTTCGAAGAAGGGAATATTCCCTTCTTTATCATATATTTAACGAATTAATGATGTTCTATTCTATATATTCAAAGAAGGGAATATGCCCTTCTTTATCGTATATCCAAATAAGTAATTCTTTCTTTTTATCCCCTTCTTTTTGATATTATTTACATATTTAAAGTAGGGAATATTCCATTCTTTATCGTATATCCGAAGAATTAATGATTTCCTTTTCTTAAATTTTCAAAGAACAGAATATTCCCATCTTTATTATATATTTAACGAATTAATGATGTTCTCTTTTATATATTCAAAGAAGGGAATATACCAGGGGGAACGACACTTAAGGATTATCCCATTTTTACCAAAACCTCTCATAAAATTTTCAACTTGCACAAAATTTCAATCCATCCTACACACAAAAAATAATCATTGGTAAAATTAAAAGAACCGTTGATAGAATTAAAAGTTTGCATTGGTTCTTTTTGGTAGAAAGTAGCTAACTTTCAAAATAAAAGTCAAACAACTGTCAAAACAAAAGTTTAGCATATTATTGATTTTAAAAGTTTAAACTTTCAAATCAAATTGTAGAACTGTCAAACTTAAAACCAAATACTTTTAGATTCATGTTGGAAAAGTGTTGCTTCAAAAAAAGGCTATTTCACCGCAATTAGTATATGTTTTCACCTCAAATACGAATTATTTTTAATTGAATTGCTTTTATGTAAAAGGGAAATAACCAATATTTGTATTTATTTATTTAGTATTTTGTAAATATTCATATTTCTTTTTTTCATTCACATCAGGATGTTGATATCAGGGATGTTGTCTTTGGCGGATGGCTTTAGTGCGAGCTTTAGTGAAGGTTTCTCCCAGACACGGGGCTCCAACATGCAGCGGAGTTGGTCGAACGAAAGTGCATATTGTTTTCACAGCTGGCCGGCGATAAGCAGCAAAACCTGGTGTGACTAAATCTTACCAGTGTCCTATAGAAAAGAACGGAATCTGTAATCCTTCCAGCGATACATTGCAAACGCTATTGATAGCCACCGAAAGCATCTTTGCGGTGTGCTCTAACGTCCCAATATGCTGGCGATCTGGAAAATAATAATCTTGTTTTTCAAAACCACCCTCAAGATATCTAGACAGTAGTTGCAATCTTACCTTCTGCGAAAACTTTACTCTTTCTCATTGCCTCCACAACCGGAATCGGTTCCCGGAACTACACAATGCACGATTGATTTTCTGCGGTTTGATTCTAGTGTCTCATACTATATGCCATATTGGATGTTTGGACCATGACAATGAGCTTTCAAGAGGTGATTTTGACAGTTGTACAATTTTTATTTTAAAAGTATGAACTTTTAAAATTACATGTCGATAATTAAAGAAAAACTTTCAAAGCAAAGAAAAACAATTCATTTTGAAAATATTCATAGTTGAACCGACAATCAATACGAAACTAACGATTTTAAATTGGCTCACTACTTGACTAGCCTATTGGTCCCAAGCAAACGATTAACGTACCCCATTCTAGTCAAAATTCTAGTACTACGCAATGTTTGTTTTGATTCGCTATGAAAGTTTGACAGATGAAATGAGGGGTTATTCGTTTTTCCTATGTTTCGAGGGGTGAATTGATTAGCTTGGGACCGAAGAGAGTACCAGAGCTGAGCCAAAAAGTTGAGCACGTTATTTCGGGACCTTCTAGTCTTAGAGTTACCTCTATGGTTGAACCTACCAAATTCGAGAAACTTTGAATTTGAAATGTTAAAATTTTTAAAGATACAATTTTTGTTTTTTTGTGTGTATCTATTCTTTCTATTCCCAACTTATCCCTTCTGCAGGCACACAAATTGTCAAGCAAGCCATGCAGTTTCTCGAAGTTTTCAGGTCGACCGTGAAGTTTTCTGCCATACTCACTGTCATTGTTCAACAATCTCCACAACAAACACCATGTATGTCAGTTGGCTATGCCGGTTTATAAATCGGAAAACTTAAAAAAGATGACGGACCACTCGTCTAAAATCATTCGCGGGACAACATCAAGTGCACGTTTCTGTGCGAGAATATTGTGAATTAAATTCACGTCCAAATATAGCTGGGAATATTAACCGGAACCTAGTGATCCATCGCCACCACCCGTTCCTCATACTGTGCAGTTTCGACCTATTTGGTACAGAACCGTTTTCTGTACTGGAGCTGTGATCTTTGGTTAACATTGTTGGGCGGTGTCCATTAATTACGTTACGCTAAAAATCAAAATTTTCGACCACTCTACCCCCCTTCAGAACAAAACGTAACACTGAAAATGATCCCCCTCTATTTATTACGCCCGTCTCATTTAATTATTTTTTCATTCCGGTATGTCTTTTTTATTTCTAGGTAATTATATTATTATCAAAATAAAAACAAAAGATCAGCGTAACATCATAGAGGTAACTCCAACCGGTGAACACTCGTATTTATTTCAGTTACTATGGGGACGTAATTTGTGATTAATTCTGGTCCCTTTCAAATTGCATCATTATTTGCGTACACTCAAATTAATTTTCACGTCAATGCTACGTGAAAACATACGTAGATTTTTTCCATCGTACTTTTCACGTAAGAGCTACGTGATTCTCAAGTAGGGGCACTCATTTCATGAAGCATAAACGTCACAGAATATTCACGTAGAAGTTACGTGAATCTGTCGATAGATTTTAAAGAAATTTCTTGTACCAGTATTTTTACTGCTGTTTGCTGTTTGTTCTTAGTTTTAATGTTTATTACAATAAAATTCATGGAATTTCTTTACTCGCATTAAAGCGTTCAATTTATTATAAACAAAAGAAAAAAACAACATTGCTATTCAACCAATCAGGAACTCGACGTTTGATCAATGTGCCTCCATGGGACGATTGCTCTTCCCGGCTTCCTTGTAGCTTCGCCTACATTTGAGCTGCTAATGACTATTATTCCCGAAAAAAAATAACAACAATAATACAATAAAAAACAATGTAACAATAAGACGAAAATTATTGTCTTAACAATGATTTATATTGTTACGTCTACAATAAATTTACCTTGATTTATGTTGTACAAAACAGTAAATTTCATGGTAAATGGAAAATTTACAATAAAAAAGGGAGGTTGTTAAGTATCTTAACAATGAAATTTTCGTGATTTTCCCATATAATTCTTTTTCAATAACATTATATATTATTGTTATTTTACTGTTGGTTGGCGAATTTATTGATTAACAAAAACAACAGTGTACTTTAGAGTGTATGTGTTGGCTTGACAGATCTACTTTATCGACTTTAAAAATAAATCGAAAAAATAAAACATCGCCCCGGGAAGGGAAGGGGGTGGTATGTATGTTACGGGTGAGTCCTTTTTTTACTGGTTATGAATTGAGATTCGATCCGGAACTTGTGAGAAATGGAAGCCAACTCCCCTGTACTCGATCTCTCTAGGTCACGTCTCCTTGGTGGTTGAGCGTCGTTGATAAGTTAATGCATTCAACTGGAGAGAATCGCCCATGAAATATGCTTCCACCTGAGAGTTATTTCCTGGCATCTTCAAGTGGTGGATTGTTTTATTATTATTGTATGATTATTGACTGCACGGAAAAGGTCTGCATTAAGCGGGATTAAGATGAGGCAGGAGAGTTGAGCTCAACTCAAACCGATCTGGTCGTAGGCGTTCAATTGACTTGGCAACGAATAGAGCCAAACGAACTGTCAAAGTAAGAGCCATACGAGCAGCGCCTATCTTAGTTACATTGGCAGTGTTGCTGACCCTTCCATAGTCTGCATGCTTCAATCAGATTTATTTTTATTGTTCGTGTAGTAACCCACAATGAAAACACACCAATATTTAATGTAACAACAATTTTTATTGCAATAGAGTTGTTCATTATTGTTCGTGATCAAATCATGTTAACAATAAAATTAATGAAAAATACATAAAAATCATTGTAACAACATTTTATTATGTACTTTCATTGTACAGCTAGGTAGCAGTTTTGCCGTTTTCGGAAGGGTATAACATTATAACAATCATTTTTATTGTCGACAATAAATATTAATGTTAGAGCATTGTTTCCACTGAAAATTTCACTGTAATTTTTTTTTCGGGTTACCATCCATTATCTTCCCGTTCCGGAGAGGATCCATGAGCTGTAAACTCGACTGCTGCAGTTGAGCTAAGTTGAGGTGTTTTTAGAAGTGCAGAAGCCGTGCATGTTCGCTTCCGTCGCTAGCGCTTGTCACGCTGATGGTATCCGAAGCGGATCAATGGTGGGGCTGCAAATGAAGAAAGAGAAATGTCAAATGTTTTTGCTGCTTACCACCTTTAAAAAAACTTATAAAAAAACGAATATTTTACAGCATAATTTAAATCTTATACTTACGTTTTCAACCAGTCAAAAACAAATACAACAGCAACAAATCTGCATATTTATATTCATGCCGCCATGTTGAACACCCAGCTGAGTGCCTTACTTTTTTCATACGTGGAATTCACTTAAGACTTACATGAAACGCACATAGATTCTAGGTATGTGGAAATCACGTAAATTTCATTGGATAAATAAATGGGTGTAATTGAAATTTCGTTTAACATTCAGGTGGTATTGCATAGATTTTACGAGAGGCACGTAAAGTAGAGTAAAGTGAGAAAATTGAAACCTTACGTGATTTTTCACGTAGTATTAAAGTGTGGATTATTTTGAGTGTATGTAATAATTCGTAACAATATAGGTGACCCACCCTCCCCCTATAAGCGTCACGTTATTTATGGACGCTGCATTGCAGTAGATTTTTCTTCTTTTTACACCTATCCTCTTCGCGTTCGGACTTGAATTCCTCTGAAACTTTTTAACACCCCTCACATCAATCCATTCCCTGATCTATCCCATCTATTTTTTTCTATCCGTGCTCTATTTTCGTCAACAGGACACACTCAAAAAAAAATCCCATCAATTATGTTTTTCCCCGAAAAGCCCAAGTAATTACTAGACTGAAAAAATACATCCAAATGAGTGTCGTTCCCCCTGGAATATACCCTTCTTTATTGTATATCCAAAGAATTAATTATTTCCTTTTCTTATATTTTCAAAGAAGGGAAAACCCCTTGATCCATTAAGGTCGCCTAAAACCCCTTGACCCATTAAGAAGTTTTTCTCTTCTTTTTATATACGCGAAAGAAGATTCAAGGAGTGACTATAGAATAAACAAAAATAGTCAATCTAATACATGGCATACTTTTCTGGGGAATGGTTTTCTGGGGAATGGTTTATTCTGGGGAATGCTTTTCTGGGGAATAATGCATTCTGGGGAATGAGATTCGGGGGAATGTTATAGAATCAAATAACCATTAACGGTGGTAGCACCCTAGAGGCATCCCACTCTAAACTTTAGTCCTGATACTCGTTAAGTATTATTAAATCCCTCGTAAGTATTTTAAAGTATTTTAAATTTTGGTTTTCTTCTCATCCTAGTAACATTTGTTTTTATAACCAGTTGTTATAGTGTAGTTGTTTATTGTGCGCTCTTAAACCTGGTGTGAAATCAATGTACATGTGTGAGAAATTATCTCGTTCTTGTTTCCTTGATCTGATCCTCGAGATGGCCAAATTTATTTGGCGTACAGTCACCCCAGTATTGTGGTTCACCCACAATGATGGGCCACTTCCATTTGATTAACACGTAGAACTGACTGACCCATAAAATGGCTGCTGGGGGTGGCTATATCTTGAAAGCAGATTTGGAACCATATTTTATCATAGATTATCTCTAACCATCATGAATGTTTACAGAAGTAGAGGAAGCATCCAATAATATCGTATCATAATCCAAGAATTGTGCGGCAATTGCGAATTGGTATGTCTGTATCCGTCCGGTTCCATATCGAAAGGCTTTCATTTGATCCGCTCTACAAGCTGTGCCTAGAACTGTGCTAAGATAGAACTCTGGAGTTGCTGACTAGGTGGAATAAATAGTGGAGATTGCCGAAAATAACGAAATTATGGAAAGCTTTCGATAGTGGCAGAAATATGATTCCGTGAATGATTCCTCGTTGGGCACGAATTTAGGACCAACTGTTATCCGATATCTAGGAAATGAAAGGGTACTCCATCTTCTTACAAAAATATTGCAACAAGTTGTTTTTGTTCGTTAAATTTATTCTAACTGTATTATATATTTTAGTTTGTTTTGGCGGACGTCAAAGCTAACGTTATTAAATAATAAAATTTAAATTTAAATTTGTTCTTATTAGAATACGGCATCCTAACACAAAATGTTTCGTGGTATCAGCGGCTTTTTTCTTGCATTGGTATGTTCGATTTCGATGATTGATCTTGCTTCTGCTGAATTTTGTCCGAAACTTTGCATTCGTATTCGGTTACTCTTTTGGATGCATTCTCTTCCATCTCGATCACGATTAGTTCCTTAAACCAGGAACAGCCAAGATAAACAACCTAACGGCGTTTCTTTGATGAAACTGACCTGCTATTAGGACATTGTCGTTTAATACCTGACGAATCACTCCAGTGCAGTGTGACGTCTTAATTGGCAGGCTTTAGTCGCTCAAGGCTATGTTTGAAGCAGGCTTGCAATTGCTCATTACAGCTAAAATGCTATTTTTCGTAATTATGAAACAATGAGATACTATAATGATAATTTTTATTTGTAAGATGCAAGAAGAGGTGGTAAAGTTTGTATATAACACATCAAATTTGTCAATTTTGCTTCCAGAAGGTCACAACTAGCGATTAGCTATAACGATGAGCAACGCAATGAGCGAGCAATCAGCGATCATAAAATCGCTAGTTGTGACCTTCTGAAAGCAAAATTGACAAATTTTGTATGTCATACACAAACTTTACCACCTCTTCTTGCATTTTACAAATAAAAATTATCATTATAGCACAGACAAACAGACATAACACTCACAATTTGTTCATCGAACATGCATTTAACGGACAATTTAAAAGTATCGTAGTTGGTAGCACCGCCACCTGTGGCGCTCATAGTCAATTCCCTTGCGTTTGACGTTTACACACTACCGCCATCTGTTCAGCGTAGTGCCCACCACAGTGTACTCAACAGATGGCGGTAATGTTTTAGTGACGATGTTTTACAGTGAGAAATATTCAATTTGTTATGTCTGTTTGTCTGTGATTATAGTATCTCATTGTTTCATAATTACGAAAAATAGCATTTTAGCTGTAATGAGCAATTGCAAGCCTGGTTTGAAGTTTCTACATAGTTCCGGGTGGACGGCCCGCAAATACTGTCCATTTTGTCAACGTCAGCACGAGGTAGCCACAGGAAGAGTTCCTCGATGATGATGAGAAACAGAAATCAGGCCATGGTTCAAGTAAGTGCAGAGGGGCTTCCTGGGGGATATCTTGGATACTGAAAATTGAAAGCTGATATATTATTTATTACCCGTCGTGTGTCTTAGTACTCAGTTTCCAATTATTAAAAAACACGGTGTATCAGATCTTTGGTTCACAACTGGTAAAACGACCAAGGGGTTTACCAGGAATGTCCAACTGTTGTTGTTCCTGTTTAATTTAGACCAGTACTTGCACACAGAAAAACAAAACTACCCATCGCTTGGGTTTTTTAAACTCAAATTTGAGTTATTTGACCTCTGCCCGTTTCATTTCCTCTCGCTATTGTTGTCAAAAATAGAACGAAAGATTCGACTCAACCGTCTAGTTCCGTACGAGAAGCCAAAATTGAGTAATATGCGATATACTCAAATTTGAGTTAATTGAACTTAATTTTGGGTAGAAAAAATTGAAAATAACTTGCTTAAATGCAAACTACTTTGAGCCGGTTTACCCAAATTTGGCTTATCGTACGGAACATGGGAGATGAGTGAAAAGAACTTAATTTTGGGTTGTTTTGAATTTCTGTGCACACAATTGACAGTTCTAGACTGGGCTCTAGATGGCGTATAAGTGGGCACGGTACTGATGTAGGTACTGCACTAGTAGGATGCAATGCATATTTCAGTACATTTTACGTTTCACTGGTCGCTCAGATAGCGATAACCACTGATGGACAGCCGGATATGCGAATGTAAAAGCGTGTTTTCGCTATTAGGTAATATCTGAAATCACTGTAAATATCCACACAAAACCTCTGACATCAGCTAAAAAAAACAAAGGAAGTTTGTGTAGCAACCGAGCAAACAAATTAATGCTAAATATTTCTTAAGTATTTTTAAGTATTTGAAAATATTTATAGGTATCGTTGATATCAGTATGAACTACCAAGAGAAATAAGAAGTTTAGAGTGGGATGCCCCTAGGTAGCACCCCTCGAAACATAGGGAAATCCACGAACCCCTCATTTTAACTGTCAAACTTTCATAGCAAATCAAAACAAACATAGTGTAGTTTAAACCCTAATAAACAAATACCTTAAACGAATTGTATCCCGGATGGGTAAACTATCCCACAAATGGTTTGGATGATACCCCAAATACGTCGTTAAGCCGAGGGGAAGGACTCTCATCCGTTTGATATAGTTTATGAACGATACCATTAGAATTTGCAGAATATATATGTTTTTTTGAATACAATGTGATGTTTTTCATTAATTACAATTTTCGAGCCGTTTTTTCGGATTTCACCGTTTTTGATTATTATTGTTAGTTCTAGCAGATTTTATTGGAAGCTCTTTAGTTTGTATGTATTCAAAATTAAAAAAATCAAACAAATCCGATGAAATCTGATATATAAAAAAAAAATTATAATTATTTTATATAAACCAATCACATCTCTCATATCGACTCGTATGTTAGAAAAGTAAAAATACTACGAGTGTAAACATTCCGGCAAGGAAAAGTAAATATTGTTGTATACATCTAAAAACTGTGATTGAAATTGTTATATTAGAGATTTCATTTTAGAACATTTTTCTTGTTATAATGGACCATTTCTGGAAGGAGATTGGAAAAGAAATTGGAGGTTCCTAAGAACGTAAGGATAGTTCTAGAACGGACTAATTTTATTCATGGAGGCCTGGCCTTCCTCGACGATGACGCGATTGAAGGTATACAAAGAGATGTCCAGCTGTTCCCAACAACCACAGGCCAGAACGAAGTTGAGTGGAAAAAGATTTTGAATTATTACGGTGATCTTAGCGAATTCAGGTTCTCTACGGGGGAGCGCAGCTCATTAAAGATGATTGCTGCAACCATAAGAAGAAATGGGATAACCAAGTTCAGTAGAAGGTAGAAGTATGCTACGAAGTGTACCTGAACAGCAGCAGCAAGCATCAACGTTGGCATTGACAGAATCCGTAAAAACCAAAATTATGGATTTTTTTTCGAAAAAAAAGTATTATTGGCAATATTTAACTTCGGAAGCTTCTAATTACATGCAATTTATTTACAGATACGGCACTCCAGAGAATGAAAATTGGCTTGTGGAAATACACCAACCATCTCTAACGACGGAAGTGGTAGGAAAGCACTGGTGTCTTGCCCATTTTGCGGTACCATCGTTATGATTCGTCCAGAACCGACGGGGACATGGAAAGTGTCAATTTTTTCTGCTCACATCCGTTCAAAGCACTTGTCTGAACCGAACTCCAAACAACCTAGCCAAAACCGTGGAACAAAGCGGCCGTATTCCGAATATGATGAGCAAAATGCACAAAGTGTTCTCAACAAAGATTGTAGCATTGCAGAGGTACTTGTGCAAGAATTGATAGAGGCCGAACCATCAACTATGAACGATTCCAATAGAGAGGATGGATACAGCAAACACATTGAAGGCGGAAGTGAAATAGAGCATTACAGAGAAAATGATTTCAACAGTAGAAAAGAAGATGAATGCAGTGAACAAGAAGAAGAGAAGCAAAATCAGAACAGTGAGTCTCAGGAGGTAGCACTCGAAACTGCACATTCTATTTCAGCAAACTGGGAAAACGATGAGGACAGCAGAAAAGAAGAAGCGAATGATGAAATTGATGTGGCACTCGAGCCAATATCTTCGGTTGCATCATGCTTGCTCCTCAAAGCCGAACAGCTAAATCAGTATGTACCAAGGACTACACAATCAAGTGATTTGAACTAACTGAGCACTACGACGAGGCTGACCGTAGTGTTGCTAGTGAAAAGGCCAATACTTCCAGATCTATCGTCTCTCTTTTATCCATGTGCGAGAATCGTTTGGAACCTCAACCACCGAAAGCAAGACGATACACATCCAAGGAATTAGACTATTTTACCCTAGTACATACAAGGAGGTAGATCAGCATATGAGTTTGAACATGCGAATTCTACATCACCCACCGTTAGAACGTGCCAACGGCATCTTCGTAAAATGACCTCTGGAGTTGAACCAGATTGTTTAAGAATTTCCGAGTTTGAGAAATTTTTGAACCTCAATAATCTTCCTAAAGCATTTGTCCTCAGCGAAGATGCGACCAGAATAACTGGTGGAGTTGGTTACAACATCAGCCGGGATACGGTTTATGGCTTGGTTCCACCAATGGACCAGAATGGTATGCCCATTCAACATTTTTTTTGTGGCAACATCTCCGAAGAAGGTTATTGAGTACTTAAGGCAGTACAGCATTGGTCGTAATTTGTATGTAATAATGGCCCAACCCCTCAAATCTGGTTCGAGAGCGTTTTGCCTGATGTTTACATGCTCTGATAATAAATTTAAGACGGAAGACGTACTTCGATGATGGGCTTATACAGAAGAGGAGTGTTCAAAAGCTGGGATTCAGCTGGTTTGCCGAGCGTCCGATGGAGACGCCCGGTTAGTTCAATCTATGTTGCGAAAGATGGACATACCTTCCATGAACCCAAACCCATTTGGCACGCACGTATATGCATGCAAATACTCGACGAAAAGTATCTGCATTCAGGATCCTACTCATCTTATAAATAAGATGAGGATACGTTTAATGAAAGTCGAGAAGCTGCTTATTATTGGTAACTATAATCAATAACAATATTTTGATTTGATGGTATCACACAGTTTCTTATTCTTTTTTGATTTAGGTATTTCACGAGCACATTTGCTTGAGCTGTTAGCATTGCCTAGAGATCAGCATGGGTTGTTTCCTTCTGATCTAACTTCAACGGACAGGACAGAAAGAGATAATTCTCAATAAAGTTTTAGGATGTGAATTCTATTTATTAAGGTTCAAATTTTAGATATCTTGAGATTATCTGGAAGAGTCGTTCCCCTCGCGTTAAGCTCTCTTTTATGTTTATTTTGTATTAGGGAAGTGTGATCGTGTCAGTGATTTGTTTTCATCAGGAAAATTTTCTGCATAATTTGGGGACATAATTTGTGATTAGCCCCGGTCCCTTTCAAATGGTATCATTATTTCATCTAGTGATGGCCGATTTTTATTCGAATAATCGATTAACGAACCGAAAAGTAAAATATTTGTAATCGGTTATATCATGCCGATATAAGCATTAACTTCTCCGTATGATCATCACCCATAGTTTCAAACATGTGCTGCATGCTGTGGCGCGCATAGTCAATAACCCTCGAGATAACCCTTGCGTTTGACGTTTACACACTACCGCCATCTGTTCAGTGTACTACCCATCACAGTATACTCAACAGATGGCGGTAATGTTTTAGCGACGATGTTTCATATTGAACAATATTCAATGAGTTATGTCTGTTTGTCTGTGCTTTTACTGTAGGGCTTTAGCCTACCGAGGGGGCATTCTTCTTAGTATTCTTCTAAGAGCAACCGTAGCAGTCGTTGCCATTTGCGGCACTATTTTACTTACACACAGCGTTTCCATTTTGGCTTAATCACTCCTCTCCACACCGGTCGTTGCTATCAGAGTCATAATTTAAGCACAGACAAACAGACGTAACTCTTTGAAAAACTTGTTCTTGAAAACATAGTATCTCAAAACATATAACCTCAGTAGCGACATCTCTCTGGCTTCTCGCGGAAAACAAGCTTGCTCGCTAACTCGTAAACAATATTGCATAAAAGTTCTGTAGAATATATAGAAACGTCAGTGATCCGATGCCAGCGCTGCGGCGAGTAGTTCGCGGAACTGATAATATTCAAATCAACCGTTAAATGCATGAACGAAGATACACAATGAAGAGTTACGTCTGTTTGTCTGTGATTTAAGTGACCGTTTTCCACACCGGCGTCAACTTTTGACGTTTTTTCAAAATAGCAACCGTTTGATGCGTTGCTACCGAGTTGCTAAATTTATGAACTCACTACTTCCCAAGGTGTGGGTTGCTATTTCCCCCACCTGAATAGCAACCCCCGGTACGCAAGTAGCGTTATGGTAGAGGTTGGTAAATGTGCCTTATTTACTCATTGGTACGGTTGCTCTAAGAAGGCTAACCTAAAAAATAATGTATTAGGGGCTGTTCATTTAAATCGTCAGTTTCTACCTGTTCCTACAATTATGTCCGTCGAATGTATTCGACTGCGACTAGTTGATCTCTTTGAATTTCTAGATGATTCTGAGGAAAATTTGAAGGGAATCGTGAGGAGAATTTTAAGTAGAATTTGAAGTGCCACACTGGCCGTATCCGAGTTCCACCGCGGAAGTGATCAGTTAATTGGTTATCTTTATAAGGGATATTTTCAGCCAAAACCCCCGGAGAAGTGGCCACTTTCTGACTAGGGTCAAAACCCATTATACGATGCTTCAAATCACATGAGAATTAATCTATCACATCACATCATACTTTTGTCGAAATTTCAATTAATAGGGGAAGGGTTAAATCTCACCATACAGTTACAGTTAAATTAATTCAAGTTTTTGTATGCGCAATACTTTCCAAAAATAGACGAGATGCTTGTAAGTATTATGAAGAAATGAATTAATTTTTTAATAACCAGATTTTATTACAATAAGAGCTTGCATCAATTCACAGTATGACTAATTTCAACCGTATCGGTATGTTATTATTCATCGGCACCTTCCTCTTCTTCGTCAAACTCTCCTTCCTCGTCGGCCGTGGCTTCCTGGTACTGCTGATACTCCGACACCAGGTCGTTCATGTTGCTCTCGGCTTCGGTGAACTCCATCTCGTCCATGCCCTCACCGGTGTACCAGTGCAGGAAGGCCTTCCTCCGGAACATGGCCGTGAATTGTTCGGCGATCCGTTTGAAAATTTCCTGAATAGCTGTCGAGTTACCGATGAAGGTTGACGACATCTTCAAGCCACGTGGCGGTATATCGCAAACAGCCGTCTTCACGTTACTGGGAATCCATTCCACGAAGTAGCTGCTGTTTTTGTTCTGCACGTTCAACATCTGTTCGTCGACTTCCTTCATAGACATTCGTCCTCGGAAGATGGCCGCAACCGTTAGATATCGACCATGTCGAGGATCGCAGGCAGCCATCATATTTTTAGCGTCGAACATCTGCTGTGTCAGTTCCGGGACGGACAGCGCACGATACTGTTGCGATCCTCGAGACGTCAGCGGGGCAAACCCAGTCATGAAGAAGTGTAGCCGTGGGAATGGAACCATATTGACTGCCAATTTGCGGAGATCTGCATTCAGCTGACCCGGAAAGCGCAAACACGTAGTAACACCAGACATCGTCGCCGAGACCAGATGATTCAAATCACCGTATGTAGGAGTGGTAAGCTTCAACGTTCGGAAGCAAATATCGTACAGGGCTTCGTTGTCAATGCAGAACGATTCGTCGGTGTTTTCAACCAGCTGATGGACACTTAACGTAGCGTTGTATGGCTCTACGACGGTGTCGGACACTTTGGGCGAGGGAACGACAGAGAACGTGTTCATGATACGGTCGGGATATTCTTCACGAATTTTCGAGATCAGCAGCGTGCCCATGCCTATAAGGAGAAACATGTTTCCTGATGAAGCTCCTAACTTAATAGATTCGAAAATTACCTGAGCCAGTTCCGCCGCCGAGCGAATGTGTGAGCTGAAATCCCTGCAGACAATCGCAACCCTCGCATTCCTTACGGACTATATCCAGCACGGAATCGACCAGTTCGGCACCCTCGGTGTAGTGTCCTTTGGCCCAGTTGTTACCGGCACCGGATTGCCCGAAAACAAAGTTATCCGGTCGAAACAGTTGCCCAAATGGGCCGGCTCGAACGGAATCCATTGTTCCCGGCTCTAGATCGACCAGAACCGCACGAGGGACGTATTTTCCTCCGGTGGCCTCGTTGTAGTACACGTTGATTCGCTCCAGCTGCAGATCGCTGTCTCCGCAGTACGCACCGGTCGCATCGATTCCGTGCTCGTCAGAAATTACCTCCCAGAACTTGGCCCCGATCTGGTTGCCACACTGCCCGGCCTGGATATGCACGATTTCACGCATTCTGTCTTTGTTCTACTGGTGCAAAAGTTTCGATTCTTGATCCGATTCGATTCTTGAAGGCGGAGAGAAATGTTTTAAACTACGTCCGCGGTTCTCGGTGGTGAAACTTGAAGTGAAAATTTTTCTTTCAGTTGCTCAAGGATACGGTTGCTTTGCATGACACACTATGATAAATCCATAGAGCAGTTTTTTTTCTACCGCTCAACATGTGTGATATCGT